>NC_087253.1:26511200-27186200 GCF_037042905.1 Lytechinus pictus | reverse complement strand
AATGGTTTATAAGTGTGTATATTACTTCAATAGATAAAATGCAAGGCTGACGAACTGGTGGTTGAGAAAGAGGGGTACTGTGAGAAGGGGAAATATCTATAAAGAGGGAGTATGCACTGGTGTGTTTCTCTGGTGGAGGAGACTGCCCCAAGAACTTCAAAAAATAACTTTTGGTCTTCTATTTTTACTCAAAATATTTGACTAATTTGATAGTACAGTGGAGTGTGAAAAGTCAATAGTATAGGACTGAGACAGGAATAGAGCATAAAACAAATGGCTAGAGGAATATGAGGGGGGAGTGGGGGCAGAACTATAGGACTTGCATATCAATTTATATTGTCATAAGGGGGATTTTTCTTTGTTAGGGGGATTATAAAGCCCCATATCTGCAGGGTCCTCAGTTTTTCCCATCATTAAATATATTTTCAAGATTTACAAAACAAATTGAGATTGCATGCAGGACAATACAAGAATTGACATCTAACTGCCATGTTAATTTCTTCTTGGTATGATATAATGATAATAATAATAATATAGGATTTGTAAAGCGCATGTATCCACCTTGCTAGGTGCTCGAGGCGCTCCTATATAACCCTTTGACTTGATTGTAACCATTTTTACCCCAAATACTTTAACAAGATAAGTTACAAATTAAGCAGATTAGAAATATCAAAATAAAATATCATTTTTTCAAAAGAAAAACACTGCTACATTGCTCTCTGACCAAGTTATTGCATTGAACATCATCAAATACCATTCCCATTCTTTTGAAATAAAATAAGAAAACTTCAGACAATTAGTTAATATTCACCTTGCCATAACACTTATTCATATACACAACAATATATTATATTCTTAGATACATGTTCCAAACTACCATTGCACACTTCATAGTCAAAAGTAGTAGACAAAGATTAAAATTCAAATCATCCTGGCAAAGATTATTAAACCAGGAGAGGAAAAAACAGATACCATTATTACTTGTCATTATTTAAATAGTTCAGATACATTATATATATCACAGTTTGAATATATACACAATGTATGTACAAGCAACTTAATTTCAATATATTACAGGTTATTATATATAGATATATACTACCACAAAAAAATCTCTAGCCTACAGAAATTAGTACTATAATTTAAGAGATAACAAAAGGCAGAAAATGTTGTATGCCTATATACATCAATATCACTACTTTATCATTGATATATAACTCTTTTCATTTCTATTAACATATTTTTAGACTAGGATCATTTCCACAAAAGGCTTTCAAGGGTGAGACCATCCCATTTTATCCCTGCTAGGTTAGAAGTGCAATGAAATAAGCCTTCATAAAGATGCTATCTAACTGTTTATGAGTACATTGATGCATTATTGGACTCTCGTTTAGCTGGACCCATTTCTTCAAGTCCGTGCTAAAAAACAGTGGGAAGCCAAACAGTCACTGAGTTTATTCTTTGCTTTTACTGCATTCTTTTTCATGCTGTGATGATGAACAAAATTATAGTTATTACAGTAAACAGTTTGGCCCGTATTCTGAAGTCGGGTCTAACTTAGACCATGGTCTAACTCTGTGCTAAAATTATGGGAAGCCAAGTGTCAAAATTTATATAAAGGTGTTTGTGTTTTATGTTTACTGTGCTCTTTCCTGATTCATCGATGGTGAAGACAATCATCTTTTTATACTTCCTAGACAATTATGAATGATTTGAGAGCCAAATGAGCTGAAATAAGATATCTCTACTGTTAATGATTTATGTCACAATTGGCTAATCATACTTCAACCACAGCTTTAAACCTGAGTTTAAGTTAAACCCAACTTAAGAATACGGGCCAACAAGTTTAAGATGTACCGATAAATTGAATGTCAAATGGAAGAGAATTGTCTCGCATACCGCTATCCAAAGGAAAACCACAGGTTTAGACCATGGCTATACAGTAAACTGAAATTCAGATTAATGAGATCATCCATACAAACCCCTTAAGATTTCATTATTCATGAGGATTAAAGTAATCTATTCATTATTCATCTTTGCAGACCTCTTCAATTAAAACTCACTTTCTTGAGTTAATAGTGTATAGTGCATATTTGTATTAATGAAATAAAAGTGTTTTAGCATTTGCTCCGTGGCCGCTCTCTACAACGCACCAATTACTTTGAAAATGCAAGTCCAAACACAATGGAGAGCCGAGAGGCTTTTGTCGAAAGTTGGCAGACCGGGACAGCAGATCATCCGAAAATTTGCACTGGACGAACAATTGCAAATATGTCGTTGTCCAGAGTCATGAGATTCTGATGCTTCCCCGGTCCACCAAGTTTGGAAAAAAGCCTCTCAGCTCTCTATTGTGAGTCTAATTGCATTTTTTAAGGAATTGGTGCGTTGTAGGGAGCCACCCATAGTAAATGTGAAAACTCTCTATTAATATGTACGCAACAGGATCTTTAGCAAAATGGATCAATGGATTTCTCTTAAAAATCAGCCTAATCAAATAAGGGGATCGTTTCATCAATGTTTGTCGTCCGACAACTTGTCAGATCTGACAGATTTCCTTCATTTTGATTGGCTGAGAAGGCCTGGATAAAACATTGGATCAGTCCATTCATAAAAACGTTCCTTTATATGTCTTTACTTCTTAGAGTAAAAAACAAGACCTTGCATACATTTTCCTTCAGCTTCTTGCAAAATGGTTTTGATAAAATAAAAAAATTATAATAAGGCTAAAAGCTATATATAAAATTACCAATCAGGGATATCAACTTCAACTGCAATTATAACATATAGCATGACTGACTGTACTTCGAAAGTAAAAATATTAGTTTATACCTGAAAAAATTAGATAAGGAAAATCAAGGTCGATAAGCCGTGTTCAAGCTTGGAAAAAAAGAATGTATTATACCCTTTTCATACAAGGTCCCCATGTATGAACAGCTACATTAAGACCAAATCCACACAGAAATGCAACCTACTTTGCTAAAATAAATCTTGTGTGCTAATATGAATCTTATGTGCTAATATGTTACTATTTCCTCAGCAGTTGCATTAAATTGACTTCTTTCTTTCTGATAGGTACAATGCTGATCTTTCTGCATTATGACCCTTGTTTCTTAGCATAGCTATAATACATCTCAGGTATCTTCATAATGACTTGTAGAAATGGGGAATGATTGGTTTATCTTAACTTGGGATGAAACAAGCAAGTATCCACATTAGAAGTGATTTAAGTGACAAAAGAAAAGACTTTAATTCTCTTCTAGAAATAGTAGTTTTTTTCTGCAAAGCAAAGATTTACTCACATTTTAATGAGCTGAAAGCCTTAGGTAGGGGTCGAACATCCTCTCAAGCTTGTACAGTTTTTATTTTTAGAATTTGGATTCTTGAGACTTTGTTATTCACATTTTATATAGTTTGATTTGATTCTGCATGGTGGTCCTGAAATCAAAATATCCTTTGCCTAAATAAGGCTTCAAATAAATGTTACAGAGCACTTCCACTTCAAATTTTAACAAATTTGCATATCTATCCCCTTTCTTACTTTACTTCATGAACTGATTAAGCTATTATAATCTGAAAGCCTTGCAACCTTCCATATGAATAAATAAATCACTTTGGGAAAGTCACCCATATACATACAGCCAGTAAAATGTGTAAACTCAGTGAAATGTGTAGACTCGAGGAGCCAACAGTATGTTTGGAATTTGTGAAAGTTTCTGACCTGATCAATCTTTTTGCTGATGAAATTATTTTTGGGTGCTGATATTCAGGTTAACTGGGAGAGGGGTGGGGCCGGGGGTAGGGCTGGGGGTAGGCTTCAGATTGCTTAACAAAAAATAGTTTATGCACTGGCATCACACTCATTTAGTAATACATTGAAAGTTCTTTTGGTCAACTATAAGAGCCCCCCACCCCCTATATGACCCCAAAAGTGCTCTGAAATTGGATTCATGTATACTAATTGCAAACAAAAATGGTATTATCTATATATTAATATAAAAGTTATAATCCACCCACAGATATGATATCTGTGTTAACCACTATCTTAAAAGCCTCTTGGATCTTAAACAGTATCTAGCATTCTTCACAGATTGATGTTATCCTTATAAATGACTTATACTCCATTTCCTCTAGTATTGCATTCAGTAATCAAATGTCACTCTTTCAGCGTATTTCACAGACTGTTGCAGATTCTCTTCTTTCAGTGTTAAGACTTCATCAGGATATAATCATAGAAGAACAAGAGTCCAGTCTTATTGCATGGTTCAAAGAGACTGGAAACACATCCATACTTGATGCAATGAGAATGCAGTCGAAAGAGTGCATTCTTTCTGCTGATTTCAAGACTAGTAGATAATCCTGTTACAATCCAGTTCGAATGCACTGAAAATGCAATCACTTTGATGTTCATCATGATTGCATTAGTCCATCCAATGGTTTGCAGATTGAAGATGATCCCCTGTGTCACAAATACATACTAAATTTACTTTGATGTTAAAATTGATTTCAAGAGTCCATCCTTTTTCCCATGGTTTACAGCTTGGTACTTGATCCCATGCATTTTAAATGCAAAGTAAAATGCACTCACTCTGATGTAAATAATGATTGCAAGAGTTTAAATGCACAGTAAAATGCACTCACTCTGATGTTAATAATGATTGCAAGAGTTCATCTTTTCTCCAAGAGCTTACAGACTGGTATACATGTATTATCCCATCTCACTGCACCACCTTACAATAACACCAATATAAAAAGTCTTGTTATCATGACAAACACAGTCCAGTCTCTTTTCCCAAAGTTCATAAAGAGACTGGTGAATAAACACATCTGAATTTAATATCCATTGGTGCTATACATACATGTGAATGTATTGCTAAGTCCAGTATCATGATAAACAGTCTTGTATTTTACTAATCCATTCTTCAGCTGCTGCTTTGGTGTCTGCTATAAAGTTGTACACTCTCTTTGTCGTTTTCAGCTAAAAAAAAAAAAAAAAAAGATGAAAAAATATATAAGATGAAAATCAAGCAAACATCAATCTGACAGAAGAAAAACCTTGTTTAAGAGTCTACAAATTAAATGTTAAAAAGTTATTTGTCAAAAAAACAATGTAACATATCTGGATACTCATTAAAATAAAATTCGAAATAATAATATGTTCCATCAAAGCTTCTGAAATCACTTTATAACAAGTTGTTTTCACATACCATATTTCCTGTTTTCCTTGAAAACTGTTTCTCTTTTTAGGATAAGGCATAAGATAAACCAGCAATGCACACCCTCTGCTGTTATTACAAAGACTATTTTTCTGAATATAATGAGCAACCATTACGCACTTGTAAGCTTAACTATATTCAATTATTTTCTAGTAATCCAAACTCAGAAACATGACAATAATTTTTTTAAAGTTTAATTTTTTTTAATTATGAAAAGACTTACAAGAGCCGTTGCAATCAAAATCATAGTTGAAGAAATCAGATATGTGGCCCATTTCATAAAAATTGTTGAAATAAGAAATTTTCAAAAACAATTAAAAGCTACTGAAATCCTTCAATCTGATTGGTTAATAGTAAACTTGTTATAAAAATTGTGCATTTGTTATTATAACAAGTCTTTATGAAACAAGACCCTGACCTCTATTTTTGATAAAAGCTTAGCAAGTTTAAAAGTATTCTTTCAAATATCTACAAAAATCTACAATTCATATTTAACTCTTTGCCCGCCACGTACACTATCCCCCTGCGCCACATTAATTTTGGGGTGCCACATTCAGAGGGGGTTTGCGTGCACTGTGTTTTTCAACTCGCAATAACTTTTTACTGGTTTGTCGTATTGAAAAAAATTGTGTAGCAAATTTTTAGAGAAATGAATACTCTTGCCAATGGTATCATTTTTGCTATGTATAAAAATCAAAGATTTTGATAATTTTAACTTTACATTCTGTTTCAAATTTTTCGTTTAGGAGGGTATTTATACCTCTTATATTCAATACTTCCTAATTAAGGTTAAATTTCTAAGTTAGTCCATTGAAAAGATGTGTTCTTTAGCTTTCATTACATACCAAATCCATGTCTTTATGGTCATTATGAGCTAAGCAGTTTAGGATTGAAATGGGGCATTCAAAAAGAGTAAACTGACAATGAACTAAACTATTCTATTGAAATTGACCCTGGCTGCTTCTCAATAGACTTCCTGGGAGACTTCCCAGTCTATTGATACTTTGATCGCCTTATTGTTATAGGGAGGTGGCAATTTGTAACATTCTTTTATTACAAGGAAAGCAGTGCAAGCTATTGAAAGCTCATCGAAATATATCCTAAAGCAGTTAAAAAAACTCAATTTTACGCGAAAAATCTCTATGTAAACAACGTCGGCGAAAGCTATAACACGAAAGCTAGATTAAAAAACAATGCAATACAAGCGTCGCTATTGTATGTGTGTGCACACAATTAAAATTAAATGCGTTCCGTATGCATTGTGTGCGAACTGTGACTTGAGTCGTCGTTGGCAGTCCGCTGTATGTGCCGCAAGTCGTCCGTGGCGGGCAAAGAGTTAAATAGTGAAAGGCCAACAAATCTGGGGGCTGTTTCACAAAGCTGTTCGTAAGTTAAGAGCGACTTTAAGAACGATTGGTGAACCTTTCTTACGCGCTAAATCATCGCCAATGAATATGCCATTAACCACAAGAAAGGATCACCAGTCATTCTTAAAGTCGCTCGTAACTTACAAACAGCTTTATGAAACACCCACCAGCTGTAGTAATAGGAATCAACATGAACTTGGGTTGCAGGGGCCCTTTAATATGAAGTAGTAGACTTACATCAAAAAATGAATTGTCCTCTACTTTCTTAGGTGCCGATGGGTTTGAGAAGGCTGGTTGTACTGATTCGACTTCTTTCAAATCAATGAAACCTTTACAATGAGGATCATGCCGTGCTTCGTAGTACCTCAACTGAGGAAGAAAAAAACCCAGAGATTTAGAGATGATTACAGTGACAATGAAGAGTGAAGAGATATTTGATAAAATAATGGAGGTGCTAATCATTTCTGCCGATTTCTTTAGATTGTTTTGGTAATGGGGGTGGGGACAACCCTTTTCCATACGCTACTTATCAAATTCAATAATCCAAGGTGGGACAAGCCCCATCCGTCCTGATAAATTATTCAAATTATTAATTATAATACAATTCTGGGCCGAACCATCATAATGCATTTCCTTTCTAACGTCAACCCCCTTTGCCATGTCATCCATTTTTGTGTCACTGTTTATGTACTAGACTGTAAAGTTACTATTGAAATATCCGTTACATATTTTTTTATTGAAAGTGAAATAAATAAGCATTTTGTGACTGGGTCTAGAACAACTTTGAATGAATTCCCTATTGTTCTACATTTGGATATGTACTCACGTAAGTGTAATTCATTTAAAGGATGATGTTTTCTAAGCTTGTATGGTATACCAATCTGGGATATCTCTAACAAAGGATTTTCAATCGATAACCTACTTCATTGTCCACTAGCTACTTAACCCTATCTAGGCCGGGGGGGGGGGGGGGACCTCGGAGGCCCCCCTCAACGATTCGCGCAATATTTATGCCGCTCGAAACTTTTTGACCGCGTCGCTCGCTGACTTTTTACTTTCAAGTCTCGCGCAACTTTTGAGACCAATTTTGCGTCACCAGGGTACGTGGTTCCGAAATTACGCAACGTTATGTAAGTGCATGTCAGACCAAAAATTGCTCAAAAACGTCATTTTGTGTACAAAGTCAAAGCAAATTGTGTTTTCAACCAAAGATCATAAATGTATGATAATTTTTAGTTTTGCTGGTCTAAATATATTTTTTTAATGCTTTTTATGATCTCAGAAGAGTCCCCAACAAATTTCATTGAAAAAACAATGAAAAACAAAAGGTAAAAAAAACAAAGAAATACATAAGATATTGGAAAAAACAATATAATACATAAGAAAATGATTTGATATCGCAATTTTTGTTCATGTACACTTGCTAAGAACACCACAAAGAGTTACTATACCAAAAATTAGAACATTTGGAGCTTTATTTAGGGAGTTAGAGGAAAAAGTATGATTTCGCATACTAATTAAGCATAAATTAGCATAATCACTTAATAGCGATTCGCATGAAAAAAATGACTATACAATTTTGTAGATTATGTCCCAGGAAACCCGCATGCCAATTTTCGGCGCGGTCCCGCGGTCGAGATCTAACCCCCCCCCCCCCCCCCCCCCGGCCATATGAACTCCCAAAATACCCCAGCCTAGATAGGGTTAAACCATTACTAAAAACTACTACTTGGCTATCATTTCAACCACTGTCAAAAACCAAACATTACTGAATACTTTGTAATTCTTTAAATTGGATAAAAAGCATATTTCAAAATAACATCAGAAAAATCCTGCACATTTCAGTGATTTAAAGAATGCTATACTGATTTACAACAATGTCCTTCATCTGGTTTTACGTAAATTTACAAAATGGCTAACTTGAATTAAATTAATTTAATATTTACCTGATGTTTTTGTGAATCTAAGACAAACCATCTTTGCTTCCATCCTTTGAGTCTTGCTCCTCTCTTATACAGATGACCTTCATGTGACCTTGTCTCATCTATTAGGTTGTTGAACTGTTCATAGCCTAAGAGGAGAATAACACAGATAAGAATTCATCTGATTTAGCTCTTCAAATTGGCAACAATCTTATAAACCCTATTCATTTTCATATGTTGAAAAAAATAAATATGAAATAGAACATGAGTCAATATGGATGGCAATTGACACCATAATACCATAGATTTAGATCTTTTACAGTAACAGAAGTATAACTCTGAGACTTTATCAAATCTATGCTGGAAAATGATCACAATGAAGATCCCCATCACAGATAAGCACATATGGGACAGTATATTATCATTATTACCTTCATGAAACAACAGTCAACTGTTATAAGCTACTGAAATCCTTCCATCTGATTGGCTAAGAGGAAATTTTCTATTGAAAATCACTGACAGGATGTTTCATAAAACACTCCCCAGCTATTCCTTTGTCTACATTACACTTACCCTCTGTGAATGAGCGTACATTGTCTGTCGTTGGGGTGTGGGCAGGGTTAGAGTCTTCCTTAGTAACCTGCCTGGTTGGGGCGGAGCTTTCTTTCGTGGAACCCCTCCTTGAACACTGCTTTGGGACCTGAGGTACACACTTCTCATGGACGTTGTAACCACAGTCTGAACATTTCATGCCTGTGAGATAGAGGGTATAAAAGGAAGAAAGAAAGAAGGGAGGAGGAGAGAGAAAGAGAGAGCGAGAGTTAGAGATGTTTGTTTCTATCTCTGGCCCCCATGGAACGGGATTGACAAATTCACCTAATACTCGGGGCAATCACTTTCACTTTGCCTCATTCAGTGTACGTTCCATCCTAAACCAAACCATCTTACTCTTCCCCAGAGTCGCTTGCTTATTCGCTTATTCCATATCTCCTTGAGGCATCCCAATATCATCATATTCCCGACCTTTCGTTGGAGAACGCGAACGCTTATTTGCGACGGTAGTTGATTTTGGAAGAGACTTTTGGGCCCGTCGTCATGGTCGTAAAACTCTGTCCTGCAATGCATATTGTGTGGCATGAGATTTTTTTTCGTTTTGCATCTGGAACGGAAACATTCAATCTGCGTTTCGTGTGCAAAATTCTGGTTGCTACTATGGTAACAGCGAGTATCTGATTTAGGACAACTTTCCAAAGCCACATTTGGTTCCTCCCAGAGCTCGAGAGGCCACCCGGGGGGCCCACTTTCATTGAAGAGTGGATACCAGGTGCGACCCACGCGTAAAAAGGGAAAGAATGGGAAAGTACATTACGTATAGGCCTATGTAACGTCAAAACGATGTTTAAAATACTGAAAAAGGAGGATATGTTTTCAATACTTGTAGGGTTTCACAAGCTAAATACTTGTTAAGAGATGCATTTTCATAATCTGGAAAAGCCTTGCTTCCCATGCTTAGGGTGCTTTTCGAAACCGCATGGTCGTGCCTGGTATCCACTCATCAATGGAAGTGGTCCCCCCGGGAATTCAAATCTAATCCCCCATTTCTGGGGAAAGTAAAGCATAATGCCCCATTACATTGTGTGCTAGAGGCATATCGTTTGTGTAGGAGTAAACAAAAGATAAAACACCGCACGTATACATGCTGTGTACATAATCAACGCATGCAAAATGGTTTCGGCTGGAGAGGTGATTTGACCCATGGAATCAATTGCCAGAGATCCACCAATAATCCACATTAAATGCAATATCGATTCGATGGACTGTAATGATCTATATCTAAGCCTTAATTCAGTAACTTTTTCCTCACTCAATATGTACTCGATTTGTTTGAAAAACCACTTTCTTATCCATGTCATGATCTATTTTAGGTCCTGCATTTCGTATATCTCCAGCCATCAGTCGTACATGTACATGCATGTATAGTGCGGGTGTAGCGGGAAAGAATTTTGCACACGAAAAGCAGATCTGTAGGGCCTGTAACCCCCTGTAACACAAAGCTTAGCAATGATTGTAGAGCAGTTTTCTACATTTGATTCTATTGACTATAATGTACAATCGATCTTAAAAATCAAGTGTATGATTAAGCGTTAACTTTTGTGTTAGGGGACCCTAATATTAGCATCCGTGAGGATTGCGAAAGGTGGCAATTGTCCAACTGGAACTCAAAATACCCCTTAAACATGCCTGTCATCCCTCCTCAGCACATACCTATAGCGATGTACCATATTTGCCTTTGGCAACCTGTCCACAGTAATTATCAACACAAGCAACATTTCCTTCAAAATAATTATCACCATAACCATCATCATCATTACAACCACCACCACCGCCATCATCATTATCATCATAATGACCACCATCATCATCACCATCACCATCATCATCACCATCATAACCATCATCATCATTACCATCATCATCACCATCATCATCATCATCATCACCACCATCATCATCACCATCATCATCATCACCATCATCATCACCATCATCATCACCATCATCATCATCACCATCATCATCATCATCATCATCATCACCATCATCATCACCATCATCATCATCACCATCATCATCACCATCATCATCATCATCATCACCACCATCATCATCACCATCATCAACATCATCACCATCATCATCATCATCATCACCATCATCGTCATCATCATCATCATCATTACCATCATCATCATCATCACCATCAACATCATCATCATCATCACCATCATCATCATCATCACCATCATCGTCATCATCATCATCATCATTACCATCACCATCACCATCACCATCATCATCACCATCATCACCATCATCATCATCATCATCATCACCATCATCATCACCATCATCATCATCATCATCACCATCGTCATCATCATCATCATCATCATTACCATCATCATCATCATCATCATTACCATCATCATCATCATCATCATCACCATCAACATCATCATCATCATCATCATCACCATCATCATCATCACTATCACCATCATCACCATCATCATCATCAACATCATCATCATCATTACCATCATCATCATCATCACCATCAACATCATCATCATCATCATCACCATCATCATCATCACCATCATCGTCATCATCATCATCATCATTACCATCACCATCACCATCACCATCACCATCACCATCATCATCACCATCATCACCATCATCATCATCATCATCATCACCATCATCATCACCATCATCATCATCATCATCACCATCATCGTCATCATCATCATCATCATTACCATCATCATCATCATCATCATTACCATCATCATCATCATCATCACCATCAACATCATCATCATCATCATCATCATCACCATCATCATCATCACTATCACCATCATCACCATCATCATCATCAACATCATCATCATCATCAGCACCATCAGCATCATCATCATCACCATCATCATCATCATCACCATCATCACCCACATCTTCATGCAATTGTCCAAACAACGGAAGGAGATGAATTCACCAAACACTTACCTGTACACCCTTGCTTTACGACACCAAAGAGCATCTGATTACAGAAGTCACAGCTTGTTGGTGTCATGTAGCTACATGGCTCAAAGTGATGCGGAAAATTGAACCCTTTTGGTGTTGGTTCAGCAATATTCTTCCCCTGAAAGAATGAAATAAAGCAGAAAAAAAATTCAACATTCAAATTTATAGGTCAACATTATCATCATCACCATCATCATCAACAACGTCACAATCATCATAATCATCATCAACTGCTATAAAGGAGTGAGGTAATCCTGTAGATCTCTCATCATTGAATTAAGTCATAGATCAGTAGTCAATTAGCACACCATAACAAATGCAAAGTGTGTGGATGTCAGGGTAAAACAAAAAATAATAATAAACTGCCAAGCCATAGTTTATCTAAATCAGTCTTAAATGTATTTTGCTGTGTGCATAGACTAGACTAGAAGCTATTGTTCATAATTTCAATAATAAATTATCTATCAAATCATTAACAATCAAAGGAATTTTCCATTTTAACATCAGTAGCCTTTTAGTTTAAACATAAATGACGCTCATTTTATAATAAGTGTTAATAAAAATAACAAAATATCGATTTCGTAGCTGCCATAAATTTGTAAATAAGCTGTTGAAATGATACCTCTGCCATGGATGAATTACAAAATACGTAACTGACTCCAAACAAAATCAAATGAGAACTGACCCTGACTAGAATATCAATGGTTGTTTTCTTATGAGCTGTCATGCTCTGGACACGTGCTTCCTCCGTTGCTTGAGATGTTCTTTTCCTTCTCGTCACAAACCTTGCTTCTAGATGTTCTAGAAGATGCTTCCAGTTCTTATGTTGCTTACCAAGGTCTGACTCTAATTGTCTCATCTCCTGTTAAAGATAAATGAAATTCAAAGTAAACACTAATTTCATGAAAAAGTCTGTAAAACCAAGATTGATTGTCCCTTTATCATCTTAGATCTAAATCTGGTATATTTATATAAAGATCTTTGTGATATCATGATTTCTAAACTGAAATTAGATAACACTGAAGATCGCCAACACAGATAGGCACATGTGGGACAGTGTTTTAATATCATCAATATCTGGCTGGAATGCCATGTTGTTTTGTCAATTTCTAATTTCCAGAATCATTGGCACATTTCGTTGGCGGTCTTCTGAACCGTCATATCACACATACGACGGTGTAAACCCATCGTTGGCGGTCTTCTGAACCGTCATATCACACATACAACGGTGTAAACCCATTTCGTTGGCGGTCTTCCGAACCGTCGTATCACACATACGACGGTGTAAACCCATTTAAGAGAAAATCGACTTAAATGGATGGTCCGGGCTGAAAACATTTATATTTTAATACAGAGTAGAATTCACTGAGCAAAATGCCAAAAATTTCATCAAAATCATAACAAATAATAAAGTTATTGAAGTTTAAAGTTTAGCAATATTTTGTAAAAACAGTCGTCATGAATATTCATTAGGTGGGCTGATGACGTCACATTCCCACTTTCCTTTTTCTTATGTTATTACATAAAATCATATTTTTTTCATTATTTCATACTTGTGTGAATAATATGTCTCCCTTATAATAAAATAAGTTGCAGCAATAAATATCTAATGCACTAAATCAGTTGTCAATCCAATTTTTCTAGTTCTTGGAGGAAAAAATTTGAAAAAACCTAATTTCATATAATAAAATAAAAAAGAACAAGTGGGGATGTGACATCATCAGCCCACCTAATGAATATTCATGACGACTGTTTTCACAAAATATTGCTAAACTTTAGAATTCAATAACTTTGTTATTTGTTATCCGATTTTGATGAAATTTTCGGCATTTTGCTCAGTGAATTCTACTGTATTTATTAAGCTATAAATACTTTCAGCCCGGACCATCCCTTTAAAAGTTTACTATAATTTTCACACTTAGTTCCCCAGCCTTACAACATATTCATTGCTAAAAAAATACATGGTTGGAAAGTCCAAGACAATTGCTTGACAATGGTATCCTTATTTTTACACAAAAGTAAGGATCAGAAAAAATATCACAAAAGAGCTACATGCTTGTAATTTCAGTTTGGGCGGTTTAGATTTCCCCCGTACAAAACCGCCATAGGGAATACAACAACCCTGACAGCGATTTCAATGCGCGCGGTCAGTCAAAACGTCGTATCGCTTTTCACGTGCAAAGTCGATGCAGTGCAGATGGCCGATACAACAGTTTGGCTGACCGCGCACATTGAAATCGCGGTCATTCAAAACATTTTATCGCTCTGTTTTATACAGTACATGTTTCCAATGAGATTTGCGCATTTTATTTAAAAAATGTATGGCATCGCCGTGAAAATCCTATCATATCTCAGAAAAAAAAAAAAAATTGCTGCCTAGAAATTTAATTATGAATCGAGTAGGCCTTGTACTTAAATTTTCTGCAAAAATCTCAAAATCGATTTTTTTTTTTTTGACCAAAGTTGACTGATACGACGGTTCGGATGACCGCCGACGATTTGTTCATTTATATGTACAAACATGTGGGTATCATTTTATCAGATTCAGTACGAACTCATTTTGAAATTCTTACCATAACTGGTATGTAATTTAAATAACCATATGTGAAAGTGTTTAATCAGTAAGAGATATTGAGTACCCAAATATATTACAAAGTCTACCTATTTCTAAACAAAGATACAAATATCTTCTTTAATATTGATATTAATTTTCCTTTACCATTCATCTTCAATACTCATCCCTTTGTTTTCATATCTCAGCTGTTGTTGCACATTCAGCTTGTTCCTTTATGCAATTCTCTCTAATGTACTTTTAGTGATTGAATCTCCATAGGTCTATAGGCATATTGTTGATCCCATCACTTTCTGCTCTCATTCTATTAGAATTCTCTTGTACTTTTTATATCATTTTGGATGTCATTCTAATATTAGTATTTCTTAATATCAGGTGCAGATCCAGCCTGATTAGACACAATACGATCAGGGGCCATAGTGTTTTTTGCACAATAGTTAGCCTGGCAAAACTATTGTTTTTAATCTGGGTGGATCCGTTCCTTTATCACATTGTTTACACTTTGATCAGATCTCAGAAATTAAAATGAATGGATAATTAATTTTTGAATGGATAATTAATGTTGAATGTTTCATAAGTGTATTTCTTTATCAATTGTCTGTACTTTTATTAGATTTTAGAAATAAAACTGAATCTAAAATAATTCCTGTTGCCAATTTGATGATCAATCATGGTTTTCCATTGACATAAACTTACTTCTAATAGCCACCTATGTATGTCAGGTTCAGCATGTGATACATCATCATAACTAGCATTGACAGTCCTCCTATCTGTCTGTTCTAAGGGTTGTTCATTATCCTCGTTGGTTGCTGACTCAAAGAGCTCACGGTCAAACGATGGTCCACCGTAAAGATTCTCTTCAAGGAAGTAATCCCAGATCTTCAGACTAGATGTGTTGGTATAGGGTCTTAGGACCTTCAGGAATAGATCAACCAGAACAAGAATTAGATATATAGGATACCTTCTCTACTGAATTTAATCAATATATTTAATGCTATTGCAATTATATTCAAATTAACCAATTCAATTTCATTCCAGAATAAAACAAATAATTTCAATCATTTGGTGAATAATTTAGTGGAAACCTACAACATAATGTATGAAATCCATTGTACAATTTATCATAAAAGTAAGTATATAGCAAACCATGTACAAAAAGTTTCAATCAAATATTCATATTATTTGTATCTCTCAAATAACAATCTGGGTCCATTAAAAAAAAAATACCAATCACACAACATTTTTTAGTTCCCAAAAATCACCCCATCAGGATCAATGTTTGAAAATTATAACTGATTGCAATTGTTTATGCTAAAAGGCCCTGAGAAACTTTGAATTTTTAATGAACAGCATCGTTATTTCAGCATTTGAATAGCCTGTCCAAGTTGTTAATCGTATGTTACATTAAAAAGAGTACACTTTCAAAATAATTCTACTGGCTATTAGGCATCTTGTCAAAAGTCAAAGCAAGCAACCTTTCATTACCTATTTCACATTTCATCATAGGCAAGAACAATGGAGAATCTAGGGAATCCAAAATGAAAAACTTACTTTTATAAGAGGATTGCTGCTAAACGATGCGGCAGAGACTTTTGACAAGGTACCTATATGGCATGGGTCTACCATGTATTAGATCTAATGAAGGCATGAATTACAGACCATTCCCCTGATTCCATGCAGAATGCAAAAATACTATAATTATGCTAAATGTATACCACCTGATATTTAATTTAGGTATATATGCAAACTATATTAATAAATGAAAACATATCGATGCTATATTCCAGAACAGAGATGACTATAAATTATTTACATATCTTGTTTATTTTCTGAAAAAAAATGATTAAGATTAATATCTGCACCACCACCATCCTAATATGATCATTTCATGCTTTCATTCAAAATAAATTCTTTAACAATATACTTAATATATGACCTTATAGATTTCATCCCATTAAGGATAATGTATTTAACTTCAGATTCCAATGACTTTGTATTCTTTTTTAATAAAAATCTTCCCAGTAGAGAATTTTAACATGGTAAAGTACAGTGTTACAGCAAAGGTAAGGAAATATTCAATGCATTTTTAAGAAAACTGAAGCATTTTTTATAAGGAGCTAAGAGGCTTTCGTTTCTCTTTCAAATATTTTTAAAGTACAAGTGAATAAAAGTTGCTGCAATATGCCAAAATGAAACTACGATGATACTACTTAGCTGATGCGAGAAGTAACCATGACAACCAAGAATGTTGATAGAGAGAGAATGCATTCAATGTTTCTTTTATAGCTGAGAGGCGAGATGTTTCTATGCATCTAAGCTTCAGTTTCTCTCAAACCAGGATGGATTTTTAAAAAAGGAACTACAAAATAATTTACATCATTTACTGTTGTGTGTGGAGCAAACTGGAAGTTGTAGAAGATTGGTGATCGAGGATGATACTTGTCAATGTAAGCCCAGAGTGATTTGAGAGGCGGGCTTGGTGTCTCGCTGTCACTATCCCCACTCTCATCAATCCTTGATGGTCTCCTATCCTCATACACCTGAGTTGCTGTGAATAACCAAACAGATGATATATATTATGAAATCTATTTATGACATCAAACATAAATGCAAGTAGTAGTAAAGATCTAAAAATAAGTTCAAGTAGAACTGAATAAATTGACCACATAACAGTTTGTCATATGAGTAAAATATGCATGGCCTTCCACCCAGGTGTCAGGTTTTTTCTAACCAATATTAATGAAACATTGTCCCAAATATGCTTATCTGTTTTGTCAATCTTCAGTGTGATCATTTTCCAGCATATACTTAATGGTTTCACAAAGCTAGGTCTATATAAATGTAATAGATTTAGACCTTACATGATATGGTTACAATAAGCCTTGAGTTTAAAGACTTTCTTGTTAATTAAACCACATTGCTTCTATGGTGTCCTAAACCCTTCATGTTATATTCTTTTTGCCAACCTTAGTACTAAACATTTGTATTATATCATTTGATTGGTTTGAGTTATCTTATATAGCTTATATCACATTAGCTAAACTTTAAAGGAGAGTAAAACCTTTAGGACAAGTGGGCTTGTGTAGAAACATAAAAATCAAAGAATAAGATCAAAGAAAGTTTGAGAGAAATTGAACAAATAATGAGAAAGTTATGAGCATTTGAATATTGCAGTCACTTATGCTATGGAGATCCTCCCACTGGCAATGCGACAAAGATGTGTGATGTCACATTCGAACAACTTTCCCTTTGATGGACTATAAAATACCCTAAAAATGTATCTTTTTGCTCTTATGATGATGCAAACTCTCTATTCATAATGTATTCTTTGAAAATCTGTATTACATGCCCTCCTATACAAACAATAAATGATCTACTGATAGATATGATAAAAGAGGCAGTTTAAGTGAAATATATACAAAAGTAATGGAAAAATTGTTCACATGTGACATCCCACATCTTTGTCGCATTGCCAATAGGAGGATCTATGTTACAATAGTAATCTAAACTTCAAATGCCAATAACTTTCTTATTATTTATTCAATTTTTCTCAATCTTTCGTTGATCTGTTTCTTTTATTTATCTGTTTTTACACAAGCTATGTTGTTCCGAAGGTTTCATTTTCCTTAAAAACATATACCTGCTTGATATCTTTCATAGTCTGAGTCCCACATGAATGTCTGAAAGCGATTTGATACGTAGTGGTACGCTATCATCTTACCTGCTTGATATCTTTCGTAGTCTGAGTCCCACATGAATGTCTGCAAGTGATTTGATACGTAGTGGTATGCTATCATCTTACCTGCTTGATATCTTTCGTAGTCTGGGTCCCACATGAATGTCTGAAAGCGATTTGATACGTAGTGGTATGCTATCATCTTACCTGCTTGATATCTTTCGTAGTCTGGGTCCCACATGAATGTCTGAAAGCGATTTGATACGTAGTGGTATGCTATCATCTTACCTGCTTGATATCTTTCGTAGTCTGAGTCCCACATGAATGTCTGAAATCGATTTGATACGTAGTGGTACGCTATCATCTTACCTGCTTGATATCTTTCATAGTCTGAGTCCCACATGAATGTCTAAAAGCGATTTGATACGTATTGGTATGCTATCATCTTACCTGCTTGATATCTTTCATAGTCTGAGTCCCACATGAATGTCTGAAAGCAATTTGATACGTATTGGTATGCTATCATCTTACCTGCTTGATATCTTTCGTAGTCTGAGTCCCACATGAATGTCTGAAAGCGATTTGATACGTAGTGGTATGCTATCATCTTCAGAAAGTACTGATTGAATTCAAATGACAGAGGGAATTGGGAGTGAACCTGCATGGAAAAAATAAAATATACATTTAACATTAATAGTATTGATAATTGTCAATATTACTCTTATTCTATTCATTGTGTCAAGCAGACAAGTTTTGTCCATATAGAGTAAGTATAATGTATGATCATTTTCAATATATTTGTTGAAAAGAGGGGGAAAAATCATTATCTTTCATGTTGAATAATAAAAGCAATAATAACAATAATGATAATAATAATAAGCCAGTTTTAAACAGCCCATAATGCATCAGAACATCTCGAAACACTTTACAGATATATTACTTAGCATGATAATTATTTAAAATAATTTCTTCAGCAAGAAATTCATCAATATTACAGCACACGGAGGGAATAATAATGAACACCTGTGTCCTAGAACATCACAGATACTATCAATTGTTCAAATATGTCTAACTAAAGTTAGATCAAACTTTATACAAAAAGTTATAATCAATTATAAATAGTAAGCATAATCTCTTTATGTCACACACCCCTGGGCCTGAGAAATATATGTGTGATCAATCAAACATTGGAGAATTAAAATCTGATTGGTTACTTATCAATGCGAATGCAGCAATGATCTCCATTGGCCACTGACCTTTTGCATTGATTGCAAAACCAAACATTTGTTGATACAAGGTCCTAGGGATGTTTTCAAGTTCTTTTCAATGTAAATTTGGCTAAACTGTTCATTCATCTATTGCCAACTCATCACATGGTCTACCTTCATTGTGTCTAATGCCATTCCATCCATCAACATTTCAACCATTCGGTCCAATAATCGCTTTGCCTAATCACCAGTTCTTCTATTACCATTTTGTCTAATAACCAGTTGGACTAATATCCATTTTCTTAACATGCATTTCACTCAATCAACACTTAACAAATTAGACCAAATGGTTTATGGACTAAATTGCCATTGGTTATAAGACAAAATGGTGAGTGGACGAAATGGCAATCAGACCATGTGGATAGTGGACGAATTGATGATAAACCAAATGATAGGAGACGAGTTGGTAATTAGACGAATTGGCATTAGACCAATTGGAAATAAACCCAAATTTGCTCTCAGCTAATCAGAAATACCGTAAGTAACGGACTATAAACCACACCCGTGGATTAACCGCACCCCCAACTTTGGACTAAAAAAAAAAAAAAAAAAAAAAAAATCCTCACATTATATTTGAGGTACGAAGAAACAAAAACTAAGTTAAAGATTTCAAAGTATCCAAAGAGATTACCGGTATGCGGAAATCTGCTGTTCTTGATCAATTAATCTACAAATGTTTGCAAGAAAGAAAGGTCCCGACAATATTGGCCACTTACACACTCACTCACCTCACAGTCACAGTGTACACACACACAGCACTGCCGTTTTTGTACATTGCAAACTACAATACGGTACCAGTACATCTTATCAAATAATTAATGATCTGTGTCTTTCCCGCTGTAGGAGGGAGAAACATTCACATTTCTTGCATCACAAACTCACAATCACTTTCAGAATTTGTCTAGCATTCGATGTCCTAGCATGAATTTTGGATACGGGATTACAGGAAGGTTCAAGAAACAAAGAAATTGGCATTTTTTACAGTTGTTTTGACGGCTTTGTGCCGTCTCTCTCGTTGCGTGATGTACATGGTATCTTATGAAAAGCAAACGGGAAAGAAAAAATAAGCTGGCGCGAAACGGGATTTTGGAGGGATCGAGGGTTAAAATGAATAGCGCCAGCTTAAGTCGCACTATAACCACAATACAACGCAAGCTAGCTCAGCTAACTCAACTCTCGCACTCGCTCAGCTGTGACAAAATATTACCGAGTATGCTTGGCTTCTCTTTGAACTAAGCCAGGGAACTTCGCTGCTTTGAACCGAGAATAAAGTCGAAATTAGTGTCATGAAGGTGGGTGCGTTTGTTATAATCGCTTCTCATTACCCGCAGCTCATACCCCTCTTAACGACATTGCCCTGGGCGGCTACGCCCGGCCACTCGATGTGTTGTGAACTGGCAGAGGGGTTACGACGGGCTGGGACGGGCTGGCTCAGACCCGTCACCGTGGATAAACCGCACCCCCGACGGTTAATAGACCATTACTTACGGTAAGGATTCAAGTTGTTTCATGAAACACATTCCTTGTGTAACATATAATAAACAAATATATCACGCTTTGAGAAAATGTAGTGGAATTATTTATCTGAGGTTAGTCTGGCAATTACTATTTTTCCCGAGGGGTGAAGCCCCGAGGGAAAAAATAGTTGTTTTGCCAGTCCAACCGAGGATTAATAATTCCCACTATGCTTTCGAAGGAAACGCCTGATATATTTATTTTATATCCTACTTTTAATAATTTAGAACCAAAATCTATGCGCTGAATGACCTACCGCGCTCAGCTGAACGCAAATTAGTGCCTGCGTCGAGGCATCACTGGACTTGCCCGGGAAAGACGGCTCGCTGATCGGTGCCCCCGAGAGTTTAGCTAAATATCCGTCAGAATATTGGTATAGCAAAAAATATTTCGAGGTCTGACGTCACGCAACTTCATATTTGAAATAAATTTTGGTCATATGATGCTATTTGAACCAATCACTAAACAGGATTTAATCTATGTAGGATATAACATTGAATGTTCCAGGCAACAGGTTTCCTGCTTAAGATAGGGTAATCATATAAAAGACAACAAATCTCTAGATCAACATTGACCAGGTCAAAGGTCAAAAATTACCTGGTGCACGCAGTCCAGGAACTGTAGAAAGACAGGAGCAAAGCCACTGGTCTGATGGGCAATAGTCTGGTTGGTTCTGTGAGTGAAGCGATGACCAAAGGCTAGCCATTCTTTGTCAATCAGGACCTTGAATCCAGCCAATGTCCGGTAGTAAGGGTCCATCAGAAGCTGGGCTAGGGAACTCACCTTCAGAAAAAAGGAAAAAAAATATTGTCTATTATGAAAGATGTGACTCAGTGAATTAATTTGATTTATTTTTCTTCTACATAACAATATAATATAACATAAATATAACAACGACATTTTGACAATAAATCAGACATATCATTGAACATAAAATCAGTTGCAGAAGATGGATTGCCATTGTAAGCAAAAATTGACAAACTGAAACATAAATTATATAATCATATTATGAGCAGAATGGATGACTACGTATTATTATTAGTCTCCGGATTTTGAAATGAAGGATCATGGGTTTGAATCCTAACCATTGCACAATTTTCTTCAGCGAGGAATGGATCCACAATGTGATGCACTCAACCCAGGTGAGCTGATCTGATACCTGCACATGCAAGAGTGATCTTCACTGGCAAATCGCATTTAGTGACTGATTGCTAAATTTTGAGTTACATCGTCCTCATGGTGTTTTTACTCTACTACAGCAGAAACCCTAAGGTTTTACCATAGTTTTGATCCTATTTAATCAGTGTGGTTTAAGAATCAGCAGTAAACGTACCTGAGTAGTGAAATCCCAGCCATCTTCAAAGCTTAGCCACACCGACGATCCTTGAAGATCAATGAGATCTACTGTTGCTCCTGCTAGTTGCATGATACTCTGAATCTATGGAAGGAATCAACCAAATCATTCTGAAAGGTAAGCAAAGAAGACAGCTTAGCCACATCAACAAACCTTGAAGATCAATCAAATCTACTGTTGCTCCTGCTAGTTGCATGATACTCTGAATCTATGGAAGGAATCAACCAAATAATTCTGAAAGGTTAGCAAAGAAGACAGCTTAGGCAAACAGAAGATCACTGAAGATCAATCAGATCTACTGTTGCTCCTGCTAGTTGCATCATACTCTGAATCTATGGAAGGAATCAATCAAATCATTCTGAAAGGTTAGCAAAGAAGACAGCTTAGCCACACCAACAAACCTTGAAGATCAATGAGATCTACTGTTGCTCCTGCTAGTTGCATGATACTCTGAATCTATGGAAGGAATAAATCAAATCATTCTGAAAGGTAAGCAAAGAAGACAGCTTAGCCACACCAACAAACCTTGAAGATCAATGAGATCTACTGTTGCTCCTGCTAGTTGCATGATACTCTGAATCTATGGAAGGAATCAACCAAATCATTCTGAAAGGTAAGCAAAGAAGACAGCTTAGCCACACCAACAAACCTTGAAGATCAATGAGATCTACTGTTGCTCCTGCTAGTTGCATGATACTCTGAATCTATGGAAGGAATCAACCAAATCATTCTGAAAGGTAAGCAAAGAAGACAGCTTAGCCACACCAACAAACCTTGAAGATCAATGAGATCTACTGTTGCTCCTGCTAGTTGCATGATACTCTGAATCTATGGAAGGAATCAACCAAATCATTCTGAAAGGTTAGCAAAGAAGACAGCTTAGCCACACCAACAAACCTTGAAGATCAATCAGATCTACTGTTGCTCCTGCTAGTTGCATGATACTCTGAATCTATGGAAGGAATCAACCAAATCATTCTGAAAGGTAAGCAAAGAAGACAGCTTAGCCACACCAACAAACCTTGAAGATCAATCAGATCTACTGTTGCTCCTGCTAGTTGCATGATACTCTGAATCTATGGAAGGAATCAACCAAATCATTCTGAAAGGTTAGCAAAGAAGACAGCTTAGCCACACCAACAAACCTTGAAGATCAATCAGATCTACTGTTGCTCCTGCTAGTTGCATGATACTCTGAATCTATGGAAGGAATCAACCAAATCATTCTGAAAGGTTAGCAAAGAAGACAGCTTAGCCACACCAACAAACCTTGAAGATCAATCAGATCTACTGTTGCTCCTGCTAGTTGCATGATACTCTGAATCTATGGAAGGAATCAACCAAATCATTCTGAAAGGTTAGCAAAGAAGACAGCTTAGCCACACCAACAAACCTTGAAGATCAATCAGATCTACTGTTGCTCCTGCTAGTTGCATGATACTCTGAATCTATGGAAGGAATCAACCAAATCATTCTGAAAGGTAAGCAAAGAAGACAGCTTAGCCACACCAACAAACCTTGAAGATCAATGAGATCTACTGTTGCTCCTGCTAGTTGCATGATACTCTGAATCTATGGAAGGAATCAACCAAATCATTCTGAAAGGTTAGCAAAGAAGACAGCTTAGCCACACCAACAAACCTTGAAGATCAATCAGATCTACTGTTGCTCCTGCTAGTTGCATGATACTCTGAATCTATGGAAGGAATCAACCAAATCATTCTGAAAGGTAAGCAAAGAAGACAGCTTAGCCACACCAACAAACCTTGAAGATCAATCAGATCTACTGTTGCTCCTGCTAGTTGCATGATACTCTGAATCTATGGAAGGAATCAACCAAATCATTCTGAAAGGTTAGCAAAGAAGACAGCTTAGCCACACCAACAAACCTTGAAGATCAATGAGATCTACTGTTGCTCCTGCTAGTTGCATGATACTCTGAATCTATGGAAGGAATCAACCAAATCATTCTGAAAGGTTAGCAAAGAAGACAGCTTAGCCACACCAACAAACCTTGAAGATCAATCAAATCTACTGTTGCTCCTGCTAGTTGCATGATACTCTGAATCTATGGAAGGAATCAACCAAATAATTCTGAAAGGTTAGTTAAGAAGACAGCTTAGGCAAACAGAAGATCACTGAAGATCAATCAGATCTACTGTTGCTCCTGCTAGTTGCATCATACTCTGAATCTATAGAAGGAATCAACCAAATCATTCTAAGAAGTCCATTCCAGGCTTCGTCTTAGGGAGACAGGCTTTTATCAGTTATAGGTAACATTTAACAGTTATTTTTACTGCATTATACACATCTTCATTCATTTATATATGTATTGATGGAGTGATTTACTCATCTACTTATATTGTCATTCATTCCTTCACTTATTTTCATTATTTTCATTCCAGACATCTTTTCGGATAAGCGCTATACAAATCATGTTAATTTTAATTAGTAGTATTATTATTATTGTCTTCCTATTTCTATTTCCGTATATCTACCTTATTTATTCATTCGTTGAGAAATAAATAGTTTTATTAATAAATCAACTAATCTATTCATTCATTCAAATACTTATTTCTGTTTCATTTTTTTTCTTCTATTTTTCTTCAGAAGGAGATTTTCTTGAACCCTTTTGATCATCCATACCTGAAGCAACCATTCTGATTCTCCAACCATCTTATGAAAGCCCATCTCAGGGTCAGTGATGGGGTTACTAGGGAGACAAGCCTTCATCAGTTTCTTAAAGCTAGCCTTGATGTGCCTCGTCTCATAGTAGTCATAAGGGATGAAGTCACATTTGGTGCTCTGGTCTGATTTGAAATTCTGTAAGAATAAATGGGAAAGAGTCTTCAAGAGAGGGTTTCATGAAGAGTCTTGTCAGTGATTTTCACTTACCAATTTGTAATCAGCCAAAGAGATGCAAGGATTACAGTAGCTTATAACATGTATCAGTGAGAAGCTTTGACAACACTCTTAATTAAACACTCCCTAAATAAGAAGCAATAGCAAATTGCATACACCAATATGCTTGTTAATCTGAATATGTACAAAGGTTTCTTCATCCGATTATTACATCATACACAGCACTTCAGAATAATGAACCTTATTTAGTTTTCAGAATAACAAATCTTTGGATGAGTTAAACTAACGAATCTCTGAAATATCAAACCTTTGGAAAATTCAAATCTTTAGAATGAGCTGTAACAATTAAGTCATATTTAAATAGCAAATTCCATCATTGTCAAATTTCTTTATAGATTAAAAGATCTAAAGTCTTATGGACCAGACAAAGAGGTCTGTGAAAACACCCACTTTGAAAGGAGATAAAGTAACAAACCAGTTGCTGATTGAAAGATCATCAACATACTAACCCTCAGTTGAGATTTCTCGCCAAAGACATAGAGGGCAGCCTTCCTCGCCTCTTGCTTCCTTGGGATGGCCAGGTCCTGTTCAGTGACCGAGCCGTTCCTGGTCGCTACCGATCGAGAGCCAAGAGTAAGGTGTTTTTTAGAGACAGCAGGTGAAACACCACCGCCCAGCTGGGCGTGGCTTGAGGCTCCCATCATTAAGCGACTGCTGCCCTTCAACGTATGGCCTGCATTGGGTATAGGTGGAGGGGAGATGGTTTTCTTTTGGGGGGCATGTATGTGTGCTTTGCTGATGGTTTGCTTTAGTTAGTGAAAACCAATCACTGAGTATTGGCACACAATATTAGTGACCACTTGATCTGGTCTGATACAAACAATAAAAGGAGAGGTTACAATAATCTCTTTGGGGAGCATTAACTGCTTTAGCAAGGAGAATGGGACCTTAGGTCTAGGGACACCTAAATGATCTCTGTGCATATTCAAGGCCTATATGGTTCCAACAGAGTATGTGGGCCTGAAACGCTACATGACCAGGTCAACAAGGTATAGGGAACGATGTCTCAGGACGGACTGATGAAGCTTCCATAGGTAGGGCAGACAGGAAGACTGTGAGAACTGAGCTCTGTTCCACAAATCTTAACAATTGATCAAAGAACAATTCTTTAACTATTGATTGCATTGACCACATTTAACAATCATTGAATTGACTGCAAGATCAATTTATAAGATTTGTGCAAAGGCCCCCGGCTCTCAATCAGCTCTTAATCAGAGAAGGAATTGGCAAGTGCATCAAGTTGATTACGTTTTGAAAGGTACAGTGGGCACACATGGCGGGGGGCTGATGTGTGTGGGTACAGAGGTGGGGGATGATGAGGTCTTTCTTGTGAGGGGTAAATGATCCTTGGTTGTTTACATCAGTCAGGGATGAATTAAACTTATTAAAGACTAAAGAATATATCATGAGCAGGGAAAACCTACAAATTTTATATCATTCATTATTAAAGGCAAAGGATATTGGCAGATTAATAAGACATAAAGGTTATGACAGAAGATACTGGCACTCTCATACACAATAACTGTAATCACTTGTTGAGATATTATTTATCATATGGCTAGAGCAATGTGAGGGAGGATGAGGTATTAGCTCACTAGCTTGGGAATGGGGATTATTATAATTCACTTCTTATTAAAGATGAGAATCATTCACTGATTATAGCAAAGGATTTGATCCTCAATTATAAAGATAATGATAATAATTAATAATCAGGAAAATTATGGTCGATAGCAGAACATCACACTAAAGAGTACATCAAAAGAGCATTTCCTAAAAAAACTTTATGATTGTGGTAACTTTGCCATTATGGTAACAAGACTCAGCAGCCAATCAATGTTTCCATCATGGTACATGTAGTTACCATAGTGGTAATGTTACCATAATTATCATAAGTGTTTAGGAACATGAGAGTAATATACAGGTGTGTCTAGATCCTTTGTTGGTTAAGAAATCTGTTCCCATTAGTTGAAATTCTACATAGAATTGGTAAATACACATCATGCCATTGCATATCATGTCTGAAAATTACCTCAACTTACAATATATCAATTTTCTATACAAATATCAAATCATTGAAAAATAATATAGAACAAATATTTTCAACCATAATTTGAATGCAAGCATCATATCAACATATGTTTGAATATGAATAGTCAATATTTTATACTTGGTTGACATCTTACATCATACAAGACAAAAAGTAAAAAGTTGCTTTAAGTATTGTGCTTATTTTCAAATACTGTAAAACACACAATACAAGAAAGGCTAATTCTTTTAAAGAAAATCATTAAAAAATGCACTACATGTCAACTTTCCTGAAAGACAATGGTATAAGGAAAGGAATATTTGGTAAATGAAATAAAGAGGTCAACCAAAAATAACAAATATAATTTGCAAACTTGGAAATACAGTGACCATTACTTGACACATTACAGACAAGAAGACATACATGTAGATTATGTTATATCCACTTGTTTACTGCAACCATCCTACCTGTGGGGAATCTACAGGTAGGAATATGGTATGCCAATGCTGTACACAGCACACACTTTAAAAAATCATTTAAATGTCACTTTTGTGACCAAAATTAGTAATTTCCATACAGTTGCAATTTCTTTTTCATTAGTAACCAGGGAATAATTTTTGTATTCACCAAAGCGCCCAAAAACTTAAATTTTGGGCATTTTTGTGTATGCCCTCTATTGGTGGACAGTAATATGGGAAGAAAATTTACATTTTTCAATCTCTATTTTTAATTAAGAAAAAATAATTTAAAGAATAAAATTTACTTAAAAGCCAAGTTATATGATGAATAGCTGTAATGGAAACAGTGTAAAAAAATCAAGAATTTGTCCCAAAGAAAAAGAGAAAATAAGCCAAACATTGCTACCCTTATTTTGCAACACATGGAGATGTAACTGAGAACAAGGTTATATCATAACCTTGTTCATTGAATGAGTGGTTATATCCTAATATTCTTTTTTTATGTATCTTTTAATTTATATTAATTTATATATTTCTTAATAAATATTAAATTTACACTCAACACAGACTAGTATTTTGCACCTTTTATTTTGCAAGGATGGTTGGAACTAAATAACTGAATATTATCTCACTAAACCTTCTAATTTTATGAGAATCATGGTGTTTTATTAGTTTTATTCACCAGTTATCAAATTTAATCATATTCACTGTTTTCAAGATAAGTTTGTTTACTGTTTATGCTATGAAGGGATACTACTCATTTAGGTTTTTTAACGGTTATTTGAAATGTTCTTTCTTGGATTTCATATCTGATACCGAGTAAATAAAACAGAAGAGTAGAGACAAAACAGTCTTTATATTTTGATGAATATGCAAGAGACAAAACAAAAACATTATTATACAATGTAAAGTTACTAATAGCACAACAAATGGTTGCAATAATCAGGAGCCCTTTTTTAACAAAACTGTGCAAACAGCATTCCATACTTGCAAGAGGATAGTCTCCTATTTCAGACACATATTAAAAATTTATAGCACGCTTTCATGTCTGTGGCAGGGGCCGCGGAACCAGGGGGGCTGGGGGGGCTTCAGCCCCCCCACTTTTTTCCAAAACCGTGTGCAAAAACACAAAAATGACCATACGATTGTGATTTTCTGCATGGTCAGCCCCCCACTTTGAAAACCGTTCCGTGGCCCCTGTGTGGTGCATTTAAAAATGTCATTCCTGTCTGTTTGCCAAGACTACACTGAAGAGTTCAGAAATTTAAAAAGTAAAGTCCAACCAAACAAAAAGTTTAAATTCTTATTTTACATCTGAATTTAATGAGATTAAAACTTCTGTTTCTTTTTTTTACAATTACATCAACATTTTGTTTGGGTGAACTTCTTTCCCTTTAATAACTGTGTTTAATAACAAAGCATGACTGTTCTGATCCTATTATTTGAAGTAGTTAATAACACAGTGAAAATAAATTCACACTGTTCCTAGCAAATTCATAATTTTCAAAACGTTGATTTTAAGGTTCTCATGTTCTATTGATACAAAATAATGTTTTAGCTTTTTATAATTTGCATTATATTATTAGTTTGTTTTATTCTTAATCTTATAGCTTATTGATAACATAATAATACTTATCCATATCTTATCTAAAAACTTATGTGTGATTATCAGCTTCTTTCTTTTTACAAGCAAAATTTTTTGGTTCGACTATCTTTAGTATTACATTATCTACACTTCATGAATTTCTTATACAACTTACAGGTAATACAATTACATGTACATGTAATTTACCAATACTTAGATGCAGTATTCGCATCTAAATTTAAATTATACATGTAAGATAAAAGTCATTTCATTAACAAATTCACGATTTTCATGCATTTTTTACCATCAAATCATGGCTGCAATCAATTTTATATACAATTGTTAGAATTCCTGCATTAGTTTTTAAAAGGCATAAAATAGCTATCATGCAGTACTAATTACGTCTTGCAGTAAATCATAGGAAATGTTTATGCTAAGCACTTGTTTCATAAATGGAATGTTTAATTGATGTAATTATTGCAAATCAGAATAAACTTTTATATTTCAACATGAAATCGATTTTGAATAAACTTGTATTTCAGAATAAAATGACAACTTAATAAAGGAAAATTATGTAGTTTAAGATTCAAATATTTGAATATTTCTTTCATGCAACTTGATGAAAATGTTTAATGATAAACATGAAAATTACTAATATATCATAAATCTAGCCATTTTAGCAAATCAAATTTCTTATTTCATTAAGAAAACATAATGGCAACTAACTACATGTATATGGATTCAGAGATACTTGTATCTAGTGTGTTAATAAGATGCCAAATAAAAAGCAGGATAAACAAAAAACAGAATTATTAGTCTACAGAGAACAGGGTAGCATTTCATAAAACAAATAGTCTGTGATTTTCGTTGACAAGTGTTATAAGCTACTGAAATCCTTACATATGATTGGTACAGAACAAATTTCTCAGTGAAAATCACAAACAAGATGTTTGATGAAAAACACTCCCCAGGGTATTCATGTACATTGTTGATTGGAATGATATGAAATTAATGTCCTTCACTCAATTTTATCATGTATCATTATAAAATTAATGATATAGATGAATCTATTGTTTAATTGAAATTGTTAGTTTCACAGTTAATTCCTTAAATATACTCACGTGTATAAAGTAATGTTTGTATGGAATATTAAAAAAAGTCTCATTGATTTATTTGATTAATGAAAAAATAAATATATCTGATTAAATTATGCATAGCAGGCATTACAATGATATAAAGCTAAAATTAAAGTTAGACTTACGGTAATCCCAAGTTTTTAGGGGAAATGTGGGGCATCAGTCATAATATGATATTTACAAAAATATGCAGATAAAATAATTATAATTTCTTGGGGTTGGGAGTTGATCAAGGATAAAGACAGAAAAAGACGTTCTACCATGAACGGGAAAGGTAGAATGAAGTGTAAGGAAAGGGTACAATGAAGTGTAAGGAAAGGGTACAATGAAGTGTAAGGAAAGGGTTGTGTAAGGTCTTGGGTGATAAATAAGAGCATGGGGTGGTTGAGGACAGTGGGAGAATCAGGAAAAGTTAAGTAATAACCATTGCACCATAAAGGTACTGCTTGTAAGGAGGTGTGCCTCTTAAAGTGGTTTAAGACACAGGGAGAATGAGAGAAAGTTAAGTAATAACCATTGCACCATAAAGGTACTGCTTGTAAGGTGTGCCTCTTAAAGTGGTTTAAGACACAGGGAGAATGAGAGAAAGTTAAGTAATAACCATTGCACCATAAAGGTACTGCTTGTAAGGTGTGCCTCTTAAAGTGGTTTAAGACACAGGGAGAATGGGAGAAAGTTAAGTAATAACCATTGCACCATAAAGGTACTGCTTGTAAGGTGTGCCTCTTAAAATGGTTTAAGACACAGGGAGAATGAGAGAAAGTTAAGTAATAACCATTGCACCATAAAGGTACTGCTTGTAAGGTGTGCCTCTTAAAGTGGTTTAAGACACAGGGAGAATGAGAGAAAGTTAAGTAATAACCATTGCACCATAAAGGTACTGCTTGTAAGGTGTGCCTCTTAAAGTGGTTTAAGACACAGGGAGAATGAGAGAAAGTTAAGTAATAACCATTGCACCATAAAGGTACTGCTTGTAAGGTGTGCCTCTTAAAGTGGTTTAGGACAGAGGGAGAATGGGGAAAAGTTAAGTAATAACCATTGCACCATAAAGGTACTGCTTGTAAGGAGGTGTGCCTCTTAAAGTGGTTTAGGACAGAGGGAGAATGAGAGAAAGTTAAGTAATAACCATTGCACCATAAAGGTACTGCTTGTAAGGTGTGCCTCTTAAAGTGGTTTAGGACAGAGGGAGAATGAGAGAAAGTTAAGTAATAACCATTGCACCATAAAGGTACTGCTTGTAAGGTGTGCCTATTAAAGTGGTTTAGGACAGAGGGAGAATGGGGAAAAGTTAAGTAATAACCATTGCACCATAAAGGTACTGCTTGTAAGGAGGTGTGCCTCTTAAAGTGGTTTAGGATAGAGGGAGAATGGGGGGAAATGAGTAATAACCATTGCACCATATTCACTAGAGAAGAGATGGGATGGGAGGTATGCCATAAACACACCATATAAAAACTGGAGTGCTGGACAAAAGGAACCACTAGGATTTAAAGCAACTAAAGTGTACCTTCAACATCAGGGGTGCACAATAGAGCACCTTACAGACCAGGGGAACACATACTAAAGAAACCACTGGGGGGAGGGTGTCACTTGAGAGGTATCTTTTCACCTATATGTAACATACCTCATGATATTAAGTGTGGCTTTGGTTATTAAAGTAACAGGTTCTGGGGTACATCAAAGTGCACCATTAAAGAAACTATTGAGATAAAGAGTGTACTTTTACACCACATCAGCAGGGATTAATTGAAGTAAATTGCACCATAGGTTAGGTACCTTTTCACATTATCAGGAATTCAGTGCACCACATGTATCAGAAAAATGCACCATTATAGAAACCATGTGATAAAATAGTTGTGCCATACATTTAGGATCTCTACAACAACATTAACAGGGGAATATTCAAGCATACCATCTTGAAAATGCCCCATTACATAGAACAACTGGGATAGAATTTAGGTCGCCCAAAACCATTTTTGTTTGTTGTTGGGTTTTTTCCTTGGGGAAAGGGGGGAGGTGGTTAAAACCGAGCAGGCAGTTAAATAGTGAGAGGCAAGCAAAGCATACGATGAAGGGCAGGCAGAATTTAGCTGAACAATGGGAGCCTGGATAAACGGTTATCAAAGAAACATAGCAAGTAAACAATAAATGATAAAAACATAATCATTATTGGAGCCAGAAGGATACCCAGTCATGTAGTTAAACAATCAGATATGGGGTGTAACATGTAGAAATGCATTTTCTTTTTAATTGATTGAAACTTTGTGTAAAGGGTCTATTATAAACCTGCAGTTAGCTAATAAATTGCATATTTTGTGTTACGTGGGGGGGGGGGGGGCTAGACTGCTAAGGCAATAAAAAAGTTTAATGATTTGACCAGCTGACCTCAGTTTATATCCTTCAGACTCCAAACACATTAAAATTGTGACAATAACTTGTATCATTTCATATATGTAAGTGGAATTGATACTGGGAAATAAATGCATTCTATGTGCATGTAATAGGACCCACAGCAGAAAGAATTGCAATTAAACTTCATAAAATCAAACACAACTTGATTCTTTTTACATTTCAGACTTGCAATTAATTCTTTTATATTTGCCTTTTTTATGCAACTCTTTCTGACATGAGTATATTTGAAAGACATCATAAACAATATTAATTCTAATGTCAAACATTCTCAACAATCACACGTTCACTTCATATTTTATTTTATTTTTCATTTTCACTTTAAATCAATAATCGGATACAAATTAATGCCTGTCATATTCAAAATAGAGTTTAGAAAATCATAGACTGTGATAATAAAATTCATGTTTTCAAGGGGTCATGAATTTTCTTCCTCAATGGAAGCACGAAAACTTTGATAAAAGCAAACATTTCATTGCTCCTATCCCAGGATTACAGGCGCAATAACATGCAATTTATGAAAAGAAATCATTTAAATCAAATTACAGATTGTTTTTAATTATAGTTTCAAAAGGCAGCATATATTCCTTACAGCAGGGCAAGCAAAATATTTCTGAATAAAAAAAAAAAAGAATGATAGTGAAATCAGCTCAATGGAAGCAGTGACTGTGAATTTATTTGAATGAGCAGAGTAATGCTATTTAGAGCCACGTGGTTTTACCAAAAGTGAAGTGTTAACACTGTGCACACTTCTGACTCAGAGTATGTTTTAAAATTCTGTTAATGAATCAATTAAAATAGGCTGTTTTGAGCCACAGGCATAAATATTACAAATATTAAACATGAATGCACTTTGGACTTAAAATAAATTATATGAAGGTGTGTGATTGTTGTTGATGTTTTTTAAACTAAAAGTAAAGGTGCATTTAATATGTATGCAATACACAACTATTTGTGAAGTGCATATCTTGCAAAGCATCCACATGATACAAAAACACATGGAATAGTGCAAACACAGTGACATGGAATAGTGCGAACACATTTCATTTGCATACATGTACATGTACATTCGTGAGGAAAACAAATAACAATCAATATGAATAATTGGGAGAAAAAAGGGTCCAACAATAGCAAATAATCATACATTAATCTTAAATGAAATAACAAAAATATGCACAATATTAAACATTGTGTAATAGGGAAAAAGAAGGGGAAAAAATCCTGTGAAACCTTGGTAAATAGAGTATGGATATAGTTAACCAATAAAGATTAATACTTGTGACCATCGTCAAAATAAAATATGATCAATTAAAATATGAATTTTAGTGTGTCTATTTCTAGTGTTGTAGCATGATGGTATATGAGTTCATGTAGTTCTCTGTTTCAATGAATTCCCTTGAGTGTGTTATTTTGCCCATAAATTCCAAATCATTAATGCCCTTATGTAACCTGTATTACATATAAGTTCACAATGAGCAGATGTAGACATGAATGAAAAACAACCATAGATTTAAAAATACAAAGGGAATTTACAGAGAAATAGAATGTGATCTTGGATAATAGTATGAATGAAATTGTGAAAGCTATTTGAATGCATTTATACATTAACAGGGCCTTGTGACATAATGCATAGCGATTAATTGTCTGGCTGATTTGTATGATTGATTGCATTGATAATTGTGTATGATCAATCGTAAACTCAGCCCAGCAATCAATCCCACTGATTTATCATTGATAATTGTGTATGATCAATCGTAAACTCAGCCCAGCGATCAATCCCTATGATTTATCATTGATAATTGTGTATGATCAATCGTAAACTCAGCCCAGCGATCAATCCCTATGCTTTATCATTGATAATTGTGTATGATCAATCGTAAACTCAGCCCAGCGATCAATCCCTATGCTTTATCATTGATAATTGTGTATGATCAATCGTAAACTCAGCCCAGCGATCAATCCCTATGATTTATCATTGATAATTGTGTATGATCAATCGTAAACTCAGCCCAGCGATCAATCCCTATGCTTTATCATTGATAATTGTGTATGATCAATCGTAAACTCAGCCCAGCGATCAATCCCTATGCTTTATCATTGATAATTGTGTATGATCAATCGTAAACTCAGCCCAGCGATCAATCCCTATGCTTTATCATTGATAATTGTGTATGATCAATCGTAAACTCAGCCCAGCGATCAATCCCTATGCTTTATCATTGATAATTGTGTATGATCAATCGTAAACTCAGCCCAGCGATCAATCCCTATGCTTTATCATTGATAATTGTGTATGATCAATCGTAAACTCAGCCCAGCGATCAATCCCTATGCTTTATCATTGATAATTGTGTATGATCAATCGTAAACTCAGCCCAGCAATCAATCCCTATGCTTTATCATTGATAATTGTGTATGATCAATGGTAAACTCAGCCCAGCGATCAATCCCTATGCTTTATCATTGATAATTGTGTATGATCAATCGTAAATTCAGCCCAGCAATCAATCCCTATGCTTTATCATTGATAATTGTGTATGATCAATCGTAAACTCAGCCCAGCGATCAATCCCTATGCTTTATCATTGATAATTGTGTATGGTCAATCGTAAACTCAGCCCAGCAATCAATCCCTATGCTTTATCATTGATAATTGTGTATGGTCAATCGTAAACTCAGCCCAGCAATTAATCCCACTGATTTATCATTGATAATTGTGTATGATCAATGGTAAACTCAGCCCAGCGATCAATCCCTATGCTTTATCATTGATAATTGTGTATGATCAATCGTAAATTCAGCCCAGCAATCAATCCCTATGCTTTATCATTGATAATTGTGTATGATCAATCGTAAACTCAGCCCAGCGATCAATCCCTATGATTTATCATTGATAATTGTGTATGATCAATCGTAAACTCAGCCCAGCAATCAATCCCTATGCTTTATCATTGATAATTGTGTATGATCAATCGTAAACTCAGCCCAGCAATCAATCCCTATGATTTATCATTGATAATTGTGTATGGTCAATCGTAAACTCAGCCCAGCAATCAATCCCTATGCTTTATCATTGATAATTGTGTATGATCAATCGTAAACTCAGCCCAGCGATCAATCCCTATGCTTTATCATTGATAATTGTGTATGATCAATCGTAAATTCAGCCCAGCAATCAATCCCTATGCTTTATCATTGATAATTGTGTATGATCAATCGTAAACTCAGCCCAGCAATCAATCCCACTGATTTATCATTGATAATTGTGTATGGTCAATCGTAAACTCAGCCCAGCGATAAATCCCTATGCTTTATCATTGATAATTGTGTATGATCAATCGTAAACTCAGCCCAGCAATCAATCCCACTGATTTATCATTGATAATTGTGTATGATCAATCGTAAACTCAGCCCAGCGATCAATCCCTATGCTTTATCATTGATAATTGTGTATGATCAATCGTAAACTCAGCCCAGCAATCAATCCATATGATTTATGATACAGGCCTTGGATCCCATTAGATCCCATAGAAAGTAGTACTTTCTAGTACCAGTGACAAGAAGCACCCCCTTGAACATAAACTTGTCATTGAATGGAAGCATGAACAGATTTCTATACACAAAACAATGAGGCGGCATGAACATGAAATCCATCTTGTCATTGAATGGAAACAAACAATGAACTCTGTGTGAAACTGAACTTGAACTGAAATGTAAATAAGCACTAAGCAGCCTGAATTTGCTAGGCAAATGTGTTGAGCAATGCGAACTGAACATACAGTGTACACACTACCTAACAGAAAGTAACAAAAATTTATTGAATGGAAGTTTGAATAGAGACAACCATGAATGTGAAGTTGAAATGAACTTGTATGTAGCTGAACATCCAAAACAATAAGGATACAGAAATGTATACAATTACACCACTCTTAAACTTGAATGAAGATCTAACTGATATTGTGAACTGGGTATTATCACAATTGCTACAGTCACACGAACGACTCCAAAACGACCAATGGTATTCCATTGTAAATAAAGATAAAGTCAGTATTACCTCAGTCACTTTTAAAAGCTACATATACTGTAGGTGGTTTGAATAAAAATGAATAAAACCACTGTTTTTTACTTGTGGTAGGGCTGCCTTAGAGCAAATGTGACTGAGGTATTAGGAGTCAGTTTCAGCATTATGACAGTGGCATGACAGAAACATGAATGGATATGAAAATAGAAGTCTGGATATGAACTTCCACATAAACAGAACATACAAAAATGACAACAATAAACACCAACAAACATAGCACAATAATCATGACAACAGAAACAAGCTATGGACACATCCAAGTACAGAGAGCAGAAGAAGAAAGTTGTTAGGTTTGCACAAGACTGATATGAATTTAGTATCAAGCACGTTAAAAGCAAGCAAACAGATGCAAAGTATAAAGGCAAAGCAAATTCTACAAAACAAAATGCTTGGATACAAAGAGAAATGTCTCCCATATATTCAGCAAATGTATTGCATCATTCACTGTCTATTTCCATAATTACAACTCAATTTTAGTTGTCAGACAGACAAAGACCTATCTAAATGATTTAATTCAATATTCATTTTGGGAATAAAACTTTCTTTCCTTGAAATAAAAATGTTGCATTATTAGCTGTTCAAAGACATGCCAAAACAAATTCTCATCTTGCTTGATATGACATTTGGTTCCACAATATTTGCAATTGAATATGAGACAGGCTTTTCCAGGTTATAGTACACAGGTTACAGTGCATATGCAGCATTGAAGTTGATAGCTTTTAGTGTTTCTTTTCTAATTCATTTCGCATTGTGTTTCACATTGAGCTATGCTGGTTTTAGTGTATGTATTAGACATTTAGAGTGATTTATTATTAAAGCATACGAATGACTTTTGGTTTGGTGGAGTGTTTTTATCATCTATCTCTCAAAATGCATTGAGAATCTATGAACTACATTCTGGTAATCAATGATCCTCATATGGGTGTAAAGGCATTCCAACATAAATTTCATTTCATGATTTTAAAAGTTAATATGATTTTTTAAAAACATAATAACTACCTCGTCTCAATGTGGCTACACCAATATCAAATATTCCTGCACGATTGGAGGAAAGTAACACATGTTAGCAAACAGGATTTTAAAAGAAAATAAAATGATAAGAGAAATGCACCCAGGCTTCGTAGCTTGAAACTTGTGACTGAATGCAATGCTTGCCTTAGATATATATGCTTTTACAATTTCTAAATTTTATGTCTTAATGCCAAAGTCACTGCTTAACTCTCCATATTCCATAATACAAGGAGATAGCCATTTTATACACTTGCCCAACATTGTATTATGACAGCTATTTAGATAAAGCATATTGCCGGATGTAGATAAAAAATAATCTCTCTACTTTGTTGAAATATTGAAATTTGGAAAGTCCAACCTTAAAGATTTTTCTTTAGTTGCAAAGAAATTGGTTGCATTCAGATAGTGCATGTGGACATGTTTTATACATTGTCTTAAAGTTATCTATTTTAGTGATTTTTTTCAATTGAAGTAATTGGTACTAAGCCTAGGTTATATCTGACAAATGAACAGATCTCAGAATATGTTGCATCGTTTCTTCATTTGCACTTCCGCTGATTTTTTTTCAGTTCATTCTTGTATTTGCTCTTGATAATGCCGGTGGCATTTTTAATTAATCAAAGTCATACTACTATTGTATGCATTCAGTCAAAGTGTCACGGTAGGTAGCCCAAGAACAAGTAACACAAACAACTACAAATATAAGTGAGAAGGGAAAACAATGACACACACATTATGAAAGGTAAAAGCACAGGAAGAAACATAGAATGAGATTTTGAATGAGGTATGGGTTTCAAAATAATTAATACAATATTGAAGCTTTTGCAGAAGTTGGGAAGAGAGTTTGCTTTTAGGGTATTTATCAAGAATTCAGACAAATATTTTGCGCCCTCAAAATATAATATTTCCCAATTCATGATATTAATATTTTTATACAGAATACAGATAAATGATTGATGGTAAATTTTTTCCAGTTGAGTTTGCTAGTTCCCTTGTCAAAATTTAGACATTTGACCTGAATAAAGGTAATAGGTACATGTATGATTAATGAATATTAATGTTATGCAAGAAGGCGATTTCAAAAGTACTAATACGAAAGTACATAAAACTTTATTTGAAATATGATGATCTATGGTAAAATCTTTGAACAAGGACTTTTACGTCGATGTTGCCGAGCCTTGCAAATATATGTGATAAAGATTATGACATCTAATTGCTATAAGATGTATTACAAATAACATTTTAAAAATAACATATCAAGAGTATTATTCTGTTTATTGAAAATAAAACAAAAAGTAACCTCTGTGAAAACACATGTATTGCATTTTCAGAATAAAAATAGATCTAAAATAGATGTATTCTATTTTCACTATTTAAAGTGATGAAAAAGTGTATTTTTTGTTTAAGATGAATATGTAGGCCTATTCCTATTTTCCGTCATGACTAATGAACCTATATTACTTATAATGAAATGATCTTCAGCATATTGCATAATCTTTGTGTAATAATATATTTCAGAACACATGAGGTGAGAAATAGTTTTCAATAAAATTGAAAAGTGAATGAACGTGTAAAATATTGTTTTTGTCATTTTGTTACAATGCAACAGTGCATATGTAGATAGATACATAGTGGCAAACTCAGTGTTTTAAATGATGATTGTGCAAATTGATCACATTTCTTGAAAAACTTATATATCGTATATAATTGACAACAAGATAATGTATGAAATATCTGCATTAAATATTATGAATGAAATTATGATAGATCTTCAAAGTTTTAAAAATAGAACTGATTCAAAACAAGAATGATAAGATCATGCCTCAATTGAATCAACATGATTTTTCACATTCAAATAATCAAAGATATCAAACAGAACAAACCAACTATTTAAAGGCTGTGAAATAAAACTGAACACTTTTTAAACAATAGCATTAGTCAACAAACAAGATAAACACAATTCCAGTACAGCACAGAGAGTAAATCAAATAAATTGAGAAAAAGACACACAAGTACAGTTTTGGGACTTCTAAAAGGTTACTAAAACATTAAATGCAAATCATAATTCTATTAATAGAATGTTGTTCAAACATATAGGGTATAATCCTATATTAAATATACAGAATCTTGATCATTAAAATAAAGCTTAGCAATTGTTATAGCTGCATTTTGTAATTGATTGCACCGACTATTATTTGCAATCAATCATACGAATATAAACTTTGTTGTATGGGCCCTGATGTTCTATTTGGAAGAAGCTATCTCGCTCTGTCTTACAAAGAGTTGTAACTGCTCAAATCAATCTCAAGTATGGAAATGTCACATTTCTTCATGGAAGAAATGTTCACAACATCCCTTTGTGAACAGTGAGGAGTATGCTGGTTTTACAGGACATTGATGCATTTACGAGTAAGAATTTCTCATATTTATAAAACTTTATGAATGGACTTAAATGCATTCTAGATGTTGGCATCACAGGCTTTCCATAGTTGTGTGTGATTGGATCGATCACAACCCTTTGAAAGACAAATCCAAAGTAACATAACGAAAGGAGAATGATGACACCTACTTTTCATTAAAAAAATAATAATTCTGAATTCCCTCGGTCTCCCTGTCCAAAAATCAAAGGAATCAATCACTTACCTGGTTTTCCCATGTAAGCCTTCTGCCCTCCACTAGACCTAAGAAACCCCCTCTGAAGCAATGTACCGGTCCCATGTGTTCCCTTGCGTGGACTGATAGTGGGTGTGCCATCTGGGGTCTCTCCACTATTCGTAGGGGGGAGTATAGAGTTCAGACTGACGAGGGAATCACTCTTATGGGCGCTACCATAAGGGGTGTTAAGCACGATGGCTGAGAGATATTTCTCCTGCTCGAGGCTCTTACTTGATCCTGAGCTTGACGATTCACCCGTACCTGGTAGGAAATTAATTTAAAATTTAATCTCATTGAATTCAGAATACTGTAATTCTTATAAGACTTCGTACAGCAGATATCTGGGTGCAGTATCACAAAGCTTTAGTGAAAAATCATATTATTGATTTTCCTGATTGCCCACAATCAAGTCACATAGCTTTGCAAAATTTGTTACACAATCAGTTGTTAGGTTTTGTGTTACAGAACCATGATTGTAGTGAGATTTGATTAATTGAACAAAAATCTGTCATATAATTTGAGTAAAAATTATTGATAATATGCTTTATGAAATAGAGGTCAGAGGGTGAGAGAGAGAACTGAAAAGGGAGGGGAGTGAGAGAAACAGAGCAAGAGAGAAAGAGGGAGCAATGGAGAAATAAATAGCAAGTGAAGAAATAAAGAGAGAAAGAGTTAGAAAGATAGAGATGAGGAATAATAAACAAATATATCAGGCTTTGAGAAAGTATAGTGGAATTATTTATCCGAGGTTGGTCTGGCAATTACTATTTTTCCCCGAGGGGCGAAGCCCCGAGGGAAATATAGTAGTTTTGCCAGTCCAACCGAGGATTAATAATTCCCACTATGCTTTCGAATGAAACGCCTGATATATTTGTTTTATATCCTACTTTTAATAATTTATAACCAAAATCTATGCGCTGAGCATGCAAAGTCCTGTTACTTGCGTTGAATTACCTACTTTTCTCCGAGCCACCGCGCTCAGCGGAACGCAGATAAGTGTCTGCGCTGACGCATCGCGCTGGACTTGCGCGCCCGGGAGAGAGAGCGCGCAAGCCGGTGCGCCGAGATATCCAGTTTTGTGAAATAATGACGTCATAATATTGGTATATCCAAAAATATATCGAGGTCTGACGTCATGCAACATCATAGTTGAAATATATTAGGTCACATGATGCTACTTGAACCAATCACTATACAGGATTTACTCTATGTAGGATATAAAAGTTACTGGAGAGGTGTTACTTACTAGAACCCTGTGTTTGTGCACTCTTAATCATGCCCATAACTCCTTTGCCATGGAACCCACTAGACCGGATCAGAAGCCCTTTCGTCCGCTGATGGCGCCATGTAATCGCCGGTAATCTACCATGCCGGTGACATTTGGCAAGGCGTCGTATGCTATCGTCACTGAGCACCGAGGGTACCACTATTAACGCAGGGTAACTGTCAACAGAACAAAGAAAGAATAAAGAATTATAGAATACACTTCATGGTATTAGTCATCCTTTCCTAAAGAGTCTGATTGCATCTGAGGTAGAGTCTGATTGCATCTGAGGTAGAGTCTGATTGCATCTGAGGTAGAGTCTGATTGCATCTGAGGTAAAGTATGATTGCATTTGTTGATAATAAGCCGTCAATAAAATGTTTGCCATTACAGAGCAAATATCAATAATTAAATATCAATAATTAATCAATAATTAATTACAGTATAAATGTCTTAGATAACTCTACTGATCTGGATGCAAGAAAAAAATACTTTATACATATGTATGATAACCTTTGATTAAACCATAGACAATGTCTCACCTTCTCGCGACTTCAAACTTGCTATTGACCTGCGAGATCTTGAACGTATCACCAACCCGCGGTCTGCATATTGCTCCGATCCCTATTAGACCTAGTCCTAGTCTCGTATAGTCTTGAGCATTAACAGCATATAACCGATAACTTAATCATACATGATTTCTCACCTTCTTGCGACTTCAAACTTGCTGTTGACTTCAGAAATCTTGAACATATCACCAACCCTCGGTCTAGATATTGCTCCATTCCCTAGTAGACCTAGTCCTAGTCTTGTGTAGTCTTGAACATACAGCCTCTCAGCAAGCTTCTCAACTGTCAGCATATCACTGGGTTTCAGCGTTGCTGAACTATCAGCCTCGTCTATAACTGTGGAATAAGAGGCAAACAGATTAAGAGTGAAATACTCTGCACATGAGAACTTTTGAACGGGTAGTCTTCATATATACATGTATATATCTATACTGACGGGATAAACTTCTGATTTATTTCCACCGGCGCTAGTTTTACCACTTTTTTTTTGTACATTGTACTATAGTTTACGGGCTCTTTTTACTGTAGTATTCCAGGGCTATGGGGTGCATTTTGGAGGTAAATCCTCCCTGACCCCATGTAACTATTCCCCTGAGATACTATCAAGTATTACTGATTTATATCTTTAGAGATGTTATATAGCTTATAACAAATTAGAGAGCACGTCTTTATGTACAGGAGAATAAAAATTGACCCTTAAAAAGTGGAAAAGAATGTAGTATACCAAACAGTCCAATAACCAGATGCAAAAAGGCATTATCATCTGTTTAAAATCACTGTGTAACATCACTTAAGGGATTACAATGACATGAATTAATTTTTCTTGGGATGTACAAGAATCATAAGATCAATAACAATATATTACAAAAAGCAAACAAGGATTTGAGGGCAAAATTAATACTATTTTGCATGATAAAATGATGTTGCAGAAAGTTCTAGTGATTTGGACAGCTTAGAGTTTTACATGTTCAATCATTAGCATATGAGGAAGAATGAACTTCAGTAAACAGTAAAATGAGGCATTTTATATGAAAGCATAAGCAACATGGAAATCTCTTTATGAAACCACTGGAACAGAACTTGGTAGGCACACCTGTATAAGCATGGCAAACAGGAAATTCCATTTTCTTCAAAAACTTCTATATTGCCTACTTATTATCCACCAAGTTAACCAAGGACATGTTGCCATTGAATATTATTTCTCTTTGTAAGAACATTACAACTAACAAAAGTTGAAATGACATAAAATAATAACTAACTTAATATATTTTTTGTATGTAGATACTACTGAAAATCCCTTCCTTTGCAACACTTTGCAACCTGAATTATGTACTTATATGAAAAAAAAAGTTCAAGCAAAGAAAACCTTTTCAATCATATACATGAACACATGGTAAATTGAATTTGAATTTAAGTAATAAATCGAACAGAAATCAATGTTAAATGACTGATAGTCAAAATCAATTCATTTTCTTTTTTCAAATAAAATAAGGTGATTTATCAAGTATACTTTTATTAAGCCACTGCAAAACGAAGGAATTAAAATGCTCAATACTCTCATATCACAAGATTTAAGTTGTACGCTCACTCTCAAAATAAGAATCCCAATTGCAACATATTTTGTTGATTTTTCAAATTGTAAATTCTCATCAAAATAAACCATAGGATTTCTTCTATAATCTGTACCATCATGCAAGTTTTACAGATCATTTCAACTTGAACTTGTCAATAAAAATGGGTAAAGGTATACAAATATTTTGTAACTGGACTATATACAGTATTTTACTAAGTTTACCCAGCTTAGTTGTAGAAAATAATCAACCACTAAATGAATATACAGAAATGATTGATTGATGTCTTATGTCTTCCATGCAAATCACATACCATTCATCATTCAACATGCAGAGCAAGTATTGGCCTTTTAACATAACATGCCAGAGATGCATGTCACAGTGGAATACACCATGCTAATTATTCATCTTTTATCAGATAATTTATCACTTATTAAAATGTCAACATTCTTTGATAGACTTATTTGTTTTACATGTAGAACATCTGGGGCCCCCGTGCCATAAAACTTGTTACAATAACAATTTTGAAATACATGCAGCAATGTTAAATCTACTGAAATAGTAATGGTAAATTTAAAATTCATTAGCAGCCAAAGGCTGAATTGCAGAATATTTTCAAAAACAAAAATCATTCCCTACGATTGGCCGGTAGTAAACCCATTATAACAAGTCTATGGAATCAAGCCCTATCTCTCCCCCCCCCCCACCCCCTCCCATCCAAAGAAAAAGGGGAAAGCAGTGAAATTCTAGTGTAGAATGATATGAAGTAAAATCCAAATCTAAGAGGGAGACACATGCTGGGGCTAACAAAAAATAACAGGGCAGATAAGGGGTAGTTAAAGGGCAGTGAAGAGGAGTTTTGGGGCAGGTTTGGTATAGCTATTAAGGGACATTTCAGGGACCAATAAGGAACAACAGAAGGGTAGATCACTAAATATATTAGATTTCTGAATTCATTCAGATTCATGTAAAGGAAAAGATTAATTCAAGCACATTGCTAGATCCAAATCATGCAATGACAAAGTGAAACAGTTTATCACTTTTCTAGAATGATTAAATAAAAAATAAGCTTAGAATTCATCCAATTCAGTTAATAAATGGTTTAATAGTGGATGCAAAAATAATAAACAAACTATAAACAATGTCTACTTATGTTTCAAGTTTTGACCATGTCAAAAATAAAACAATTTAGAAATGCACTTCTAAACTACAAACTGGTATAATTTTCAATGAACAGAAATTATAAAGAAATAATTGTCTTTGAATAAAAAGTTACTTTAAAAACTTTCAAGCTCTTCACCAGCAAATACTAAAACAGAAGTGGTTTGAGACTAAGATTAGATGGAGCCATAATATAATTTTGAAGACAACACAGCTGCCTAGATCTAACCTCTGTGACGCTCTGTTTGAACATCTCTGAGAGACCAGTAGCTGGTAAAAAGACAAGCACTAAGCAAAGGAATACCACAAGCAAAATTTGAAAATCATGATTTTGCTGATAAAAGTTTCATTTCTACCCTTCCTAATCAAAATGAAGAGGAGAAAGTGAGCCCTCAACTTTCAATGTCTGACAGTCATTGAAATAAATGACTACACAATGACTAAACTTATGAACTTAAACTAAGAACAATTATGATTAATGGCCATTATACCAGGGGAGCATTTCACTGAGCAAATATTCAGTGATTTTCATTGACTATTGTTATAAGCTACTGAAATCCTTTCATCTGATTGGCTCATAGTATGATTGCCAGTGAAAAACAAAGACAAGATGAATCATCAAATGCTCCCCTGTCTTAAAAAGATGGATGATTGAAAGTAAGCAAACCTGGAACCAATGAATATACCTCCTATCTGAAGGGCCTAGTAATTAGGGTCAATTGCCAACAGGGTATTAATACACTGACTTGGTTTCTAAACACAACCTCAAAAGCTACATATTGGGTGATCTCAAGTTCATTGTTAAATGTTGGGGAAACACCAATACCAGCCACATAACTGAAACACTAAATCAGAAATGAGGTTGGTGTTGAGTTTAACGTAACTCACCGGTATCGAGTTTGGTGGTGAACATCAATACAGTGATTATTTGTTGTTCTTTTCTAAACCCATAGTAGGTGTTGGTTTAGTAGCATTTTATTATGTTCTATCAACACCAGCATCAATACCACAACCTAACACCAAAGAAACACCAAAGAAACACCAAAATCATAATCAAAATCACCTATTAACATCTAAGACACCTTGCCCAGCTATGTGATCTAAAGGATTAGTATGGATGGTAACTGGGATATTACAGGCCATACTGAAAGTACTACTAGTTATTGGTGAATGAGAGAAGGGTTTTTGGTCAGTGAGATATATATATACTGCAGGCAAAGATGCATTAATTCCATATGCCACAATCACTTACCACATTCTAAATTTCATTGTCATTGTATGGAACAAAGAAGAGGAAAAATTAGTTGAATTAGTGATATGTTGACACCATCACTAAAACACATCTACAAGATATACAGTGTTCTAAAATTGCTAGCTTTGTAATTTGATGAGATTTAAGTAGCCAAGGCAAGTCCGCTACATCATATAGACCTTGCTATCTAGGACCTTGCTGCGTGAATGTTAACTATGCAATCCAATGATAACTACCTTGACAACAGGACTGATTCTATAGAAATAACAAATGATGACAAGTTTTATGCAATATGGCCTTGATAAGGACCAAATGGTTAAAAAGATCCATGATCAAACTCAAGATGCACTATCAACAAATACCTAGGCCCTGTTACATTAAAGTCCCTGGTATGATAACTCTGCCTTTCTATGGTAACAGTGCTCAACAGCCAATCAGAATCAACAATTCAATGCTCCCTTGCCATTGGATAGCAAAGTAAGTATTATGAAATGAGCCCCCAGTGATGATATGTGGTTTGAAAGGAGACTCTGATCTGGGGCCCATTTCATAAAGAGTTGCAACTGTTTTAATTTTGCCATTATGGCAACTACCATGGCAACAGGGCTAAGCAGCCAATCAAAATCAAGGTTACCATGGTAGTTGCCATAATGGCAAAATTACAACAGTTGCAACTCTTTATGAAACAGGATTTATACAGGATAGATTAATTGGCATTCATTCAAAGGATACAACTAGATGCACTAATCCAAGGTTCAAGTACCCTCAAAGGTCTAACTATACTTCTTGAAAATAAAAGGATTAATGGCATGGAAAATGAAAGAAAAATATAAGTTGGCAATTCTATATTCAAAAGTTATTATTATTATCATTAACTTATTAAATTCTTACTTATATAGGTTAACCCCATTGGTATCACACATTGCTCTGACTGAGGATCCTGTCTACTCTATAATTTGTAAAATAATCCAAGTCATTTTTTTTTCTCCTTTTTGTTGTTTAATGATCATGTCTGGTTATATAAAGGTGATTAATCAAAACTAGAGACTGATTTAAGAAAACACTGAGGTATCTATAGGAAGACACTCTTTCAATAAGACATCCAAACACCAATATGTGAAAACTTCCTGAAATGAATGGTCTATACTTTTGTGTTTCATAATAAAAGTGTGATGCTCTCAAATTATCATAGCTTTTGTAGTTCACAAAGCAAAACTTTAGTAAAAATGTGGGTCAGACAATGACATGTTCATAAATGTTTGGAACTGCCCTATCAAAAAAAAATTGCAATATTTGTGAGGAACCTGGCAAGAGGTATATTGTATACAATGATACCAGATAGGAAAGTTGGGTTCATTCACAATGGAAAGATCATGCCATACACAATGTCAGCGAAAGAGTGATTATTAATATCAAATTTGACAAATGCATTAATCCAAGATTTTAACGGGCAACTATCACATAACCATTTACGATATTACGACTGGACAGAAATTAATACATAAGGGATTAGTAAATGAGTGGATCAAGAATGGATTAAGGGGGTTATATTTGTTAGTATTGTGTGGGTTCATGAAAGATTCAAGATTTCACCAGGCATCTATCACGTGACAATCTTTCAACAGGATATGAACAAGCTGGACATGAACTCGCGTATGATGAGGAATTAGTAAATTATTGGATTAATAATAGATTAATTGGATTATCTTCATTAACCTTCACTGGGTTGATGAAGACAACCCATGAAAAATCATGTATTAATTCAAGATTCCACCAGGCATCTATGGCATAATGATCTTAAAGATTAATACTGGACAGGAACAAACACAGGATGAGGGGATTAGTAAATGACTGGATTAATAAAGGATTGAGGAGGTTATCTTCTTCAACCTTCACTAGGTTGATGAAAATGATTCCTTGAACCATGCGTTAATACAAGATTTCAACAGGCACCTAGGCTATGGCTTAACAATCTTAGAAATTAATACTGGACAAAAACAAGCATAAGATGAGGGGATTAGTACATAAATGATTGGATTAATAAAGGATTAAGGGGATTATCTTCATCAACCTTGGGTGGGTTGATCTCCAAAGTCTTGACCCCGCTCCAGGGTGAGGAATGACGACAGGTCTACGTCTGTCAAAGAGGTGCAAAGTAGAGAAGATACAGGCAAGTGCAACATTGAACAAATCCATCAGTATCAGTACTGAACTATGACATCACTACCGTTCATTGCCATGGTAACTTGTAACTAATCCCTGTTCTAACAGGTTTGAAATATACTACAGAAGAAAGACATCATTGCTCTTTATTGCGTGGTAACTTGTTCTTATCATGGAAGAGGTTTACGGTACACCATGTGGTGAGTACTAGAAGTTGCGCGTGACTTGAAAATAAAAAGTCAGCAAGCGACATAGTATAAACATTTCGGGTAGCGGATCCCCCCCCCCCCCCCTGGTCTTTTTAGGGTTAAAGAAAGTCCACTCCAATTATGCTAAACAAGGGAATGCCTGGGGTACATGATTTTATATTATTGTTAATTATTAATCGTAATAATAATTGGATTCATATAGCGCCTTTTCCAGAGGATACAAAGCAATGTTTGAGGCATACATGTAAAGTGAGATTCATATTCATGTAGGTTTGTTTTCAGATGCTTTGTGAATAGGTCAAAATCAATAGGTCAAATGAAGTAATGTAATTCCTTCAGGAACATGATTACTGATATATATTTCATGGGGAGAATGACAAGAGTATAGTGTTGATTTGGTAGTGATTAGAACAAATGTCAAGGGGGGCGGTAACACAAAGCTTAGCAATTGATCGTAGATAATTTGAATGCTTGATTGTATACAATAACTAAGGTAATCAAACACTACAGTTTGTGTTACCGGGACCTGAAAGTGACTGGATTTAGCTTTCATGAAGAATGTTTACAAGGGAGTCTCACAAGGGATTACTCAAGCATGGGATATAATGGTTATATACCATGCATAGGATGTGATATATACAATGATCATGGGATATATTGATAGGTTTACGATTCATATTATACACCATGCAAACTATAAAGGATGTGATATTATCATGCTATTTTGTCCATTTACTTAGGTGAGATATTAAATGCCTTCCACCCCTTACATCAATGAGTATATCAATTTGAGATTTCAGAGTCAACATATTTGATAAAAAGGTCAAGGACTCAAAACAATATATCTCTTTGTTGTTCATTTGGGTCATGCTTACCCAAGGAAAAAGTAATAAACATAAAGACTATTTTCTTAAAAGCAAACCCAACTCTTTAAGCAAATAGGTATGAGAGAAGGGTGAAAACAGGGAAACAAACTGAAGCAAGCCTGAACAATCCCATGATATTCTCTTTAGGAAAAATCTACTGAGTTGAACAGCAATGTTTCAATTATCCATAAAAAAAGCTATTGACTGCAAATAAAACACCCTGACGTCATGGCAACGTGACATGACTAAGATTCAAACCCATGACCCTCTGATTGAAGGATGAAAGTCAGACCACTAGACCATAACATATCCCATTAAAATGTCCCACACCCCCCCCCCCCACTCACAGTTGATGTCAAGATGGACTTCCCCTTGTTCCCACTGCATGTGATCTGTCACAGACACCACGATTGGACTTTCTTAGCTTAACACAAACATTTTTGAGCCGTCTGTATGTTTTGTTTGACCACTATGATACAATCATTACTATTACTCCATGATTAAGGGCCGCGGGTTAATCATGAAACGAATCGTGACCTGAGGATAAAGATCCATTTTGCTCTGATAGGAAGCAGTGTGGGAGTAAAACTGAAATCAAAAGATGATCAAATGATTTCCCTTACTTGAAAGCTCATCTTCATCAAACATAATGCTCCCAGGTCGACTATCCGTCTGAACGCTCTCCATACTTGATGTTAAAACCTCGTCCTTCAGCATCGTTGATGAGGCTAGGGGCATTGACCTTCCACTACCCCCTGGGGGTAGGACGTACTTATCCTTACGGGAGGCCATCTTGGTGGACTTCTTACCCCCTCGGAGGAATGTTTTAGTGGCAAGTTTTCTGAACGCAAGAAAGAATAGTCAATCGATATTGGGAAATAGAAGTTATTTTGCCTTTTTCTCTTTTTCTCGGGTATTCAAATAATCCAATTTACTTTTTCAACTGATCCCCTATTGGCACAAACATTTTAAGTGTATTACAAATTATTTTCAATAAAACAAAATTATAATATAAAGGCTGGGTTTACGTTCATAAGTAATAATAGGCATTTGTATAGCGCCATCCATCTGGAGACAATCTATTCCGAGGCGCATTGATATTATCATTATTACCCCGGCTTTAGCTCGAGCTGCCTTTCAGCGCTCGTGCATTCAAGAAAATAATCCTGCCAGGTACCCATTCACCTCACCTGGGTCGAGTGCAGCAGTGTGGATAGATTTCTTGCTGAAGAAAAAACATGCCATGGCTGGGATTCGAACCCACGACCCTCTGTTTGAAAGGCGAGAGTCAGACCCACTAGACAACGAGGCACCCACAAATACACAAGTTGCACCTTTTCTTTAATATTTTGAGTTAAATTATGTTAAATTTTATGATATTGTTAGACCAGACTAATTCTAATATATTTTTCATATTTTCATATTGTTTATTTTTAATTGTAAAGCACAGAGAGAACTATACTAGTAAATAACTACACTCTATTATTATAATTTATTATATATTCATATACTTGATATCAAAACAAGTTAAAAATTACTTATAATTTTAATAGGGAAACTATAAATTACAAGCTCTGCTTTTTAATAGTTTGCCCTTCATATTCTCATCTTATTGATATATCTGTCTCCACTCTGAACGTTCAATTGTATAACATTTGTCTTATTTATTATGAATAATTGTGATGTATTGTATTATTTTATTATTAATGATTTACTGTCTTTCGATGGACGTTACATTGTATTTGATATTTTATGAGATATGAAAAAAATAAAATCAACGAAACAAAACGAAAACTTGCTTATCTGTAATGCTATTCAATAGATACATTGTAATGATTTTGTTGGAAATTAATAGATATTAATTTGAATTTGATGTACATCTTGTAATTATTGATCAGATTTGGCCTTTCAGGTGGAATTTATACAGGTAACTCTCCCTTAACTAAACAGAATTCATGCTTTAAACAAACTGCCTGACAATTAGGAAACTTTGTAAGCTATTCATGTTCTACCTCAAGGTGGCGCTCTTCTCTTTGTGTTTCATCTGAGTTGAGAGTGCCGGTGAGATGAGATGGCGAGGGTAGGCAAATGTATGGAAGATGCTTTGAGGATACCTTAGTTTGTTGCACATCTTACGGAACGTTTCTAGTCTCTCTAGGCTCACCTCCGCATCAAACACTATTTTCATAAGCTGCAAAAAGGAAAAAGAAATATGCTACTTTTACCAAAATAAAAAATACACTGGGACAATTTATGCAACTTTCTATGCAACACGAAGGGGAGAATACCTGGTATTCCTCACAAATTCCTGAAAACCCAATGTCTGGTTAAAGATTTCATAAATTACCCTTTATACAGTGAACTGCAAGTATGAGAGGCAAAACAACTTGCCATCTTTTATATATATTTCAGATTAGATAATTGTGCAAATATCTCATCCTGTCTTACAATCATAAGAAAACCAAATAACTAGTATTGCATTCAAACTGAATTCCATTTTGTCCATTTCAAAAATTAAATGCTTAACAGACGATCATGATATTCCACCAAAAAGCAATCAAGCAAATAGAGATATACGATCTGTTTAGGGTCATGCTTCGATGACACAGACCAAATGAAAAGAAAAGTGCTAGTTGTCTTACCTGAAATGTGTTTGATCTGAGTTGAATGCCTTCTGGTAAGAACTGGTCCAGGTGGAAAGTATTGCCAATGTTTGTAACATTTATTTTCTTCTCTTTGGAAAGGGCAGAGACAGGGAAACTTCTCGTCACCACTTGCTCACAAGCTGAATATGAGAAAATGATTCGCAAATATTGTAATATTCACAAGAATATAGCTTGAGCAGGACGGGTTGTATTTTGTACGGTCTAAAAACAAAGGCCTTTTTAATATCAATTGATAATGTATGTTGACATTAATATTCATGTTATTTCTTGGTTTCAAAGGGACTATGTTTTTATCTCAAGAACATACCTGGAAAGAGTATACAAGAACAGAGAAAGTTCTCCATAAATATCAAAATATTTGATGAATTCTTTTATTTAATTCATTCCCTTTCAATGTTTTAATTCATCTCAATACACATTGTGTAGGTAAGGAAATCTAACAGTGAAGCCTATCTATGATGGCTGCTTATGAAAAGTGCTCTTAAAGATCACTGAGTCTTTCTATCCCGATTCTGATACAATATATCAAATATATCCATAGGAATCTAAAAATGATGTCTTTGTAGTTGGGAAGTCTTTATAGACAGGCCAGTGTTACAACAGTTTTTTTTCAGGAAATGTTTTGAGTGTTACTAGTTCGTCAGAAAGATAAACACATTACCTTGCATATCAATGGGTGTGCCTTTGAAGATGATTCGATAGGTGGTGAGGAAAACAGCGCCCTCTGCAGGTAAGAGTGTAGGTCCGCCCATGACCCCTCCTTGACCTTCCTCCCTGCCGTCCATCACCAGGTACCCTCGAAGGCCTTCCATTACTTTCTCTTCACCAGGCAAGAAGGTTGGCTTCAAGATCTTAGGCTGTAAGAGAGGAAGGTTGCAGGTGTATAAAATTAATCAATATCATTCCTTCCTTTTCTTTTTCTTTTCGTCAATCTGAACATTCAATAATAACCAATTACCCTCGAAGAACTACCATTCCTTTCTCTTCACCAGGCAAGAAAGTTGGCTTCAAGATCTTAGGCTGTAAGAGAGGAAGGTTGCAGGTGTATAAAATTAATCAATATCATTCCTTCCTTTTCTTTTTCTTTTCGTCAATCTGAACATTCAATAATAACCAATTACCCTCAAAGAACTACCATTACTTTCTCTTCACCAGGCAAGAAAGTTGGCTTCAAGATCTTAGGCTGCAAAAAGGAGATTGGAAAGCTAAAATCATATTTCAATCCAGATATTTACCATGTACCATGTACTTTGCTTTTATTTCTGGCTTCAAATAATTGTAAAATGCTTGTTAAGTTTGCATATGCAATTTAAGGGGCCATTCCACAGAGAGCAAGACCGCTGAAAGACCTTTCAAAGACCATGAATTTTGGTCGATCTTACAGAGGTCTCTCAATGAACCTACAATGGTCTTTGAGGTCTTACACGAGTCCTGACCAATCTTTCAGCGGTCTTCGTGGTCTTCATGGGCTCCAAAACTTTTTGAAACGGTTCAAAACAGTCTTACAACGGTCTTACAAGAAAATGGTCTTTCAGTGGTCTTTCAGCGGTCTTTCAGCAGTCTTTCGATGAACTTTCAAAGGTCTTCATAGTCTTTCAATGATCTTTCGGCAGTCTCTCAAGATTTTTGCGGAGATCACTGTAAGACTCATGAGAGATCATTGAAAGACCATTGAAAGACCAGGCAAAGTCCATGGAAAGAATTCTGAAAGATCACTTGTTGCATAAAAGATCTCTGAAAGACCATTGAAAGATCTCTATAGGACTAGTCTAAGACCAGTAAGACAAGAAATATCCATCAGTCTTTTAGAGTTCTTTGCGGGGTCTTTCTCAGCCATTCCACAGGGATGACAAATTTCAGTGATCTTGAAGACCGCTGTAAGACCTCACCAATTTTAAGTCTTTCAGTGGTCTTTCAACGGTCTCCGTTCTGTGGAATGGGGGCCTTACCTAAAGGATCCATAACATTAACTATGTGGTTAATGATAACAAAATCAATCAATTTATTGATTTCATACAAAACCATGTAAAATATATACTTTTATTAAAAAACAAATATGTTTATTTTTGAAGGAAGGAGATTGCCATTGTGGGCTTCAAGGCTACAAGAGAAGGATCGTGGAGATTCATAATTAAGCACCCTCTCAGACTTCTCTTCCCCAATCAAGAAGGTGGGTTTCAAGATATTGGCACAGTGCCAATGTAAAAATTGGCCCAACACCAACACCAAAGAGGTCAAAACTGAAGTTGAAACTCCTAAATATTATTATTCTCATAGAATTTGCACGAACATCAATAAGATAAGCACAAATAATACATCAAGATCATACCTTTTGAATGGGTGGTAACCTCTTGCTTTCTCTATTGACAGCATCTAACGTCTCTATATGCATCGCTACTAGACCTGTCAAAGAAATTTTTTTTTTAACTTATCAATCACAGAATACAGGTAATTCAATTGAGTAATCAATATATTTGTAAATCTGACCATCCCATCCCCTTCTGTTTCCTTGCGCTAAGGATGCAAATTAACAAAATTAATGTAATTGTATGTCAAAAATTAATGGATGAATAATAAAAATTGTATGTGCCCTAAAATTAACAATATAATTACCACCGAGTACATTTTTCAATACTGGTACTTTTTAAATTCTACTATACCGAAATTTCATTATGGGTGTATTCCATAAACTAAAATATATTCTAAGATTATTATGCCCAGAATGTCATATTCTGCATATTGTTTCCATAAAATGATTCATGGACTAAAATCAATATCAAAATCTATTTGAAGATTGATTTTAAGATACATGTAACTGGAATACCAAAAGGAGGAATAAAACTATGTTTTAACCGTTTGGGAAAAAATATTTAGCCTTAGAAATAATTATGCCAGGTTCATCATATCATTTCCATGGAATGTTTCATGAACTGATATTGATATTCAAATCACTGATTGATGAAAACTCTCCTGTATGAGTTACCTGGTATAAGGCCATGAAGGTTCTTGAGATGCTCATGTGACACACCAGCCTCTGTGCAGACCTTATCAACAAACCTTGAGATAAACTTAATGACCCTGTTAGGTACGTCCCTAGGGTCACTCTCATCAAAGTTATTCTCGGCGTCATAGCTATCACTACCACCAACACTGGAGGTGTATAGAAGAGAGAGATGGGATGGAAAGAAAGGAAGACACATGGATGGATGGATGGGTGGGTGGATGGATGGGTGGGTGGGTGGATGGATAGATGGGTGGGTGGGTGGATGGATGGGTGGATGGATAGATAGATGAATGGAAGACAGGAGAAAGGTGTATAGAAGAAACAGATGGGAAGGAAAGAAAGATACAAGGATGGACAGATACACATGTACAGAAATACGTGTACAGAAGAGAGAGATACATAGATGTAAAGATTTCCACACAGATGGATAGAGAGAGAGATACATAGATGTAAAGATTTCCACACAGATGGATAGACAGATAGATAGATAGGACAAAGAAGGACAGGTGAAAGTTGAAGTGGTGCATAAATATAGAGATGGGCAACGCAAGAAAAACAATGGAAGTGAGAGAAAAGCAAAAAAAACAAGAGAAAAGGGAAAAGAGCATGGAATCAGAAGGGCAAATAAATGCGCCAGAGGAATGATGGGCAAAAAAAAAAAAGAGGAAAAAAGAAAGGAATGATAGAAAGAGTGAGCAAAAGAAAGTGATGCAAGATAATTGGAAGGGCAGAACAAATATTAGCAGATTGGGGGCAGAAGAGAAGGAGAATAAAATGCAAGAGAGCAAAAAAAAAAAGGCAAGAAGAATGAGGTAAGGAAATTACAACAAAAAATGGAAAAGAGATAAAGAGACAGAGAAGAAACAAAAATGAATTAGGGAGAAGAGAAAAAGACAGAAATAAAAACACAGGAAAAAAAAAAGAAGAAAAGTGGTTGAAATAGAAATAACCATACACAGACAGACAGAGAGAAGAAAGACAGACAGACGAATGGATATGGATTTATAGGGGTAAAAAACAAAACCAAATAAAACATGAATCCAAGCACGGATTTTCAAAATGCAGCAAACAGAAGTGGCAAGAGAGGTAGAGATTTAAGTAGAAAGACAGAGAACCAAGTTGAGAGGAGAGGAAGAAAAAAAGGGACCAAAAATCTGAAACATACATGTAAAAGATATTCATTCATCAATGGTATTTCAAGATTCTATCATATGATTGTTCTATTTCTCTTTCTTCACTTTTGTCTATGATCAAGACACCAAGAATATACATGTAAGAATTACATTCAAATATGACAATTATTCAACAAAAAAATAATGAAATTTATGGTAAAAATTGACATTACTAAGAGTTGAATAAAAAGTGAACTTGTGATATAAAGATGCATAATTAAATAGTATTGACTTGAGGGGAACATCAAATATGTTGCCCGCTCAGAATCATATTGGACCGAGTCTTTCGACAAGGGCAATATGGTACTTTTAAGGGCAATATACTTGATGTTTCCTGAAAGAAGATATCTATCTACATCAGATATCTATAACAACAAGTGGAACGCCTCTGGCAGTCTCGCCTGCATTACGCAATTTAATATAGCAGCAGTGCTAACTTTGAAAACTACTATAAAATAATAATTCACAAAAACACCATTCATATAATGACATAATACCACGTTAATTGACCATAAATGACATTTGAACGGTGACCTAAGACTTGTCAACTACACCCATGTCCACATTTCATTCACTCTATCTATAAACTTTCAAAGTTATGATGGCAATTCAACAATTACCCCAACATGGCCTAAGTTTATTGACCTTAACTGACCTTTGACCTTGGTTTTGTGACCTGAAACTCACAGGGGGATGTTCAGTGATACTTGATTACTCTTATATCCCAAGTTTTATGAACTAGATCCATAAAATTTCAGAGTTAGGATGGTAATTCAACAAATACCCCCAACACGGCCAAAGTTCATTGACCTTTAATGACCTTTGACCATGGTCATGTGACCTGAAACTCGTACAGGATGTTCAGTGATACTTGATTACTCTTATGTCCAAGTTTATGGACTAGATCCGTAAACTTTCAGAGTTAGGATGGTAATTTAACAAATACGCCCAACACGGCCAAAGTTCATTGACCTTAAATGACCATTGACCATGGTCATGTGACCTGAAACTCGCACAGGATATTCAGTGGTACTTGATTAACCTAATGTCCAAGTTTCATGAACTAGATCCATAAATTTTCAAAGTTATGATAGTAATTCAACAAATACCCCCAACTTGACCAAAGGTCATTGACCCTAAATGACCTTTGACCTTGGTCACGTGACCTGAAACTCGAGCAGGATGTTCACTAATACTTGATTAACCTTATGCCCAAGTTTCATGAACTAGGTCCATATACTTTCTAAGTTATGATGTCATTTCAAAAACTTAACCTTCAGTTAAGATTTTGAAAATAATTCTCCCAGCATGGTCAAAGTTCATTGACCCTAAATGACCTTTGACCTTGGTCATGTGACCTGAAACTCAGGCAGGATGTTTAGTAATACTTGATTAACCTTATGTCCAAGTTTCATGAACTAGGTCCATATACTTTCTAAGTTATGATATCATTTCAAAAACTTAACCTTAGGTTAAGACTTGATGTTGACGCCGCCGTCGGAAAAGCGGCGCCTATAGTCTCGCTCTGCTATGCAGGCGAGACAAAAATCGTGAAAATTTAGATATTTCTCTTAAGAATAGGGTTCTTTTGTGTCATATTTATATCAGGGTCTAGGCTCTGCACTTTACCATTATGACATACTTGTAAGCGCCCGGATCAAACATCGTCTTTATTATGACGTGTGTTGTTGCTACGCGAATCATTATGAAGCGCAACTCTTTCTACACATCCTCAAATGCCCGGATGTGAGACCAGGGAAAATACAAAGGTATATTTTGCGCCGTCCCTGCATGCAAAGTCAATACGCACTTAGAGATCGAGTATAATGCAAATAATATACCTATCCCTTCCTGATATTCAGAAAATCTAAGGCAATACGATTTGGTAATAGACCAGCTCACATGTCTGATAAGAGTAATAATTATTACAAGAGTGTGCATAATTATACTATTAAATGTGTGTGCATAATTATTATCATTATATGAACGTGCATAATTATATAATATTGACTGGTCTTGAGGGGAACATCAAATATATTGCCAGCAAAAGAATCATATTGGCCCGAGTCTTTAGACGAGGGCAATATGGGTCTTTTAAGGGCAATATATTTGATGTTCCCCGAAAGAAGGGCAGTCAATATTTTTATTATCATCCAAATCAGATATCTAGAGCAAAAATCATGATAACAGCGATATCTTTTAAGAATAGAGTTCTGTTGTGTCATGATAATATCAGTGTCTAGGCTCTGCACTTTACCATTATGACGTACTTGCAAGCGCCCAGATCCAGCGTTGTCTTTATTATGACATAGATCGTTGGTGCGCGGAACATTATGAAGCGTATCACTTCATTCGCATCCTCAAAGGCCCGGATGTCAGACCAGGGAAAATACAAAGGTATGTTTTGCGTCGTCTCTGCATGCAAAGTCAATACGCGCATTGAGACCGAGGAAAATACAAACAATATACCTATCCCTTCCTGATAATAATACAATACAGGGAAATACGGTTTTGTAAATGACCAGCTCAGATGTCTGATACGGGTGATAATTATTAATATAACATGAGCGTGTGTAATTATGATGCCTACCTGCCTGTGATGTTGCTGCTACCCCCGCTATCACCTTCCAATGTGATAGAGTTCTTCAAACCCCTGGAGGAATCTAAAGGAACTCTCATACACACCATCCTATTAGCATAGTGAACAGCCTGACTGTATACAATACTCTCTTCATTATTCTTAGCCTCTTCCCTTGCATCATGGTTCATGTTAGGTTGAAGACGGAGCTGTTCAGCCGCAATGTCCAGCGGGCTACGCTCAGCCGACGTGATCAAACCGTTAGCACTAGAGGAAGAGGATCCAGAGGCATCGGGACCAGCCGCGAATGCCTCATTGAACGTCTGCCAGTATTAACAAGAATTTATTGCAGTGTTAATATTGTATCAAATATATGCTTCATCAGAAATTGTAGCAGCAAAGTAGAGTTAAAGGAGTACTCTAGGCTGAATATAATATTATTTTATATGATGAAGTAAAATCAGACACACAAAACACTGAACATTTCATCAAGATTGGTCAAGGAATAACAAAGTAATGATATTTTAAAATTCTGCACTATTCATTACATTTCATTTATTTGAAATTCTCATTACGGACATACATGTTTAGAACAAACAAATCATAATAGAAGACAAATCACCATATATCACTGAATTATTTTAAATCTGATTGGTGTGTAGACTTGACAACATGTTCTTTTTCCCAAAAGACCACCTGGTCATAAAAACTGCCTTTCTTGTCTCTGTCCAGTGGTTGTTATGTACAAGTTTCATCAAACTCATATTTAATTTTACTTACATCTCTCTTCTCATTGGTTGGTGTGTTATCTGGAGTGACATAGAGACTCTGTATATTCTTCTCTACGTCTGCATAGAAAGCCGTCTCCCAGAACTGTTGACTGGCAAACATTGGATGATCCTGGGTAACTGTGTAGGCAAACTGGATGATGCCTGGACATAGTTTCTGTATTGGTAGATAGCAATAGAAGGTTGAGAAGGAAAGATGATACATGTACATGTAGATGGTCAAAAAGGGCCACAGCATGGATTCCAAGAGACAGGAAAAGATCAAGAGGAAGACAGAAACGTCGTTGGCGAGACGATATCACCAAATACGTAGGCAGCACCTGGACTAGATTGGCTCAGAAAAGAAAGTCATGGAAGGATCATGAAGAGGCTACATCCAACTGTTGATGAACTAAGCATGGTGGGGGTGAGGTGAAATAGCATATTTCACTGTGTAAGCTAACTGGATACTGGGCTCCATAACTCAAAGATTAGCGAACAATCGCTAAATGGACTGACCAATCAAGATCAATGTTACAGGCGCATTTAGTTCAAAATACTGACCAGGAACCAATCAGAAGTGCTCTTTCATATCTATCGCTGAGCTTTGTGTTACGGGCCCTAGGACACAGTTTCTGCGTCGATGGATAGCAAGAAAACAATTAAAAATTTCAAACTGCCAGTAGACTTAGGGGGTGCTGCAACAAAATATTTGCAATCAATTTCAAATTCATAATGCTAATTTGCAAATAATATATCAATTGTAACTATAGCAAAATTGATTGTTACTGTTGCAAGAAGGAGACTAACAATTAAGTACTAATTTGTCATTAAAGGGGAATGAAACCTTTGGAACAAGTTGACTTTTGTGGAAACTGAAAAATCAAATAAGATCAAAGCAAGTTTGAGAAAACTCAGACAAATAATGAGAAAGATATGAGCATTTGAATATTGCGATCACTAATGTAATCAATTGTTAGGGTTATGATTTATTTGGGACCTAAAATTGACTTGCTATTGATTGCAAGCTACTTGTAATAGCCCATTAGAGTTAACTTAATTGTAGAATTGATTGGTTGCTACATGTTACATAACTTCAGAGAAAATAGATAACTTCAAACTTACCCGGCAGAATGCTGAAATGAGAGGGAGGAAGTCCATACTCAGACTGAACTCTTCACCGTGCGAATCCTCCTGTATAAAGCAAATAAAATGATATCAAACATGTTAATCGTACAAAGGCAAAGAGACTGGGGGCAGTAATTAATCAGGACCATGTCTTAACCCTGTCTTTTTTTTAATCAATACAAACTATGTCAAGCCAGTGATGTAACATGCATATTTTAAAGAATAAATTATTTAGACACATTTTTATTATAAACTTAACTTTTAATAAGCCCAGACCATTGACCGTAGAACTGAGATCCGTAATCTAGCTTTCATGACCATTATTCACCTGAAGAGCTGTGATCAATTTAATGACCATATCAAAAGGCTACTGCTGCTCTAGCATCATCAGATACTTATTCATTCTTATGTAAAGTTTATTTTGAAGTATGACCTTTGAATTTCTTAAAGTTCCTAATATAGCTGACCACCACTCACCTGTAAAGCAACGTTGATCAACCTGATAATCATACCAAACTGCTATGGGTACAGCACTACCCTATTCTTGTTCACTCGTACATAAAAACATTTTTTAATCATGACCTTTGAACTCTAACCTTTACTTTCTTAAGGTTCTTACTATAGCTCGAAGGATGACCACTTTCCTGAAGAGCGACATTCTTTCACCTCGCAACTATACCAAACAACATTACTTGGTTCTTATTTATTCATATATAAACTGAACAGTACTGTATGACTTTGGAAATATGACCTTTGGCCTTTGAACTTGTGAAGGCTTCTTCTCTGGATCTGACAACCACCACTCACCTGTAAAGCAGCATTGATCAACCTGACAACCATACCAAACTGCTGTGGTTCTAGCATTGCTCTGTTCTTATTAACATGGAGCTCAAGCTCATGTAAAAGAGCTTGCCTAGCAACCCTACTCTTCAGGGAGCGCATCACAGCTGGAAACAACTGAAACAAGAGATGGATAGCAGTAGTATAATTAAACATTATTCATGAACAAAAAGCAACAATACCTTCAAGAGATCAAATCCATAAACCCTTGTATTGCAAAGCAATAATTCTGTTTAACTTGCTTGATTGATTTCCTCCATTGGATTACACTCAACAAACTTGTTTTTATCTTGTCATTTAAAGGTAAATGCCAGTTGTGGTAACGATATCAAAATGAGTTCGTACAGAATCCAATGAAATGACCACCAAAGTGTCTATTTGTATAAATAAAACATATGTGCCAAAGAATTCTGGAAGAAATTGTGTAATTGCTGAGAAATCAGCAAATAAGCACAGGATTCGGGTCAAGCGTCGGGCCGACATTCAAGGCAATAATAATACACTGTCACACGTGCGCTTATCTGTGTTGGTGATCTTCAGTGGGAACATTTTTCAGCGTAGATTTCAAGATTTCACAAAGTTCCGTTTATGTAACTGTACCAGATCTAGATCCTCGATGATATACTGACAATTAAGCCTGGTTTACAGACTTTCTCATGAAATCAGTGTTTACTGCAACTACTGGCATTTCTCTTTAATGATACCACTTTTATTCATAGTAGAAACTTCCATGCCATGCCAATTACAACATTTGAACATGAAATTGTTCTGCATTGCAGAATCAACATTAAAATAAATGTAGAGGGAGGAATATGGATAATTATTGCCCATATTAATTGTACAGTTGACTGTGGGAAATAACTTACAAGAAGGCAATATGGACAAATGCCGCCCAATGTTGTGGTACAGTTTACTATGGGGAAAATGCAGAAGCTGGTAATATGATAAATATTGCCCACTCTCAGATTTGTGGTAGTATGTAAGTATGGTGTTTTAATATGCAGTTAAAATGCATTGTTGTGGAGCGTTGTGGCCCAGTGGATTAGTCTTCGGACTTTGAAACAGAGGGTCGTGGGTTCGAATCCCAGCCATGGCATAATTTCCTTCGGCAAGAAATTTATCCACATTGTGCTGCACTCGACCCAGATGAGGTAAATGGGTACCTGGCAGGAATTTATTCCTTGAAATGCCACCGCGCTGTAAAAGGCTGCGGGGCTAAAGCCAGGGTAATAATATCCCATTAAGCACATAGGGACGCATTTGGCAGTGATATGCGCTATATAAGCATGTTGGTATTATTATTATTATTATTAATATTATTATTATTGTTCAGGAAATAATTGTAGATATAGACCACTCAAACCTACCCTCCTTGCATCAAGGATCTTATTCTCAAAGATGAATGTGATACAGGTCCTCAAGACTTCTAATCTCCTGGCGCTGTTATTGATTAGGTTCCTATGGCCTTCAAAGAAACTACTGGATGCATTGTAAGGTACTATCTGATTTTTCTGGTTCCTTGCCTTGGACAGACTGGAATTCAAACTCTGAAGGAACTGCGAAAGAAACAGTGATAATATTGTATAATCTTCTGGAAGTTCCTTGCCTTGGACAGACTTGAATTGAAACTCTGAAGGAACAGTGAAAAAACAGTGATAATAATGACAAAATGATAACGGTGTACAATCTTCTGGAAGTTCCTGGCCTGTATCAGGCTGGAATTCAAACTCTGAAGAAACTGTGAAAGAAACAGTGATAATAATGACAAAATGATAATGGTGTACAATCTTCTGGAAGTTCCTTGCCTTGGACAGACTGGAATTCAAACTCTGAAGGCACTGTGAAAAAAAACAGTGATAATAATGACAAAATGATAATGGTGTACAATCTTCTGGAAGTTCCTGGCCTGTATCATGCTGGAATTCAAACTGTGAAAGAAATGGTGATAATAATGACAAAATGATAATAGGCCGATTCAAGATAGTAATCAAACTCCGAAGGAACAGTTAGAGAAAAAGAGAGCAAGGAATGAAGGGATATATAACAATAACTCTTTATTCAATCATAATTACTCTGTGGCCCATATTCTAGACTCAAGCTTTATTCAAAATTTGATCTATAATTGTGGTCTAACTATGGATAGCCACATGTGATCTCTATAAGCCAGTTCATAGTTCCACTCCGTGCATGATCAGAAGATTCTGCGCATAATCAGAGGAAGGTCATTGGTACTGAAGTGACATGATGGTTGAAAGTTTAATGAGATAAGCAACAACTTTGATGTCTTGATTATTCATATATTCTTTTTAATTGTGTTTTTCATGAACATCCACAAAAAACAATGCGTCCATGAACGACTGGTATTTCACAGTTTGCCAAGTACATTGTACAACATGCTATAATATGCATTCAAAGTAGAAATGCAACAAATAACTTCATAGAGTGTTCAATGGTGTGCTATTCTAGTCACCTGGTCTATTCAATTTCTTCATCCTGCTATGTAAGGCATCCTTACATAATATCTTGCTTTGAAATCTGCCTATCTCAATGAAAGAAATGAAAGGTAATTTGACCAAAATTGTCCATGAAGTAACTACGAACTGGTCTATTAAGTGTTAATTAAAGTGCTCAAGATTGGATTTTACTAAGTGATGATAAAATGATAAATACAAAGACAAACTCTCAAAACTTACTAATAATAAATAAAAGACAAAACATTAAATGAAACATACAAATTTCATCAAATGTACAAACACTCACAGCTTTTGCCTGGCCGTCAGTTACAACTTCTTCAACTTTCTGGTTGTTTAACGTTGGGAACTGATGTTCATTGATGCGTGTATATGCACCGTCTGATGGCTTTGGAATCTTCTGTAGATACTGTGCTTTGGTTGGATTCTCCTACAAGGAAATCAATACAGAATTAAATTTGGTTTAACATACAGATATCTTATAAAACACCATAACACATTGACAACCAAGTTCAGTGATTCCCAAAGACTTTTGTGCTGGGAACACTTGGTATCTGTAGAAAACTGATTGGTATTGCATGCATGCACTGTGACCTTAAAACCCTTGGTAATATTCATCATAGAATTTACTGCCAAATAGACAAAAATAAATTGAGAGGTCAACCAACATTTACAAAAATTTACCCAAATTGGCAATGAAAGAGATTAATCAATTTGAAAAGTACTCCTGACCATCTTAGTATTTTACAAATCAAACTTTTGAGCAAATAAAATGCAACTTGATATCTTTGATAATTAAACTGACCATTTCAATTTTATCTGTTGGTCAGTGATATACACCTTTTATCTATTAGTAATTTTGAATTCACTTCTTTGAGGTATACAAATCTGACTCAAGATTCTCTCTCTTTAAAAAATGAAGAAATTAATTCAAATTCAAGCTTTTCTTCCAAGCCAACAATATCAACCATGCAATTTTCATCACCAAATTCAGATTCCTGAAGCATAAAATCATATAAACCTTGCAAAAATAATCAAATAAAAGGCCTGTTACAAAAGATATACAATCAACTTTTACAATTGGTCACTGACTGTTTGTTCATGGCTCTCCATAGACTTATAGTTATGAACAACTATACAATTGATTGCAATTTTCATGAAACAGGGCCCAATATTGATAAAAGGAAAGAAAGAAATAATTCATAATAAGTGTCTGTCTGGTCATGCTTGAATCTCATGCCATTCCCCATTAGGACGTGAAATAATTTTAGAAAATTATTCAGATCAAAACAAATGAATAATCACAATAAATCATAATTGATCATTCAAGATCAAAACAGCCAGAATCATCTTTTTTTCCTCACTCGCAAGTACACTTAAATGTAGCTTGAAAAACAACTTTGTCCAATTCAAGTTTCTACAAAGTTGCCACTGAAACACCACCCAAGCCACAAAAAGTTCTGTTTTTCCCATTTCCCTCTAGCTTCAGCCATAACAAAACTGAAATATTCAGCACATATTCAAACATTGAAACTTGCACGATACCTTATCAACCCAGTATATACTGTAAAAAGAATATAATTTATATTAGAGATACCACTGGAATATTACCATTGTTTTATATCATATATTAACAGAATAGTTAGGGTATTAATATTGTTATTTAAACATTGTATTAAATTGCTTTCAGTACATGTCTAGTAAATCCTTATCATCAACACTGCCATTGCTACTTTTCTACAAAACTTCAAGAAAACTACTGCCCTGCTATAGTTATGTCCTTTTATTTTATCCATGTGAAGTCTTTGTGAACCAAGGTCCAAGAAAGGCATTGAAACTACAGATCTTATCCTGATATCCTATGCTAAAGCTTGAAAACTACATGTATGAGACATAAGCACAGAGGTTTGAGAGACAGAGGGAGAGAGGGGAGAGAGAGGTTGTAATAAGGTTTGAGAGACAGAGGGAGAGAGGGGAGAGAGAGGTTGTAATAAGGTTTGAGAGACAGAGGGAGAGAGGGGAGAGAGAGGTTGTAATAAGGTTTGAGAGACAGAGGGAGAGAGGGGAGAGAGAGGTTGTAATAGGTTTGAGAGACAGAGGGAGAGAGAGGTTGTAATAGGTTTGAGAGACAGAGGGAGAGAGGGGAGAGAGAGGTTGTAATAAGGTTTGAGAGACAGAGGGAGAGAGGGGAGAGAGAGGTTGTAATAAGGTTTGAGAGACAGAGGGAGAGAGGGGAGAGATAGGTTGTAATAAGGTTTGAGAGACAGAGGGAGAGAGGGGAGAGAGAGGTTGTAATAAGGTTTGAGAGACAGAGGGAGAGAGGGGAGAGAGAGGTTGTAATAAGGTTTGAGAGACAGAGGGAGAGAGGGGAGAGAGAGGTTGTAATAGGTTTGAGAGACAGAGGGAGAGAGAGGTTGTAATAGGTTTGAGAGACAGAGGGAGAGAGGGGAGAGAGAGGTTGTAATAAGGTTTGAGAGACAGAGGGAGAGAGGGGAGAGAGAGGTTGTAATAAGGTTTGAGAGACAGAGGGAGAGAGGTGAGAGAGAGGTTGTAATAAGGTTTGAGAGACAGAGGGAGAGAGGGGAGAGAGAGGTTGTAATAGGTTTGAGAGACAGAGGGAGAGAGAGGTTGTAATAGGTTTGAGAGACAGAGGGAGAGAGAGGTTGTAATAGGTTTGAGAGACAGAGGGAGAGAGGGGAGAGAGAGGTTGTAATAGGTTTGAGAGACAGAGGGAGAGAGAGGTTGTAATAGGTTTGAGAGACAGAGGGAGAGAGAGGTTGTAATAGGTTTGAGAGACAGAGGGAGAGAGAGGTTGTAATAGGTTTGAGAGACAGAGGGAGAGAGGGGAGAGAGAGGTTGTAATAGGTTTGAGAGACAGAGGGAGAGAGAGGTTGTAATAGGTTTGAGAGACAGAGGGAGAGAGAGGTTGTAATAGGTTTGAGAGACAGAGGGAGAGAGGGGAGAGAGAGGTTGTAATAGGTTTGAGAGACAGAGGGAGAGAGAGGTTGTAATAAGGTTTGAGAGACAGAGGGAGAGAGGGGAGAGAGAGGTTGTAATAAGGTTTGAGAGACAGAGGGAGAGAGGGGAGAGAGAGGTTGTAATAGGTTTGAGAGACAGAGGGAGAGAGAGGTTGTAATAGGTTTGAGAGACAGAGGGAGAGAGGGGAGAGAGAGGTTGTAATAGGTTTGAGAGACAGAGGGAGAGAGAGGTTGTAATAGGTTTGAGAGACAGCGGGAGAGAGAGGTTGTAATAGGTTTGAGAGACAGAGGGAGAGAGGGGAGAGAGAGGTTGTAATAGGTTTGAGAGACAGAGGGAGAGAGAGGTTGTAATAGGTTTGAGAGACAGAGGGAGAGAGAGGTTGTAATAGGTTTGAGAGACAGAGGGAGAGAGGGGAGAGAGAGGTTGTAATAGGTTTGAGAGACAGAGGGAGAGAGAGGTTGTAATAGGTTTGAGAGACAGAGGGAGAGAGAGGTTGTAATAGGTTTGAGAGACAGAGGGAGAGAGGGGAGAGAGAGGTTGTAATAACTAATCTTATTAAATATAGGCAAATATTTTTAAGATATCTTGTTGAAGATAATGTCCTTTAACCATAATCAAACAAAGATATATCATGTTTCACAGAAGAATGTTCAAATAAATTGTGTTAAATAACCTTTAAAGAATTAATTGAATTGAATCAAATCAAATCAAATTGAATGATAAAAGTGGCATCCATGTCTCAAGGACACTACCTTACATTTCTTAGAGTACAAGGATGTGGTACTTTTATGAAAGTTTACAAACTTTTTCAAAAATTCACTATAAAACAAACTATAATAGGAGACCTTAAAATATCTTACAGTTTATGTGATGCACCTTGCATCACAAATTGACTGTTTTTTTTATCATTCTAATTTCCGCGAAGCAAACATTCATTTTCAAAAAACCATTACAACAGAACCATATATACATGTTCATGTGTGCAAGTGAAATTAGTTTATAGGAAGTTAATTGTGTATAAAGGGGGAGTGTACAGTAAATACCAGGGAATAATTTTGCTTTACAAATTTGAGTAGCATTTGTGGTCATAAGAGAAAAGCTCTCAATGTACAGTCCTATGTAAAAATATGCTATACAAAAGACTTTATGCATAGCAGTCTTAAAAAAATGTGGAGCAAATTGCGATGCGATACCAGGAAAATTATTCCCTGCATACAATGTTTGGTATGATAGTATAGGGATAGTTTACAAAGTGTGTTAATGTGTTTCATTCAATAGTATAACAAAACAGGTATTGACATTACACACATACATGTATGTGAGTTAAGACAAGTAAATAGGTCAGTATCCAAATGATTACAAAATGCCATTTTGTCTTCTTTAAACAAATAAACAAAAATGGGATTATATAGTGTATATTTCAACACAATGGTATAGGAATCTCCTTTTTTTCAAGAGTAATATTATTAGAAAGTAATTTTAGAACACAAAATTAGCCTTCGCAATTTTCTTCATAATCCAAGGCCTTTGCAAAACACAGATATTTGGAAGAAATAAAAAACAAAGATTTAATTAAAGTTACCACTGGAGGACAAAATCACCATTTTATGCAACTGGCCTGAGTCTACAAACTGCTCTTTGTCTAGCCCTGGTGACATACTCAGAAAGTCATTGATTGAATGATCAATTCAAATTGTTATTATCAGTTAACAATTTGAAAAATATGTTAGCTATTGCTGGGGTATGGTGAACATGTAGATAGAATATATAATAATTTTAATGATTTAGATATGAAACACTGCTTATACTATTTTATCATAATACTTACATGAGTATGAGTGAATATTAATTATTACATATGATGAATAATGGTTCAGTTAATGTACACAAATCTCTTTAAGATTTGAATTACTGTAGGTAATAGAGGATATACAGACTTAAGTCTATTTCTAGTACATGAAGTTCACACAATAAATTTAGCTGTAAGTGACTCATGGGGCTTTCTACAGCCTGAAGATATATGAATTGACAAATCATTATTAGCCAATCAGAAGCAAGGATTTTCAGTAGCTTGTAACAGCTTCCAGTGAACGTTAACACTTGTAATGGGAAATGTGGAGAATGTGTCTGTTTCAATTGGACAGAGACAGCAAAGATATCAACAATCACAGCTTAGAATCACTATACCCGAGCCACTTTAAACAGCACCATCTCAAGACCTCTATTATCTCATAGCAATCCTGCATTTTGAACCAGAATGCAACATTCGTCTACTTTAAATCTTGATTACCTAACTTCCATCACCATGAACCCTGTATTAGATAATATTTTATTTTAATATGATCTTTCCAAGTAAACCTGAGGTATTAGAATCATGATATGACAGTAAGCATGGAAAGAGTAATGACTCTAAAATATTGATGGAATGACTATAAAAGGAATAAAAGATGAAGGCTATAATAATGTATTATCCCCCTTTTGACAAAGGCTGAATTAGCATGGACTAGCTTACTACTTTTTATTTGAAGTATATGCATGCCTGAAAGAGCTGCAAAATTCTTGAATGAGATATTAAGTTTTCTTTTCTAAGGAATTTCCTAATGATAATGTCACCACTATGTTAAATATGTGGCTCATGCTTGCCGATATAAAAAGCCACCCTAACCGATTCTTCTACATGTAACCTATTATTTGTAAGAAGCTATGGAATTTACAGCCTAAAATAGCAAAAAATACCCTTCTACATTTTCTTTAATTTCAAAAATTTTTCAAGACAAAGTTTAAGCCCTTCCACCAAGAATATTATGATGTTGTTGTCTATTGTGTGTCTGGAAGTAAATAGTATAATAAATGAATGTTTAGTTGAGTTAATAGGTTGCAAGTTTCAAGCAAGTTCCCCCAGTAAAAGAAGCTAGCAAGCTAGGTGTGCTTTCACACGAGAACAATTTAAAATTTGCACTGGTTTTTAATATATCTGTGTACATGAATTGGATTTTGATTCATACTATTCTTGCACATTTTTTGGTAATTGTAACAGATGCTATCATTTACATCGGTCATTGAAACAGATAGATATATTTACATACAAATAAAATTGTAATTGTAATATTTGAATTACCAAGAACACAAAGGCAAATATAGCAATTACAAGGATTTGTTCTCGTGTGAAAACACTGTATGAAACTAAGAATGCAACTGCGCATCTTTACCTCAGAAGACATAGACAATATAGATGGAATCTCCTGTTAATAATGAACAGATTAATCAGAAAAAAAAGTAAACAGCAAAGCTAAAACAGATAAATTGTAATTATATAATATGAAAACTAGTAAAAGGCTCTGCGTGAAGAGAATAGGATCAACAAACAAGGGGAGATGAAATGGTTTGTATTTTCTATACTAGGAGCTGATTTAGCCTGATTAAAGACAATACTTCATACTGGCTGCAATGCATTTTCATCCATGAAATTATATTGTACCTATCCTGGTTAGATCTACCACTATCACATCTTCAACCAAACTGTATAAATAATAAATTCTCATCAAGTTTGTCTTCCAATTCTGAAAAGCCATGGAAGATTTTTACAACATCTAACATACAACAATTAAAGAAGCTTGTTTGGATAATACATGTAAGCATGAAACCAACTTTTTTTTCAGACATAATCTGCTTCACATTCCTGCAGTTCTAGGGGAAATTTTTATTGTGTTCACTTTAATAATAATAATAATGCTAACATTTATAGGGCACTTTATAAGGGTGTTTCAAAGTGCACATGTGGGCTGACTAAAGTAAACAATGAATCCATAAAAAAAACCTATGCTAGTGTTGATGAGTTTTGAGTGAGGATTTTAAAATTTCAAAAGAGGGAGCATTTGAATATGGGTTCACTTGGTTATTACTAACAGAATAAAAAGCCCTGAAATTATAGCTCCTTATGAAAGCAAGCCAAGCTGATGGGTAAAAACTCAAACCAGATATTGCTATGTCTGATAAGCCTCTGGCAAGCTTTCAAGTTGCTGAAAAATAACCATTGGTCAGATAGTACCCATAAAATTTGAATATGTTAGAAAATGGGTGTACTGTTCCACAGTCATTTTGTGGTGATGGAATCGATGTGAAAGTTAATATGATTTTTTTCTGATTGAATGAAGTGTTGATTTCGCAAAAAAAAAATAGAAAAGAAATTGCATTTCTCATAGGGGTCCACAGTGAAAGTATCCCCCAAAATAAAATTCAGATTCTCTAGAGGACTTTCTGTCCTCCAGATTCAATCTGGTTGAGAGGTCTGTTATAATCAAAACAATGCCCTATGAGAGGAGGGCCGAACAGTGCAAGGTGAGCTCTATGAATCAAATGATCTTTCAAGAAACTGGCCCCTTAAGATCTTACCCATAACCCTAAGATGTACTTACGTTGACATAGAGTCTCTCAGCAACATCTCTGATGTTCCTCAACACTCTCTCAGGCTGACCTTCCTCAGCAGCAAGCGTATCTGTGACCATTGCATTCAACTAGACACAAGAGAATAGAACCTGTTATACAGAAGACCTTTTGAGTAGTAGTTAAATAAATTTAATTCAGTGATAAAAAATTTGCAATGCAATACCTAGAAAAATATTTTGTTTTAGAATTTAAAAGGAAATAATACTCTTCACTGTGAATAAATATCAAGCTGATGAATGAGCTGAAAATATTTCCTCTCCCAATGTAATAAGTCAGAAACACTTCTAAGCACTCGTCATCTAGCAGTCACTGCACTGAACACACAATAACTCTTAATAGATAAAACAATTACAATTCATTTCCAATTTGAAGTTTATATCATAGTTATTCAATGATACCTTATCAAAGAGGTCACATGGTCTATAAGGAGGCCCTCGCTCGTTGACAAATGTCCCAAAGCTCATACCATCCAGGAACTTGCTGAGGAATTCATCTCCTAGAGCTCCGTGTTGGAATAGGAACATTCCCTATGGACAAAGATAAAGAGTTATTGACACATAAACTAGAACAAAATTTGTACTTTTCTTATTTTCTTTACATATCCTTTTGAGAGGGCAATGAACGTAATAACAAAACTTGAATGTACCCAATAATCCCCATCACCAACACTACCACCATCATCATCATCATCATCATCATCATCATCACCATCATCATCATCATCTTTATCATCATAACCATCACCACCATTATCATCATCATCACCACCATCATCATCAACATCATCATCATCATCACCATCATCATCATCATCATCATCAACATCATCATCAACATCATCATCACCATCATCATCATCATCTTTATCATCATAACCATCACCACGATTATCATCATCATCACCATCATCATCAACATCATCATCATCATCATCATCATCATCACCATCATCATCCTCAGAATCATCTTTATCATCATCAACATCATCATCATCACCACCATCATCATCATCACCACCATCATCATCAACATCATCATCAACAGAATCATCTTTATCATCATCATCTTTATCATCATCATCATCACCATCATCATCAACATCATCATTACCATCACCACCATCATCATCAACATCATCATCATCATCACCATCATCATCATCATCAACATCATCATCATCCTCAGAATCATCTTTATCATCATAACCATCATCATCATCATCATCATCATCACCATCATCATCATCATCTTTATCATCATAACCATCACCACCATTATCATCATCATCATCATCATCACCATCATCATCATCATCTTTATCATCATAACCATCACCACCATTATCATCATCATCATCACCATCATCATCAACATCATCATTACCATCACCACCATCATCATCAACATCATCATCATCATCATCATCATAACCATCATCATCAACATCATCATCATCATCACCATCTTTATCATCATAACCATCACCACCATTATCATCATCATCATCACCATCACCACCATTATCATCATCATCATCACCATTATCATCAACATCATCATCATCATCACCATCATCATCATCATCACCATCATCATCATCCTCAGAATCATCTTTATCATCATAACCATCACCATCAACATCATCATCATCATCACCATCATCATCATCATCATCACCATCATCATCCTCAGAATCATCTTTATCATGATAACCATCACCATCATTATCATCACCATCATAACCATCATAACAACTATTATCATTCTTATCATTGATGTTGTCATGACAACCACCAAAACCCTCTTCCTACCTTATTGAAAGTAATAACAGGACTAGGATGTATCCTAATGATGGTGAGACAAGATCTGTATCCTAGCAACAGCTCAGCGATGAGTCGCAGGAAGATTGCACGTATCTCTTTGTCAAGGAGTTCTGGTTTAGAAGGTGTGTCTGAGCTCACAGGAAAAGCTTGATCAGCTATCTTCAGATCAGGTCTCAGCACCTAATAGGAGGAAGATTAGAAATTGGAATGTTCAAACTTCCACTTTCAGGCAAAAAACATGCTTTTAAAACATGTTTGGTTAAATGCATATGGTATCCTTTCTCATATTTTGTTTAAACTTTGAAAGTGAACTCACAAAAATGTATGTTCTCGATGGGGATTTCTCCAAACAGACAGTTTCTGAGAAAGCATAAACATATAAATTCTTATTGCGTTTAGGTGTCCTCATTAAACACCAAATTTCTGCTTTCATTAGGAAAGCAAAAAATAAAAACAAAATACTCTTTGAAAAAGAATGCATCCCAAATTAACCTCAATTCCTAGGTCACTGTAACATACCCAGTACACCTTTGCTAATTTTCCTTTTTAAAAAAGGTTACTAATAGCTTACCATAGTTAGTTCATAGTTGATTCTTTCATACATAGCATCCGATGACAGCACTATGTTAACAAACATACCATTAATCTAAAAGTTACCAGTGGCTTACCATAATTAGTTCATAGTTGATTCTTTCATACATAGCATCCGATGACAGCACTATGTTAACAAACATACCATTAATCTAAAAGTTACCAGTGGCTTACCATAGTTAGTTCATAGTTGATTCTTTCATACATAGCATCCGATGACAGCACTATGTTAACAAACATACCATTAATCTAAAAGTTACCAGTGGCTTACCATAATTCGTTCATAGTTGATTCTTTCATACATAGCATCCGATGACAGCACTATGTTAACAAACATACCATTAATCTAAAAGTTACCAGTGGCTTACCATAATTAGTTCATAGTTGATTCTTTCATACATAGCATCCGATGACAGCACTATGTTAACAAACATACCATTAATCTAAAAGTTACCAGTGGCTTACCATAATTAGTTCATAGTTGATTCTTTCATACATAGCATCCGATGACAGCACTATGTTAACAAACATACCATTAATCTAAAAGTTACCAGTGGCTTACCATAGTTAGTTCATAGTTGATTCTTTCATACATTGCATCCGATGACAGCACTATGTTAACAAACATACCATTAATCTAAAATTTACCAGTGGCTTACCATAGTTAGTTCATAGTTGATTCTTTCATACATAGCATCCGATGGCAGCACTACTATGTTAACAAACATACCATTAATCTAAAACAGGGATTCTCAAATGGTGGCGCGCGCGCCACTTGTGGCGCACCGAGCCTTGCGGAGTGGCGCTTGGAAGCCGGTATAAAAAAGTAAAAATAAAGAAAAATTAGGGAGATAAAAATGTATCTACCAGTAACCTGGAAATAAGGATTTGGTGATCATTTTAATACAAAGAGAAAACAAAAACTCTTTACTTGACACTTAATTGATTTCCTCAAATTTTGTCCAATTTAGCACTCGATAACCTCTATTATAGAGGATCGATGTTGTTCTTTTTATTTATTCTATGCGGTACAAAGTTTATGTGCCACACAAGTGATTTGAAAACCCCGTTTGTAGGATTTCTATTTCAACGGCGAGAAATGTTGCATTTCCAGAGTATCCTTTTTGTTTAAGAGTTAAACATCAAATAATGTGATATCCATAGAGCATCCTGATCATAAAAAAATATGAATTAGGGGCATAACAAGCAGAAAATTTGTTTCCGGAGCCGATTAAAATCCGAAGGTGTAAAGTGAAATACATACATGCTCAGATGTATTGCCTGCCGTGATTGCCTGCATGCACTCTTGCTTAACACGAACTGAATAAATGATACTGCACGTGAGTTGTAGAGGGGCAGTTTGGGCGCTAGTGCAGTGCAACGCCTAATTTTCAGCCCTTGCAAAATCGGGGAACGTAACTTTAGCCACTGGTGTACAGATGGGGGCGGGGATTGGGGGCCCCCAAGTGTTTCACGGCCAAGAAAACAAAAGGAGAAAAGAGGAGAAAAGGAAAGAAAAGGGAAATATTGTATTATCTTAATATTATGTCAAAATATAGATTTTTGTATTGAAAAGTTCAATATTTTTGCTTCAGCTGCCATATCTAGCCCCTCATTTTTTTTACTCATTACGCCACTTGCTTCAGCCAATAGATCTGGTGCAGAACAGTCTGAACTAGTGGTATCATTGGTATGTTGTGAAAAAGTCACTGGTCATTTTTCTTTTAATATTGTGTAGTTTGTTGGCATTTGTATTTCTTCTTTTGATATTAATTAGAGCCCCTCTTGGCAATTTAAAAGGCCTCATATTCCAAAACTTCTTGGGGCTCCGCCCCCTCGACCCCCACGCCACCAGGGGCCTCTGGGGCCCCCCATCCGCTGATACATTGCTGGTTTGCATAATGGATAGTGGAGCATTACAGATTCTCAACAAGAAATGTGGCGCTTCCAAAAAAGTAATTGAGAATGGCTGATCTAAAAGTTACCAGTGGCTTACCATAATTAGTTCATAGTTGATTCTTTCATACATAGCATCCGATGGCAGCACTATGTTAACAAACATACCATTAATCTAAAAGTTACCAGTGGCTTACCATAATTAGTTCATAGTTGATTCTTTCATACATAGCATCCGATGGCAGCACTATGTTAACAAACATACCATTAATCTAAAAGTTACCAGTGGCTTACCATAATTAGTTCATAGTTGATTCTTTCATACATAGCATCCGATGACAGCACTATGTTAACAAACATACCATTAATCTAAAAGTTACCAGTGGCTTACCATAGTTAGTTCATAGTTGATTCTTTCATACATAGCATCCGATGACAGCACTATGTTAACAAACATACCATTAATCTAAAAGTTACCAGTGGCTTACCATAATTAGTTCATAGTTGATTCTTTCATACATAGCATCCGATGACAGCACTATGTTAACAAACATACCATTAATCTAAAAGTTACCAGTGGCTTACCATAATTAGTTCATAGTTGATTCTTTCATACATTGCATCCGATAGCAGCACTATGTTAACAAACATACCATTAATCTAAAAGTTACCAGTGGCTTACCATAATTAGTTCATAGTTGATTCTTACATACATAGCATCCGATAGCAGCACTATGTTAACAAACATACCATTAATCTAAAAGTTACCAGTGGCTTACCATAATTAGTTCATAGTTGATTCTTTCATACATTGCATCCGATGACAGCACTATGTTAACAAACATACCATTAATCTTAAAGTTACCAGTGGCTTACCATAGTTAGTTCATAGTTGATTCTTTCATACATAGCATTCGATGGCAGCACTATGTTAACAAACATACCATTAATCTAAAAGTTACCAGTGGCTTACCATAATTAGTTCATAGTTGATTCTTTCATACATTGCATCCGATGGCAGCACTATGTTAACAAACCTACCGTTAATCTAAAATTTACCAGTGGCTTACCATAGTTAGTTCATAGTTGATTCTTTCATACATAGCATCCGATGACAGCACTATGTTCACAAACATACCATTAATCTAAAAGTTACCAGTGGCTTACCATAGTTAGTTCATAGTTGATTCTTTCATACATAGCATCCGATGGCAGCAGTAAATTAACACATTCAGGGATGGATAAGTAACCACCATCTAAATCAGCAATTACGACATCAAGCTAAAAGAGAAAAGAAAAAAATATGTGTGATCAAACAGACAGAGCACTGGAAACGTTTCTACTTCATCCCTTTCATTTTGATTAAGTATAAATATGTCAAAAAGGTATTGAAAAATGAACCCCCCCCCTCCAATAATTCAAAATACAAAGTCATAACAGCAAATACATCTTTAAATTCTTATTTTGGAACCCCTGAATTGACTTCATTCAGGATTTAGCTTGTTGGTTGACACAGAGGCAAAAGATTTCTTATAAATTTACAATGGCTATTCCATTGTAAATTACAGGGGTGTGTTATATATCATCCATGATCTTTACATTGAAAATTATGTATTTATCATTTACCAATCCTGCAGCTTCCTGTTTTGGTGCTGAATGCATCCCCATAATAAATGGAGTAGGAGAACTCAATGGCTATTCAATTTTACATTGCAGGGGTGTATAATAAATCAGCCATGGTCATTCCATTGTAAAATTGTGTGTTTATTATTTACCAATTCTGCAGCTTCCTCTTTTAGTGCTGAATGTATCCCCATAATAAATGGAGTAGGAGTACTCAAGACCTCAGTCAGTGCAGCAGGCAGTACTGGTATATACACATAGCTAAAGAAAACAAAATGGTACATATTATTCAGTATTTGCAAGAAATTAGTCCGAAGAACAATAATGATGGGTGGAAAAGATTATTGATTTATAGTATTCAATTTCACATAATTGTCACAGTTTCTTCAACCTGTCTGTCATTATAGCACTCTTCAATGTTTTAGGTAAGATGGTAAGATGACATTGGCTTCAAGCTGTGAGCAACTGCAAACATTTTGGGGATTAGGATGATCATGGGCATTTACACAAATTGGCAACAAAGAATATAATCATATAGCAGCTGACTCCAATCTCTGTTTAAGCTACATCCTTCTCTAAAAATAATTTTCCAAAATGGCACCAAAAGTACTAAAATGCTCATTTAAAGCAGATACAAACCAACAGCGCCACCTCGAGTCCTCAACTACTCCTACTTGGCCAATTTCCTGACCCATAATGCGAATGTAGTCTAGTAATATAGACCCACTTGAATGATAACATGCTATTAAAATTAACTACTCAATACATTTATACTGCAATAATTATGTTACCAAGTACCAAAACAATTATTTTTCCTCTCAAAACATTTTACTTTCTCTATAGATACAAATACAATCATAGGTTAATGTATTCTCTGTAGTATAAAGTAGATGTCTGAAAAATGTATATTTTAAGACAATGTATTTATACCCCCTGTCAATGAGAGACTACACACAGTTCACTCCCCCTTTAAAGTAGTATAAACACTTTGCTGATTAAAAACCTGCAAATTGGCAACTTCAAACAATGTCTAACCTGTATTTCAGTGGGAAGAGAAGTGAAATTAGCGCTCCGCATGCCTCAGTTAGTCTGGTGTAACTCCGACAGTAAAATAGAATCTTCTGGTCTGTGGCAGCAGCACAGAAGAGTGTGATGATGTTATGAATACCTGCAAAATGGGTGGAAGTATAATTGATTTGTAAAATGATAATTATCTCACTATTTTCATTGAGTATTCATTCTGTGAAAAGACACAAATTAAAAGACACATAGGCTTATTTGCTTACCGGTATGTTTCAAACTACTTCTCTAATAAATTATCGCCACTGGCTGCAGTCAAGGAATTATCATTTAAATCAAAACAAACCATGCATCAGAAGACAATATCCAGATTAAACCTGTTCTCAGTTTTCATGAGTTCCTCAAGCTTTAATCTGCATATTGTAGTGCACATATAAATCTGAAACTTACATATTTAAAGATTTTCAAAATTTGCATTTGCTTTATCACATCATGTTATGTTCATGTAAACACAGAACACTGTATCTGATGTTTTGTGGGGGCGTTGTGGTCTAGTCAGAGGGACATAGGTTCAATTCCTCGCCACTGCGTGTATTCCTTCAGCAAGAAATTTACCCACAGTGTGCTGCACTAAAACCCAGGTGAGGTGAATGGGTACCTAGTAGGATTAATTCCTTGATTGCTCCAATCGCCTTTAGCAGCTGGAGCTAAAGCAGGGGTAATATACAATGCGCCAATTTAATAGTTACCTAGATAATCGGCGCCTCATAAATGCTATATATTATTATTATTAGTGCACAGAAAAGCACAGAATTTGTATTTTAGTAAACAACAAACTGACTTTCCTATAGACAAGCAATGTTGATACTTACCAAGTTGCTGAACAAGAAGAGCTACAGATGCTCTTGTAACAGGTAAGGAATCGCTAAGAGGAGGCTGCAACGCTTGACGATCACCTGCTCCTATTGAGAACCGTACCTGTTATCAGAAACAAAAGTCATTCTTAAATGATACTAGCAATTACACATAGAATATGATAAGTGACAGACAAAATTTTGATACCAGTTCCAGAGCAGTAAACTGTGCTATTTCTGAATAAAAGCTGCTCACTGTTCAACTGTACTTTATCATTACATTCAGTGATAATGCAATGAAAACAACAAAATCACTGTCTATCATTATCAATTAAAACTCAGTAACTTTTCATTTTTGCCATCACCAAACATTTGCCTGATTTTATATCCATATTTATTTTTCACAGTATTAAGATGAATAAAGAAATATGGTTGTTGCCAATTTAAGAACCAAAAGTAGATAAATCTTGACCTCCTGAAAGCTGTGTAGCTGTATGGCTTAACTGACCTGCAGCATCATCACCATCACCATCATCATCACCATCATCACCACCATCATCGTCATCATCATCATCACCATCATCACCACCATCATCGTCATCATCATCATCATCATCATCATCATCATCTTCATCATCACCATCATCATCACCACCATCATCACCATCGTCATCATCACCATCGTCATCACCACCATCACCATCATCATCACCACCATCACCATCATCATCATCATCATCATCATCACCATCATCATCATCATCATCATCATCATCATCATCACCACCATCATCATCATCATCACCACCATCATCACCACCATCATCGTCATCATCATCATCACCATCACCACCATCATCGTCATCATCATCATCATCATCATCATCATCTTCATCATCACCATCATCATCACCACCATCATCACCATCGTCATCATCACCATCGTCATCACCACCATCACCATCATCATCACCACCATCACCATCATCATCATCACCATCATCATCACCACCATCATCATCATCATCATCACAACCATCATCATCATTACCATCATCACCATCATCATCACCACCATCATCATCATCATCATCACAACCATCATCATCATTACCACTATTACTATCTTCAAACTTACCTGTGGACCACCTGGAGGTGGTACCTGTACATGACCTAGGATGTTACCAACCAATGTCTCCATCTCCACCTCAAGACCATCAACATACACAGTGTACATCAGACCAAGACAGTTCTGAAAAATAATCAAGGCATATATTATGAAACATGGTTTAACTCCTAAAGCAATTTTAATATTCTAACTGAAGTTAGTTTGCAATTTATTTTGGAGACTATGCCAATATCAAAATAGTGTTCATAAGACCAAGACAGTTCTGAATAATATAATCAGGGCATATAATATGAAACATGAATGGACTACTAATGGAGAGGTATTCTTTTTCTTCTTAATTTCCAAATTCATGAAAATCTTGACTCATTTCCATCCTTTGGCCCCCAGCAGCACTCTGCATTCGCCTTCAGAATGAAAGTTTTAACAGCCTAGCCAAAGTATACATTGTCCATCCATCCGTGTTAATGTTCAAACAAAATGTAACAGAAGCTGTTCAGGAATACAGGTCAAAACATGGTTTAAAATCTGAATTATAACATATTTCTGAGAATGCCTTTCGATTAGAGAGTTGTAGGTTTGAATCCCAGCCACAGCATTTTTTCTTTCAACAAGTGCTGCTTTTAAACCCGGGTGAGGCAATTGGGCACCTGGCTGGAATTAATTCCTTGAAATGCTTGTACGCTGTATAACGACTTGCCAAAGTAATGTTGGGTAATAATATAAAAAGTTCCTTGCAAGCGCATAGAGATGTTAGATAAACATGATAAGCATATACAAGTGCAACATATTATCATTATTATAATTGTACAAACCTTCAATGTCTCAAAGTATTCTAATCTAGAGATCAGTGAAAGACACTTTGGCGCAAACATGACCGTGTGTCTGATCAAAGCACCATCAACGTCATCGTTCTCCAGGTCATCAGGTCGCGATGGGGTCATGTCGACGACCTCGCTGAAGGTCAAGACAGCACAGTAGTGACGCCTGGCCTCGATGTCCGTTAGAACTGATACATGGAAAGTTGGTGGTTGGGCCTTGCTTGTTATCTTCCATCCTCCTGGCTGGCAAAACTACAAAGAGAAACAGAAATGGCCAAATTGTTAGTTGTTATAAAAAAAATCTTCAAACCATCTACTCAATTGGTATTATGAAGGAAATATCTGTACAGCACAGAGCAATATGTACAGTACAGCAATAATGTACATGTACATGAGTAGGAGAGTTAAGAGTTGGGCTGATCATGGAGGATGCACTGAATCAAGGCAGGAAATCATTTTTTTAGGGGCTATTTTTTTTTGTACACTGGGGTGATTTCTTTCATTTTAAGGGCCACTTTTTAGGGATAACACACAATAATAATAATAAGAGGCATTTATATAGCGCCATCTATCTAGAAATATTCTATTCCGAGGCACGATGTTATTATTATTACCCCGGCTTTAGCTCGAGCTGCCTTTCAGCGCTCACGCACTCAAGGAATTAATCCTGCCGGGTAAATTTCTTGCTGAAGGAAATAACGCCATGGCTGGGATTCAAACCCACGTCAGAAGTCAGAAGACTAATCCACTGGGCCACAACGCTCCACACATTATGCAGTAAAAGCAAATATCATTATTCTGCAATAGTTAGAATATTGGTTTTCTAAATAATGTTGAATATTGTTTGTGACAGATCTTGGGGCGACTTGAATAAGAATGGTCACCCCAAATCATGCATTTTGGAGAAGCTTAGGAGCAATTTTGGCTGTCATGAGGGTGTAATCATCATCCTCATGTATATCCTACACTGCATTAAATGATAAAAAGGGAAAGGGCCATTGTCGTGAGGGTAAGGATCCGGTCACATCCATTCAATGGGAACAAAGCAAAATGTAAAAACTGACTGGCTGAGTACATACTAGAATGTTTCATTATAATTGTTATCCTTTTGTTTTCTGAATGTATGTAGTTGCTTGTAAAATTGCTATTCTTCAAATGATCAGGTAATTGATCATGTACCAATTCAGTCAGTCATTCATTTATTCCCTTCAATCCCTGTTATTGCTTTGACTTGTTTATAATTTTCAATTCATTTGCATATTCATCCATTCAATAACTTCATTTATTCACTAATTCATTGTTCAATTTTCATCACAGATACACCCACTCACTCATTCATTCATTTCAATAAAATATTAAGCATGACGTTTGTACAGCCACATTGTAGGTCATAAATTTGCTGGGATATTTCTAACAAAAAAAATTTGAAATAAAAAAAATTGTTCAATATATAAAATCTGCAAAAATTGATAGTACAAAACAAATTTAGAATGCAAAACACTCCAGTAAACTGTAACACACCAAGTTATTACTAAATTGGAGCAATAAATCATCTTTAATTCTACACCTGGACAAAATCCCATTCTTAGCTCAACTCTGTACTATACTGTACATACCAGTAGTGTAAACACCAAAGTGCAATGCCTCCTGTCTGATTGGCTAATTTTAGCAAAGATGGAAGCTTCTAAAAAGCTTTCACAGACCCTCGCAAAGTTCAGCAAAGCATTGTAAACATCAGTATTTAATACATGAAATACGTAATAACATTGTTTATGAACATACAGTACATACATGTACATCTTGTTATCAATAAAGACCGTTCCCCTGATGGGGTTTTTCTGCATCATGAATGCTAGTTATCACATATGGACTATGACCTTGTTCTCACTACCATCCTAAAACTAGTTTAGTGGAAACTAGTTTATCATGTAATGAGAACGGTCGAAGCAGTCTTAGAAGCGATCTTCCACACCGTTTCGTAAAACGATCTCCGGATGTAGTTTTCAAGATCACTTTGCCTTGTAAATGGTTTTAGCGTAAGTGAGGACACAACTGTTCTTCGGGAAGCGATCTTCGCACATTTTGAGCACACTACTCCACACACAGTGTCGTAGAATTTCTATGCTGCGGTTTCAAATTTCGCACAAACATGTCACCCCACTGAGAGCGTTCCTGTAGCAACAAGACCTCTTTGCATGAAGTAGTTTTGAAAACCACTTTCGGCTGATCAAATGGGAATGCTACCACAGCAATCTTCCAAACTAGTTTCCTGAACCAGTTTCCAGTAAACTAGTTTTAGAAAGTATAGTGAGAACAGTATCTATGATAAAATAAAAATGCACTAAAACATATTGACACCATTTCCAGAGCAGTATGGCAAGGCGTTCCTGTATAAAAGTTGTTTTACTTCGGCTAATCAAAATTAGTAATACAATGAAAACAACAAAATCACTGTAATACAAATTGGCAATTTTTTGTTGAAAGTATTATTTTACACCTTCATTTAGACTACCTACATGTAGTTTTATTTCTAGATTTTTTTTTCAAAGTATAAAGATGAATAAGAAATTAACTGTTGCAAATTTGAGGAAAGAAGATTAAAGGGATGGTCCAGGCTGAAAATATTTATATCTAAATAAATAGAATAAAATTCAGAGCAAAATGCTGAAAATTTGATCAAAATCGGATAACAAATAACGAAGTTAATGAATTTTATACTAAAGTTTATAAATATTTTGTGAAAACGGTTATATGCACATCATCATGAATATTCATTGGGTAGCCTGATGATGTCACATCCCCACTTTCTTTTTTCTTACGTTAATACATGAAATCATAAATGTTTCATATTTTCATACATGTGTAAATGATGCATCTCAAATCTCCATTATGATGAAATAAGTTGTGGCAATAGATAACTAATGCACTTAATCAGTTGTCAATCCAATTGTTTTAGTTCTTGGTAGAAAAATTTTGAATAAACCGAAATTCACAAAATAAAATACAAAAGAACAAGTGGGGATATGACATCATCAGCCCACCTAATGAATATTCATAAAGACATGCCTAGAACTGTTTAACCGGAATAATGCAAATCTTTAAAATTCAATAACTTTGTTATTTGTTATCCGATTTTGATCAAATTTTCAGCATTTTGCTCTGTGAATTTTACTCTATTTATTGAGATATAAATATCTCCAGCCTGGACCATACCTTTAATGATGACCTTTATATTAGAGCTGTGTATCTCTATACATGTATAGGTTGAATAAAAACACATGCAGTCCTTCATGAGATGCCTATGTATGTGGAAGATCCATGTGTAAAGCATAATGAACCGTTCCTTGAGAGTGAAAGCCCTCGCCTGGTGGATGGATGTCAGGGGATATAATAATTGCATCACATCTTATGAGTCATGCACGACTGGACGGCTTGATCACAACATGGAGATGATGCTTACAATGTCCATGTAAAAGACCCCACCCACCATGTTCATGTATATCAGTGGGATTTGAGATGAGGGTCGAAGGAAAAGAGTGTCTAAGGAAGTGAGGATGGAGGGGGGAGTGATGGAAAGAATTAAACCAGGAGACGATTTTAATACATTGCCCATGTAAGTCAGTGACCACCCCACCCGCCATGTTTGTGGATATCAGTGGGATTTGAGATGAGGGTTGAAGGAAAAGAGTGTCTAAGGAAGTGAGGATGGAGGGGGGAGTGATGGAAAGAATGGAACCAGCATACGGTTTTAATACATTGCCCATGTAAGTCAGTGACCACCCCACCCGCCATGTTTGTGGATATCAGTGGGATTTGATACGAGAGAGTCACAAAAAGCAGGGAAAGGGGATTGGGACTAGGCAGTACAAGAAAGAAGGGTTGGAGAAGAAAACTGGAAATGGAGAAACATGGAGATGCTTGCAATGTCCATGTAAAAGACCTCACCTGCCAGGTTCGAGTATATCCGTGGGATTTGAGATGAGAGTCGAAAGAAGAGAATGTCTTAAGGGTAAAGGGGGGATGGGAGGGATGATTCTAGGAGATGCTTTTAATACATTGTCCATGTAAGCAACCCCAATACCATGTTTCATGTAAAGACGAATGAGTCGAAGGAAGCAAGGATGGCGGGGGGGGGGCTGGGAAGAGACAGTAATTATGATGAAATCCATGGGATTTAAGGAAGCAAGGAGAAGAGGGGAATGGAAAGACCAAAGAAAATGGAGAAACATGCAGGGCCTAGATATTACAAATGTACGAAACAGTAATCGACCCCACCCAGAATATTCAAGCATAGGATTTGAGATGGAAAGTCAAGTTAGCAAGGAGGGAGAGGGAATTTGGGAATAGGGTAATGATGAAGGAATGAAAGTGAGTATAGCAGTATGGAGAGAGTAAGCGAACAGACTGGGAGGGGGGGGTTCAAGTTATGAAAAGAAAAGAAATCCAGGGAGAGCGATGTGGGACCGGAGGAAGAGCAATGGTGAATGTATGAGATGCCCAGGGATTTGAAGGGATAAAGCAAAGATGGTAAGAGGAATGCCGTCCTGTGAACATGATGGCATAGACAATGTAGATCTAGCAAAAGTACATGGCTTTCATTCCATCAAGATGAATCTTCTTTGGTCCTCAAATTGGCAACGATTGTTAATTTAATTTGATGGGAAATTTAAAGATAGTAAGAGGAATACTTTATAGGTTGAGTATGGATATTGAAGGGATGCGGGTTAACCTTGTATTTTGCAGAGGTACATAGTAATGATTTTGCTCCTCCATTGTATATTTTAGTACTTTAGAAAAAAATAAACCAATGGTTAGGCCTATAAACGCAAGTCAAGATATAACAATTTACAGAAAATTTTTGCAGTTTTAAATGGTGATTGCGTGGTTTTCATTGCATTGCCAAATTAGAGTACAAAATGCTTTATACTGTATCTTTATAAAAGTTAAAGTGAGCTTTTATTCAAGAACAGCACTGCTTACTGCACTGGAAAATGGCAATAGTATCATTTTTTCAGTATATTTTCCGCCTTGTAATCCATGGGAGAGTGCTAGTAATTAGGATAAAGCAAAGCTGCAAAGTGTCTCTTATGCATGAGTCATCAAAGTGTAATTTATTTAAAAACAATTAATACTCATGAAGTTCATATTCTCTACATCTGAATACACAGATCATCCACTTCCTAAAATTATTTTGTTTGTATGATATAGCGTTTCATGTTTTATTGGTGATAGGATAGTCTTAAGAGTTTTTTTGTGATTTAATTGTTTTCATTCTCTTCATAATTGAGGATATTCAGTAGTCAGTACTTCTTTAAAATCAAAATCCTTATCATACATGAAATAATAAGCCTTCATCGAATCAACCAGCTTATTTTATACAGCACAATCATAATACATTTTCCTCCCTCAATACATGAAGCTGCAAGACTCAATACCTGTACAATATGTACGGTATGTACATGTATCAAGGCTCCATATACCTAGATGGATGCCTTTCATATCGTGAGTCATGCTTAGTGATACTCATTGATCTCTAGGGATCCTATGACCCACCTGCTGGTATTATTAGGTCTCATCAAATCTTCATTTCAAATCTCATAATAATAAAGATCCACAAGAAAGAAACAAATTAAAGAGGGAGACTTGCTTCTTATACTATTCCTTATTTAAAGAAATTTGTTAGATGTTTTGATGATTGTTTTTGTTTGTATGTTTACTTGTGGGTGTTGCTATTTGATATTTTGGTTGTGGTAGAAGTGGTGCAGGGATAATGGTATCAGACAGCCATTTCAACCATATATTAAACATATATCACCAGGAAAGAGTGGAATTAAAAACAAAGACTCTGGCAGAAAGGCATTATATAATCTTCATTTCAATCTTATATCACATCATACTGTAGCCAAGGAAAGAACAGAATTAGAAGACAGACTCACTTTGGCATCTGTTTTTCTTGGATTAAATGAATTTGTAAGACGTTTTGATGATCGTTTTTGTTGTTTTTAGTGGCATTAGGGCCGTCTGCACCAGCCTGAGTTTTCAAATAAGCGCGCTATTTCTGATCCGGCAAATTATCCCGATCTGAACAATCTCGAGATTATTTGTAATGGAGACGCAATTATCGCGCTAGTTCACTGGATTAATCTCGAGATTGCAATCCCAAGTCGACTTGGGATTATTTGCAAAATAACACGCTATTTTACGAATTATCCCGCTAATTTGCAGGTGCAGATGCACTCGGGATTATTTATTCATGGCGTCAGACCATAATGCATCGATGCCTCGCTAGAGCACGAATCGCTCTTCTTGCGATGGTGGAGATGGGGTTTCTTGAATCTCGAGATTAATCATCAAGACGGCCGATCGGGCTAAAATCTCGAGATTGAGCAAACTGGGGCTGGTGCAGCACCGCCTATTGTCTTCTAGGTGGAAGAAATGGTGCTGGTGTAATGACAACCGCCAATGAGAATGTGAAATGTATTAAACAATGGAATGAGTTTTACTGTGGTAATAAAGCTCAGATCATATTTACCACATACAATTCAAAACGCTCATTCTGCCTTTAAAAGTGAAGTAAACACACCCTAAAATGTGCATTTCTCTTCACCGTAGATTGAAGAGAAAACCACTAGAGTGGTGCTGGTTTAATGACAACCGCCAATGAGAATGTGAAATGTATTAAACAATGGAATGAGTTTTACTGTGGTAATAAAGCTCAGATCATATTTACCACATACAATTCAAAACGCTCATTCTGCCTTTAAAAGTGAAGTAAACACACCCTAAAATGTGCATTTCTCTTCACCGTAGATTGAAGAGAAAACCACTAGAGTGGTGCTGGTTTAATGACAACCGCCAATGAGAATGTGAAATGTATTAAACAATGGAATGAGTTTTACTGTGGTAATAAAGCTCAGATCATATTTACCACATACAATTCAAAACGCTAATTCTGCCTTTAAAAGTGAAGTAAACACACCCTAAAATGTGCATTTCTCTTCACCGTAGATTGAAGAGAAAACCACTAGAGTATTGGCCTATATTAGAGATCACCTGCCAGGACGATCAATTTCCACACCTACATTTCAGTTCATTACAATCAGCAAGTATTTCTTAATTTAAAAGATGGACTGCACGTCTGCAAGTGTATAGGAACTACATTCTTTTATGGAAATTACTGGTCATGTTTCGACTTCAAACTTCCTTGTCAAAACAAAAGGGCTAATTCTCCTAAATTGTGTATAGACAGGAAAACAAATAATATCTTCACAAAAGTAATAATATTTTGGAGGTAAAAAGATACGCTTGATATCTACAATGGCTTGCAACTTTTTGTAGATGGTTTTATACATTTACCTAATTGTACAATCACTTGTATATTATACCTTTAAAGGCAAAGGATATCTACAATAATTTCTTTTATATTTTAAATTATTTTCATAAATTTTCCTTTGAAACTGCCAGATCTGCATTCCAGGTCATGCTCGTGTGGGTGTGTAACTGTGCATGAATACAGTACATGTTTTAAAATGTACACATTGCCCTTCAACGATCATGACGCTTAGCCCCCGCAATGTTTCATATAAACATAAATATTATCCTAATTATGACATGAATGCAAACCCAGTTGAAGTAATATACAGCTCTCATATTGCTATGCCATTATTGAATATTCACACCATATCCATGGCCCAGTGACACAAATCTTAGCGATTGAACGTATATTTGATTGGTACGATTGATTGCACACATTCATCAATGCAAACGGTTTCAGAATTCATCCCTACAATCGATTGCTAAGTTTCATGTTACAAGATTCAGGCTAGACATGATCTTAAATTATTCATAACACTGCAGTGGGAAAGACATAAGGCCAATTAAAAAAAGAAAGTAGTTGATCGTCCTCGCGCGCATCTATTTTGGCCGCCGCATGAAAAATTTTACTATTTACTATTTTCAAAAATTGGCAAAAAAAAAAAAATTGTGATGTTTCTCGGAAGCCCGATTCCCTTTTTGATAGCAGCATCAATTTTCTTGATATTTACTATTTTTATGGCTTCTGAATAGCGAAAAAATGTTACAAGATTGGCAAGCGATTTGCTCCCATGTGCTCTGGGATCTCTCTCGCAACTTCAAAAACAATTGCAAAGTCCGATATCGCCGTAACTGCAAGAAAGAAAAAAATTCTGATTTGTTTTTTTATTGGAATTTTGAAGATACCATCATAAACTAGCAAGAAAATAAAGTTTGCAAACTCGGAAAAGATCACGGATTTCTTCATTTTTGGTGCATTTTCGGGGACCCCGCTTCATGAATCTGAATTAATCCGTCGCGTGCTTTGGAAATATGGCGCAGATAAATAAATTTTAATGACGTAATTTGTATTTTAGCGGGTATTTTGGTGAGTGATAGCGCCTGTACTTCGATGTGTGTTACGATGATTGACTGTGCTTGTGTTGGGTGAATGCATGTGTGCTGGGCATGGGATGATGTGATTGACTGGGTCTGGGCTGGCGCGACATGTGAATTTGTGAAATGAATTGAATTTTCTGGCGAGTTTTCTAACGTCAGCAGGCAATGCATTGAATATTCAAAAAATTATTTCAAGATTGAAAATCATTAATGGGATTCCAGTAAGTGCCAATTCTGTTCAAATTTGATAAACTTCATTCTTCCTTGGGCTATTCGATTTGTTATAGATCTAACACTAACATAACAGTTACAAATATTGAAATAATAAACATTATGTGAATAATTAACAATTAATTCAATAATCATTTAACATTTGATATCAATTAAAAAAATGAATAAAAATTGAACAGTATTAAACATTATGTAAACGAACATACAGGCAGCTGGAAACTGCAACGCGAAACCATGCCCAGAGCTAAGAAAGAGATTGACTCTGGAAAACTGAACATGGCTCCATGGTAATGAAAATGACCCCCCCATGCATTTTTTACCCTTACATATATGGGATAATGTTTAAATCATTCACTTGACATGAACATTTTGTTTTACAACAATACAGTACCGGTAAACATCAGTAATACATCAATAGATTTTTATTGCAATATACATTTTCCATGACCATAGATTTCCAATCAATTGTACATATTATGCATAAATATATATATATCTATATATTTCTACTCATAAATTATTAATATTGAGCATGCATCGATCACATAATTCGAGCTTGACATGGCCTGACAATCATTTGAATAAAAAATAGCAAAAAAAATAGTAAATAGTAAGGACCTCCCTCATCACTGATGTCAAAAAACGGGCCGAGAAAATGCCCCCTTGTTTTTTTTTTAAATAGTAATAAAGATAGCAAATAGTAAGGTCCTTCCTCATCACTGCTTTCAAAAAACCCGGACGATCAACTACTATCTTTTTTTACTTGGCCTAATCTTAAAGACATGGATACTTGTAATGCATTCTTCAAGGAGGTGTATTTCATGATGTTCACGCTCATTCTTTGGGGCAAGGTTTTCATAATTTTATAATTTCATATAAACGCTGAAATAGAAGACAGAAGTAGGAACAATGTACATGTAGGAAATGGTGGTTACAGAAAAGCATTGGAATCATCAAAACTAATTGATTTGATTCTTTTTAAAGGGCTTATGTACTGCAAAGATAAGCATGAATGGGAATGTCAAATACACCTTTATTGTGTGTTGGCCAGATTGAACAGTCCAAGCCATTTACTTGTGATGATTTAAATGTCATGGCTTTTAATAGAAGACCAATCCTTTGCAATGGACCATTTTCACCGTATAGGCCTATATCAGGAAAAGGATTTGACAGCTCACAAAAATTATTTCACAACTTTTGTTTTACTTTTAATAGTGCCAAAACATAAACAGGCATATATATGAGGTTGATCTTACTTTGCAGTAAAACCAGGTAGTTGGGAGTTAACTCCCAACTACCTGGTAAAACCAACCAATATAAACCACACAGAAAGCCCCTTTGAGTATGAATGATGTATTAACCGCCACAAGTCAAACCACATAATAATACTATGAATTCATTTCCTCATTGATAACAAACTTACATACTGCAGGTTATGCACATTGTTGGAAAGGGCGATTATGTACAAAAGAATTCCGCGCTTTTATTGGCATTTATGAGAGAGGTGAAGTTCAATAATAACCCAATGGTTTGGAATCTTTATTGATGATATTGAATGGAGAGATTGACTGAGTGACAGAATTGAGTGGCAATATCAAATGACTTAGCACAGTATTTTAGGGCCTACTGGTGTGCAGTACATACCCTGTATACATGAACACATCATGTGTACATGTAGTATACGAACAAAGCAAAATATATACTCTCCTACTTTCACAGATATCACATGACCATGCACTGTCTTCTTCCCATTGTGTACATTTATAGTTAATATACTTCATTATCCATGAACTTGAAAATGTAAACATTTGTGCATGCCTCTATGTACATTTGCGTGTAGACCTCATTATTGATGGCACATTAAACATCAATTTACTCAAGTTTCTATTTCAGGCCATAAATTTCTCTATTTAGGGCAAGGCATACTACAGCATGCATTTCTATTTTACTGCAGGGCTTCCAAACCGGGGGAGGGGGGTTGGGGGCTTCAGCAATCTCCCCCCCCCCCCCACACACACACTTTTCCCAAAACCGTGTACAAAAACGTAAAACGTACCATCTGATTGTGATTTTTGCATGGTACGTAAGTCCCCCCCCCCCCACTTTCAAAACCGTTCCGCTGCCCCTGCAGTCTGCACAAAATCAGTGTACAATGTACATGTAACTAAAAAGAAGGCACAAAAAATATGAAAAGGCCAAGAAGGGGTATCCAAGGCCATAGAGAATTTGGTAGAATTTGATTTGTTTTGTTCAAGCTATGGTGATGAAAAATAAGTGTTTTCAAGCTTTTACAAACCTGATTATAGAAGGCAAGCTTTTGTTCCCTCAATATGGAATTGCCCAAGCTGGCTTTCTATACATGTACATGTAGATTATAGAGGCTAAAATGTCTTTGTTGTTTTCAATGCCACCACTATCGTCATCACCATCACTATCATTATCATCATCATAATCTCTATCTATCATCATTATTAGCAGCAGCAAGATCTGTATTATCATTGTTATCATCATCACCGTTGTCATCGTCATCAGCGTCATCATCATCATAGTCATCATTTTTTATGATCATTTATAGTATTATCAATATCATCAATACTATCACAATTGTACATCATCATTGCCAACATTATCAAAATCACAATAATGCAGAAGAAATATCTCTATAAAGTACAAGTACAAGTACTTTAACGCTGTGAGTAATATCTCACTATTTTGTTAAATTCACAGCCACATAAGCAATAAAACATCTATATTGGCTGTATGAACATCATGGTAAAGAATATCATACTGGGATTTGTAATTAGTGGCTGATACGGTCTACTGAGCTGTGAAATTTTAATTCCTATTTTCTCCTCATTTGTTGGAAAAATCTCCAGGCAAACTGCAGAAGCATATTAGACACTAATTCATATGATTTACTCAGACATAATGTCCTTCTTGCTATGAATAGATGATATTCATGAAGCGTTTAGTATGAGTCACAAGCTTGCTCAGTGGGGCAGGGAATCTAGGTCTTTGAAAAATATGACTGGCTCTAGCTGATGACTTGCTAAAGATAGCAAAGATCAGTCTCTTTTGCTACATCCAATTCCCTCCCTCTCTTTTCTTCCACCCTTTATATTCTTCCCACACCATCCCACCTCTTTTTCCTTTATTCTATGAACATATCCAGGGAGAAATAAAACAGCGAGCCACTTTTAGGAGGGTGCCAAGAAGGGAAGGTTTGTTTGTTTTGTTGTTTAATATTAACTTGAAAGTATGATCTATTAAAAATCAGAGAAGCTATCAGCATCAGAATATAGATTTCACTCTTACTACATGTACATGTGTAGTGTACATACATGTATATGTATGACAGTGAATGTTAAAAAGCATTCAATAGCAATTGCATCGCTTGCAACATCAACTAAGTAGGCCCCGCCCCCTATGTTATGGGGCAAATTGCATGTACATTTTTTGTATGTTTCCTTCCCCCTTCTCTCTCTCTCACTTTCATTACATCCTCAATGCAAATGTAGGTGACTGCCAAGTGGTATAGCCCACTTCAACTGCCTTCTTCCCTTCAAACTCTCCCTACTTGACCCAAATCTCCTTCAATCAATCCAACTTAAATTTGCTTTAATCTCCTAAACCCATTCAAAATCAAATAAAAGTACTTTTTAAAATTATCTTTTATAATATCAATAATAAAATAAACTTAATTCAAATCAACCAAAAGTACAATTAACCCCATAACCTCATTACAAGTACATCAGTACATAACAAAACCAACTATAAAAGCTAAGTTAAAATGACCACTATCAATTAAAATCAACTCAAATTAAGTGATTTTAGATCAAATCTACTTCATCAAAATTAACCCCAAATAATACTGTTCTTAAAGGACAAGTCCACCCCAACAAAAAGTTGATTTGAAAAAAGGAGAAAAATCCAACAAGCAAAACACTGAAAATTTCATCAAAATCGGATGTAAAATAAGAAAGTTATGACATTTTAAAGTTTCGCTTAATTTCACAAAACAGTTATATGCACATCCTGGTCGGTATGCAAATTGGCAGACTGATGACGTCACCCACTCACTATTTCTTTTGTATTTTATTATATGAAATATGAAATATTCTAATTTTCTCCTCCTTGTCAAGTGAAACAAAGTTTTATTTCTCCATGAACATGTTGAATTACCATAATCTTTACAGTTTATGGTTAAATTAAGTTGATCCTTATTGTCAAATCTGTAAAAATTGAAATATTGTATTATTCAAACAATAAAAATCAAAAGAAATAGTGAGTGATGGACATCATCGACTCTCTCACTTGCATATCGCTTAGTAGTGCATTTAACTGTTTTGTGAAAAATAAGCGAAACTTTAAAATGTCATAACTTTCTTATTTTACATCCGATTTTGATGAAATTTGCAGCGTTATGTTTGTTTGATTTTTCTCTATTGATTCAAATCAAAACAATTTTGGGGTGGACTTGACCTTTAAATCCTATCAAAAGTTCCAAACCAATCAAACTTCAAAATAATGAACCCATATAACAATGCAACTCAACCTGATTCAAATAAAAACAACTAAAATCAAATCAATTCAACTCATTTCCTCTCAGAATAACTCAACTAAACTGTACTCAATATTAATTAAATCAAATCACACTGGGCTGGGTCAAAACATTTAAACACCATTCAAATGAGAGTTATTAATAAATCAACTAAACTAAAGCTAAAATCAACTCAACTTTATAACTCATATCAATACCAGCTCAAGACCTTGATGGAAGGGTACAGTCATCCCCGTCTTTCTCTGGAAATTTTTTAATAATCTTAAACTAGACTAAACTCAACTAAATAATACTCACCCATCTCAACTCAACTGAACTCAAATAAACTTGACTCAAATGATCTTACCAGCTCTAGACCTTGATTTAAGCATGGACCTACTACTGTAGTAGGTCCATGATTTAAGGGTATGTCATTCCAGTCTTTCTCTGGAAATCTCTGAAGGATTTTCAACTAAATTCACTCATCTCAACTCAACTCAACTAAACTAAACTCACTCATCCCAACTCTACTCAACTTATATCATCAACTCAAATGATCTTACCAGCTCTAGACCTTGATGGAAGGGTATGTCATCCCAGTCTTTCTCTGGAAATCTCTGAAAGATTTTCAACTAAACTCACTCATCTCAACTCAACTCAACTAATCTCACTCATCTCAACTCTACTCATATCAAATCAACTCAAATGATCTTACCAGCTCTAGACCTTGATGGAAGGGTACGTCATCCTCGTCTTTCTCTGGAAATCTTTGAAGGATTTTCAACTAAACTCAACTCAAATAAAATCAACTGAACTAAACTCACTCATCTCAACTCAACTTATATCAAATCAACTCAAATGATCTTACCAGCTCTAGACCTTGATGGAAGGGTACGTCATCCCAGTCTTTCTCTGGAAATCTTTGAAGGATTTTCCCTGATCCTATATGGTGACCCTTGCTGACTGGAGCTGAACAAAAATGAAACAAAACAAAAATTTGTTAAATATTATACATGTAATACAGTGAACACTGCAAACAGCAGTTGGAGTGACACAGTCGTTAATAAAAGTCCATGCAATCATGTGCCTATGATTGATAGAATGTGCTTTATGAATATTTTTTGTTATTAAAATCATTAAACGTCATGGTGGCGTGGCTCTATCTCATCTTTCAATTGAGGGTTGTGAGTTCAAATCCGAATTCAGTCATTAATTTCTTCCAGCAAGGGGAAAGAGACAGAGAAGGCAATGAAGAAATATGAGGGGAATTATAATCCTATGGTGACACCTTTAGTAAGGCTCAAAAACTGTAGAGCAAGGAAAGAAGTTCATTGACCCCATCTCTCATCATGTGACCGACATGCTACTACCAGCAAATAAACATGGCATATGAATAAAGTGAAAGGAGATAGCCTCTATTACAGCTCAGTCTAGAGTAAGACATTACACTGATATGTTCAACACAATATTTATAGTCCTCTAAACTCGGAAAAAGAAAATATGAGGTCAGAAGAGGATTACATGCCTGTATTTTAATTTATTGAACCAATTGTCATAAAATACCTGTTGAGATCATGTCAGTCTATGTATTATTCTGCAACTTCTGTGACATAGGCCCGTATTCTAAACTCGGGTTTAAATAAAACCATGGTTAAAAATTTCCTTTTAAATATGGAGAGCCAATTAGGGCACAAATCTCTATAAGAATATCAATTTATTAACTCTTATGACACTCAAATCATTTGTAACTATCTCTGAATGACAAATGAAATATTTTCTTCATTATGAAAGCAAATGAAAATAAGATACATAACAAATAAAAAAGCAGAATTTTTAGTTTTTGGCTCCCCATAATTTCAGCACAGAAATAAATTGTAGACTGCTCTATGAGTTAAACCTGACTTCACAATACGGGCCAATATATTGGATTTTTTGCAGGTACTGTACCTCACAAAATGTGCTGTGTTCAGAGAAGGTGTGGAAATTTGTGAGGATTATCTGTCCAACATCCCTAACCACACACCCACTTTGGGATTTGAGGTGAGGCTGAAATTTTGATTGTGCCAAATTCATTACGAAAAGTGCTCCCCCATTCTGTAAAGGGGATTTCACAATTGCTCGTGCGATCGTTTGTGATCATTTGGTCACAATATATGTTGCACAGAATCGCAATGGTTGTAAGCAGTCGCACCACCAATTGTGAAAGGGGCCTATTAAGTGAACAACCATTTCCACAAAATTATGCTGAAATCACATTCTCTTTTGATCTGGCCTTTCACCTTTTTCTATTAAAGAATTTTGGATCCCCTACTCATGTTCGAACATGTACAGTATACACCATAGACTTGAACTAAATGAAGAATTGACATTAATTTGAGATTTTGTCCACCCAGTTGCACAACTTTATTTGCCATTCAGAATGCTCGGCTGATTACATGTAGGCCTATATCCTTGTACTTAACTTTACTCTCACTCATTTATTATAAATCACCATTCCTCACACAATCTTATGTATTATTAATGATATACTCTATCCACTCCTTTTTCTCATCCATGCGGCTAGTCTTCACTCAAACACCCATTTCATTTCTTGATCAAATGAAGTGTGCTCAGTAGGTAGGCCTATATTGAGAAATTAATAGGGGGCTACAAGGGAATACATGTACAGACCAGTAGTAGGATCCATGGTATGACATATGACCTGGGCACGCTTTCATGGGGGGAGGCAAAACCTTAAACAAGTGGAATGCCTCTGGCGGTCTCACCTGCATCACGCGATTCAATATAGCAGCAGTGCTGACTTTGAAAACTACTATAACTCGCACAAGATGTTCAGTGATACTTGGTTACTCTTATGTCCATGTTTTATGAACTAGACCAATACACTTACAGAGATATGATGGTAATTCAACAAATACCCCCAACGTGGCCAAAGTTCATTGACCTTACATGACCTTTGACATTGATCATGTGACCTGAAACTCGCACAGGATGTTCAGTGATACTTGATTACTCTTATGTCCAAGTTTCATGAATCAGATCTATAAACTTTCAAAGTTAGGATGGTAATTCAACAGATACCCCAATTCGGCCAAAGTTCATTGACCTTTGACATTGATCATGTGACCTGAAACTCGCACAGGATGTTCAGTGATACTTGATTACTCTTATGTCCAAGTTTCATGAATCAGATCCATAAACTTTCAAAGTTATGATGGTAATTCAACAAATACCCCCAATTCGGCCAAAGTTCATTGACCCTAAATGACCTTTGACCTTGGTAATGTGACGTGAAACTCGAGCAGGATGTTCAGTAATACTTGATTAACCTTATGGCCAAGTTTCATGAACTAGGTCCATATACTTTCTAAGTTATGCTGTCATTTCAAAAACTTAACCTTCGGTTAAGATTTGGTGTTGACGCCGCCGCCGTCGGAAAAGCGGCGCCTATAGTCTCACACTGCTATGCAGGTGAGACAAAAACCTTAAAATCAATACTTGACAGACTGATAGTAGGTGGTTTCAAACCGCCTCGATCACAAGAATCCCCGTTAAATTACGAGAACTTTTTTAGGCTGAAAAATACCCATTAATTATTCCTGCATTCACACCGCCCTGAAACATACCCTTCGGGATAAGTTCCTGAAGTAGTTCCTGAAGTTACGAGCATGCGCAGTATGGTCTGATAAGCAAGCAAGGCGCGAGATTCAAAATCACTAGCCCAGCAGCTACCCACGGCGCCGCACCCAACGACACGCTGGGCTAAAAGTTCCCGTAATTTGCTTTCACATCGCCAAAATACCTGCGACCTTCGAAAAATCCCCGCGAAAGTTCTCGTAATTTCGCCAAGTACCTGCTATTTAGCGGGTATTTTCTTTCGGGGAAATTACGCGTAGTTTGCTTTCACATTACCAAAATACCTGATATTTTCTGATCGGGGTAAATTTCCCGATCAGAGAATACCTGGAACTGACGAACTTCGAGGCGGTCTGAAACCACCTAGTGATATGAAAATAATTAAATCTCATGATTTCATGAATTCTATAAAAAATCACGAAGTAGTCTGAACAAATAGACTAGGTTTAAATGAAGCGACCTGCCATCCTCGTTTTACTCCCTAAATCTGTCATAATTGGATGGTATTATTTACGCTGTTTGTGACCGTTCAGTACCATCACTGTGCCTATGCATAGCATGCATTCTTAGGGTGAACTCAAGGTCCCTTTCCAATACCAACATTTTTATTTATTAAAGGAGACCAATCAATTACAAATATACAGGCCTATATTGTACGCCTATTACATGGACTTTATCTGTCGACACTGCTCTTTTGGTTAGGCCCATACGGTTCTCTAAAAAAAATCAAATAATTTTCTGTGCCAAACTGCAAAAATCTTAACACAAATCTACATGTAGGAAGCAATGATTGAAACTGACCTAATAGGCCTATATTCTTTTCTAATGATATTCTGCTTGTTATACTATGAATATTGATTACTTCAGGATGCCTCTATAGTGCTTCTTAGCAAAACCAAAAGCAATTAATTTACTTAAATTGTCAAAGCTGACAATTTAGTCAGTGCAGACAACGTCCATGAAATGATGTGAAGGATATATACCCAATGACTTCATATTTAGAACATTCAACCAAGGAGTTAATTCCTTCAACCTACCCCTTTCATGAATTTGTGTATTTGGATCAAATAAGAACTGGATGTGGCTTTTAAATTCTATTCATGAACAATAGAGGACCAGAGTAATGTGGATTATTCAAGCATTGCTGTTTGAAGGACCCATTCCTCTTCCATCTCATCTTTGAATCCATGAACAGTATTCTTAAAATAATACAGATTATTTCTGAATGAATAAACAAAATATTTTTTGGTCTGCCCACACTTTTCTGATCTCTACCGGGTCTGGTCTATTTTAGACATATTCATGAAATGGGTATTACACTGTAGAATAGGCCTACTGCATGTGCTGAAACGTTTCCTCTATTTACCCAGGGATTGTGAAACCAGATTCACCTAAAAAAACATCAGACTAAAGGTTACACGGGCCTCACTACAACTGGCAAGGCAAAAGATATTCATTCGAGCCAACCCATTCTCAATTTTTAAATTTGATATTGCTGATTGACAAAAATGAATGAATATGACTGACAATCTAACACTGATTCTAGGGAGGGTACCTACTGAACTACCTTTTTCAACATTGGAAAGATATGACTACTATGGAACTATTTTTTTACTGGCGGAAGAATTAGGGCCATTTTACTCTCTCAAGTGACAAATTTAATCCTGTCAGGTGTAGTCTCCATAATTGCCGATTTATTTTTAAAATGAGCTGGTCGAGTTACCCTTTTCTGGTCAGATATGGAATGTCAGATATATATCCTATCCACTGGTAGTAAACCTTCAACCCTCGAATTTCCTCCTTATTTTTTATGATTTTTTTTAAAGTGCCACTTTAACACACGAGTCTATGGGAAATGAATTAGGCCTGTGAAACCTAAAGCTGACAGCACTAATAGCCTACATGTAGTCTTTATCAGTACTATTCAGTCTTTGCACATATTCACATGCTACTGCTATTTCCTTTCTACTCACTCACTTCAGGGGATCACTTCACCACACAAATAGTGATTTCCATAGACAACTGTTATAAGCTACTGAAATCCATCCATCTGATTGGCTCAGAGCATATTTGTCATCTGAAATGTTTGTTTGTGAAGGACTCCCCATGAGATTTTACTCATCAGTTCATAAGCTCAGAGCAAAGGGGACATTAACAGTATTAAATGAAATGACTTTAAAGCCTTTCTTGCTCTAAAGAGATTTTCAAGGGCACGGTAATAGCGCAGGTCTTAACGAACATGCATGCCCAATTACTACAGCCTGGTTTCCATAGGAATATCAATTAATCAACAAGCACTTCAGTGTTGATAAGAAGGCCGTTTTTACATTTAACAGCATTAGAGTAATTACAATTTACATTTAGGAATTTTATGTAGGTGGGTTCAGCAAAGAGCACCATATAATATTATCCTTCAATCCAGTACACATAGGCCTACGTACATGTATGTTCTGCGTACAGTTTACAATGGTATAGAAGTTTGACCACTGAGTTTGAGTACAGTATGTAAAATTGAAGAAATGGAATAGGAACACGGGCTTAAAAAAAACCTGTTTGTATTCAAAATGTAACAACAGGATACTACAACAATATTTTTATGCAATAATACCGTACTTATTAAATATTTAGATTATTAAAAAGGAGTCAATAACTTTCACACATTCTGAATTCAAGATTTGGAACCATGAATTTTTATTAATAATGGCTGTCACAAGAAATAATGAGGTCAAAAGTTGGCTTTAAAAGGGTCATGTTTGTGTACAATTAGAAATTCAGCAACAGCAAACGGAAATCATCTGAAAGGACTCTGAAATTTAAAATACAATGGATAGTTTCCTTTTGGGTGACCTCCTATACTATAGTGTAATGTGCATGGAGTCTTACAAATATGCATACATGTACATGTACATGTACCTGAATATAAATTTAAAAAATAAAACATCTACTTTTTAATGAATATTAAGTCTTTATCATAATAGTTTTCTAGAGTAGGACCTGAAGATGATTTAAAAGAATACTACATGTACTTTAAAGAATGACAGTAGCTGGTTTCAAACCGCCTCGATCACAAGAATCCCCGTTAAATTACGAGAACTTTTTTAGGCTGAAAAATACCCATTAATTATTCCTGCATTCACACCGCCCTGAAGTTCCTGAAGTTACGAGCATGCGCAGTATGGTCTGATAAGCAGCAAGGCGCGAAATTCAAAATCACTAGCCCAGCAGCAACCCATGCACGGCGCCGCACCCAACGACACGCTGGGCTAAAAGTTCCCGTAATTTGCTTTCAGACCGCCAAAATACCCACGACCTTGGAAAAATCCCCGCGAAAGTTCTCGTAATTTCGCCAAGTACCTACTATTTATCGGGTATTTTCTTTCGGGGATATTACGCGTAGCTTGCTTTCACACCGCCAAAATACCTGGTATTTTCTGATCGGGGTAAATTTCCCGATCAGAGAATACCAGGAACTGGCGAACTTCGAGGCGGTCTGAAACCACCTAGTGTCAGCAATTAGTAAGAAAATCAATGAGAATAAGCCCTTGGGCACAGATCAAAGTGTCTCCATTGATTTAAAGGGACACTACCGGTAATCTTTAATACCATTACCACCAATAATCATCTTCAATCTATGAACTGCATAAATGTAGGCCAAAACACACAAGATTTTAGATTGTTTTGGTTTTGGTTTTAGTCGTGTATTTTGGGGGCAGAAGCTCTTGTTTATTTTCTTTGTTCTTTAGACTAATTAAATGGCAGCAAGACCAAACAGAGATTCGACTGTAGACCAATTAGCAATTTACTTTTGTTAGTACTGCTGAATGCTGATACATTCTTCCGTCAACCATTTTATTCCTGTAGTAAGCTGAAGTACAAGACAAGTACATAGGCTAAGTACTGCAATTGATATCTTGCAGATAATGTGCAGTGTTTTGTAATCAAATACTTGCATTTAATGGCAAAGAGATAGAGATGAAACTCGAGAACATCATTGTCAAGTGTTTTTTTTATCTTATCTGGCTTAAAAATTATATGCAGCTTTAATATGTAACTCTCTCCTGACTGCATGCTTCCTTGAATAAAATTCCAAACATAGTAGTATATTACTAAAGGCTTGGATCCCGGATGAGGGGGGGGGGGGGCAGAAATTTACACAGAAATGCATAAATGGGACTACATGTAAATGCTCGGTGCAAACATTAAAGGCAGATTTGTGTAATATGTAGACCTGTATGAAAGACATACAGCTTGATGTGAGAGAATTTGAGTACTTGATCCTTTAAATTAAAACCCACCTTTTATAACACTCAATATCATGGTAATGTGAAAACACACAAACTATTCTTTTCATACCCCCATTAATTCATCTTATACATGTAAGAGAGAACCCCCCCCCCCCCATAAACACACACATACACATACAATAATTAGGGGCCTACATGTAATGTGAATGTTTTTCAGCAGTGCATGCACATGAATACCATTGAAGTACATTGATCCACTACAATGCAATTAGGTGTGTACAGTACACTCACAGCATCACCTTCAAGAAAGAGACCAATTTGCTTTTAAAGACCCTGTCACATACCGCCGACTCACAATACCATCTCACAGACTTAAGACCTTCGCACACCTTACAATTCATGTGTGAATAAAACATTAGAACATTATCATTGAAACAGAGGACATCCTACTATCCAGAAGTTCTGAATTGTCAAATACCAACGTTCAAATCAATGATAATACTCCTTCACCTAAAAAAAAAGGAAATAGATATTGGATCGTTCACCAATCTGTAAGGTTGCGGTGGCCAAATTACATTCCTTGATCTTTTCACATTCATTCAGCCGCTTTATATTTACTTACAACTAACCATGACAGATGTTTTAACTTGGACATTTTCAATGTTGAATGTTTGCAGATGTTAAACAGTTCAATGTGTGACAGAGCCTTTCCCCTACAAAGAAGTCAGAAACATGTACAATGCACTCAGCCAGCTTCCATCACATACACGTGAAATGACAAATTTGATATGCATGTTCCAATGAAGACCTTCAATGAAATGCTTGTAATATCATATCATATCATCTATAATATTTTGGGGTGCCATATTATTTACATGAATCTTTGTACTTGATCTTTGGGCTTTTATATTTTATTCATCATTATGTGCAATCAAGTATACTAATCACACGTATGATCAATCGCTATTTGAAAGGTTTGTACCTTGATTACCATTCAAGATAAGACATCTTTCAATCTCACTAATTGCTCCAAGCATGAACAATGTCAATCATCAGCTCTAAAGCTACAGTTACATGTACACCAAAGAAATCAACTCCATGTGAATGACAGGACATGTCATTGGAAATATTAATAGCTCATGTCGGCCTGGGCAGCCTTACAATAAAAAATTGATCAATTATGGGACTGATATTAAACTGATTGCATTAAATTATTGTGCATGATCCTTTAAAGTTTGTAAATCAGGTCCATGATGAATCAATTTGCTTTATAATGGAAAGAAATGACCGATGGTAAATGTCATTGGAGCTTTTAAAAAGTCTGAGGTGCCTAACAAAAAAAAATGATTATGGGACTGATATTTATTGCATTGATTTTTGTGTATGATCCTTCATAAAAAAAATCAGCTCCATGATATAGCTTTATGTTCTGGGGCCCTGGGCCCCGTAACACAAAGATTATGGATTAATCGCTATTAATGAAATGGCCTATCAAGATCATCGTTGCATGCACATTTTGCCCAATAGACTGAGAAGGAACCAATCAGAATTCTTCTTTTAAATTAGCTATTAATCCCTCACATTTATGTTATAAGGCCCGGGAGTCTGATACAGCGGTGTCTGACGACTGTGGGGTTGGTTTAATCTTTCTCACATCCAGCATACTGTCAGTCAACACAACATATGCTATGACATTCCTTCAATGCCTTTAATCAATAGGGAATTACATTATCATAGAGAGATAGCTTGTGATGATAGCAGCTCATATATTATGTCCATTGCATGATTGTAGATTAACAAGGTACTGGATATCAGAACCATACAAACAAGGCGCTGGGGTGCCCCCCCCCCCCCTTCCCCAATTCTGGAAAACTAAATACCCCAAAATAACAAACTGTCAACCTTTTTGGTGGTAGTAATTCTATTGTATACTACATTTACTACATGGATATCAGTGAACTACATGTACATATTAGGAGTTGGGGTTTTACATGAACCCCCTCCCCTGGAAGTTACAAAATAGCAAAATGTCAACCAATTTTGGAGGATTTGATATTTCCCTTTTAGTTTATAGTTTACTTTTCAACTTTACAAATATTCAAGGAAGCAAATTAATGTAATGTAAGTCAATGAAGCCGAAATCATGACAAAGTAATCAGCCTCCCCCTCAAAGAAAAACCTATTCCAAAGTAAAATAAATGAATAATAGATTTTTTAAAATCTTGCATGGACTTCTACATGTATGCTAAAATATCATCTTTAGAAGATGTGGAACTACTGAAAAATCACCCAATAAATGCACCTTATTTGCATGAAAGTATACAAATGAAAGTCTTGGTTTATGTTCTTCACAATTCATCATGATATCCTCAAGCTAATTATAAACAAAAAGAATCATCGTTAAAGTGCATGTATTGAGCACCTTTAGGTGATGTTTTGTCCACAAATTACATGACAGCTGGCTGGGAAAATCTTTGTTTATATCTGGGAAGGATGTGAATATTATTTAAAGGAACTGTTCTGATCTGTGGATGAAAAAATGGATCATCATACCATATTAATGAACCGCCCAACTGGCTGTGTTTATACTGGGAACAATCATTTTAGAGAGGCTCCCCCTCCTCCCCCCCCCCCCCCTCCATCCAGGGCCTGACCTTTACTTTTTTCTTAGGGAGCCAGCCGGGCTCCTCAAGCACTTTTTTAGGGAGCCCGCATGGGTTTTAAGGAGCCCAAGTTTATCCCTTTTTTTTGCATAATACTGGTCATTACCTATTAAAATATTAAAGCACACCATCACGATACGTTTTTTGTTTGATAATCATCAGCACCAGTTGTATTTATTCAGGGTAAATCAGATTTTGACACCCCAACACACTTAGACACCGGTCACAAACACATAAGTCAATGACTTTTTTTTTTCATTTTTAATGGCCCCCCCCCCCCCTCAAAAAAAAAAAATTAAATAAAAAAAAGGAAATAAATTAAATACATAAACAAAATTGATTTTTTTTCATGCTGAATCATGGATGTGGGTTGGTGTGTGTTTGTGTGGGTGTGAGTGTGCGGTGGACTTGGATATACATGTATATTAGTTAAAGAAATTAATTCATCATCTAATTTCTACTCCAAATATTGTGTTTATATCAGTACAAAAACCACACAGGCTAAGTATGTCACATGTAGGCACATGTTACATGTACATGCATGTATACCCTAACTTTTCCTGCAGTTCTTTGAAAATGCAGATCTCCACGAAAATTGCATTTTTCTATGGGGGAGTCTAAATTCGGTGAAAAAGTATTCATCAATAACTTAAATATATATCACAATGAAGAAACCATCCAACTTTATTGGTAGTTTAAAAAAAAACCCTGAAATGTAAACTCTATCTGAAACAGAAAATCACCATCATTGAGGCCTTTACTGACCGAATTGTCCCCCAGAGCTCAGGCAGAGAGAGAGAGCTCCGACTTGCACAAGTGTCAGTGCGTGTGTGAGTAAAATCCGGCGTCCTCCTAAAATCAGATGTTGCCATGTTTGATGATTTACTGTCTGATATTTACCCCCTCCCTTGAAAAAATGAAACAAATGATTTTTCAGGAATAATTCACTACCGAGGTAAGTTGTTTTGGATGTTAATAGGCGCCCTTTTGACAAGCAGAGCCGAAGTCTACATGACACAGAATCGTGATATCTCTAAGGGAAATGTGTGCAATGAAAATTACACACGGCGTAAATGATAATGGACCCCTGTACATGCAACTGTTTCTCGCACCGGTGTAGCCCGATTCTTTTTTCCATAGGTACCATGTGTGTGGAAAAACGTGGTACAGAAAAAAAGACGCAGCTAAGCAATTTGAAACTCGCTATTTTCAAGGTTTTTTATGATTTTGAAAACATAATTTAGACTTATAAAGCGTGGATTAGTGTGCTGGTAAGAAATTGCTTTTTTGGTGGCTGGTACTAGAAAATCTTAGGGAGCCCACCGGGCTTTTTCAATTACTTTCTAAGGAGCCCGCAGAGGTTTTAGGGAGCCTTTTGCCACCGGGCTCCCGCTAAAATCGAGCCCTGCCATCCCCTCAATTTGTCAATACACACATACATTTTCTGATTTACTGAAACCAATAGCATTTTTTTTTTAAGTTATACTCTTAATTCCAAGAATTTGGTCACTATTCACAGCCGATCTGGATTTATTTTGAATCCTTGGAATTTAGAGTATACAAGAACTTTTTTCAATAATGTGGGTGAATTTCTCTTCGCTCTTTTAATATCAATTTGACTGATTCATGCAATATCAGAAGTAGACAAAAACAACAATTACTGACAGCTTTTTGTGCATGTTTTGTATTAAGCGTACATTTCTTGCCAAATTTTAGCTCTTTTGGCATGGTGCAGTTTGACCTTGTTGTGTTCTTAATCCCAATTACATATTTTAATGGGTACAGCCAAACAAACATGCCTCAAAACAAATCCAAAGCAAAGGGAACTACATGTAAATGTTCCTACTGCACCCTGCTGTACGTTTATCAATAAAAAATAAAAGATTAAAATTTTGTCAACCCTAACCCTGTGCTTGATCTTCTCACAAACATCTTTTCAATTTGACACACCCTCCTCATAACAAATGATGCATGTCTCATCACAACCTTTCCATCAATCTAGTCTACCAATTTATTTGTGGCAGACTCGGAAAGCTCCAGAGCGTGGCCTATTGAAGTGCAAATGTAATCTTTTTGATTTATTGATGATCCTATCTGTCTTTCAACTGGAAATGATGAAAATGACAACCCATTCAAGCATGGAGGTAAAGATTTTATTCCCATAGCCGCATGTCAAGTGAAAATAAAAAAATCACAATTTTGTAGATGTACAGTTGTACATGTACATGCATGATCAGGGGACCTACATGTAAAGCTATGCACTTTGTTTACAAACAATAAAACTATGCCAATTTCAATATTTGACAAATTATATTTCACTAATTTGTGGTGAATATTCTAAAAATCCAACCAATATAAAGAAAATATCACAAAACTCACTGATACGAAAATCCTGCCGTGTTTTCCAAACACCTCTTGATTTCGCTGCCCAATAGAAAAGGTCCTAAAGCTACGCACTTGATAAAGAAATAGTATTTTCAGTGCCTTAATTTCTATTAAAATATGTTCATATTATTATAGGAAAATATCAATTAAGTGAATATAACTCTAAAATTCTAGAGTCTCTGGTTTTCTCTGTATTTAGTGATTTATTGCAGCCTCTGTAGAAAAAATGAATAGGAATTGTTTGTGACTTTGCAGTCACAGTTTTCACACACAGAGTGCGCATTTTGCCATTGAAATTGCATGCGCGATGAGTGGTGCATACATGTACAATGTAGCTTTAAAAACCCCTACCATAGAGCCTACATGTATGTATATGATAGATTGTAGATTGTTCTTTGCAAGAAACTTTAATAGTCGATGTGGATCAATTTTATGTTCCAAAGTCGATCAATTGAAAATTTACCAATAATTATTGGTGTAATGAACTACAGAAATTATAAACCGATTTATAACTGATGTTTACAATTGATTGCAATTGTTCTTTCTCCCCTCTTTCTTTCCCCTCCCCCTTCCCCCCCCCCCTCCCCCTCATTTATCCCCAACTTTCTCCCCCTCCCTTCCTCCCCCTCCCTCCTCCCCACCTCACTATCCCTCCTTGCCTGTCTCCCCCCCCCCCCCCCCTCTCCCTTCCAATCCATGCCTGTCTCTCCTATCTTTTTCAATACAGATGAGTTGCTCATCACTTTGACCCTGGTCATTTGGTCAGGAAACAATTAATCAAACCCTACTAATGTATTACACTCAATACATGTGGTTTCACACAGCAGCTCATTGATTTTGTACGCTCTTCACTGATGGTCGCTCTAAGGGGAAAACAATCAATTAATTATTGCAATACCGTACTTGAAACTAGTTGACAAGGAGCTTGCACAACTTGAATAGCTGTAAGGTCAGGGGAAAATAAAGACTTGTGTGACATACATACAGTATTGAAAGAGTCAAGATAATACATTGCATTGTAGCTCCAAATAGGCCTACAGTATAGGCATACTTGTACAGGGTTTTTTTCTAATTTACACATTACATAGAGAAGTATGCGTCTACATTGTACTTGTACATAATAATATTATTCAGTTCTTATATAGCGCGTAACACATAGCAACGCATGTCCCTATGCACTTGGATGAAATTAAGGAAAGTAGTTAGAAAGTAAGTAAACAGTGTTGGGCACTGAATACATTACAAGTTAAACAAGTTACAAGTTTTTTAGGGAAGTCTTAAACTGATCTAAATCATGTATATTTCTCATATAATTAGGAAGTGCATCCCATATTATGAAGGAAGAGGCATGTGGAAATGAGTGCTCATCATATGTTTTGGTAACAATGGGAGGAATAGCAAACAGCCGCTTTGTGCTTGATCTTAGAGTACGAGTAGTCTGATGTAAACAGTTCGGTTAAATATGACGGAGCTATCTCATGGAAGCATTCATATGCAAAAACTAATAATTTGAAAAGAAATACAAGAATGAGCAGGGAGGCAATGTAAGTTTTTTTTGTATTTTATTATATGAAATATTTTTTATTTTCTTCCCCTTGTAATGTGAAACCAAGTTTTTTTCTTTCCTGAACATGTGGAGTTGCATTGTTTTAACATTTTATGGTTCCTTCAAGTTGGTCATTATAGTCAAATCTGTAAAAATTGATATATTGTAGGCCTATAATTCAAACAATAAGAAACAAAAGAAGAGTGAAGGACATCATCGACTCTCATTTGCATTATCACTGAGTTGTGCATTGACATGTGACTATTTTCGAAAAAGTATCAAGCGAAACTTTAAAATGTAATAAATTTCTTATTTAACATCCGATTTTGATATTTTCAGCGTTATGCTCACGAGTTTGATTTTTCTCTATTGATTCAAATCAACATTTTTCTGGGGTGGACTTGACCTTTAAAACAAGAAATGTACATTATATTTATACAGATACATGGGCGCACAACTCATTTTCACAGCCAAAAAAAATGTGCACTGAACATGTAGGCCAATGCTTGTGTAGGCCTAAATGTACACGTATGAATGAGTGGGAATTTCTTTGATTGGTGCCAATTTAAGTTGGTACATGTTGGCCTACATATGAAGTTATCCCACTTGATGTGTTGGTGATCTTCCCCTTTAAGGAGGGGCTTTTAGCTGAGATGACCTTTAAAAATCTCTAAACTACATGTACAATGTACTGCTTCAATTTAAAGTGCACCTCCTTTATTACATACAGCTGGTTATGTGGCATCTCAAATATACAAGGACATGCAAACCCTATTCTGCTCAGGTTGGTTTAGGGGAAATAATTAATCATGGACTCTTGAACAGAGCTCTGGACTACATACATGTAGGAGATCTTTAATAGCAGAAACAGGAAGGTATTGTGGATATAAAACAGTCTCAAGGTGTGTAAACTGGAAGGTATAGTCAGACCTGATGCACCATGGAAGAGATACATATAAGAGATCGACATACCAAATAAAAAAAACATGCACAGTAAAACCTCAGTCACATTTGCTCTACAGCGGCCGTACGGCGAGTATTTTTATACCAGCCATACATACATGTACATGTAGTTTGAAATAAAACAGCTGTTTTTTACTCGCCGTACGGCCGCCGTAGAGCAAATGTGACCGAGGTATAAAGGTCTACATAAATTGGTGTATAAGATTTGATCTACACTACTGAAATGGGACCAAATATGACAATGTCATCTGCTGAAATTTCTTACTAGTATACAAATGCATGGACCTATTGTACATGGTACATGTAAACTGGTTTCATGTAATCACAGCTATATAAATGCCAATCAAACCCAAACAAATAAAGCCAGCCCCCCCCCCCCCAACCCCTTTCCACCAAGCAACACTGCACAATTCCTGAACTTCATGTCCGTGGCCTACATCTGTACAAACCTGCAGGAAAACCTGTAGGCATACCAGTACACGTTTTCATGCAGGCCTACCTGTACGTAATGTACATCTTCAACAATAATAGGCTCTACATCTATGTACATGTACAAACTTTAGGTCTACAGTACATGTACATGTAATGTACACACATTTCAGTTCATTGTACAGGTATGTTTATGATCGTATTGAACAGAAGATGACTGCCAAATTTAGCCCAGCCCTATCTACCTGAATCAGATTTCAGAGATGCCCTTCATATTTATACCCAAACCCAGATTATCACAACCCAATAGAATACCACATCATGGAGTAATATAGTAGCAAGGGAAATCTGTGTGAAGGCCAATATTCATAAGCCCTTTGCTCAAGAAGCCCTAATCCTCTTGTCATTATCTTAATCCTTTTGACACCCACTTTAATCCCATTGCCAACAGCCTTGTACCATTCAGCATAAGAGGATCTGATTATGGCTACTGGTTTTAAAGGCAGACTGAGGATGTTTGTAAACAAGGCCTTTTATAATTATGTAAATGCAATGTTTATGTAACTGTTTCTAGGGTATGCATTGTAAAGCATGCATTGTGTTGTGGGCCTACATACATGTATGTACATGTGTATGATGAAGTACCCTGGCCAATTAATGTACAGTACAATAATGAGTGCACATGTTTGCTTACCTTGATTACATTGATTGATTTTTTTTCTTGTCAATTTGTTCAATTTCTGTGTATTTATTAATTTCATTTTCTGTATTGGATAAGTAGTCGATTGTGCACCTTGAGTGTCATTGACAGATATGTGCGCTATACAAATCTTGAATTATTATTATTATTAATATTATTATATTGATTAGCTGATGTACATGTGTACGTGGAGTCTCTACAATGTACAATGAAGATACATATTGTACATATACATGTATTCCTCTGATTAATTTTCTACATGAAAGGATGCCATGCCCACACACAAGCCAACATTCATTTTTTTTAAGCTTGCCTGACTTGTTTGGCACCTGATATGTACAGCATGATGTAGCACAAATTGATATACCTGTGTATTATAAGAATCTTGAAGTACATAGACTCCTACTGATTGAAGCTACATACCAAAATGATAACATATTCTGATGCGTTCATGGCCATTTATATCACAAAGATTCTAGTTTAAGGGTTTCGCTGTGAAATATTCAAACTACAATTATACAAGCAAAACCTGGGTATACTAATGGCCCATCAAGCACCCCAAAAAATTTCCTCGGGGTGCTGCATGTATTTTTCTCCTTAGGCAGCACCTCCAGGTATTCTGAAAGTTGTGTAAAAATAGAAAAATGTATTTTAAAAATTCCTTTATTTTTTTTAGTGAACCCTTTTTTTTCTTATTTTTTTTTTTTTGCTTTTGAAATTTACATCAGCTCCCCCACTAAAAAAATTATTCCCAGGGCACTGGTTATACTTCTACATGTGCAATGTACAGTGTACACTACAATTTATTGCACCCATGCACATGTATGCATGATGTACATGTACACATGACAATATAAGCAGTATATCTAAAAGTGAAAGTAGAATGGGGCAGTAATTGATGACGTGCAGTTGGGCCAATCCAACCAATCAATCTTGACAGCTTCTTCATACAAACATATCAATCCTATTGTTACATGTACAGTATATCCAGCACTGGGCCTGACAAAAACTATACAGCGGAATGGAGGCATGGATACATTTATTGTCCTACATAATTATAGGGCCTATAAACAATGTGCCCCAAAACATACCTTACAATCGTACACAAAATATGTAGGCCTACATGTAGTGGAATAATTTTTTTCTCTTTACTTTTGAACTCAAAAAGCAACAAAGCTATAACATCAGTGATGGTAGTTGGTACATGTACATGTAAATGTAGGCAAAACTGTATGCTATATAATTTTTATACATGTATTTCACACCTACATGTATAATAATAGAATACTGCTATTGGTAAAGGCAAAGTCCACACCCAACAATAGATTTGAATATAGAGCAAAATTATAAAATCAGACAAGAAGCATGCTGAGAATTTCATCAAAATAGTGAATAATTAATTGGCAGTGACAATGCATGTAAATGTAGGCCATATCAAGCTTAACATGTACTAGTGTAGTAAAATGTATGCAATATGTATTAAGTGTACCTTCATACTGTACTCCCAGTTCAAGTAGGGTCTTGAATGCTAATACAGCGCTTGAGATGTCAATGTCAATTTGCAATTCATGTTCGTATCTGATGTGAACATGGACAGCATGCATACATGTACACTATAAAATGTATTCAACCTCTACTAGCCTGAATGGGAGAACATACATGTACAATGTACATCCATCTAGGCAAACTTCCACTAGTCTCCCTGCCCACTCCATGACAAAATAAGTAAAAATATATTTTGGCTTTAAAAAGTATTTTGAAACGGCAGAATACCAACCAGGTTCATTCCCTAAAAATACACTGTAAGACACCAAACCAGAACTTTATGTATTTAAATTGTACCATTCTCATTTTTACATTGTCAATAATCCAACTGTCATGGTTACAATGAATAGATAGATAGATAGATAGATAGATAGATATACATTAAGAATGCTAAACTTGGAGTCTTGGATTCCTTTTCTGGTGCACCAGAAATTTCTTGAGCCTTTTAATAAATATGTCAAGCATGGAGTGGGAAGCATTTCATGAAGAGATTTTCTTCAAATAAATGTTTATAAGCTATTGAAATTCTTGCATATGATTTTCTGATATCAAGTCTGTGAAAAGTCCCCTCGACAAATTCTTCATGAAATACTCCCCAAGAGAATGTTTAATCTCGTCAGTGATTTTCACTTTTTTAAATTGCCCTGGACCAATCAGATGCAAGGATATCAGTAGCTTATAACATCAGTCAGTAAAAAGCACTGAAATTTGTTTTGTGAACTGCTCCCAGAACTCCAGTGGACAATATTTACAAACACATTTGAAAATCATGCATAAACACACCCTAATATTACACCATGCCTTATCTCATTTAGGCAGCCGATCTTCAACAGGAATAAAATGGAAGCTATTTTTATTTGTGGAGAGAGTAGAAGGGGCTTTCCTCCATCTTCATTCTTCAACACTCAAAATACCTGATTCTTCATCCTTACCCGCCTCAACCACACCCTTGCAGCATTTTTTTAAGTAGCATGTACATGTAAGCCTACACGTGTATATATATTGTATGAGCATCTGCAGTACATGTTAATGGCAGACAAGGTGCCAGATTCATACAGTAATCGCTGGCTCAGCAAGCTTGCAAAGTGACATACATCATGTATGTAATAATGTACGTCACTCATGACCAGCCACTAATGAACAAAATTCTGACAATTATCTTTCATATTGCGAAAATATCTGTGAACTTGGAAAAATCCCTGCAAAAATGTGCATAATTTACAAGTACATGTACATATGAAAGTACTACTGATTTTATAATAGAGATTATATTTTTCTCTGGGAAATTATTTTTCATTTCACACTGGCAAAAAAAACCCTGTATTTTCTGATCTATAGGGCCATCTGCACCATCCCGAGTTTTCAAATTAGCGCGCTATTTCTGATCCGGCAAATTATCCCGATCTGAACAATCTCAAGATTATTTGCAATGGAGACACAATTATCGCGCTAGTTCGTACATGTACATTGTAGGATTAATCTCGAGATTGCAATCCCAAGTCAACTTGGGATTATTTGCAAAAGAGCGCGCTATTTTACGAATTATCGCGCTAATTCGCAGGTGCAGACGCAGGTGCAAAATCTCAAGATTGAGCAAACTCAGAGTGGATTTCCCAATCTGAGAATGCAGCCTATACATGGTACATGTAGGTATTCTTCATATTCAATATTTTCTATACCCAGCGCACAACACTGGCACTGGTCCGACTGTCCCAGACCAGTAAAAATTGCTATCGGGTATCGGGCCAGTAACTTTTCAGAAATAGACACATTTACTGGTCCGACATGACCAGTAAAACTTACATATGTACATGTAGATCTAACTGATACAAATGATATTTTCTTTTCTTTTGTAAATTATAAATATGGCTGTGGCGTCTCAAAGAATGGCTCTGTAAAATTGAGAAATGGCTCTCATTAATTATTTTGTGTGGGGGTAACAATAAGCAATATGACAGCAAAATAAATGTAAGTCTGTTTTATGTTTTTCTATATTTTTTGGGACAAGTAAATTTTAGGTTCGGACCAGTAAAAAATGGAAAAACTGGGTATCTACTGGTCAGACATGATCAGGTCGGACCAGTAGACAAAAAGTGTGGAGCCCTGAATTACATGTATACCTGTAGTCTGAATGAACCTTGTGGTGGGCTGAAGGTTGGGATGCAGTATTAAAGAGACGACCTTGTGACAGAAACGTTTTCTATGCTAAAGGCAGTATTATGAAATTCATTCACGTGCCAGCAGAAATGAGATTTAAGAAATGCCAAGGACTTGACTGTCAAATGAATTTTTTAAATGATTGTAATGCTTTACACTGCAGCAGCTTCAATGCCCTGTTTCATAAATCTTGTTTTTAATGTCAGGTTCCTAACTACAGTTATAAAGCTACTGAAATAGTGTCATTTGATTGAATAAGAGTGAATTTTCAATAATTCTAACATTTGTGATAGTGGCTACTGTTCTAAACTGCTTTAAAAAATATAGGTCTACATGTACATGTACATGGAGACACTGCAGTTCTTGTTTTGTTTTGTTTTATTTTTGTGTGTGTTTTTTTTTGCTATGCATGTAAACGGAAGTCTTACAATGAAGGCTTAAGCAAAATTTCATTGGCAATTCCAGATTTTAGTAAAAGAAAAAATATATAAATAAATAAATAAAAATGTTAACATACATGTACTGTACATGTCTGTATTTCTTTTATTTGTATGACTTCTAGTAAAGTCTCCCATTCAATCAATTCAATCCAATATTCATAATGCATTACACACTATTCAAACACATGCTACAGTGCATGTTACTATATGGGGCTCAGAGAGAAAATGACATGATTAACAATGGCTCAGTAAACAGTAGATATGAATAGAAATATGAATTTGTCATTATTACCTCCCATGGGCAGTGTTATTCTACAAAGTACACACATACATATACATGTACACTGCACAGTACAGGTAACAGAGTAAACAAAGCACTATGCTCAGAGTCTGCCAGACAAAACAAGCGGCTGTGTTTACACTAGACAATTAAAATGTAAGCGGTTGTGTTTACATTAATCTTAAGCAAAGGGTAGGTAAATATGATATTACCATTTCAATGCTTCTAGGTTCATAATTTGCATATGAAATGATACACAAACAGGGTGCTACATATAAAGCACTTGCCCAATTGCCCGGGGCAAGTAAAAGTTAGAGTCGGGCATGTGTTTTGAAGTAAAGACCAAAACTACTTGCCCGAATTGGGAAAGGAAAATTCTCACAGTGGAATGACCAAAATTAGGGTCGATATTTTTGATATGATATCGACCCTAATTTTGGTCATAGCAGGCAAGATAAAATCACTTTGGAAAAGGACATGCAATAAGAAGGTACATCAGTTCATATCAAAAGAGAGAAAAGAAGTTCAATGGTTTATAAAACCACAATACTTTCTTTCGAAGAGGTAAAACTTTTTTTTCCAAGGATTTTTTCAGACAAGTAAAATAGATTTTTTGGCAAGTACATTCCAATTATTTAAAAATTTACTTGCCCAACCGGGAAAGTGCTTCTAAAAAGTTATGTAGCACCCTGCACAAAAATATATTGGGTGGAATGGGTGCTAAATGTATTTTTGAGAACTCCACTTTGGTTTCAATGGACATCATTACAATGTAATAAAAAAAAGATACATTGAAGAATATACTTGTACATGTTCAGTGTGATATACTATGTAACTATTGCCTACGGTATTTTTTTTATACTGTAGATTTTCAAAGGAACGATTTGAACTATGAAAACTAATAACTGCTTCATTGTACATACATGTAAGCTTATTTCCAGAAAGGTGAGTCCCTAAGAAGGCATACATGTAATTCACGCTGCACGCCTGCAGACAGATTTTCATAAAGGATGCATGTAGGGCCTACATTTCTAATGGAGCATTCTGCTAACATTTGCAGTGTATAATCATGATCATGTCCATGTTAAAATGTACCTCCGAGTCCCTAGATGGTCCTATACATTTAGGCCTAATACCCCCCCCCCCAAAAAAAAAAAAAGGGGGGTGACGTGGCCAGTGAAAAAAATCAAATTATGCCAGAGGAGCAGCAAAATTATGCTAAATCGCGAAAAGTTATGCCAAACCGTTTTGGACCCTAGGATTTTCCACAGGGAGGGGGCAAAACCGTCCGCCAAAAAAATTTGACACCCCCCCCCCCCAAAAAAAAAAAAAAAAAAAAAGATCTTCAATCTTCAAATAGATCAAAATTATGCTAAATATGCTATTATTATGCCAGATTCTTTGCTTAACAAAGTCTAATTATGCCCCAAATTATGCTGAAAGGGTCGAAATTATGCCAGAAAAAAAGTCTAATTATGCCAGAATTATGCCGGCATAATGAATTATGCTGAAAGGGTCGAAATTATGCCAGAAAGCATAATTATGCCAGTTCTGGCAACGTTGGGGGTGAGTGTCCCTTTGGATTATACTTGGGTAAATGGTACAGAAAGGTTTGAGTGCCTTACATGTAGATTGGGGAATTTTTATCTTTACCTAGTAGTAAGTACACTAGAATGTAGGAATAAAGTGAAGAACATTTTGTTTTCAACAAGGAAGTCCCAAGCTTATTTGTACAATATACATAGCTGAATACTATAAAAAGTTCTTCAGAGAGACTGCTAAAGTACTGTACATGTACAATAAAGATATATTACATAGCTTATGTAGATTCGAATCAGTGATAGGTCAATACGCCATCACGTGATCATAGATGCGAGGATCGCATTTGTTATATTTTAGGTTTTGACGTCACCTCAGTGAATATAACTGCGTTGTATTGTCAATTGCGGCGTTATATTCACTAAGGTGACGTCACTTGCTGCTTACAAGTTGCGTAATCAGGTAGTTTATTTGATGTACGCGCTAGTGTTAACGCGTCGATTGCATGAAGAACGCGCTTGATGTATTTTCCATTTTGTTTTCTATTATGACGTAGACGTATCAGAGCTGTAGCAAGAATTTCGGGTTGGAGCCAGATGATGAAGGCAATCTCTGTTGGCGAATCCACATAGACTATATAATATAACAGATATTACCAGCTCTATCTTTTTAATAAATAACATTTCAACTCCCCTCCGAAGCTATATTTTCCCCTCGGGATAATATTTTCCCTCAGCGCTGCGCGCTTCGGGCAAAATATAATCCATTGGGAAAAATATAACTCCGTCGGGGAGAGGAAATGTTATATTCAAACTCTAGGTAGGCAATATCTGTATAATATCCCACCATTATTTCTGATCACACTGTACATGACACTGTACATGGAGAAATCAATCCCCCCTCCTCAATACTGAATCATTTTACTCAGGATTTTGATAGCAACATGAAAACACATCTTACAACCTCATTGTGCAAAATGTCAACACTCCAATGAATTATGTCTCTACGCGTTCTCCAGTAAACGTACGCTATTCTTTGAGTAATTTTCTGTGGTCTACAATGTAATGCTACAATGAACCGGTGACTATTGAACAGTGGCGGGGAATTGCTAACAGACTTTAAACTGTCAGTTATCACACATATTTACAAATGGGAATTAGTTCAATGTAAGAGAGTAAAGGCTACGTGTAACATACATATGGACTATGGATTCTAAACTCCATGCGCCCTACAAACAAGGACATTGTATCATTTTGATACTAGGGACTGATGAGTCATCAAGAATAACAAGTATACATTGAAACAAGCAAATTGTTACAGCACCCCCCCCCCCCTCCCCCCCCAAAAAAAAAAAACAGATATCACTCAGATTATCAACTGCTTTATCCAAAAAAGAAATCAGGACTCACAAATGTTTCAGAGGTTCGTAAAGATATGTACGTGTGTCAGGCTTTTGATATTTTTCAGAGCAAGGCCACTTTTCATAGCACATCATATTATGAGAACATCAAAATTAACCCCAAAAATATATATTAAAAAATTAGGGCGGTGACAGGGGCACAGAAGCTAATTTGGCTCTAAGAGGGCATTCAAGACCATGGCTTACAATGGCTTGGGATTCATTTACATACATGTATTAAAATCCTGATGTGTTTGCAAACATTTAGGCCCAATGGAGCAAAACAAATAGCAATACATCCCTTAATTATAACAAGTGGAACGCCTCTGGCAGTCTCGCCTGCATAACGCGATTTAATATAGCAGCAGTGCTAACTTTGAAAACTACAATAAAATAATCATTCACAAAAACACCATTCATATAATGACATAATACCACGTTCATTGACCATAAATGACATTTGAACGGTGACTTTAATAAGACTTGTCAACTACACCCATGTCCACATTTCATTCACTCTATCTATAAACTTTCAAAGTTATGATGGCAATTCAACAATTACCCCAACATGGCCTAAGTTTATTGACCTTAACTGACCTTTGACCTTGGTTTTGTGATCTGAAACTCACAGGGGATGTTCAGTGATACTTGATTATTATATGATATATATCCCAAGTTTTATGAACTAGATCTATAAACTTTCAGAGTTAGGATGGCAATTCAACAAATACCCCCAACATAGCCAAAGTTCATTGACCTTTAATGACCTTTGACCATGGTCATGTGACCTGAAACTCGTACAGGATGTTCAGTGATACTTGATTACTCTTATGTCCAAGTTTTATGAACTACATGTAGATCCATAAACTTTCAGAGTTAGGATGGTAATTTAACAAATACCCCCAACACGGCCAAAGTTCATTGACCTTAAATGACCATTGACCATGGTCATGTGACCTGAAACTCGCACAGGATATTCAGTGGTACTTGATTAACCTAATGTCCAAGTTTCATGAACTAGATCCATAAATTTTCAAAGTTAAGATGGTAATTCAACAAATACCCCCAACTTGGCCAAAGTTCACTGACCCTAAATGACCTTTGACCTTGGTCATGTGACCTGAAACACACGCAGGATGTTCACTCATACTTGATTAACCTTATGTCCAAGTTTCATGAACTAGATCCATAAAATTTCAAAGTTATAATAGTAATTCAACAAATACCCCCAACTTGACCAAAGTTCATTGACCCTAAATGACCTTTGACCTTGGTCACGTGACCTGAAACTCGAGCAGGATGTTCACTTATACTTGATTAACCTTATGCCCAAGTTTCATGAACTAGGTCCATATACTTTCTAAGTTATGATGTCATTTCAAAAACTTAACCTTCGGTTAAGATTTTGAAAATAATTCTCCCAACATGGTCTAAGTTCATTGACCCTAAATGACCTTTGACCTTGGTCATGTGACCTGAAACTCAGGTAAGATGTTCAGTAATACTTGATTATCCTTATGGCCAAGTTTCATGAACTAGGTCCATATACTTTTTAAGTTATGATGTCATTTCAAAAACTTAACCTTAGGTTAAGATTTGATGTTGACGCCGCCGCCGTCGGAAAAGCGGCGCCTATAGTCTCGCTCTCGAGACAAAAACTGTTGTAGATAATTTCAGCAAAATCATTATTTTCATAATAACAAACTAAAATGCCCATGGATTACAAATAAAAATAAATGTAGATGTCATACGCATACTGGATATCAAGAAATAGTGCACCCAAAGACATTGTACATGTACGTGTACATTTTCAATCATTCCAGAAGTAGCTCCCTTTCTTTGGAAATTGAATGTTATTTCAAAAGGTAAATCCTTTATCTTTAATTCCACGTACCAGAAAGTCAAAATGGAAAATCCGTTTTGGTTCTTTACTTTTCCTGTGAAAATTCATTGAATACTTTGGTAAATTACTAATTCAAGTACATGTACATGTACATGGTATATATGTATATCCCAATGAGGGAAATGATAAGCAATTTTAACTACAGAAGTACTGTATAGGCTTACATGTCCACCATGACATGTTTCTGGGCAAGATGTACATGTAAACACCTACATGTACAGTACATGTACGGATACGGATGTACATGTACCTCAACCTAATCATGACCCTGACAGCCAAGAAATAGGAACAAATACTTAGGCAGGTACATGTACTGTACAAGCATGGAGCTGGCTACCACAGGTACAAGTGAGAGCCAACAATACTGTACCATGATCCACTGCGCTAGATTCCAGTGATGTACAATGTAGGGGGGGCTTACGTCTGCAATATAGATACACATTACATGTAGATGTTAATTGAGATGTGTATGGATGAATGGCTGGGTAGGAAGCATGTATGGTATAAAAGAGAACATGATAGCACAGAGTCTTCTTACCATCCATTACACTGATTAAAGTGCAGCTGTGTACATACACACAGTACTTGACTTCAGCACAGCACAGGCCCCCATTCTCACTACACTACTAAACCCAATATTACAAAATCTGGTTCAGGTTTTAAAAAAAAACCTTGTGTACAGTAACTGTCTGTTAAGGGACTTGACTCCAACATACATGTATCCAGTGCACAGACCCCATTCTCTCTGCATCGCTATACTCAACCCAATATAAATCTGGGTCAGTTTTCAAAAAACCTTGTGTACAATGTTTACTGTCTGAGGGACTTAATACATGTATCTCCATCCATCATCCTCTCACGACATTGGTATATACCCAACCAAAAATACAGAGCAGCATTTGTGGTCAATACAATATTTAGAGACTAACTTTTCATAATTTACAATATTTTGGTTATATCATACATGTATACCATCCTATTCAATATTTCAATAATATCAAAATATTCCCCGGCACTAGCCCTGACCCCGTTCTCACGACAATTATCCACCAAATCTTGGTCAGGTTTCATTAAGCTTGGATAATTCCTCAAAGACACATTACAGGCTAACAAAATCTGCAATATGATCATTCCAATCTGTTGAACATTTATAAATAAGAATTTTGATAAATGGGGCAAAAAAATCATAAAATTAGATTACAAGTACTTGTTTTCCAAAAATTATCAGAACAAAGTTTCTTTAAGATATCTTTTAAATCAGAAAATTCTGCAATAATCATTTAATTCAAAACATGAGCAAATATTAATTCATAAATTATCTTCTTTTTCAGGCTGTAAAATGAAGTTAAATGGGCCTAAATGTACAGTGCAGTACAGTACATATACATGTAGGCTTGCATTAAAACAACAGACAACGAGGACTAATAATAAACGAAGTGCGCACTCCCAATTCCTCCTCGGGTGGTTCCTGATAGGGACGTTGAGGAGTATAATCAAGAAGAAACTGAAGCGTGTCAGACTAGTCTGCACACCTACATGTATACATGTACAATTACATGTACATGTACATATACACAATTACATATCTCAAGGCTCCACATTAACTTTTTTTGGTGGTGGCCCGTTCGGGCCACCAAAACCTTCAAATATTTTTTTTGGTGGCCCGATTTTAAAGTTTGGTGGCCCGAAAATATAAAGAAAAACATTAATTAAAAATGAATAAAACAAACTTTTGAAATATTAATTCTGCAGCCACTACCACTAAGTTACTTTCACTTTGTACATCTTGTATGTAAATCTTGTTTGCTGTTATTTTACTTTGCTAATTGATTTGTGGTAATATATAAATCATTCTATCATTGTAAATATGAAATGATTGAAAGAGAATAAAAGAAATGTATTGTTCCCAGGTTGTGTGGACTTTAAAAAAAATCTCTGTATAGACACACACTCATAATGGTAAAGTAAATAAATAGTGCATAGCAAACTCAGATAGATGTACAAAACAATGATTTTTCCTTTCTTCCTTTTTGAATCCTAAAACCGAGATTATGCAGGCCCCAAATCCAGTTTATTTTCTCTTTTCCAACATATTATAGCAGGAAAAAATCACAGAAAAATATGCTGCAAAATTAGAATAATGCTTAAAAGGGGGAAACAAACAAAAATAATTTTTAGAATAGTATATTAAAAAAAGGAAAAAAAAGAAAAAAAAAAGAAAATAAATAAGTGAAATAAAACAAAAGAAAGAAAATAAAGAAAGAAAAAACAAAGAACAGGAAAAAAAGGAAATAAAAAATTTAGAGAAAAAAAAGAAAATGAATAAAACAAAATTAATAGAAAATGGGGAAAATTATTATTACTATTTTTCAGTAGAAACATATTCTGTAATCAGGCATATTCAATGGGAAGGGGTATAAATGGTTTAACCACTATAAAAAAAATGAAAGAAAAAAAAAGAAGAAAACGGCATAAGTTATATCTGGAAAAAACAGTGTGAGAAAAGTCCTTCCCCATATTTGCCAAAATGCTAGAAAAATTCACATTTCATATCAATGGAATGCCTTCCAAAAGTATTTACTTCCCCAAGAGTGGTTTAAGAAGTCATTTATAAACAAGAAAGAAAGAAACTGTCTGTTTATTTTTGGCTAGAAAAGACACAGCTTCAAAGAAACCAAGTATCAACATACATGTTATGCACATGTGGGACTGTGATGTACTCACCTATGTGTTTTATGTGTATTAAGGTATTTGGAAATCGGTCTTTTTGAGTGGAAAGAGAGGTCATAATTCCTCTTTTTAATGCTTGCAAATAATCAGGTTTTAGTAATATGGACTGTAGAAGGGCATTTCATTGGTGTAATATGCGACTTTGACGTCGATTTTCAAAGTTCTGTGGAAGATTTCTTAGCAGCAACATTTCGTATCGCAGCTCCCTGAGTCTGAATAGTCTGCTAGCGCACAGCTAGCTAGCTGCAGTGGTTTCATGCATGCAAAGCTAACGCCAGACGGCCGTCACGGCCGGCTGGATATTCTCCACTGCTCTGTAATGTTCCTTTCCTCCATGACTATGCAATCTTTGTGTGTAGATTAACAAAAAGGGCGCATGACGAATTGGCTTGCAATTTGAACTGTAGAAAGTTGATAAATGCATGCAAAATCGGGAGAAAAATTGCGCTACTTTGAAAATTATTGGTTGCCCGATTCGGGCCACCAAAACTTAACATTTTTTCAATAATGGTTGCCCGAGGTGAATTTCTGGTGGCCCTGGGCCACCGGGACACCGCTAATGTCGAGCCTTGCATATCTACATGTATGTACACACACAAACAGTGAACTGTACTAGTAGTACAAAGAAATACACACAAAGCTTTTGCATGCAGCTACTGTACAATTGTTCATTTAATTCCAAACTCCCATCACTTACATGACAATTATGTACACACAAACCAAGGTCTACTAGCTCCATGGTATAAACATAAAGGATAGCAATTAATCATATACCGTACTTGATTTTCACAATTAACTGTACATTGTAGTCAATGCAATAATCTTTTCTTTTCTTAAGTTTGATGATTGCTAAGCTTTGTGTTTACAGGCCTGGCAATCAGTATACATAATTCGATCACATCTCTATACATGTATGTACAGTATTTGCATTTAAACACATTCTTCTGGGGTTTTTTAATTAGAACTTATTTGAGAAATATACTTGTTTTGTGCAGGAAGTGAAGCCACCATAATCTTCAAAGTAATTTGTAATTCTGTAAATTTGAATATTAGAATGCATGTGTAAAGAATTTATAAAAGAAATTGGAAATCTGTTGTCATTGGAATGTGCATGTTATATGCAATAATGTACTGACTTGTCGTGTAGATAAGCAAGTATACATATATACTGTCGCTCTGCGTAGACAATTTTTACAATGTAATAGTGATAGAGATTAAGAGGAATACTGTGTGTATAAAAAAATAGGTATAATATGAAAGCTCACCAATTCTTCTGGTTTCAAAATCTGTTAATATTCTGCATTTGACATATTACGAATATTTCAATCAGAGTGTAAAAAAAAATAACATAGTAACCAATATTAGAAAATGAACTTCATCGATTTAGGCACTTCCTACATGAAGTAATTTGCCTATCCAATGAGTAGTGGAAGTGAGCTGCTTCCTATCTTATTGCAATATTTTCATCGAACAATGGAGTACAATCCAAGAAAAAAAAACAATTATTCACTGGCTTGCTGATAAGTTGTACTTTTACAGAAAAAGTTTAATTTATTAAATTTGCCTAAAAAGTGGTATATAATGTAGGTGTGTGCCATGGGCAAAAGAAAAACTGGGGCATAGGAACAGGCTACTCATTAAGGAGACAGTACTACAAATCAGTAAAGCAGTTCTCTATTGGAGCAGGAGGAAGCATGCATAGCAATATTAGCAGTAGACTTCTGATAGATCTCTTTGGATGAAAGAATAAATAGGGTTTTTTTTTGTAACAATGTTCTTTTTTTTATCTTTAAGAGGAAATGCGTTGGAACAGAAATTTGCAGAGGGTGAAATTGAGGTATTCTCCACGGCAAATACCGACCATAAATACTAATTGCCCCCCATCCTAAACCAAACTGACACCCTTTCACCGTTTCATTAATAAGGGAGTAACGTTTGCCAACTATAGGTCTAACTAAACTTCCTATATTATATCATAAAAATTTCATTTTTTCTAAATACTTTTTTTTTTATTTAAAGCAACCTCAGCCTGGTCAGCTATACTTTAATCAGTGTAATGCCTAATGGGCGGTAAGACTATGCTCTCATGTTCGACAACAACATTCCTCAATACCTGCTACCCAACAATTAATGTGTACAAACTGTCTGTCACGCACAGCCACAGCCTACATACATGTACCACATTGTGAGCAGAAAAATGAATAATTCACCAGAATGCATGTAAATAAGTTCATCATATTCATAATTGGTAAGTTTCATAGAAATTGTCTAGATTTTGATGTTGTATTTTTCGTTTTTTGTGTGTTTTATTTTAAGGCTTAACAAAAAATTAAGCATTTATAAACAGACTGACAGCTTTTCGGCCATCAACTCTGCGATTATTCTAACTTAATCATGATCGAGTCCAGCCCAACTCAAGGCCCGTTTCATAAATAATGCTGTCTGTACACTGTAATGACTTTACTAATGTACATGTAAGTTACAAATGATTTTTACGCATGACTGGTGACCCTTTCTTCAATTCTTGACTTGTGTGAAATGATATCCCTACTCTATATGTCACTGATTTAGCGCCTAAGAACAGGCTTCAGTCGTGCGTAACTTTACAAACAGCTTATGAAACACCACACTCAACAGACCCCTCCCACTCGTGATCGATTAATTATCTTGAGTCTATGTCAGAATCAGGCAAGTTGATACAATTACAAAACAAAGGCAAACAATAAATAAACTAGACATTTCTTACAACGCTCAGTCAACATAATCAAACATTGTCTTCACTTGCCCACTAGCCACTCGACATAGCATAAGGCAAAGGCAAAGCGACGTGCGGTCATGGGCCTGCCTTGCCCGCTGAACTGCCCACCACTCCGGCCGGGTGTTCGCACAGACCGCAGCTGTTCTGCCATTTGACACTGAACTGCGTGCACTAGCAGTAGCACACTGGCAACTCACCGGACACACACCCAAATTTCACATCGGTCATTTCAGTGGCGGAAAGCAACCTCTAAAATATTTTGAAATGAGCTTACCTTCTTTATCATGGTCATACCCAACCACGACAAAATAGTCAGCTAATCTTGACATTTCCATCGGTAGCTGTTGGTGTATTAATCCAGCTTACATGGCAAAATGGTAATTCCAATTATTCAGCATAGTGAGTCGCCATGTTGAAAATTCCGGACATAGTGAGAACAACAGCGCAGTTTTCTGCGCATGATTATTTCACCGGCCGTACCGTAAGCTAGATAATGCTCGTTCGCCATCCACCAGAGTCGTCCATTGGGGTGGGGCCATATTAAAACATTATAAACATTTTTTTTCGAAACTGAATAATATAAGGGTATTATAGAATCGTTGATACAAATCCCTCTATTTGATCCTCTTCTTTCTCATTCTGCTTTGTTTTATTTTTCTCCTTCCCCCTTTTTTCACTTCACCCCTAACTTAGCTGCCCCCAATGTAGCTCCTAGGGGGGTAAAGGTAAAGCCCAAAGTTGGACGTTCAATATATTAAATGTTTAAGGGGTTTTTGATAGGCGTAAAATCTTAGAAATATGTGCAAGGAAATATGTCCAAAGCATAGGCGGATCCAGGAGGGCCGAGGGACCCGCCCCCCCCCCCCCCCCTTTGGCGGAGCCAAAAAAAAAGCAAAAAAGGGGAAAGAAAGAAAAAAAAAAAGAAGAAGGGAAGAGGGAGGAGAAAAAAAGGGGAAACATAAAAGGAAAAAAGACGAGTGAATAAAATAAATGAGGGGAAGACTTAGAAAATAATTAAGAAAATCTTTTTCATGTCACTATATGTAAAATTTTCGCTCGCGCTTCGCGCTCGCATTGCCTTTTAGGTGACTTACATATCTTGTTCAATATGGAGTTTAAATATCAAAACGTGGAAGTCAATATACAAAAAAACATATTTCATCTCGGAAATCGAACTTTCATTATTTTGTGTGATTTACAAATTGATTTTTTTTAAGTGCTCTGTAAAAATGTCAGTTTCATGGTCTGAATATTAACATTTTCTGCTCGCGCTGCGCGCTCGCAAATTTTGATTTATCAGGTACCTATTCGTGTATTCCATAAAGTTTTAAAATATCCCTATTCAGGTCTGATTGTCAGAACGTATCAGCTAGCGCTGCAAGCTCGCATTTTGATTGGCGAGTTACGTATGTCTCAATATTGATTATACAACAAACTACTTAAAATCCCCTTTTCATGACAGTGTATAAAAAAAATTAGGCTCGCAATTTGCGCTCGCATTATTGGTTAATAATATATTAACTGATGCATTCTAGTTATAATTACAAAAGTGCTTGAAATGTCCAGTTTCTAGGCCATCATAGCATCAGATTTCGAGCTCTCATTAGGCATTAATGAATATAGGATATTAATTCAATAATTGAATTGTCCCTTATGTTTCATCTCGCGCTTAGCAAGAGGAATAGAAAGACAGTCTTCATTTTTATATGATGACATGTCCTAAGGATGTGCCGGTCCTATGTCAAAACTCAAAGTAATATAATGAAAAATATCAGCTCTTTATTAAGTGCGATCCATATCCACCTCACAAATTTCCTACAAAGTGCTGAAATATAGAGCTGAAATTTACTCTTTTTTCAGATCGGAATATCAAATAGTTTAAGCTCGCGCTTCGCGCTCGCTTTGATTTTTACAATAAAAGATGTATTTAGAATGCTTATATTCTAGGTCTAAACTTATGAAACACGTGCGCGTATGTTTATTCAGATACTAGCTTGTTCTCTATTTAAATCATTATCCAGTTTCAGATCACAATATCAAACAATTTCGGCTCGCGCTTTGTGCTCGCATTATTAATGTAGAAAGATCCCCTATTACTCATTCTTTTCAAGATTTACAAAACATGAATAGAGTGTCCCGTTTTTAGGTCTAAATCTCGATTTTTTTTCCGCTCGCGCTTCGCGCTCGATCAATTGTTTAGTTATATAGCTATCTTGTTCACGATTATAAAAATTGATTAAAATTTTCCATTCTTTATGTAGAAATGTCAAAATTTTTCAGCTCGCGCTTCGCGCTCGCATTATTTGATTGTTGAAATATGTAACGTCTTCATTGCTAAGTGGCAGTCCTTAACAAGTACCTTTCGATCAGTTCAAAACGCATATGAAAATTTTCTGCTCGCGCTTTGCGCTCGCATTATTAATATAAGAAATATCCCCAATTACTCATCCTTTTCATGATTTACAAAACATGAATAGTGTCTCGTTCAGTAGGTCTAATCTCGAAATTTTCCGCTCGCGCTTCGCGCTCGCATCAATTGTTTAGTTATGTACCTATTCTGTTTAAGTTACCAAAAGTACTTAGAAATCCATTCTTTGGGTAAAAATGTCAAAAAAAATTCAGCTCGCGCTTCGCGCTCGCATTATTTGATTGTTTAAATATGTAATGTCTTCATGGCTAACTGCATGCAGTCTTTAACAGGTACCTTTTCCATCAGTTCAAAACGCATATAAAAATTTTCTGCTCGCGCTTTGCGCTCGCATTATTAATATAAGAAATATCCCCAATTACTCATCCTTTTCATGATTTACAAAACATGAATAGTGTCTCGTTCAGTAGGTCTAATCTCGAAATTTTCCGCTCGCGCTTCGCGCTCGCATCAATTGTTTAGTTATATACCTATTCTGTTTAAGTTACCAAAAGTACTTAGAAATCCATTCTTTGGGTAAAAATGTCAAAAAAAAATTCAGCTCGCGCTTCGCGCTCGCATTATTTGATTGTTTAAATATGTAATGTCTTCATGGCTAACTGCATGCAGTCTTTAACAGGTACATTTTCCATCAGTTCATCTGATCGCGCTTTGCGTTCGTAGTAATTATTTAGTTGCATACACATCATTTTCAGGATAACAAATATTGCCCAGAATGTACAAATTTTAGGAAAAAATACACAAGATTTCCAAAAAATTTAGCTCGCGCTTCGCGCTCGCATTATATAAATAAGGATTATGATATTATATATTTATGTTGATTAATAAGAATATAACTAAAAAGTGACTATTATAGGACTACCCCTTCAAAGAAACCAAAAATCATCTTCGAGCGGCCGATCGGGAAAAATATGGCGGAAAAAAATTCCGGCCCCCCCCCCCCCCCCTATTGGCGAAGGCTGGATCCGCCCCTGCAAAGTAAAGTTCAAGAAGAAAGCCACTCCAAGGTGTAAAAATCAGTGTCACCCATACCCCCTAGATAATAGGGGGGTTATCACTCTAAACTGGTTATATGATATCTTTAAATTACTTATAACGAAAAAGTCAGTTTCCCTCAAAACTCATTCTGATGTTTGACCATTGGTGATGATGGCAATGATGATGATCTATGGTGATGATGATGATGATGATGATGATGATCATTATGATGATGATGATGATGCCAGTGATGATGAAGATGATGATGATGGTGATGATGGTGATGATGGTGATGATGATGATGATGATATTGACGATGGTGACTATGCTGCTGCTGCTGCTGATGGTGATGATGATGATGCCAGTGATGATGAAGATGATGATGATGGTGATGATGGTGGTGATGATGATGATGCCAGTGATGATGAAGATGATGATGATGATGGTGGTGATGATGATATTGACGATGGTGACTATGCTGCTGCTGCTGCTGCTGATGGTGATGGTGTTGATGATGATGATGATGATGATCAGTGGCGTAGCGAGGACTTTTTACCCTGGGGGCACTGGGGGTCCTTGCTTTTTAATAGGGGCAACCATTTTTCTGTGTGTATGTGACAGGGGCGGATCCAGCTTTCGCCAGTAGGGGGGGGGGTGAATTTTTTCACCGATATTTTCCCCGATCGGCCGCTCAAATTTGATTTTTGTTTGTTTCTGAATTCTTTGAAGGGGAGTCGGCTTTACAGTCACTTCTTAGCTTTATTCTTTATGGAAATTTCACGTATTCTGTACGTGCAATGTCTGTGATCCTGAACAAGATGGGTATGTAACTACATAATTACTGCCAGCAGAAATTTTTAATAAGCGTTCTAGTCTGATCAAAAAGGGACCTGTTAAGGACTGTTTGCAGTTACCCATGAAGACGATACATATTTCAATAATTAAATAATGCAGAAAATTTTTGACATTCCGACCTAAAAAATTTTCATTCCAAGCACTTTTTGTAATCATGAAGGGGTTGGTTTGTAACTAAACAATTGATGCCAGCGCGAAGCGCTAGCGGACGAAAGTTTTGTAAATCATAAATTGATTGATGGATTGATTTTATTTTATTTCTGCATTCAAGATAAATATAGGATGGGCAATTGGGTATCTTCCTACATCAATAATGCGAGCGTGAAGCGCGAGCAGAAAATTATTGATATTCTGATCTGAAAAGGGGTCAATTTACGCACTTTTTCAAGCACTGTGTAGGAAAATTGTGAAGTGGATGTGGATCACACTTAATAAATGATGCGAGCGCGAAGCGCAAGCTGATATTTTTTAATCATTATTTTGACATATAGGACCGGGACATTCTAAGGACATTTTGTCATCAAATAAAAACGATGACTATCTTCGTATTATTCCTAAGCGAGAGATGAAATTTGTCGATATTCCATTCTGAAGAAGGGCCAATTTAGTCAATATGAATTCATGAAAAAGTTATTTTCTCATCTAATATGCTCAATGAGAGCGTGGAATGTGTTGATATTAAGGCCTGAAAATTTTGTAATTATGCATGAATACGACGCATGGGTTAATATTTTTTAACAATTAATGCGAGTGCAAATAGCGATCCGAATTTTTTATAAACTGTAATGACAAGGGGGTTATAAGTAGCTTGTTATAGAATTAATATAGTGGTATTATAACACACCAATCAAAGTGCGAGCGCGAAGCGCGAGACGATATATAGACCTACGTATTTTTATAACTTTATGGAAAACACGAAGACAATAATAACTTTGCAAACCAAATATGCGACCGCGCAGCGTGAGCTGAAAATGTTGATGTTGTGATATTTAGACCATAAAACTGACATTTTACAGAAAACTTAAAAAAAAAATCAATTTGTAAATTAAAAAAAATAATGAAAGCTCCATGTCCATACTGAAGTATGTTTTATATATTGACTTCAAAACTTGATATTTTAAGCTCCATATTAGCCTATTGAGCAAGATATGAATCTCATCGAACAGGTAATGCGAGCGCGAAGCACAAGTGAAAATTTTATATAGTGACATGTCACATGAAATTTTTTTTTTTTTTTTTTTTTGGGGGGGGCAAGTCTTCCCCTCACCTTATCTTATTCACTCGTCTTCCTCCTCTTATTTTCCTCTTCTCTTTCCCCTTCTTTTTCTCCCCCCCCCCCCCGCTTTTTTAGCTCCGCCAATTTAGGGGGGCCGGGCCCCTCGGTCCCCTGGATCCGCCAATGTGTGAAAAACATATATAGGCGTAAAGATTGTTATGATTTTTTCCGTTTCAAATCCGTGCTCTCATTGTCAGAGAAATATTGTATAACACTTAAAGGTCAAGTCCACCCCCAGAAAAATGTTAATTTCAATAAATAGAGAAAAATAAAACTAGCAAAACGCTGAAGATTTCATCAAAATCGGATTTAAACTAAGAAAGTAATGACATTTTAATGTTTTGCTTATTTTTCACAAACAGTGATATGCACAACTCAAATGAGACAGTCGATGATGTCCCTCACTCACTATTTCTTTTGTTTTTTTATTGTTTGAATTGTACAATATTTCATTTTTTTATATAGGTTTAACAATAAGGACCAACTTGACTGAATCATATAGTATTAAACAATGCTCATTCCACATGTTCAGTGAGGAATTAATCGTTGTTTCACTTGACAATGAGGTGAAAAATAGAATATTCCCTATTTCATATAATAAAATACAAAAGAAACAGTGAGTGGATGACGTCATCAGTCTCCTCATTTGCATATCCAACAGGATGTGCATATAATTGTTTTGTGAAATTAAGCGAAACTTTAAAATGTTATAACTTTGTTATTTTACATCAGATTTTGATGAAATTTTCAGTGTTATGCTTGTCGGATTTTTCTCTTTTTATGCAAATCAACTTTTTGTTGGGGTGGACTTGCAGTCCTTTAAGCAAGGAAGGTAAGTGATGCTGTAACTTCGGTCCTATACCATTTTTTTTTCAGCCGAATATTTTTTTCAGGGGGGACACCTGGGGATGGCACACCAAATCTCGGGGGCACGTGCCCCCCCCCCCCCACTACTAATTCAATTAATTCAATTTATTTTATTTAATTTTCAACAGAACAAAGTAATGTGGTCAAAATAGTTACAGTGAACTTATACAGACAAAATAAATTCAGGCATGTACAGTATATGATATTTATCTATAAGTAAAAGCAAAACAAAACAGAATATTATATATAAGCAAAATATCATAACCATTTAAAAATAAAATTCTGAGAAAATGGAAGGATCCACTAAAAAGCAGTGCTTGTATTGTGTGGACCCCTCTAAATAATTATTTTAGAATTGCCTACGAAGACAGACACGAAGATGACAAAACAGGGAACAGCAAAACAAAAAACAAAGAACAAGAAAACATGGAAGCACACACAAGGGAAATGAAAATAAAAAGGGAAAAGGGATAAAGAAAGATAATAGAGCAGGACTTCAACGCGCGGATAATAACAAAAAGAATAAAAATAAGTTAAGGAGGCATGAAATGGTGAATTTAATGATATAATTATTTAAAATTGAGGAAATGATGACCTGTATGATTTCAGAAAATTATTTTTTAGTTTCATTTAAAAGAACAGAGGGATGGGCTTTTAATGATATCTTCACTAAGGGGGTTCCAGAATCTCGGGCCATCGTATATAAATGTTTTTTTAGCTAACAGTGTTCTTAAAAGAGGTAAATGGAACTCATTAGACTGTCTCGTATAGGGTAATGATGAAATGAACGATTTTGAGGGAACATTGAATCAAATACGTGAGGAAGTGAATTGTTATTATATTTATACATAAATTGGCCTAAGTGAAACAGATATAGATCATTTATTTTTAGCAGCTTGTTTTCAGCAAACAATGGGTCTGTGTGTGAAAGAAATGAAGAATGGTTAATTATACGAAGAGATTTCTTTTGTAATAAAAGAAGTCTTTTTAATATAACTTGGTGGATATTGCCCCAAACAAGAATTCCGTAGTTCAAATATGGTAAGATTAAAGAAGAATAAAGCATTAATAAGGTTCGAAAACGAAATAAGGTTCGTAATTCCGAAGGTTCGTTAATCCGAAAACGAAATAAGGTTCGTAATTCCGAAGGTTCGTTAATCCGAAAACGAAATAAGGTTCGTAATTCCGAAGGTTCGTTAATCCGAAAACGAAATAAGGTTCGTAAGTCCGAAGGTTCGTCAATCCGAAAACGAAATAAGGTTCGTAATTCCGAAGGTTCGTCAATCCGAAAACGAAATAAGGTTCGTAATTCCGAAGGTTCGTCAATCCGAAAACGAAATAAGGTTCGTAATTCCGAAGGTTCGTTAATCCGAAAACGAAATAAGGTTCGTAATTCCGAAGGTTCGTTAATCCGAAAACGAAATACGGTTCGTTAATCCGAAAATTAAATAAGGTTCGTATTTCCGAAAATGAAAATTATTCATTTTGGTAACAAACACGGTGTTGTCATTACAAGATAACACGATATTATGCAATGATAGTAATAACGATCGATGATATACATGCGTGTGTTGTGGCCAAAAGCATGTATTTCATTAAGAATAGGCGCCCGGATCAAGCATAGGCTAATTTCGATTTTTATCTGAGCAATTGCTGCCTTTAGCAAATGGTTTAAGGATGCAGGGGATTAAGTTTGTTGGTCGCGTGCGAGTAACCTCGAGATAATAGTATTTGTATTGGAGGGGATGTCATTTTTAATAACAGCTTCTGCTGGTAATAAAAATAAAAATAATACTAATAATGACCCTTGTGAGATGTTGAAAGCGCGAATCGCAAGCTCAAACTAGTAGACATTTCATGTAACAAGACTTGAACTTAAACATTCTGAGCATTTTTTTGTAATCGTGAGAAAGATGTGTATCTTACTAAAGAATTAACGCGAGCGCGAAGCGCGAGCTGTAATTTGTTTATATACTGACCTGGGGCCCGTTGCATAAAACTTTTTACCGGAGAAAACTAAGATTGCTTTTACCGGAGTTTTTGCCCTGTGCTAAAGTCAATGGCGGAAATCAGACTAATCTTAGTTTTCAGTTTTTACCAGACTTTTCTCAGGTAAAAAGTTTTATGCAACAGGCTTCAGAAAGTAACCTTTTAAGGACTGCATTTAATGACTCATGAATAGTATATCTCACGAACTAAATAATGAGAGCGCGAACCGCAAGCTTAAAATTTGTGATATTCCAACCTGAAAACTGGACATTTTATACATTTTTTTGTAACCAGGAATAGAATGAGTTCCTCAATAAACAATAATTGATGTGAGCGAAAAACGTGAGCCAAATTTTTCCGATTTTCCAACCTGAAAACTGGACATTCTAAGCATTCTTGTAAAAAAAATAATTGATGCAAGTGCCAATAAGCGCGAGCCCAAAAGGGTATTCCATTTTGAAAAGGTCACTTTTTTCCGACGGGATTTTTTTGGGGCAAGTATCCACCCCCCCCCCCTCCTGTTCCCGGTTCCGCCACCCCTGAGTAAAGCGAGCAAGATTTTGGAGCATGGGCGATTTAGCTCTAGCAACTTAAACTCCTTTTGTAGTCATGAATATGGTGAGCATCTAAACAAAACAATTAATGCGAATGCAAAGAGTTTTAAATATTTGATATGCTGGAATGAAGTCATAAATATAACTAATGTGATATTATATTTAGAGATAGGGGCGCAGGCAGGGTCCTGTATGGGGAATGGATGTACATACGGCGTACACGTCAAAAGGGGAAGAGAGGGCATTTGCCCTAAAGATGAATGGGGAGAGGCAAACATTTGCCCCCTCAAAACCCAAAATTTGGAGGTAAAAAGTTTATCATTTTCACAATAATTATTATTATTATTGTTCATCATCATGGGTCGTGTGGTCCAGTGGCTAGAGAATTGGACTCAAAATCGCAAGGTTGTCAGTTAGAATCCACACTCTGCCATTGTCTCCACTTTGATAAAAAATACCCGAGAGTAATATATGTCGTCTATAACTTCAGCCACTATGACTGATTAACCTAGACGTAACATTTTTCTTACGTAATTGGTTATATACCAGCTTGGCGTTTACCAGCAAAAAAATGTCCTTTCGAGTTCCTACAGGGGTTACCATAAACAGAAACAGAATTATCATTTTTATGATTAATTTCGACATCGTCGTAGTCATCATCGTCATTTTCGTCGAAATCAACGGTCGTATGATTATAACGAGTTAAACATTAATATCGTTCACAAAAGAAAAAGTGGCAAATTCTGCATCCTTAAAATTTCACACTGCGAGATTCCTATGTGGTTGCCACTTTACCACCCCCTGACAAATTATAGAGAGAATTGGCAGTTCGAGGGATGTAGAAATGGGTAATTTTTCGAACACGCTGGCATTCTGACTTAATTTTCATGAGGTTGGCGCTTTACCACGTACAAGTTCGACATTCAAAAGGCTGTGCCCTATGAGATTACAAAGAGTTTTCGCATTTACTACGGGGAAACTCTCTACAACGAATCGATTCTTCCATTATTTATTCTTTGAAGTATTTATTCTATTCATGTATTCCATGAAGTTCTCAAAACATTCCTTTTCAAGTCTGATCGTCAAAACTTATCAACTGGCACTACGCGCATTTTCATTAGCATGTAAAGGACGACTTCTATATGAATTTTTACAAACTATTCAAAATCCCTCTTTATGACAGTTCATCAAAAATTTTAGCTCGCACTTTTCGCTCGAAGTAATTAGTTCCATACGCGTCTTGTTAATGACCATCATGTAATTTCAAAAAAAAGAAAAGAAAAAAGAAGCTCGCTCCTCATCAGTTATTATTTGGTATAAGGTATTCGTCCAGTTCTTGGTAACAAAACATGCATAGAATGTCCACTTTTAAGGTTGGAATATCACACATTTTTGGTTCGCGTTTTGCGCTCGCACTAATTATTGCTCATTAAGGTAGTCATTCTGATCCTGGTAAAATAAAATTCCTAGAATGTCCAGTTTCATGGATAGAATATCACAAATTTTCAGCTCGAGCTTCGCGCTTGCATTAATCGATTGGTGAGATATGTAGGCCTAGCACATATCCCATTCATGAGTCACCAAATGCAAAAGGTTCCTCTCCTGGTCAGTATATGAAAAATTTCAGCTCACGCTTCGCGCTCGCGTTTGATTCTTTAGTTAAATTCACATCCTTTTTTCATACGAAATAAAATCGGAACGTTTACTTTTTATGTGGGGCGTTTTGGCCCAGTGGATAAGTCTTCTGACTTTAAGGCAGAGGGTCGTAGGTTCGAATCCAAGTCATGGCATTATTTCCTTCAGCAAGAAATTTATTCACACTGTGCTGCACTCAACCCAGGTGAGGTGAATGGGTACCAGGTAGAAATTCGTTAATGCCTTCCTTTGGGCGCCTATAGGCAACCCAGCTAAAGCCGGGATAATGATAATAGCTGGGAGAACAGTTTTCAGAACTGAAGTGGCTTCCCTGGGTAAATAATATCCATATCATTATTATCATTTTAGGCCTACATGAAATTTCCCAAAGTTTGAGCTCGCAACATCTCACAAGGATGCCCTTTTAACAGTAATTGACCAAAAAGGTGAATTTTACATCTTTAGATTTGATTTTTTGCCCAAACGGCTTGCTCGCTACGCTCGCAGAAATGAAACGTAAATATATAACTTATCAATCAGAGATCACTTTAAAAATTTTGCTCAACTTAATTACTACAAAACACACAACCTCTTTACACAGATGATAATCTTATGGCGAAAATATCCGTTTGCACCAATATGCCCCTATTGGCCCCTTTTTTGGCTTTGCCCCCCGCCCCCCCCCCCCAAAAAAAGAGGAAGATTCGTTCCGCCGCCACTGGTTGAAACACGCATCGTCTTCATGGCTAACTGCAAAAAGTTCTTAAAATGTCCCCTTTAGATCAGGTCAAAGCTTATATTTAAAATTTAGTGTTCGCGCTTCTTGCTAGCAGTTATTATATAGTTACATAGGCATCTCGTTTTGAAGATCACAAACCTATTGCCCATCATTTAAAAAAAAATATAGCTCGCGCTCGCATTATTTAAAAAGGGTTTATCATGTTATTACATATTTATTTTATTTTATAAGTATAAAGCTAATTATTGACTGTTAGGACTACCCTTTCAAAGAAACAAACAATCAACTTTAAGCTGCCGATCGAGGAAAATATGGCTGAAAAAAAATTTGCCCCCCCCCCCCTATTTGACAAAAGTTGGATCCGCTGGGAGGGAGGCAGGGGGCACTTGCACCCCAAAAATGAAATAAAAAACAGGGAAATGCGTATTTTTCAAAAATGAGAAAGTTCCTTTTTCAAAAATGAATATGCTGTTTTTCATGTTTTTCGAAATATAATACTCTTTTTAAAGTATACAAGTTAAGTTTTCAGGCTGGAATATTGCAAATTTTCAGCTTGCGCTTCGCACTCTCAATTATTCGATTGGAGAAATATGTATCCTAAAGAGGTCACTAAATGCAAGCTTTCTTGAACAGGTTCCTTTTCTGGTCAGTATGTTTAAGCTCGCGTTTTGCGCTCGTGTTAATTCTTTAGTTAGATGCACATCTTTTTAATGACAGCAGAAATCTGCTCGGATTTAAAAAAACTTATTTTCATTTTTTATTGAAATACCCTTAAGTTTTAGCTTGTGATTCACGCTCGCAACACCTCGCAATAATGCAATTTTAAGAATAATTGACCCCCCAAACGAGTTTTACAACTTCACCTTTAATTTTTTTGTTACCAAGCCGCTCGCTCATTATACTCTCTCCCGAAAAATAAAGCCTAAATATACATTTTGCCATAATAAGAAGTCACTTCAAAAAAAGTTTTTCTCTACTTAATCACTATCAAACACACAATGACTTCAAGCAGATGATAATCTCAAGATGAAAATATCACCAAAGTGCCCATTTTGACGTATGAGTTTCATTTTTTGGCTTTACCCCCCCCCCCCCGAACGAAAATTCGTTCGGTCGCCCTTGCCTTCCCATCCTCATAACAATTGAACGGCAACAGTGTCTCCCGCCCCCCCTCCCTTGCCTCTGCTTTCCCGGTTTTCATTTTTCGGATTAACGAACCTTATTTCGTTTTCGGATTAACGAACCTTCGGAACAACGAACCTTATTTCGTTTTCGGATTAACGAACCTTCGGAACAACGAACCTTATTTCGTTTTCGGATTATCGAACCTTCGGAACAACGAACCTTATTTCGTTTTCGGATTATCGAACCTTCGGAATAACGAACCGTCGGAATAACGCCACAAATGTTCGTATTAACGAACCCTTTTTCGTTTTCGAATTTAACGAACATCGAGGTATAGGCAATTTACGTGTTTCGGAATTACGAACCTTTGGAATAAAGAATCTTCGGAATTACGAAGCTTCGGAATTACGAAGTGTAACCAAAATAATGGTATCTAAACTTCCGGTCTAAACTCAATTTTAGAGTCAAATTCATCAAAACTGTAGCCATATTTTGTGAAAATAGTTACGGTATATGCACACACTCTAATAAATATGCAATAAATGCGCTGATGGTCTCGTGTCCCCACTTTCCACCGGGCTTCCCCTTTTCTTGATATGTTACAGCATGCTTGAAATAATAATTATTTCATACTTTTTTGCATGTGTGCCCTTGTAAAAACTAAGTTGCAGCCATGATTATCTTGTAACAAATCAGTCTTCTTGGAGGAAAATATTTAGATAAAAATGGAAAAGAATAATGACATCATCAGCTAGATCGTTGCATATTCATGAAGACATGCTGTTTCACCAAAATAGTGCTAATGTTTCTTGTCCGATTTTGATGAGATTTCAGTGTTTTGTTCCTCTTTATGAGTTGAAATAATTTTATATTCAGGATTGCAGATTTTGTATTAGGAAGAAGCGCAGGAAACGCAAAATGATCAGATTCAGAAACTGACATCGTGGTTTGGAACAGAGCTGGGCCCCGTCTTACAAAGAGTTATGATTGATCCGATCAATCGCAACTATGGACGGCCGCAACGTTAACATCTATTACGCATGTTTGTTCCAAATATTTTCTAACTATGATGTATATTCATGCATTCAATGTTTCTTGAAAATTCGCTGTGCTTCTCTTTGTTTACAAAAGACATTGTGCAAATTTCCTGTAGAAAAAAATTATGACACTGCTGGATTTCCAGAGAGTTACGATTGATTGGATCAATCGTAACTCTTTGTAAGACGGAGACCAGAAATGGAAGAGGATAGTAGGATGAGTCGATGAGAGATCAAGAGACAGTCAGAAAGAGAGAGAGAGGGTTGGTGCACAAAAAGAAAGGTAGAGGGAGAGCTAGGGCCGATTTGAAAGAAAGAAAAAATAATAATTATAACAAAACATCCGTTTGAAACGAAGAAAATGACACAAAACAAACACATGTATAGAATACATATGAATTTCCTATACACTTTTCCTATAATTGGGTAGTTTCAGAAACGGAATGATGTACCTTAAGTCTATAATCTCTTTTTAAACACCCTCAACACATGAGGTTTAATCCTGCAGTGAAAAGTTGTCAGAAATATTTCTGCTATGAAATGAATAGGAAAATATTTTGGTAAAATATCTTGTGAATAAGGAAGATGAAACTTGGCATTCCATAGAGATGAGGACTAAAAATTATTCCATATTAAATCTAAATCTTAACCCATGTAATTATGAGAATAAAACCCGTTGTCCTATCTGGGAATGGCGCCGGAGGGGGGGGGGCAGGACCATCCCTATTATTTTGCAAGTAGTTACCGCCCAAAAGAAGAAAAGAGAACTGACAAAAAAAGAGGCAGAATAGGAGAGGTAAAGAAGAGTAAAAAAGGAGAGGGAAAGAAGAGTAAAAAAGGAGAGGTCTGTGTATGGAACTCTGTTATCACCTTCATGCTGAACTTCAAGGGGGAAATGGTGTCGACATTGTGGTGTCTTGCTCCCCCCCCCCCTTATTAATATATCCTGGGGGCCCCCGTGGCTGTATCATATTTCTTCATCTCAATAAAATACATTTGGTCGACAAGCTATTTGCAAACTTTCGTTATCATGTTTTTTATGCAACCAACCTTTCTGTTCAAGCAGAAAATGAGAGAAATCGGAATCCTGTCTTGATAATATCATAGGGGACCAGCGCCTCCTATGTGCCATGTATAATGAATTGTCACTTGTAATAATTGGTAATGTTAGGATTATTTTCAATAGGAGTGTATGAGATGTGTCCAATGAGAATACATCAATAATTTTTAACTCCCTCTGAAGAGTGAACGGGGGGGGGGGGAGCTTATACCCCCATTTATTAAACACATTTTGTTGATAAATCATTGTATTGCTAATATAGAAATTGAATGAAATAAAGAAATTTCTACGCTCTGTTCTTTTGCAAGTAACTTAAAATAGGACCCAACAAAATGTCAGTACCACTATAACACTATCAAAGAAAACAAAATCTCATGAAATTCATATTACATGAATATGGAGCTGTTTGAGTGTGACAATTAAAACAGGATTTTTTTTTTCTTTGATAGATTTTCTCCTTACTTCCCTCAGGCTCTCTCATTTGTCTTATTTTATTCAAAGCAATCAATTGCAGAGGGAACTTTCCTAGATTTCTTCTCTCGGCCACCACACACAAGCTCTATTAGTTAATGGGGAATCCAACCTTGGTCATAAAAGAGAAAAATTAGAAAAACAAAAGGGTGAAATTTGAAAGAAATCGGACAAGCAATAAGAAAGTTATGGCTGCTTTAAAATTGAGATCACTAAAGGTGTGTTCTATGTCGGTTTACAAATTCAAACAGCAACATGTGATATAGTGAGAAACAAAGATTCAATGTCCCCATTCACGGTCGTAAAAGTAAACGTCTTTCAAATCATGATTGGGAGGAAAATTTAAACGTCGAAAAAGATGCGTTTGTAAACGCAATCAGCTCAAATTTTACAAGCATCACGAATGCAAAATTAAACACGAGTTTTGAAACGTCTTTAAATTTGCTCTCGCAGTGGAAGCCTACACAAGTTACAGTTGCCAGAACTGACCTTTCTTGTGATGGGTCAAACTGCACACTAAAGCTGCGTTAACGAAAGCAAGAAATTTAAAGACAATCAACATATAAACGGCTTTATATTTTCGACAATGAACAGTGCACCGCCGATCATGTTTGTGTTCGGTGATTTGTAATTGAGTTCTCAATCATGATTCATGTTGCTGTTTAAATTTGACGATCGACATTGAACATACTCTTTGACTGTTTACTTCAAATTGGCAACTGGGTAAGTAAATTATGACAAGGGGCAAGGACAACTTTCCCATAAGCCATGTATTTAATTATCAGGATTTTGTGGTTTTCTCCTACGTACCTAGCCCCCCGGGGCAGTAATCAAAATATAACCCAGGTAGCACATTGTTTCATGTCCTTATGAAAGAAAAAAATGATTTGAAGTAAAACTTTTTAAAACATGACATTTTATACATTAAAGTGGAAGAGTAGTCCTTGCCTTACATCACTACGACACCACAAATGTGGCCAATTTAAAGTTTCCATGAATATGATTATCGATTTTTACTATTAAAAAAAATTATTGTTTATCTGATATTGTTCAAACTTTCACACATCATCCTGTCTGATTTTCCTTTGCCCTCTAAAACCAACTTTTTTATTTGGGTTGGATTCCCCTTTAATCACAATCATGTCTTTGCACTACAACATATAACATGAACCTGCTCATCACTAATAAACTCATTCACCCATCTCATTCCTATCTTTAATCTTTTGATTACACTTTCCACTAGGGAAATGATCAACCTCATTCAGAATACAACTCTGGTAGAAATGAAAAACACACTTTCCTCTGTTGAATGTTACCATCAGCTCATTCACCATATCTCATTATCATTTCCATCTTAAACTTTTCACCATATATTTATGTAACATATCTCTTTGATAAAAATACCATTTTCTCCTTTCGAATTCCATCGCAAGCTTAGGTAGTCTCTCTTGCTTTCATCGTTACAAATATTTTTTTCAGAATCAACACCTCAGCATGAACTTCCACTCTTTAAAATTCACTCGCTTGGAGCATCAAGGCAAATTGATTTGGAATAGGGAATCAAGAAAGCGATTTAAGATAAATCAAAATAAGTTGAGAGGCGAAAGTTTCCAAAGTCTCTATTGAGCATTATGAAATTGGCAATATTGCATCAAAGTAGCATGCTTTTCTGGACAAAAATCTAATTTCTTTTGAATTACAATTTTCAGATATACATGTGTACTTCCGTTTCTGGAAGTACAAATTTCTAGATGAAAAGGGTCAACTGGTTGCAAATGTTATTTCTGTCATATTTGACAAGAGGAGTCATTTCCGACTGGAATATATTTAAAATATGATTAGACGTATAGACGTAAAAGTTGCACCCGGCTGAATACTAGTCATTTTATCTAGTTTGTAAAGTATACAGAATATCAAAATATTCATTCACCAGAATATCAAGAGAACTAAGCTTTCTTTGATACCTACTTGTATTTCTGGCACCACACGTGACTAAATTGATGTTAAAGGCAGCAGGAACAATTAATTTTCTCAAATTTCTGGATATCAAACTTTCATGGACGTTTCAACCGAGTGATGATCTGATGGACATAAACATTGTTAATTTGCATATACTTTTGGAGGCTACTTTTATTGCAAGACTAACAAATTTTGAAAAGTCACGCTGAGCTATTTTGCCTCTGTGAAAGCTGAAAGATCACCATTGAGTCACATGGGAGACCACTGTGGAAGGGGTATAGTGTGTAGTTCAACATGTTTATGCTACAGTCACTCTGAGTCACACCAACATAACCGACTCCAAACTGCTTAAAATCTTTTACGTTATTTTGAATGGCATACCATCAGTCAGTTGGGAGTCAGTTCTGTTGGTGTAACTTTACCAGGATTCACAGTACACAACTGAGACAAATTACAAATCGGATGCAGCAAGGGCTTGTTGTGGTCACATTAATTTACATATCACTTTATTGAACAATGATCATCTATCCTGCTGCAGCTAGCTTACTGTGGCTGCTGTGACCTCCCTCGTCCAAAGCCTCCTTTCTGTAGGATGGAACAAAAAAAAAACATAGAGGGGTGGGGTGGGGAGGAAATGATAGAGGGGGGAGAGACAGGATATGTAATGGGGGAGGAGCAAGAAGTGTGACAGGATTAGGCATGGGGTAGGAGAGGGGTAAAGAAAGAGGCGGGAGAGGGATATGAATTGGGGAAGGGGAGAAATAGAGGAAAAAGGAAATTTAAGATTTTGTTATAACTCGGGTATAATATACACTTATATGCTTTGAACTTAACCTACGCTATGTCTTACAAGCAAATATATAATCTGACAATGTTCCTTTTTTCCATTTATGGTGATTATTATAAGAGTTTCAGCTGAAATATAAAAGAACCGGCTACAGTAGAGTCTGCATAAGTTGACCTTCCATAAGAAAAAAGTCACTTATTAAAGTGAAGCTTTTTTTTCAGACCAGGGGAGTGTTTCATCAACATTTTTGTCCGACATGTTGTCAGATCTGACAACTTTCCTTGATGTTGATTGGCTAAGAAGCACTGCTACTATGGCAACTGTCAGATAAAATGGGATTTGTCGGATAAAATGTCTGACAAGTCCTTTCATGAAACGCTCTCCAGAATATGGAAAATATGCTTTAACATCTTATTTGAACCCCACGAAAGTCAAACAGATTCTGTGGTCCAAGAGATTTTACTTTCCCAGATTCTACTGATTTAATCATTACGATAAAAGTCTTACTCTTACTGCTGACAGAATTGACTACAATTGAGGGAGAAAATGAAAGATTGATATGACTTTGAGCCGTTTGAAGAAGGGAAAAGGAGAAGATAACTTACGAATTGGAAGTCTTGGGTGGCTCCGGCGCCAGCATCACCCTTCTTGTCTGGTCCTCCTACAAAAAAAATAAAAGTATTACCTCTTGTGAAATTCATTGACACTTAAATGTTATGCACCACTGTTGTGCATGAATTAAAGACTACAAAATTTGTCTAGTTTTACACACGAGTATCCATGACAGACTGACTTGGAAAGGCTTGGAGGTATGATAGTACAATAGCGAAACAAATCTCAGAAACATTTTGCACCAAGTTAATGAGATTTTAGACATAACAAAAAATTATGCAAATGTACAACATATCTGTCATATGGTGACCAAAAAGACATTGCCAGTTCTTTTCATAATTCAGGATCAGCAAATAATCTTCATGCAGTCTCATCAGTATCCAATGAGATATACACAAACAGTATGCATTGATCTAGGAATAATGATTGGTTACTACTCTCCACCATAACAAGTGTAAACAGGGAATAATTTTACTTCCGTAATTTGATTAGCATTTCTGGCTGTAAAAGCAAAGTTTTCAAATATGTTCTGTACAGTCCTATGTAAAAAAAATTCTCTAAAAAGAAATTTTGTGAAGTGGAGCAAATTGCAATGCGATAACAGGAAATTATTCCCAGGTAGTGAATTTACCGTGGACCCCCTCCATCCATTAAAAACAATATGGCCTGAATTCACAAAGGTGGTTTTGAAAACCCACGGTTGAATCCATGGTCTATGCAGATTTCCTGTGTAAATTACGCTTAAATTAGCGCATATCGGGCGCGTGTATAAAAAATTCCAATGCTGATGCACGCTTTTGTCAGTGCGCCAAATTGACGCCCGTTACCATGGTTAGATACGTTTTTTTAATTCATGAGTCAACTGTTTGAAGAGCGGACTCATTAATTCAAAACTAACAAAGGTTAGTGATTGATCGCTAAATAATATGGCCTCAAGATTACTGTCATCATATTTAGGTTGTAATATGTATTCGTATATCTTTACATGGATATAAGCTGCTTTTCTGTATGCATTACGGTAATGTCATGTTTTTTATTTTTGTTATTATTGTCAAAAACATTGATAATTTTATTTTTTATTATGTTGAGTCAATAAAACACATTAAAAATTAAAATAATATGGCCTATCAAGACCATCCTTGAATGCGCCTTTTGCTCAGTAGTTTGACTAGGAACCAATCAGAATTGCTTTCATATCTAATCGCTAACCTTTGTGTAACTGGGCCCATGTGATTTATTACTACAATGTTAGAAACCAGCAAAAATCTAAACTGCCATACCTGGTCCACGTCTGTACTCCTGCCTCTGCCCATCTGATGGGGGTCCACCCCTCTCAGGACGTCCCTCCATGGCCCTAGGCTTGGGTCTGGCGGTCTCAGTACGGGGCTGACGTTTCAGGGTAGCTGGGACAATCTCTGGTGGGAGATGGAGGTAGTCCCTGAGGTATTGGATGCCTTCGTTGGTCAGGTACCAGTAGTAGTGACGCCAGGCAAACTGCTCCTTGACGTACCCACGGGATTTCAGAGACTGAAATGATATATAGAGAGATATCATACCGGTACATGTAGCTGTAGCACTTTAGCATCCAGTATTATTTGTTAAGGGTTACAAGGGTTAAAAGCCTGTACCCACACTAAGAAAGCTACATTTGAATATTGTAGGAGCCTCTAGTCACTTTTGTCATCTCCTCTTTCATACAATAAACTAACTAGAGGTAGCTACAGCACCATTAACACAAAGAGAGGAAACCATTTAAATGCATTATGTGAGTTCATTCCATGCAACATTCAAATGGTATTTTACATAACTGATGGATAATTTTGTCATAACAAGATTCCCTGGACATTTTGTTTCCAGTAAAAATATTCAAAATCCTTTCCAAGATGTTAAAGAACTTTATTTCAAATAATTTGTTTTCTCAAGAAAGTTTTTTGAAGGCATCTGTTACCTGACAAGCCTTGATGACATGAAGGTTTGGGACGTTCTCAAGCTCATGATGTTTGGGGGCGTAGAAGTCTTTCTTAGCTACGACCACACCCTCTTTGAAGAGGTTCTCGTAGATGGCAACACGGCTCGTCTTGGGCATCAACATCCTGGAAGGAGAGAAAAAGGGGAAGGGTGAGAGAGAAAGAAATAAATCCAGAAAGAGAAAGGAGAAAAAAAGGAAAATAAGGACACAAGAAAAGGGAAGATGAAGAGAGAAAAAGTAAGAATTATAATTTTTATTTACCAAGATAAAAAGAAAATTGCAGATACATTGAATAGAAACCTTGCCTCAAAATTATGGACATGAAAATGGGCCTTATGCTTATTGTACCCTGAATGAATGTATGCAAAAAGTGGACTATCGTTGGAAAAATAATATAAAAAAAACACTTTAGGGGTCTAGTACTGTTCAGTTTAATTTGGTTTATTTCCATTTCAACTCGAGTCAATTTAACAGTAAAATAAATCATTACAAAGATGTAAATGAATATACAAGTATATATAGTATGACAATATGACAAAGATAAATAAATATTTACAATAGATCTAGACACTAAACAATATGATAATCATATCAATAATGATATTTCCGATGAACTAGATAATCATGATATGTATGTAGGCCTAGACTATTCATGATAAAGCATTTTGCATATTAGCTTCTTTTATTCATCTTTACTATTTTAAATAAATGTTGAGGAAATGAAGGGATCCACTAAAAAGCAGGGCTTGTCCAGTGTGGATTCCTCAAATAAATATTTACAAATACTGATACAGGTCTATCAAATATCAGATAGTTTAGGTTGTATTGCAAGAAAGGAATGGGTACTCCCAGTCAAATGTATTGGCATTGCTATACACACGCATGGCCAAATTATTTCCGAACACCCCCTAAACGAGTTTATCTCTGTGTGCAAAATAACCCCCTAAAAAAGTTTTTTGCGGGCTTCATTTACACATTTTGGCCCCTAAACAAGTTGTCGCCAGAATATGACCCCAGGGGAAAAGCTTGGGTAAAAAAACTTACCCTTTGAGTTTAAGGCTTTACTTAGACGTAATTTACCCTGAACACGTTAGGATAGTGAAAAACTTTGGAAAAAAACATACCCAAAATACTTTTGACCCTGCAATAGACCATTGGCATTGATTGACCAGTCTTTCAAAACTAGATCTAGGCCTAGGGCCTACCCCTTTTATTGAAAATCTGTGTTTTTCATTTTGTTTTGATACCCTTCTTACGAGTGAACACGCAGCCCATGTCCATAACTGAAAAAACACCCCTTTAAACATGTATTTTTTTGGTCACAAGTGTGTACAGCAATACATTTGACTGCCCCCCCCCCCCCCCGGTGGGTACTATTTAATAGTAATTATAGTATACACCGAGCATCTTTGATTAATTTCTTTACCCCGTGCGACTGCGAGGCGCCGCGCCGTGCTATCTTTCCACACTGCACTGCACTCCCATTCACTTTGTACACAGTCACAGCTCAGGCCTCAGCAGGCGCACACGGGCACGTCAGGGTGAAAAATTACAAAAAATAGGGTCCAATTTAGCAACTGTGTTCAAGGAAGAATTCTGAATTCGTTGGAATTAAGGGGGGGAATGGACGAAGTGTAAGGAAAATTGGTCGACACCCATCCCCGTAAATTCTAAATTGTAAAAAAAAAATGTAAACCAAACAGCGCAAGCACATAATTTTACCGACCCTAGGGCCTAAGATCGTCTATTCAATCTGCAATTTTCTCATCATATCATGCCAGTTAAATCTAATTACGAATACATGATCATCGCTGATGTATAATGATTTGAAAATTCCGATATTTCATAATGAATTTACATGGATTACAAGGATTGACAGAGATTTTACAAATTAATCAATCACATACTTCACTGCTTTGGCAGAGGTCTACGGAAAAGGACCGCAGTAAAAAGAAATGAGCAAATTGAACTGGGCGGCATGCGTTTAGCAGTATCTGATGGTATCTTGTAAGAATCAAACTTGATGTTAATATTGCAGCTAGGTATGGAATCAAGGAAAGTGAAAGGGGGCAATTATCTTTTTATTTGAGTTCTGAAAATCATCTAGATTCATAGATTTGGGTACTTATATATGATCGTTCATGAATCAAGGCTTCTGGTTGGATCATATGTAAACATTTCTAGACTAAAATAGTAATGATACAGTAATATGTAATATAAAACAGTGTCACATTAAATTGAAAAAAAAAATTGAAGCTAGACATTTAGATATATTTCGGAAAAAAGATCACTTTGAAAATTGGGTACCCGGGTTTGGGCACTTTCTTCATTGCCTCTCAAACAAAGGCTTAAAAAAAGGTCGAAAACGAGGTCCCATTTCAGGTATATAACCGGGGGTCATCAATTTGATTATTATTTTTGAAAATGACATATAGGCAGATCCAGGCAAACGGAGAGAAAAGGAGAAAGATGAGAAAAAGAAGTTCTAGGAAGATGAAAAAAGGATTAAATTTATAGAGAAAAAAAATCGAGAATGAAAAGGAAAAAAATAACTATAGAAAGAAAAGTTTAGGAGGAGATTTGACAAATGATTTCAAAAGGATATTAAAGATCTGAAATTCTGAATAAAATTTATATCCTGTTCATGAGGTCTGCAAGACACTTGTTCCGTTTAATAGTCAATTTAAGCCTGTGATATTATTTTCTTCGGTTTTTATGATTTATTCATTCCCTATTATTTCATTCTCATTTTAAGTTGATGTTTTATTGGGTCGTATTAAGTGAGAGGAGGTCAATCAGATATACTTATTGAATACTACGTACTGGGTGTATAACGTGGGAATGAAGATAAGATAGAAAATTAAGCGTTACCGTAATTCTTTAGAAGGGGAGTTCGACCTGACGAAAAGTTTGTTGTAAAAAAATTTCCCCAAATTATTAAATATAAAGTAGTTTAATGTTAATATAAAATGCATGAATTTCAATCGTTTAATTGCTCACTATACAAGACTCACTATACAAGACTAAAAAAAGTTTCTTCTTTCAGGCTGAGCGGATATGAACACATTTTTTTTGATATACTGAAGGTACAACAAAAGCCCATTTTCATTTTTTGTAGGAAATGATATTTAATTGAATTTTTAAAGTCAAGATACATCATGGAAATGGTGTCACAGTCATTACTAAAACAAAAATAACTTTTGTTCCTAAAACCTTAACCAAAGTTAAAAAAAAAATATTTTCTGCATTTTACAATTAATTTTAAAAATATTTTCTGCATTTTACAATTAATTTTTTTTATGTAAAATGCATTAATTTCAATTGTTTAAACTTTTACTAATATCTATTATCATTATTATTCTGCTATTTTTCACAATAAACTTTTTGTCAGGTTGAACTTCTCTTGAGATCTTCTCAGATATTTACAATGTGAATGATAATTTGCTTTTATATAATAATTTGTTTTACTTATGAAAAATATCATACATAGTATCTAGGCGCGGTTTAGGGGGGGGGGTTGGGGACTGAAGCCCCCCCCCCTCAAAAGAAAAAAATCGCTCAAGCCCCCCCCCCCCCACAAATTTTCGACCACAAAGAAAAAAAATAGATATATATGTAGGTCCTATATGCAGTATTCCATTCATGTTGTCAGGTGCTCTAAAATAAAAGTTTTTACTACTCAAATTCGAAAATTTTCTCGCTCGGTCGCTATACGCTCCCTCGCAAAATAGCATCTAAATGAAGAATGCTTTCTTGAAGTGCGAGTATAAGAAGTCTATGATCTCCTGCATAGTAGACTGTCTTCCTATATACTTTATCCACCATTAATATAACAATACTAATGCCATAAAATTGAAGATTTAATTCTAAACATTATCCGAGTTTTGTCAAAAGCGCTCGAATTTTTCTCATTCTTTAGGTTACATTATGTCATGTATATATATATATATTTTTTTTTTTTGGGGGGGGGAGGGATGGCTCTTTCGCTATATATACTCGCTGATTGAGGCTAAACTGATAAAACATATAATTTAGAGTTAGGAATGTCTCTCCATGTTTTGGATGGCGAGAGGTGGTAAAGACAATCCCCCAAATTTTCGGCGCGCTCTGCGCACAAAATTCAGAATTTTGCACGTGAAGCACACCAAAAAATTTACTACTTTATGTCTTTAATGTATATTTTATGTCAGTTTGATGGTTTTATAGCGCTTACAGATGTTTTTCAAACATAAAGTTCATAAAGTGCTCCACATGCAAGGTTTCACTTTAAACGTTTTCTCCCTGGTCAACACATTCCCTCGTAATTTTTAAGGGGTGTCATTGGCAATAAAACCCCATCTCTCGCCATGTTAATTCTACATGTATTACGTTCAAAGTCTCTGAATTTTGAGATTAAACAACATGGCGAGAGTAACAACACAAACCCATTTCCTGATATTAAGTCCTACCCCCTCAATGCCCTCATCTACACCCATCAGGCCCCGAAGCATGTTATATATGAAAAATTCTCAAGCATTTCAAAATGTGATTTTTTTTTTCACTCGGTCGCTACGCTATTTCGCATGATATATACGAGGAGGAGTAGCTGCTTGTGCTTGGTCAGTATAAGGCTACCCACAGTAGTCCATTTTCATTGTATTAGAATAAACCAACGTCGAAAGTATCTCAAGCCCCCAAATTGAAGCCCCCGCCCCCCCCAAAAAAAAAAAAAACTTATGGTCTCGAACCGCGCCTGATTGTATACCTTCCCCAACAATGTTGTTTGTACAAGTTTTATTTCATTGTAATTATATACGACCATCTTATTTTGTTCTGTCGGAAAATGAAATAAAGCAAATTTGAGATCTGAATGATGGATGATATGAGGCTGCAAAGAAGAGTAAAGTGATCTGGGTCAGCCAGTCCTGGGCGTGTCTTCCGTACTATCATTCCAATTGAGGAAAGGAAATGACGTTATCTCTAGCTCATATATTTTGCTGTCCTTTTACTAGACCACTAAGTCGAGAAATTTTCATAATTCATTAATATCGTTTCTTATAGTGTAGTCTTGTTGAGATTCCTATCGTTGCTATTAGGGCTCTTGGACTGAAGTAAACACACCCCTGGTTGGTATGTGTGTTATAATGTATATCATTTATTTTTTAGGCTTCGTTTATACAGGCGAGATGCATAAACTTTTTTTTTTTGGGGGGGGGGACGTATTATATTCGTCTTCAACAAAACCACCTTCATTCGGAAGTGTCGATCTTTTTTTTTTCTATTATCAATGTTTTTATCAAAGGACAAGTTCACCGTAACAAAAAGTTGACTTGAAAATAAAAAGAGAAAAATCCAGGGGCGGATCCAGCCTTCGCCAATAGGGGGGGGGGGCGGAACTTTTTTTCAACCGTATTTTCCTCGATCGGCCGCTCGAAGATGATTTTTTTTTTTTGAAGGGGGGTAGTCCTAATAGTCACTTCTTATCTTTATTCTTATAAATCAACATAAATATATGATATCATAATCCTTATTTGAATAATGCGAGCGCGAAGCGGTAGCAATTTTTTGGGTAATTTTATGTGTTTTGTCCTAAAATTTGAACTTTCTGGACAATGTTATCATGAAAAAAAGTGTATGCAACTAAATAATTACTACGAACGCGAAGCGCGATCAGAAATTTTTTATACACGTTTTGAACTGATCGAAAAGGTACCTGTTAAGGACTGCTTGCAGTTAGCATGGTTAGTCATGAGGAAGTTACATATTTTAACAATCAAATAATGCGAGCGCGAAGCGCGAGCAGAAAATTTTTGACATTTCTACCTAAAGAATGGAAATTCTTAGCACTTTTAGTAACTTAAGCAGGATAGGTATATAACTAAACAATTGATGTGAGCGTGAAGCCGCGAGCGGAAAATTTCGAGGTAAGACCTAAAAACGAGATACTCTATTCATGTTTTGCAAATAGCGCTTCTCAAACGGTGGGCCGCGAGAAGCTCCAGAGGAAGAAAAAAATGGAGGGGGGGGGGGGGGGACTGTAGTATGTTTCACAGACCTGGACCTGTCCGACAGCCCGAATATGTTGTTTGATCGGTCTACGTGGGTGAAACAAAGCTAAAGTATGCCTTATGCATGTTGCAATATGCATACACATTATGATGGTTTCGATCTAACTTTGATGTGAACCTCATCATGTATGCATATTGTGTAGAATTTAGTTAATTGTCGCCCATTTACCGGACCTTTGTGAATGCAGTTAGTTCTTGAACTGTTCGTTTCAAACGTGCTTCAGGGCTTTGTGTTCAAAATTCACGAAAACATATTTTCATCAAAATTGACCTTTTAAAACGATTTAAAAATGGCGAGGGAGGAAACAAATAGAAAAGTCTCTGAATGTAACTGTCAGAAAATATGACCCTGAATACATTAAATTTGGATTCATCATGCCTGACAGTGATGCAAAGCCATATTAAAGCAATATGTGTCGAGTGTTGAAGGTATTCAGCATTCTTGTTATTAAGTTGTTATGTTGTAATGATTGTACAGTGCGTCCCAGAAAAAAACTTTTTAGAAATGTGATTTTCATTTTGAAACCCAGATACAGCCCGCCAAATGACTTTTTGGTATCCCCTCTTCAAATTGTTTTTGCTCACTCATGCGTGAATGAGAAATAATCTAAGTAATTTCAGATGAAAGTGGAGATTCTAAGCTTTACAATGGTAGGTCATTTGTCTATTGTATTTTTGATTAAGTTATGATAAATTATCGCTAAATCTCGGTTTCGTTTTTTCTGGGACGCACTGTATATGTTTAGAGGAGGGGCTCAAAGGCCGGGCTACTGAAATTCATACGAACTGATATGCTCATTATAATCATTGTCTATCTTTGAGTCGAGACAAGTAGTCATATCGCTTTCTTAAAATTTTGGTAGGTGGGCCTCGAAAAAAATCTGAGAGTCAAAGTGGTCCTCGAGTAAAAAAAGGTTGAGAAGCGCTGATGTAAAGGATGAGTAATTGGGGATCTTCCTTTCATTAATAATGCGAGCGCAAAGCGCAAGCAGAAAATTTTTATATACGTTTTGAACTGATCGAAAAGGGACCTGTTAAGGACTGCTTGCACTTAGTCTTAGCCATGAAGACTTTACATATTTTTAACAATCAAATAATGCAAGCGCGAAGCGCGAGCTGAAAAATGTTGACCTTTCTACATAAAGAATGGAAAATTTTAATCAATTTTTTTGATCGTGAACAGGATAGCTATATAACTAAACAATTGATGCCAGCGCGAGCGATAAAAATATCAAAATTTAGTCCTAAAAACGGGACACTCTATTCATGTTTTGTAAATCATGAAAATGATGCAGAGATCTTGCTATATTAATAATGCGAGCACAAAGCATGAGAAGAAATGTTTTGATATATTGATCTGAAACTGGATAATGATTTAAATAGAGAATAAGTTGTGTATCTGATTAAACATGCTCGCGTGTGTTTCAGATTTAGACCTAGAAAATAGGCTTTCTAAATATATCTTTTATCATGAAAATCAATAAAAAAGGGGTCTATTTCAGCTCTATATTTCAAGCAATTTGTAGGAAAATTGTGAGGTGGATATGATAAACAGCTGATATTTTTCATTATTATTACTTTAAGTTTTGACAAAGGACCGAGACATCCTTAGGACATGTCAGCATATGAAAATGATGATCTTCCTATTACTCTTGCTAAGCGCGAGATGACACAAAAGGGACAATTTAATTATTAAATTATTATCTTATTTATTAAACTAATATGCCTTATAAGGGCATGAAATCTAATAACATTATGAAAGGAAAACTGGACATTTCAAGAACTTTGGTAATTATGAATAAGATGCATGCGTTAATATATTTTTAACAATTAATGCAAGCGCAAATCGCGAGCCGAAACTTTTGATAGACTGTCATGAAATGTGGATTTTAAAGGTCAAGTCCACCTCAGAAAAATGTTGGTTTGAATCAATAGAGAAAAATCAGGCAAGCACAATGCTGAAAATTTCATCAAAATCGGATGTAAAATAAGAAAGTTATGACATTTTAAATTTTCGCTTATTTTTCAAAAAACAGTAATACAAATTATGCACAATTTAGTCACATGCATCGATGATGTCCCTCACTCACTATTTCTTTTGTTTTTTATTGTTTGAATTATACAATATTTCAATTTTTACAGATTTGACAATAAGGACCAACTTGACTAATCTATAAAATGTTAGACAATGTTAATTCCACATGTTCAGGGAGAAATACTCATGTTTCACAGGACATTGGGGAGAAAATTAGAATATTTCATATTTCATATAATAAAATACAAAGGAATTAGTGAGTAAGTGATGTCATCAGTTCCCTCATTTGCATATACCGACCGGGATATACATATAACTATTTTGTGAAATTAAGCAAAACTTAAAAATTTCATAACTTTCTTATTTTACATCCGATTTTGATGAAATTTTCAGTGTTATGTTTGTTTGATTTTTCTCTATTTATCCAAATCATACATTACATACATTACTCGCCAATCAAAATGCGAGCGTGCAACGCTATACAGTGCGTATAAAAAAAAAGTTTACACTTTGAAAAAATCCTGTAAAATTATACATTTTATTTATTTATTTATTTATTTTATTTATTAAAACATCTTTCAACAGGATTAAACATTAATCAGCTCGCAGGCTGTTTCACATAATGGTCCTGCATAAAGAAAATATACACATATTAAAAGGAAAGATTACAAATAATTAGGAATACATGTAATTATAAACAGCAAAGATTAAAATACAAATAATGCTAAAAATGAAACATCAGAAAAAAAAACAATTAGCAAGATTTATCTCATAGTAAGATAAAGAAGTGAAGAAAAAGGAAAGAGGTACATTTTATATATCGACAGTGACAGGAATGGGTCTCAATTTAAAGAATCGTAACAATATTAATACTCATAGGAAATCATAATAATCGATAATAAGTAGATGTGTATTATTTGGCAATCATGCTAATAGTATCAATACTACAGATATATATGGACCAATGTAGAACAGTTGAATAATTCTTATATATTTGAGCGAAGTTTCTTGTAATGATGTTTGAAACTTTCAACAGAAATGGCATTCTGGATGTCTTCCGGGAGTTTGTTCCAAGTTACTGCTCCGGCATATTTGAAGGATTGTTTAAATAAGGATATGTTAGGTTTGGGTAATACTACATTTAGTGAATTTGCATTCCTAGTGTTCATGCCATGGCGATCGAAGTACATTTCAATTTCATTTGATAAGCGGGGAGGGGCAACGCCCCTTATACACTTGTACATGAGAATTGCCAGAAAATATTCTCGACGTTGGTCAATAGTTTGCCAGGAGAGTTGATTTATCAATGCATTCCCGCTCGCAATTTGATAGTCAGAAATTCCAGATACATATCTGGCAGCTCTTTTTTGCAATCTGTTTAGGGGCAGTTTGTAGGCTGCTGGACAGTTGCCCCAAACAGAGATTGCATAGTCTATACAGGGCTGAATTATGCATTTATACATGATATTTAGTACATGTGAACTCAGGAATTTACTCAACTTGCCTAAAGAGTAGATCTTATAGGCAATCGATTTACATAATTCTCTTAAATATACATTCCATTTCAGGTTTTCATCTATCACAATGCCTAAATATCTTATAGACTTTACCTGTTCAATCAGATCATTATTAATGAATATATTCAATGTATCAGATGATCTTAATTTAATTAGTATTGTTTTGGTTTTGCTTGTATTAATGCGTAATCGGTTTCGGTTATACCAGTCATTTAAGGCGTCTACATTTTTCTGTAATTTCTTTGTTTTATACATTTGTAATATCCTGAAGATTTTTCCACATTTTAACATGGTACAGGTCCATTTAAGCAAATGACGATATAACTGTCAAAAAATATTTCCGCTTGAGTGAGCACCACTTACTTTTGAAAATTTAGTGAAAAATGATTTGCGCAGAACTTTGAAATAGTTATGCAAATAAAAGTAGACCTTAATCATGAAGAAAACGTGGAATTTAGCTAGTAAAATTGATTTCAAGATATCTTTTACCTTTTTAAACTTGTTTCATTGCCCAACACACTTCGAATAGTGCATTGTGCCCCACCCCATTCCCCACACACCGAGGCCATCGAGACGATATTTGTTTTACACTGAGCTGTGATTTACATGAAATGGCTTAGGCTTGATTTTAATTTTGTTAAACAGTGTCAAGCTTGGGAAAAGTGTGGAGAAACAAGTATTAAATGAAAAATGAAATGTAAACCCACCTTAAATGATAAAAACTCCGTGGAAAAATGCTGGAGATGTCTGATATAAACTTTTGTTCAGGTTCAGTTATGTCCTCAGATCCAGCTGGCACAAAAAGGGTAAAGGTTGTGCTTACTAAATGTTGAAATTTCAATTTGGGTGGCCAAATTGTTACAAAATGCTTGAATGTATCCGTTTCATTTCAATTGACTAAAAGTGCAAGGGAAATGTATGAGAAATGTTTCGCAGGGTAAGTTTGATTTAGCCCTTTCCCCTTGACACAGCGTGAAAACGAGCATTTCTGCGCAAACAGATTTCTGCGAGCTTTACAAAAATGGACAGTGCTCACTCAGGTGTAACATTCTGTCAAAACTTTTACTTTCATTGGATAGATGAGACCCAACCCCAAGATTATATATGAAAAAATTACCCACATGTTGTATATTTTTGAATTCCCAGGGCTTTTTCAAAGTGTAAACTTTTTTTGATACGCACTGTATATAGCTGATACGTTTTGACAATCAGACCTGAGTGAAAAGGGATATTTCGAAAACTTTATGGAATAATATAAGTACCTGATAAATTAAAATTTGCAAGCGCGCAGCACGAGCAAAAAAATATTAATATTCAGACCGTAAAACTGACATTTTTACAAATCACTTTTAAAAAATCAATTTGTAAATCAAACAAAATAATGACATTTCGATTTCCGCGGTATAGTATGTTTTGTATATTGACTTCCAAACTTGATATTTAAGCTCCATGTATAGAACAAGAAAATTATAAATCACCTAACAGGCAATGCGAGCGCGAGCGAAAATTTTATATAGTGACATATGAAAGATTCTTTTTATTTTCCAAGTCTTCCCCTCATCTTATTTTATTCGCTCGTCTTCCTCCTCTTCTTTTTTCTCCTCTTTTTTTCCCTGCTTTTTTTCCCTGCTTTTTTTTTTTTTTTTTGCTCCGCCAATAGGGGGGGGGGGGGGGCGGGCCCCTCGAGCCCCCCCCCCCTCTGGATCCGCCTATGAAATCCAACAAGGATAACACTGAAAACTTGATAAAAATCGGATGTAATTAAATAAGAAAGTTATGATATTTGGAAGTTTCGCTTAATTTCACAAAACAGATATCGTACAATCGGTATGCAAATGAGGCGAGTGATGACATCATCAACTCACTATTTCTGTTCTTTTTTCATTATATGAAATATGAAATATTCTAATTTTCTCCTCATTGTCCTGTGAAACAAAGTTTCATTCCTCCCAGAACATGTGGAATTGCAAGTGTTTCTACATTTTGTGATTCGGTCAAATCGGTCATTCTTGTCAAACCTATCTGTATAAATCGAGTTAAATTTAAACAATAAAAAACAAGAGATATAGTGAGTGAGGAGCCTAATCTACTCTCTCATGCATATTACAAAGTATTGAGTTTTGCATAATTGTTTTGCGAATGAAGCGAAACTTTAAGATGTCATAAATTTATTATTTTACATTGGCGATTTCGATGAAATTTTCAGCGTTATGTGCTTAATGTTTGATTTACCTCTATTGATTTAAATCAACAGTTCTGGGGTGCACTTTAATCGTTAACAGGCCCCTGGTTGCTATAACTGCAATTTCTAAATAGGTTTCACATCAATGGAAAAATTAATAAACCTTAAACTTTAAAGCTTAAAGTTTGTAGATTTAAGGTTCAATAATTTGAGAATTGCACAGCCCGTTTCCCCTTTTCTTTGAGGATACGGTATACTGAAGCATTTAAAACTTATCGGCTAACTTCTGATTATGCGTTCCAGAAAATTGTTATAACGACAAATTGTTTACATTGGAAACAGTCTTAATTTTCGGGTTATCATCATCATGCGGCGTTTATAGGTAATGGATATTTGATTTAAAAAATGAAGTTTAATATATTTACCATGCATATAAAATTTTCTGCTCTAAATGTGCAGATATTTGGCTGTACATATCCCTCAATGTTACGATTGTCGCATTCACTTCGTCTTCGTCAAAAATTCAGGGACAAGTGACGGTGTAGTCCCATATCCTTATTTAAATGTTTGCTCTTTAATCTTTACCTTTACCCGAGATTCTGGAAGAGTGCTGTGGATCCCAGCAGTCAGGCTTCCAGTTCTGTGCCATTTTCATCCGTCTCAATGATTGGTGTGGTGTCTGCTCAGTGTCGTTTTGGCTCAGATCTCTACCTTCTATAAGATGTTTGCTACTCATATGGTGAGCAGAACCGCTGGTCTGCCCACACTTTGTCCAGTCTGATCTTAAAGCTATTCACAGTGTCCTAGCCGAGCTCCGCTCTTTTAACTTATTCTTTAGTTGTTTTTAACCTAATAAAGTGCCTTTTTTCAAGGAATCATATTGCATCGTGGTTTTTAGATAACTCTTTGTGGTTGTGCAATTAACTTGGACTTTCGATGATTTGTATTTTTGTGGATTTTAATGGATTCGTCACCTTGACAATACATGGATTGCTATCTACACTGAAGACTGTTTGTGGCCCCGGCCAACGCCCGTGTTTTCGCGCCGTTTGTGACACACCAAGCGCCATGACAGTTTCTTCTCTTCAATACGTAGAAGCATAGTTTACTACAGGCCTAGCTTCTTTCATCTCTTTGCTGTTTATATCAGCTTTTTGAACCTTTTTAACCATAATTTATTTCGCGTTTGGTAGTTTTATCGCCGTTTTTTATACATATAGCCGCATTTTAACATAAGACATTAGTAACTCATTCAAAACCAAGATGGCCGCCTCGGTAGTACATTCGAACGCCATCATCAAGCCTGGTTACCATTTCATATGGACATGGTTGTTTGTTTCTGCTTTGGTTTATTTGTGCTCTCCAACTCCAAGCTCCACTCGCCCTTTATCAAGAAACTCAGGTGAGATCTATCCAGTTTCTTACCTTTCTTTTGAAACCCAGCCTAGCATCAATCGCCTCTATAGACTTAAGAACAAGAATATTAAACATTGTTCTTCCTCCAAGATTTCGACAGTTACACAGTTCCATGCTCTTAATAGATATTTATCTTCTCCTGGTAGTGGTACTGTTTACAATGTTACAAAGTTAATGATTTTGACCCAGACTTTAACTACTCTTATGGAACTGGCAGGTGATATACTTCCTAATCCAGGTCCCAAGACCAAATATCCCTGTGGTATATGTTCTAAGGCGTGTAAGTGGAATCAGGACTGCATAGTTTGTGATAACTGTGAAACCTGGCTTCATAAAAATTGTATCTGTATGAGCACTGCTATATTTGACGCTCTTGCAAATTCTTCTTGCACGTGGATATGTAATAACTGTGGCATGCCGCAATTTAGCTCATCGCTCTTTGAATCTTCTTTACCCACTTCAAACTCTTTTGAAATCCTTACCGATTCGTGTGATGAAGTGGGTTTAAGTGTATCAACCTTAGCTAGTCCCCCACGAGCATCAACTCCAAGGTCCTCAGTAAAGTTACCTTATACAAGGAACACTTCCCCGAACCCACATAACGTTAAACCTAAATCTACTGATAGGACCTCTGGAAAGTCAAAATGTAGGAAAAGTCTTGACTTTCATCTTGCGGACTCCAGTATCTCTGGCTTAAAAGTAATGATCTTGAATCTACAAGGGCTCATGAATAAAAAACAGAGCTTTGCTTTTAAACTGAATGAACACAAACCTCATATAGTCTTAGCTACGGAGACCTGGCTTTCGCCAGATATCGGCGACAGTGAAGTTCTCCCTCCTTCATGTAACTACACAGTCTATCGGAAAGATCGTGGTTCAAGGGGAGGAGGTGTCCTTATCGCTGTTCGGAATGACATTGTAGCATCTCTCGTTCCGGAACTGGACACTGATACTGAATTGTTATGGGTAAAAATACATTTTGTTAATACCAAACCTGTATATGTAGGGGTCTTTTACAGGCAACCGAAGATGGGAGCTGAACCCCTAAAGAAGCTCCATGAATCTTTAAGTAAAATCAATGCAGTGAATAGCCCCTCCATTTGGCTAGGAGGAGACTTTAACGTCCCCGACGTTGATTGGTCAGTACCAACCCGCAAGCACTCATCGGAATGTAACTATAATGAAGATGTTACATCAACACTATTAAACCTCATAGGTGATTTCTCCCTTACCCAACTGGCTAATGAAGTTAACCATGCTCACCAAACCAAAGTGCATTGCGTTACGAACATACTCCAACTTTTGTTGGTCTCTAATCCACATGTCTTCAGTGAAGTCAAGACACACCCAGGCATCTCGGACCACTTCATATTAACATCAATTGCCAGCCTCAAACCCATCTTTCAAAAGTCAATACGCCGTAAGGTGTATAAATTTCATAAAGCTGACATTGACGGTCTAAAGACCAGATTACAGAACTTTGCAACCACTTTTTTGGCAGAAGCTGATAACAACTCTCTCGAAAGTAACTGGCAAATCTTCCAATCAGCAACGATCAAAGCAATGGATGATTTCATACCTTCCGCACATAAGAGTTCAAGGTTCAATTTGCCATGGATGTCGAGACCGCTGAAGAAGCTGTCCAGAAGGAAACAGCGAGCTTTCTATACAGCCAAGTCTACTAATCAACACAAATCTTGGACCCGCTATCGATCACTTAGGAAAGAATTTCAAAAACAAAACAGAAAGGCCGAGCAGGAATATTTGTCTACTTCTATATTCGAAGCTCTTCATTCTAACCCTAAACGGTTCTGGTCATTCATCAAGAACAGACGTCGAGATACATCGGGTATCTCATCCCTTTGGAATGGGAACCATCTGGTTAGTTCAGCGGCTGACAAGGCAGAAGCGCTCAGTAACCAATACAAGTCCGTCTTCACAGACGAAAATGCTCATCCTTCATCAAACATACCAATCCCTAAAGTCGACAAGCTCCCGGACATCGCTCCGCTGGTTGTGGATGAGGCTGGAGTTCTGAAGCTTCTCCACAAGCTCTCACCATCCAAGGCACCTGGCCCCGATGGCATACACCCTTTTATCCTACGTAACTGTGCTGATGAAATTGCACCTATCCTAACCAAGATATGTAACCTGAGCATACAGTCTGGCAGATTGCCGGTAGCCTGGACCCGAGCCAACGTTACCGCAATCTACAAAAAAGGTAGCCGGACTGATCCAGCCAACTACAGGCCGGTATCGCTGACCTCAGTTTGCTGCAAAATAGTTGAACATGTTATTTACAGTCATATTATCAATCACTTAGAGAAGTTCAATGCCCTAGACGACTCGCAACATGGATTCCGAGCCAAGAGATCCTGTGAAACACAACTCCTCACTACAGTTCATCATATCTGGGAGGCGAATGAACACAACAAGCAAGTAGATGCAGTGATACTCGATTTTGCCAAAGCATTCGATACTGTTCCTCACAAGCGTCTTCTACTCAAACTCCAACATTACGGCATAACTGGCTCTCTATATAACTGGATAACATCATTCCTTACTTGCAGACAACAGTCAGTGGTTCTCCAAGGGATAAGCTCCAAGCCAGTCAGAGTGCGGTCAGGCGTGCCCCAGGGCACGGTCCTCGGTCCACTCTTCTTCCTGCTATACATCAACGACTTACCGGTGGGCCTGCAGTCTAAAGTGCGTCTTTTTGCTGACGACTGCATTATACACCGTCCCATTGCGTCCTCCGTCGACTGTAAGATTCTGCAGAAGGACTTAAAACTACTTGAGAAATGGGCTCATACATGGTTAATGTCCTTTAAACCAGAAAAATGTAGTGTTCTCAGATTTTCCCGTTGTAAGAAGCAAATAGAATCTTCATATAAACTAGCTGGCCAGACGCTGCAGACTGCCAACCAGCACAGATACCTTGGAGTAACTCTATCATCGGATATGAAATGGAACACACAGGTTGATAAAGCAGTTTCCAAAGCTAATAGCATGATAGGCTTCCTCCGTCGTAATCTTGGAAACGCTTCCCAGAAAGTAAAGCTACAAGCATACAAAAGCCTCGTTCGCCCACATGTTGAGTACTGCAGCTCGGTGTGGGATCCCCACACTAAAAGTAACATCCTTAAGGTGGAGGCAGTCCAGAGACGTGCTGCGCGGTTTGTCACCAACAACTACAGCCAGGAGAGTTCTGTTACGGCCATGCTCAAAGCTATGGAATTACCCACCCTTCAACATAGAAGGCAGGTGAGCAGACTGACCATGATGCATAAGATAATCCATAATAATGTCAGCCTACCGCTTCAAGAGCACCTGAGCTTCAACAGAAGGGATCCGAACGCAGCATGTACAAGGAAATTCAACTCCCTGACCCTCGAAATACCATTCTCAAGAACAAATTACTACAAGAAATCCTTCTTCCCTAATACGGCAAGGGACTGGAATACCCTCCCATATGACTTAATTTCTATAACCAACTCACAAATATTTAATAACAAATTGATAAGTCTCCAGCTTGACTAGGATGGTCTTCTCTAGCCGACCTCTATTTCCTCCAAGTTGAGTGATGTTCCAGCTGGAGCTTTTCAACATACCAACCGTGAAACCGTGAGCTGTAACTACTTCTTCAGGGAGTGAGTTCCAGTCATTTATAACCCGCTGGCTGAATGAATCTTGCCTCAGTTTGGTCAAGCATCTGGGTTTAGAAAGCTTCAGACTGTGACCTCTTGTATTGCCTGCTGAAAGTTCAAAGAAGGCATCACTTGGGATGCGTTCAAATCCATGAACAATTTTGTACACTTGGATCATGTCTCCACGACGTCTGCGGTACTGAAGGGATGGGAGGTTGAGTGCCTTCAGTCTCTCTGTGTATGAGTGATTCCTAATAGCATAGATCATTTTGGTTGCTCTCTTTTGAACTTTCTCTATGGCTTTAGCATCACCCTTGAATCTGGGTAGACAGCTGGCAGCCGTCTGTTTCGAGGAGTTTTTTAACTTTTTTTTTTTTAAATTTCTCCTCGTACACAGACGGCTCGCTAGCGTGCACCCACCGTTAGGGGACTTGCAATGCAAAATCCCCCCGTCGGGGCTCTTCAATTTTTGTCTTTAATGAATAAAAATTTTGAAAATTAACGCGACCAAAATGCAAATTAATATTCCCTCTTGGCATTAATTGCCCAAAAATGGAGAAAAATCAAGTTAAAAGGAACAAAAACAGTGACTTACCTCGGCTGTCGCGCAAATTCACTTCCCCGTTTTATCCGATCTTAAGTACATAAACATATGGCCATTGAGTCCCCTGTACAGATCGCGCTAGAACTTCGGTCTCTGTATTTGGTGAGTGAAGCCAACGGAGTTCAGCTGAACAACCAACATAACAGAGACCGAAGCTTTTGGTCTAGAATCTGGGGTACCATATAGAGTTGCCATAATCCAAGATCGGTCTGACAAGTCCTTTGTAGAGTCTTGGGATTGTAAATTTATCTCTGCATTCAAAACTACGTCGTATACATGAGAGTACGCCGTTGGCCTTTTTCACAGTACTTGCAACATGGTTATGAAATTTAAGTTCATCGTCAATCAGTATGCCAAGATCTCTTTCTTCTGAAGTGTGCTCAAGTAAATCGGATCCAAGAAAATATGTGTGCTTAGCATTTCCTGGGCCGATATGTAATACTTTGCACTTTTCTGTGTTGAAGTGCAACTGCCAAGTATTACTCCATTCTGTTAGGGTATCGAGGTCATTCTGTATTACACAGAGATCATCGTTGGTAGAGGCTTTACCATAGAGCTTAGTGTCATCAGCATACATCCTGACTTTCCCTTGAAGGCATTCTGGCAGATCATTTATGGAGATAACAAACATTGTCGGGCCGAGAACACTACCTTGGGGCACGCCGCTTCTAACCCTAGTCCAGTCAGATAACTCCTCATTGACTTTTACTCTCTGGTGTCTTCCTTGTAGAAAGTCTTTTATCCAAGACTTAAGTTCACCACCTATACCGTAAGCATCAAGTTTGGAGAGTAGGCGAAGGTGAGGAACACTGTCAAAGGCTTTCTTAAAATCCAAATAGATCACATCAATAGGAGCTCCTACATCTAACATTTTAGTCCATTCCTCCATTACTGTTAGGAGCTGTGTCACACATGAGCGGCCAGGAACGAATCCATGCTGTTCATCACATAGAAGGTCATTTTTTAGTAGATGAACAACTATCTCATCTCGAATGAGTGATTCCAATATTTTGCATGGAACAGAAGTCAGGCTGATTGGTCTGTAATTCCTTATATCCACCTTACTACCTTTTTTGTGGACCGGCACAATGTGACTGACCTTCCAGGCACCTGGTAGTTTGCCTTCCTTCAGTGATGCATTGTAGATCAGGGCAAGGGGCTCAGAGACAGATGCAGCTGTTGACTTCAGAACACATGGGTGGATGCCATCAGGACCTGCACTTTTAAACTTTGACAAGCTGACAAGCTTCTTATAAACATCATCTTCAGAAATGGATATGGATGTCAATGATTCTCCTGTGTACTTTGGTTTGAGTCTTGGAATCCAATTCATATCCTCATCAGTGAATGTAGTGGCAAAGAATGCATTTAATGCATTTGCTTTTCCCTTGTCTGAAGATATTGGGTCTCCTTCCGGTTCTCGAATTTCTCCTAATCTACAGGACGTTTTCAGTTTGCTATGAGCATACCGCCAGAAAGCCTTTGGATTGGACTTCACATTTTGAGCCAACTCCTTCTCATAATTTCTACATAACTGTTTGGTGACAGTTCGCAGTTCTTTAGCCAATCTTTTTGCTCTCATGATGTCTACCGGATGATTTGTTCTCCGTGCTTCCTTCCATGCCCGGTGCTTTTGGCTCTGCTTCCTAAGGGCCTCTCTTGTCATCCATCTCTGTTTTTTCCTGCAGTGCTTTGGTTTTGACATGGGTATGAATTTCTCAATTTTTTCAGTCAAGGTGTCTACAAAAAACTTCCAGGCATCCTCTACACCTTTATCCTTCAGCTTTGATTCCCACTCAATTTGATCAAGCTCATCACACATTTCATCATATCGAGCTTTGTGAAATTGGAAATGTGGAGTTGGGTAGTAGCGGTCAGGTGTATATACTGTCAGATCAAAGAGGATACCAATGTGGTCACTTCTTCCTAGGCCAGGCATATAGTCTATATGGTTGATCATGCCTTCCTCATTTGTGAAGACCAGATCCAGTGTACTGGGACGCTGACCTTCTCTGTATCTTGTGTATTCATTGACATGTTGGTATAAAAAGCAATCAGCAACTGTTTCCACAAAGTCCTGTTCAGTATGTGACCTTGCCCTTCCGAGCTCCCAATCTACATTTGGGTAGTTAAAATCACCAGCTATAAGGACATGTGATGAGTTGGCTAAGGAAACTTGGGTGAATGCATTTTTCAGTTCCAAGTGGTTGTCTAGTGATGGACTTCTGTATACACATCCAATTAGTAATTTCTCCGAGCCTCTGAGACTTATCCAGATCCACACAGATTCATGAAATTTGTTGAACTGTAGATCACATTCACTGACAAGGTTATAAAGATCACTTGCAACATAGATTGCTACTCCTCTGTGTCCATTGTCCAGATTACAATGCATATCATAACCCTGTAGCATTAGGTCTCCAGGTGTAAGGGGGTTTTGATAGTTCTTTGGGAAGACCTCTGTTAGAAGGACAATATCAATGTTGTGTGATTGGAGGAAGAGAAGCAGTTCATTACGTTTGTTCACAAGTGAGTCACAGTTTGTGTAGAATGCTTTCAACTTTCTATATTTGTCTTTCCTTGCAGGCTTTAGAGTGTGATTCCTCCAAGCATCTTCATCAGGTTGTTGAACATCATCATCCTCTCCACTATTACTGGTGTCACCAGCATTACTCTCAGAGACATTGCTGTTTGAGTCACTTTCAAAATCACTTTCAAAGAAGGAGTCATCTGTTTCTGCCGTTTGACTTAGATGAACAGAATTTCCTATGGGGCTTCCTCTCTCATTACTCTCACCATTTATTGCAGAGTTGATCTCTTGCTTAGTATCCGTTCTCCATTCTGTCTTGCTTCTTGTACTTGGGTCCATTTTAGTACAAGTTGGCTTGCTAGTAAAGGTACATGTATGTCCTCTTTTATTATGGCCTTCATTCCTGATGTCTACAACACATAAACCTTCACTAGTCTTATTGCTCTCTTCTGGGTCTGATTGTTTGTGTTTTTCATTGTCAGAGGCATCAAGATCTTTATCCACTGACAAACTTTCTTCCATAACATTATCATCTGTAACTGTGTCTTGATTGAGCTGCACTCTTTCCATATTTTCCATTCTTTGTTCTAGTCAAAACTGGGCTGGTTTCTTTTCTTTGTCTGCATCATTTGTTCCCATTTCAGGATGGGTGTTCACTTGAATCTTTTCTGGGCAGTTTGTATGCATCTTATTGGACCTGATGATTTCAATAGTACTTTTAATCTTCTCATCTTCAGTCATCCTTTTATCGTACACCTGTTTACTTTTGTCTACATCTTTTCCTTCCTCTTCTCGTCTTTGCATTCTTTGGACACCATCACGATCTGATTCCGCCTCATCTACACTCCTTCCTACAGTATTCCCTATAGTATTTAAGGTATCAGTTTCCTCGAACTCCTTAATCCTTTCAGCATTCATGGGTAATTCAACAGTTTGAAAACCTTGTGTGTTTTCATGGTCTACATGAACATGAAATTTTCCGCTTTGATTTGTTCCATCATCATGATTTGTAATTCCATCACCTTGAGTCTTTCCTGCACTGGATATATGTACATGGACTTTGTCATTCTTTTCTGCAGTTTGCTGTACTTCTGCCTTCTGCAAATGTTCAATGTTTTGACTCAGATTGAGATCTTGAAGTTTGTCAAACTGGTTTATCTTTCCTGTAATTTCTACATTTTCAGTTGACATCATTGAACTATCAGACTCTCTTGGGAGACTTGGTTTCTCTTCCTCTCTGTTTGAATCTCTAGCAGGCAAAGGGGGTATAATTTGTTGTTGCTGTGACCTGTCTTTCTTACCATATGCATAGGAACGTTTGGTTATTTTCCCTTTTCTGATAACACAGTCTTCCCCCATATCCTTTCTGTGTTTCAACTCCTTACGCAAATTTTGATAAGCCTCTCTCTCTGCAGGGGTACGGTCTGGGTCAACATATACTGTCATATAGTCTGCATGTCTTCTAAGTTTCCTTGTCTTAGATAGTATTACTGACCTTTGAACATCTAATTCCACAAGCAGCACTCGAGGTTTTGTTTTGTCCTGCTGTTTATATCCAAGTCTTATGGCTCTTTGAACATTCACATTTTCAATCCCGAGTGCCTCAGTGATCACTCGTTGAACAAATTCTCCATCTTCTTTTTGTCGGAGTGCACCGGTTTCCCTTGAGCTTTCTGGGACATTATGTACAATGATGTTGTTTTTTCTCCGTTCTCTGTCCCTGTACTCTTCCAGGATTGCACTGTTATCCATAGTGACTTCTGTAGAGTTGTATCTGTCATCTTGTCTGTGACTTCTTGATCTCTCAGAGGACTGAGAGGGGATTTCGTTATCCATCCCCCTCTGCACAATTTCACTATAACTCACACTTTTTTCACTTGGCCTTATTGGTGTGTATACTGAAGATGATTTATTTGTTATGGAATTTGTAAGTTTCCATTTGATGTCTTCAGTGTCTGCCTTCAATTCTTTCATCTGTTTCTCCAGATCTACTACTAGTGCTGTCAGTCCTTTAATGGTTTTATCAGAGATGTATGAATTTGCTTCACCTCGAGGGTGGGAGCAATTTGGGCATTCTAGAGTATCTTGAAGCTTGGTTTCAATATTACATGATGCACAGAAAAAATGGATAGTACTCCACTTCCCAATGTCCGATACTACCTTTGAGTCAAGGAATGCACATCTCGGACAAAGCCACATGTTACACAGCTCACATTCAATAAGCACATCAGCCTGTCTGTCTTTACACCCATTACAAGTAAGTTTTAATTCCTCATCACCAGAGTGGGTAGAATTTCCATCCATTTTTTTCCTTGTATCATTTCTTTCATCATTATTGTCAGGTATAGTAGATCCTCCATGGTTTTCCTGCTCCCTGCCTTTTCTTAGCCTATCTGATTTACCTGTCTCCTTTGTTTGTTTATTGTCATCCTCATCTCTTTTTGATAGTATTGATGCCTTGGGTTTACTTGGTCTTCCTCTCCTTGCAACTTGACTTCCAGTTGGAGTAGGTTTCTTTCCCGATAATTGAGAGCTACATGTAGTTTGTCCTGGCGTGTGAGCAAGGTTTCCAACTGATTTACGATTTGTTTGATGTTTGGGTTCTTTCTCACATCTTGATCTACATGTTTTCACGCTAGTTGCTAAGGGTTGGTTTGTTCCAGATCGTCTAAGCTTCATGTGAGGAGTGGCAGCAGTAGCAGTGTTTGCCATAGTTTTCTTACACTTCTCTTCTATTCTAGAGCATTCATGAAATGAGTCTCTACCTGAGAGGGTTTCTTTTACAATTCAAAAGTTCAGAGATTCACAACCATCAACACCAGTATGTGGGACCAAACTTAGTAACTGGTACTGAAAGAAAGAACCTTCAGCCTTTACTAGTTTTTGTATCTGGTTTTTAAAGCCGACTTCTTCCCTGATCAAGCTGAAGATGGTACCGCTGAAGATGCCGGTACCCAACGAACCTGTTAATGCGTAGGACAATCTCGTCTTGTAAATTCTATCGCCTCAAAGTCAAAGAGGCTATAGTATAGTCTTAGACTTGCAGGCCATTTGTGCATTCACTGCTGTTTGAATATTAGTTGTAGACTAGAATAAATGGATTAGTGAAAGCTTAATCGATCTCTGTTAATGTTATGCAATGCCACTCACTGCCACTGGCATCAGAAATTAAAAGAGCTAAATTAGTAAATAACAAATAAGGCCTAGGCCTAGGCCTAGGGCTAGCAGCTAGGCTAGCCCTAGGGCCACTCACACAACATGCGACTCTTGCGAGGTTAGTTGTACTAACCTCGCACAACGCATGTCATTTCATAATGAATTTGGCGCTAATGCAGTTTCGCAGCCGCGATGGAAACTTGGAAATTTTCCTTTTACTCTGCCCCTTTGAAACACGAGTTCCCCCCCCCCATTTGCAAGAGATTTGGCACCCCCCCCCCCGGCCCCAATGAAAGATCAATTTGCCCCCCCCCCCCCCCAGTCAACTTCATATTGGCGTCCCCGCTGTTAATTTATTACCTCCCCCTTTCTTTTTCACTATTCCCCTCTTGTCTCTCGCTCTCTACTAGACAGCTGGCAGCCGTCCGTTTCGAGGAGTTTTTTAACATTTTATTTTTTTTTTAATTTCTCCTCATACACAGACGGCTAGCTAGCGTGCAGCCACCATTAGGGGACTTGCAATGCAAAATCCCCCCGTCGGGGCTCTTCAATTTTTGTCTTTAATGAGTAAAAATTTTGAAAATTCACGCTACCAAAATGCAAATTGATATTCCCTCTTGGCATCAATTGCCAAAAAACGGAGAAAAATCAAGTTAAAAGGAACAAAAACAGTGACTTACCTCGGCTGTCGCGCAAATTCACTTCCCCGTTTTATCCGATCTTAAGTACATAAACATATGGCCATTGAGTCCCCTGTACAGATCGCGCTAGAACTTCGGTCTCTGTATTTGGTGAGTGAAGCCAACGGAGTTCAGCTGAACAACCAACATAACAGAGACCGAAGCTTTTGGTCTAGCTCTCTACCTGATAAGTTCAAGTTGAAGTTTTTTCTCGACCCCCCCCCCCCTTCTCTCTCGTTTTCTTCTTTTGATTAACCCTCTTGCGTATCGAGTACCGTTTTCATTCGAGGCAGAGTAAAAGGAAAATTTCCAAGTTTCCATCGCGGCTACCATACAAAATAGCGAGAAATTTGCTCGATAATTTCAGCTCACGATACTCTTCGCTGTATATCTTGTGTGTGGAACGGGAACATTCAGGTAATGATTTCAATCCAAAATTCGTTAGATTTAACAAATTTAGAATCCAACGAAAATTGAAATTTTTCAAAAAGCGGTGAAATACGATGCTGGGCACAATTTGACCTCAAAATGTGACTGAGAGACTTGCTAACATAAGTTAGAACAGTTGTGAACAGTTACCCGTGGTGAGGTAGTACTAGTATTCGACCGGTGCGAAACTGCATTAGCGCCATGAATTTTGACGTTTTCATTCATCACACGAATGTGAGAGAATGACACACGCCAAAATCCTCACAAAAAATATACTAAATTTATTCATCTTAATCTTATTATTGAATGCAATTTTAAAAATATGCTAAAAAGTAATTTATAAAAAGGGATTTTAAACGCTTACCTCCAGTCCAAATCTCAGCCAAGATACTCCGTCCGATCCTAATACTGCGGTGGAAATTACGCAAACAACAATCGAAATGCGAATTTTTCCTATCGAACAGTCTAGATTCAAGTCGCCGGCGCATAATAGGAAATTGTACCAAAAATCAACAGGTTGCATGTCACGTATAATCGCTGATGGCGCTACATCATAAAATAACGCCTAGAACGCAACCAGCAGTACAGCTGATCTGACGTAAACGACGTAAACAAGCAAGTTTATTAAATAATATCGCGCGCCCTCTCTGTGCGTATAGAGAGAACCAGCGAATCGGCGCCATGCCTGCTTCGACATGAAGAAAAAATCATTGATAAAAAGTACCAGGGGCCCGTTTCTCAACACATGGACAAGTTAGTCATATCTTTATCCATCAACCACGGAGTTAGTTCCAATCTTACTAAACCTGTTTCTCGAAAGGCTTCCTAACTAGAATCCCTTGATATCGATACTATCGGTAAAAAGAGCAGACGAGACGTAGCCTTAGTCACAAAAAAGCATAATTTTCAAAAAGAAAAATTATGACAAAATTGCAAATATTATGATGAATTGGGAAATAAATCTTTTCAAAATAATAGCACAGGTGAATTATGCATCATACATACTTAGACCATGAATACTGGAGCATTCAATTGGAGAGAAAATTAAATTATGAATAATTCATTTCATGACTAAAAAATCACTTGTGGACGTTGAGATGGGTACCCCCGGAGACCCAATTTTAATAGTTTACGAAAGTAAACCATAACGGTTTTCTTTGTAAAATTATGATAATTATACGGACTTTTACGATTCCAAACGTCATCAAAATATAGTTTAACGAAACATTTTTAATCATTGATACCTAAAGATACGATATTGGACAAATTATATGCATAAATTAGAGATAGAATTCATCCAACTGTTAATAGGGGTCTGAAAAAAACAAATACGAGTTCAGTTATGGATGGCCTGACGTGGTAGAATCTTTATCGATTAAATCATTTTACTTTTTCAAAACGAATGGTTTTGTGGCGTTTTACCAACAGTTTTTATAGTTTCTTTGTATTACAATTATCATTGAATGTATTATCGCACTTGCTTTGTGATGTAATTTCAACCTCCATGATTGATTACGTAAGATTATAATTTTAAAATTTCTAGGCCCTTTTGCATGTCATAGTCTACCCACGTGATGCCACTACGTCATTAAGAAAGAAGTTATGACAGGTTCGGAGGTGTCATAAATATTTAGTGAGGTTGTTGTACCCGATCTTGGTAAAGAGGGCTTCGTGAAACGGTTAGTGGACAAGTAGCTCACTATCTCAGATTTAGTCAAGAAGTTAGACTTATGACGGTGTTGAGAAACGGGCCCCAGAAAGACAGAGAGGAATTGAAATTGGCTTCATATCGTTTTGTAAGTTTCATATCCAAAGCTTATCTGATCTTAAATCCATATATATTGCTAATTTAAAAGATATAGCCCGAAAGGCATTGCAAGTGCCGTGCAAGTGGTTATCCTGTGGACGGCGGCGGTAATGTACCCATGGGTGGGCTAGGGCTAGGGTCACTCACACTATTGCGAGGTTAGTATATGCTATACGAACCTCGCACAACCAACGTGTTTTTGTAGTGGATTTTAGAGTTGTCGTTAACATCGCTTCATAACTTGAATGGTGTTAGCCGAAACCCATTCCGCTACTCACCAGGGCTTTTTCTGGTAGAAAGCGTTCCATTATCAATTTTTAACATATTTTTTAAATTTAAAAAGGACACAAAAAAGAGCAAAATCGCTTACCTCCGCCTGGAAAGTGGCTTCGCACGTCTCTTCCACAGAAATAAAAGGAAGGTCGTTGGTGGCGCTAATACAGTTCGCAACCTTAATTCAGCTTGGTGGTATTTTTCAAACTAGATTCATGATTCATTGTATGCGCAATTCCAATAATTGTTTGATAAAATAGAGACCCCAATAAATGCAATAACTTAAAAAACGTACTTTTTTATTATTTTTGCTGACGATAATACTTTTTGGAAAATATTCAAAACGATGACAAATTAAACAAAAAATATAGAAAATTCTATGTACCTTGAACAAAGCCCCGCAAGTGCTATCGTTCGTTTGTCAATTAACGTTCCACCAAAGTCTTTACAGTAAAAAGATTGAACACTTTGCCGACTTTGCGTAACGCTTTGCATCGATTTACGTGTAAGATAATTTCTGTGTCTAGTCTTTCAATTGTAGTGTCTTTGATATGAAGATAAATCGCGCGCCCTCTTTCGCTCATGAGACAAAAAATTTGAGAGCTAGAAAGGTAGCTCTTGTATTTTGTCAACGAGAAGAAAAATCAACGCTTAAATTACGCATTTTGAGGGATATTCATCAAATTATGAGGAATTGACTTCACATCGTTTCGTAAGTTTCGTAGGAGGACTTCATTCTGTATTAAAGTCCTCGTATTAATTTTTCGTAAATTAACGTTATTTGTTGAATGCGCCGTGCCTTCAATTATTCTGTAGTCGGCGGCTGAGATGTAGCCGTGGGTGGGCTAGGGTAGCCTAGAGGCGTCTTGGGAGTAAAAATTATTTACTACGTAGGCTTACTCCCAATGACGCCTGGCACGGGAGGCATTGGGCCACACGAAGGAGAGTTTTTAGAAAAAACAATGTTGCTCCAAAATACTTGATTTGTTTAACTTGCTAGCCACACACTTATATGTACATGGACAACAAGTTCAAATCCCCCCATTACGTACATTTCTTTATACTTAAAAACGATAAATATTAGAAATATTATGAAAGATTATGTAAGAAGATGAGCAGATACTCACCGATGATCTTGTCGCCATTTTCCTTCTTTGTTCGTAGCCTAGTTACAAGACGCGTATAAGATCGGGCGACGATATCATGAGCAGTGCCAATTTAAAAAAAAAAAATCAATCGGCTGATGAATATCGTGAATTGTAAAATACTTGCATTAGCTAATAAGTATTTATTGGCTAATGCAAGTATTTTTAGGGAAAGACTAGGCACCTAAACTATTTTACACGCAAATCGACGCAAAGCATTACGCAAAGTCCGTGAAGTGTCCAATCTTTTCATCGTATAGACTTCGGTAGACCGCATTATTGACGTTCGTTAAAGCTTGTACTGCTGGTTTCGTTCCAGGTACGTAGATTTTTTCTATTTTTTTTTATTAGTCATTTTAAATTATTTGCAAAAAAGTGTTATCATTGGCAATAATAATCTTGAATTATGTTTATGAAGGTATTCCATTTATTGGTGCCCATAATTAGTCAAGTAATCATAAGAATTGCGCATTCAAAGAATTTAGACACAGTTATAAAATTACCGAGGAGCTGAATCAAGGTTGTGAAATTCATTAGCACCACCAACGGGCTTCCTTGTAGTTCCGTAGAAGAGACATGCTAAATCACTTACCGGAAAGAGCCCCGATGAGTAGCGAGAAGGAGTTTCGGCAAATATTATTTCTGCAATGAGGCGATGTTTGCCGACTACTTAGAAATCCAGGGTCAAACGCGGTACGGTGTACGAGGTTAGTATATATATACTAACTTCGTAGTCGTACTAGTGGGAGTGCCTAAAAGTAAAATACTTTATAAAATAATATCAATATATACTGAATGTACCTTTTCAGTTTTTGCCTCAACACTACATGTTTAGGATTAGAGTCCGATTTGAGCGAGCTGTGTGGGGTTGGTACTGTAAAGTAAAGTAAAGTATCTAAACTTAAGGCTATTAAAGCCGACGTCCGTGATCACGTGTCATGATATAACAATTTGAGATTATTGATTTACTTGTTTAGGGGGTCAATTCAGCCATTTGAGAGTGCTGTAAATAGATTCAGTGACCTCAATTCACCATCTTATTTTTCACGACTTGCCGTCTTCCAATAATCATGTTAGGAAGCCTGATATGTTTCCATTGACTACCGGTATTGCACTTGATTGATGTCGGCACTTGACGGGTGAATGAACTTTCCTAGATTTCTTGTGTGGAGAAATCTTCAAAAACTGAGACAGTCCCTGAAAACTGGGATGATCCCAATTTTCTTACCAGCGCCTCTACTGACTAGATAGCTCACCCGCAACAAGCCTTGTCGTGGGGATCGTCCCACACTGTGTGTTACCACGGGTGAATGTACAATTGTTGCCTATGAATGGCTGCAACAGGCCATTGATTGACACAATATGATGGAAAGGGATGGAGACTTGCGTTTAACTGAGCTGAACTGGACTTTTTTTTTGGACCTGGAAGTTGAAGGTGGAGATAAAATCATTCTAATACGAGGTTACTCACTGATGCCTGATTAGATGACTGTCACTTAACTACATGAAAAGTCTAAACTAGGCCTGGAAATTTATTTCCTTGTCTCGTGGCCTCCTGGCAGATAAAAAGTATTTGATAGAAATCTACAATGTACATGTATAATATAATATACTGTTAATAATCCTGCATTCCCCAGGTTTTAACAAAATGATTTTCATGATTGTTGAAATCTCAGTTTTCTTCATTAAATCTAGACCAAAAGCTTTTTAGGAACTGAGAGAAAATTTGCTGATGTGCACTGGCATCTTGTTCAGTCGTTTGGCTGATCGTCAGCCAGACAATTGAATCCAAGCACACAGAGGCAATGGTTTTTATTTTCCTGCGAAATGATCACCTTATTGACCAAATGACATTTGCTTTTCACTGATCACCTTGCCAGCCCAAGTGATGCTAATCAAAGTGGGAAAGTGTACCCTACTTAGTTTTTATTCCATTCTTAGTCCTTACAGATTGACATACATGTAATTTAGTATTTTGTGTTGAACACCATAGATTTTGAATAAATGAATTGTTTCTTTGTTATACTAGATTCATTGATTTGGAAACATTAACCTGAGCTGTTACAACAGTAACTATGTCAACTATGAGAGATGGGCGTGGCTTAAACATGGATGGTGCAACGGAGGAAGATGATTGGATAGAGGCTGAGATCCAAAGAGAGTTAGATGCCCTTTCACCCTTGGATGATAGCGCCCTTTCTAGTGGAACACAGGATGAAGATGACATCGTCAATTTGGTAGAAGATGGAGAGGTAATGATGATAGTGTGAGGAACACATTTTCTATTTGAAATTGATTCTTTAAAAGACATTATTGATTTCTTTTTAAACAGCCATAGTCATGTCTTCTTATTCTTAGTTGCCTGATTTTATTCAAACTTTCACAAAATATTTTGTTTTCTCATGTTTCTTCTTGTAAATAAATCATTTTAATCTGAAGGTGACTAAAGGAATGGATAAAAGCTTACATCAAATTGTATTAGTAAATAAGGCAAATGATATTACCTTTCACTTGGAGGAGTTTCTTTTAAACAGAATTGCCAAGTACTGACATAAATTCTTGAATTACTTCAATTCTTGAATTACATAAATTCTTGAATTACTTCAAAATAAATAAGTGCAACTATATGAATATGTCACAGAACAGACTTGGGTGTGGCTAAGTGGTTAACGCTTATTCTTTAAAAAAAAAATCTCTGAAATATCCCTCCCACTCCACAACTATATTATAGTATTTCCAAAAAGTATGAGGAAAATTACCACTTTAAAACAATATTTGTTTTTAAATTACTGGTATAGATTATACAACATATTTGTCTTTTGATGAGGGCACAGTCTTAAATATAATCATGTGACTTTTGTTTCCATAGGAACCACCTCCCAATGGTACTATCCCAGAGTCAGTGACCCAGTTCTTACAAAGGGTCAAAAGCAGAGCACAAAATGCACAGATAGCAATAGAAGAGTGCAACAACCTCTTAGAATCATCACACAAAGGTTAGTTTTGATTGACAGGCTTGCATTCTGAAGTCAGGTTTAAAGTTTTGGTTTAACTATGGATAGACAATGGTGGCATAAATCCCTGACAGTACAGGTTCATTGTATCAGCTCATTTGACTTTTAAATCATTCTTAACTGTCTGGGAAGAATGAAGAAGATAATTGTCTTCACCATTAAAGAATTAGGAAAGAGCACAGTAAACATACAATGATATAACAATTTTGACACTTGTGGCTTCCTTTAATTTTAGCCCTGAGTCTAAGTTAATCCCGACATCAGAATAAGGGCCACAGTGTTGGTAAATTATGTTTGATCTTGTGCGTGAATCTCGATAAGTAAGAAAAAAAAAGAAGATAGAATGAAAAAAAGATTGATAAGTTACAGCAATATACAATAATACACACTAAAAAGGAAAATCAAACTGAATTAAAGAATATTAACAAATTGCAGTAATTATAAGCATGCACAAACACAAAACAAAAATACATATTTTTTATGCATTCCTTATGTGAATTGAGAAAAGCAATATATAAAAAAATCATTTGCAGCGATATGAAATAATTCTCACCCAAAATAAAGAAGAAAAAAATAATTTGATAAAATGCAGTAATAAACAATATCTTACACGCCTAAAAAAGAAATGATTCTTAAAACAATCATGAAAATTAGGCTATATTCTTGTGAGGTTTCTGCCCACTTTGTTGCTGCAATTGCTGTGACATATCTCTATGATCTGTATGTTATAGAAATAAAAGTAATATTAGATGTAATGATTTAAAACAATGCCATGTATTTGCATACTGTCATAAAAGTAGTCACTTTATCTATTGTTTCTATTTATTTATACATGTATTCAAATAAATATAACATACAAATGAAATGTGTTTCGAAACCTTAATTCTACTCCAGGAAATATTTCAGGAATTATATATTTTATGTCTTTTATTGATGCAAATACAGTCAAAATGTATAAAGTAATTAAAACACAACAACAGAAATAATAGTGAATGAATATGCGAAAAAAGCTATAATAGATGAATAATAATTATTACTTAGAAACCCCTGAAAGCATGTAATAAGCTCAGCATCATACGAAAGCCACGGCCATAGCCAGATTAATGTGGCCTTGAAGCCTGCCAATATTTAAAGCTCAAGTTCACCCCAGAAAAATTTTGATTTGAATAAATAGAGAAAAATGGAGTAAGCATTATGCTGAAAATTTCATCAAAATCGGATTGAAAATAAGAAAGTTATGACATTTTAAATTTTTGCTTTTTTTTCACAAAACAGTGATATGCACAACTCAGTGACATGCAAATGAGACAGTCGATGATGTTCCTCACTCACTATTTCTTTTGTTTTTTATTTTTTGAATTATACAATATTTCATTTTTAAGGACCAATAAGGACCAACTTGATTGAACCATATAGTATTAAACAATGCTAATTGCACATGTTCAGGGACAAATTAATCGTTGGAATATTTCATATAATAAACAAAAGAAATAGTGAGTGAGTGATGTCATTAGTCTCCTCATTTGCATACTGACAAGGATGTGAATATAAATGTTCTGTGAAATTAAGGGAAACTTTAAAATGTCATAACTTTCTTATTTTACATCCGATTTTGATGAAATTTTCAGTGTTATGCTTGTTGGATTTTTCTCTTTTTATTCAAATCAACTTTTTGTTGGGGTGGACTTGTCCTTTAAACAAAGATATCAATCAAATTTCATGTCTGCTCTCATTCCTATTTCAGTGACTGATGATGATGATGTAGAGAACTTTGCCTATAAGTCTAAGGAGTTGAATGATTTAGCTTTCCAGTTAGGTGAAGATCCTGAGGAGCTCAGAGATAGGGTGAGATTGGGTCCTGTAAGCCTAGTTTTCATGATTGATTGTATATTGTAAATAATGCAATTAATCATAAAAAGTTCTTCTGTGATAGTTGATGAGCTTTGTGTCACTGAGTCCAGGGCCCTGTCTTACAAAGAGTTACGATTGATCCAATCAACGTTGTTTACTTCAGAAAATTTGCACACTGTACTTCGTGAACAAAGAGAAGAATTGTTGAGAAAACAGTAAATGTACTATTAATATACATCATACATGTACATAGAAAATAATTTGAATAAACATGCATTTAAGATGTTAACGTTGCTGGCTTCCATAGTTGTTGATCGGATCAATTGCAACACTTTGTAAGACGGGGCCTAGATGGGATTTATGATTGGATGATTTCCAATTAGTGCAGCGTCAGAATGATTCATTTGGGGAATGCATTTGATAGTTTGTGGTTGAATATGAATTTGTCTATAATGTAGGGCTGCATGAGATGATGATAATATAGAAAATATTGACCAATATTGATTGGTCACATTATCATTTTCTTTGCTATACCTTTCATTTATTCTTTATTCTTCTTTTACATTCCATTTTGGATATATCTTTTTTTTACGAATTGCTTTCTATTGTATGTCTAACTAGTGTCATTTACATTTGTGTCTCAGATTTTATTATGAATTGAATTTGATTTATTGTTATTTTCCCTCATTTGCTTTTTCTCTCTCTCTCTCTCTCAAGTTCTCATCTGTCATGATTATTACCTTCACCGCTTGTGTGTTTATAAACCTTTGTAATTCAGTAAAGATTCCATTTATATTTGTCTTGCTTACTACACCATAGGTCATCCATGAGCTTGAAGAGGCTGACAGGAAGGACTTGGAAGATTATGAAGGTCAAAGGTCAGAGGGTCAGGTCAATGGATTGGATCTTGTTCCTGTTCTTGATGAGGGTATGCTTGATCTCATATCTAACAATTTACAAGTTTTTTAAGGTCAAATTAATCCACTATTGCTGCAAATTGGCAACAATCGCTAATTTTTATCTTCATTTTGGTTGAAAAAATACAAATGGATAAACATGTAACATTAGTAAAAAAAAAAGTGTATCTTAACAGCCAAATTCTAATGAAAAGATACCAATTTAGAAATTAAATAAAGTTATAAAATGGTAAAATGACTAGATTTCAATTAGACAAATTGATTATAGCTGAACTTGGATTTGACGATATGGGTTGGGACTGAATGAAAATTAGACAAAGTGGGTTATAGATGAAGTGGCAATTTACTGTAAAGTGTTACTGTAAAGTGTATATTCCAGTTTTGATTGATTTTTATTTATGCCTTTGTTATATATAGAGAGTGGAGCTGTAATGGTCTACACGGACGTCAACAAGTTTGAGCAAGATTTGATGGAGAAAGTCCAGGCTCTAGAGGGTGTCCTTCAAGAACGAGAAGAGATTGAGACCAGAGAACGAGAGGAAGCGCGCCGGACCATGGCGATCCTTGACCAGAACGCTGAAAAGCTTCGTCAGAAGAAACAACAGGAAAACGACGAGGAACAGAGAAAACTAGCACAAGAGAGAAGGGTACGTTATCCATGAAAAATTAGTCAAGAGATTAGCATAATTTAGCTCATGAAATGTCTGAAATGTCTACAAGTTAGAAAAAATTCCGTAAATTACAAAATACTTCTGTAAATTATCATTTTTGGGGATGTGGTTTACTTCAAAATTGATTCATATATATGCTTATTGGAGTGACAGTGAATTGATTAGGTTTTAGGGGTCACAAGATAAAGGGTCAAAGATCAAATCTATAATTTTGAAAATTATAGAAGTGTAAAATATTTCTAATCTGAAAATGGGTAAGGCATGAATTTTGACTGCATGCAGTCGCTCTCCATATACTTCCAATCACCTTTCATGATGTATTTGTTTCTTGTCTTTTGATTAAATTTTGGGGACGAGGGAAGATCGCCAATCATGGGCATCCCACCGAAGTATGGTAGGCCACACCAAGGGCAACCTGTCCCCTTAAAGAAATTCCTCACAGACTAATAAGCTGTGGAACCTAGGGCTACCTAGGCTCGTTATTTTCCTTACTCATTAGTTTAAGGCATAGAGATAAGATGGTTGTCCCACTCATATTTAATTTAACATCATTTTTCATGTGATGGTTAGTGATCAATATGAAAATCGCTCATTACTTTGCAAAATGTGTCGAAATACCACCAAAATTCTTTCCATTTGCATTTTGAATAATTTCCTAGGATAGTGAGGTTGGTTTTCTTGATATTCATGCATTGAAAATGTCAATATTATGTAAAATTCAATTTGTGCATACATAATGAGATATGCAAATGAGATGATGCATATTCATGATGTGTAGCTCTAGCACATAGGGCATGTAGCAAACTTCTTTTTTTTTAAATAAATATTATAGGATCTTGTCTGAGTGCATTGCTGGGACAATCTAGATGTTCCTATTCTGTAGATTACTTTGAGTAGAATAACAATGTAACTAATAGGGCATTGCAAGCCATTTGCAATCAATTGCAAAACTATTTGTGATATAAAATCAATCATATGTCTAGCAAATAATATGCAATTAAATGCTGATCTGCTCATTACAACAAAAGGGATGTAAACTGATTTGCTACAGCTAAAATTGATCTATCAATTGTAAAATTGCAATAGAAATGTGTAATTGATTGGACATATTTCCCCCCCTGGACATAACAAATCATGAATATCCCCTGTGAGGATGGCTGTTGCCGATGCAATGCCTTGATAATATGGCCTGTATTAGAGACTTAGTTTATGTGATATGACATTTTAGTCGTAGCAGGCATGGTTGTTTTCTTTATTGTTTTCAATTAAGAATTCGTAATTCTGCCTTATATTTATCTTAAAATTACATACATAAACTTGTCTGAGGTTTCTTGACATAGCAACAAAATGTAATATTGATATTCTTCGCAAATTCATGTTTTTGAGTCATTTTTTCTCACAAGTTGCACAAGATTTGAAAAGAAAAAATGTCATGAAATGTTGTGGTGTATTCTTTTTGCTATGTGGACTAGTTACAGTGTCAAACGGCCAATGAAAGTTAAATGGTTATTTCTATCATTATTGTTGAAAATGAGGTCATTTTGTGTAATTGATTTAATTTGTGATATTTCTAAGTGTATTGAGAACAGGGACACCATGGGCAGTAAGAGTATTATTTATTTTTTTGTTTTGTTTAATTTTGTCTTGTTTTTATTTTTGTTATTTATAGGTCATACAGGCAAGAATGGAAGAAGAGATTGCTAATGAAACAAGACAAACACAAGAAGAGTTACAGCAATATCAGGTAATCTTCCTTCCTCTCATTATAAATTGATTTATTGATTGATTATTTCATTTCCATGCACTTATTAAATGTACAATATAAAATAAAATTAATAAGACTATTTCATGGTAAAATATTAACAGTCATTGCATGGAAGGGGATGGTCATAAGCATAATGGCTTGAAAGAAAATAGGAATTATAATTATAAATGAAATAAGGAGAATTTTAATATTAATATTCATAAAATTCGAATTAATAATTGAATAATTCCTCATCGAACCAACAGATTTCATTGAACCAAATCCAATTCAAGTAGAGATTGATCTTTAATTCCTATCTATGAAAGACATAATATTGATTGATTACAACTCTTTGTGACACTGGGCCCATGGGTATTGCTATATTGGGATCAATACAATTTAATTGAATACAACAGTTGTTATTTTGAATAAACCGATGACATGAAATATATAGCTTTCCTGCTGTTATGTATTCATATACCTTCTTTCTGTCCCCACAGCGTCAGATTGATGAGTTATCCAGACAGACTGCTCAAGAGAGGGCGGTGTTTGAGCAGGAACAACATCAAGAGATACAGAGACAACACACCAAGAAACATACGGCTGCTACAACTATACAGGCAGCTTTTAGATCATACAGGTAAGATATGCTCTCAGTAGAATATCTCTTTCTACAGTTTATAATCCCTGAGCGACAATACCTCCATGAAATGATGCCCAGGAATGCTTTACTTCTGATACATTCCCTTGTTTTTTTCTGTAAGGTGAGGAATCCATCTGAGAAGAAGATGTGATCGATTAAAAACTTATTGAAATTCTCTTCCTTGCAACATCAAATAGATTTCAAATTGAAATTCATTTAAATCTAAGCTTAAAAACTTTCTTTTCAATCAGTCAACATCTTATTAACTTATTCCCATCATATTAACTTATTGTATGTTTATTCTATCAGTACAAGTCTTGAATTTTATATTTTACTGTATACAGTGGGTATAAAAATAAACGGGACAGTTTTGAAAAGTCTATACAAAATTTGTTTCAAATTATAATATCTATATTTTGACGTTAAAAGATGCACTAAAATCTTATCTTTGAAATGCAATTTAAAAAAATAAATTTTGTTCATGCTTGAGCGAACACGTACGTTTTTTTTGTGGGAGGTTCAAAAATAGTATTGCGCCAGAATGGCAGAATATGAGTAATAGATGATCAGACTTCTTGCTAATCAGCAGACTTCCTCTCAACCTTTTCATTATCTGTGCCATAATTTTCGAATTATGCTGTCAAATTTTATTTACAAATTTATTTATTTATTTACTTGAATTATTTTGTTCTTTTTTCAATTAAATCTCTTTTACCTTTGAATTTTCCCTCATAAGGAAGAAAAGAAGACTTTTTGTCAACCCAAGCAAGAAGATTTGCATTATTAATTGGGAAAACTTTTAATTATTCAAATCCTTTATCTTTCCTTTTACTTCCTTTCCACTTTTTTTTCTTGGTCATGATTTTTTTTTTTAATTGAGGGGGGGGGGGGGGCATCCCAAACCCCCGCCCATCTGTATGACACTGTTCAAAAGGCACCATAACCTTTGTAGCACACAATGAAAGGATTTGAAAAAAAATACAAGCTCTCCCATACTTCGGTTAAAAAAAAAATGTTTTTGCTTGAAGAAGGAATATTCAAAGCTAAAAGAGAACATATTAAAAAGAAACAACGACAGAACAATTCAAGCAAACAAATAGATTTGAAAATGAATTTTGACCGCATAATTTGAAAATTGTGGCAAAGATAATGAAAAGGTTAAGAGGAAGTCTGCTGATTAGCAAAAAGTCCGATCATCATATTTATCATTTTATGCCATTCTGGCGCAAGCCTCCTTTTTAATCCCATACAAAAACATTCCGTGTTCGCTCAAGCATGAACGAAACTAAAATTTTTAAATGGCATTTGAAAGATAAGACTTCAGAGCACCTATTAACACCAAAATATAGACATCATAATTTGAAACAAAAATTTTATAGACTTCAAATCTGTCCCGTTTTTTTTTATACGCACTGTAAAGGGACTGCCTCGACAGAACCTTTGCTTTGTTCTTTTGCAGCTTCCCATTTCATGTTCATTTTTATGCATGTACTGTAAAAAGCCTTGTACAATCTTAGCCCTTTTTATTTTATCTTACTATGTATCTTTGTTCCTTTTTTTTTCTTTACATTTTGTGTATTTGTTATCTTTTTTATTTGTCAAATGTATTTTAATGGACTTAAATAAATCAATAAATAAAATGAAAAAAATGAAATATTTCCTTCAGAACATAGGTAGAGAGTGGCTGATGTACAGTGTAGATTAATGCCCTGGTGGGTGTTTCATAAAGCTGTTCGTAAGATACGAATGACTTTACGCACGACTGGTGATCCTTTCTTGTGCTATGTGATATCCCTATATAAATTATAATTGATTTATGACCTAAGAACATGTTTCAGTCGTGCGTAAAGTTGTGCGTAACTTTACCAACAGCTTTATGAAACACCCACCGGGACCTTATCAAAAATCTGGACACTTATCGAGTAAGCGACAATACCTCTATGAAATGCATTATTTCTATTATAACCAATTTTTCATTTAGGGTGAGGAAGCCATACAAAAAGAAGATGAGATTGATTCAAGAAGGACTGAAGGAGAAACGAGAGAATGAACGGCAGATGGAGATTGTTCTCAGCAGGAAAAGAAAAGAAGAGCAGAAACGGAAAGAGAAACTTGAAAAGATGAAAAAAGAAGAGGAAGAAAGGTCAGTTTTCTTTAGTCTTTATAAAGCATTCTGGATAATGGCCCAGTCACATAAATTACAATTGATATTTATAATTAATTATAACTTTTTGTACATGATTGCCATTGATTTTGATAGTTATGGTTATGCTTAATTGTGCGATTGATTGTATCTTACTTTCCTATAGGCCCATAATGTAGTAGGTAAGTAAAGGAAATGGTGGATTATTGTATGAATGCATTATCATGTATCTAAACATTGTATACTCTCTTTTATGAAAGATAAGTACATCGGTCTGTTGTGATAACTTTGGCTCTGTTGCAAAAAAAAAATAATTTGTTGTAACTACCATGAAAATCTTGATTTGGTTGGCGATTAAGCAATGTTCCCAAAAATTATTTTGGAATATGTTTGTTTCCTCACTTGATACTGTCCACAGGAAAAGACATGAGGAAGAGGAAAAAAGGAAAGAAGAGGAGAGGCTAGAGATAGAACGACTGGAGAGGATAAAGCTGAAGAAGGAGAAGAGAGAGAAGGAGAGGTTGGAGAAAGAACGGCAGAAGAGAGAGGAAGAAGAGGCAAAGAAACAGGAGGAGCTAAAGAAACAAAGTGAAGAGATCTTGAAGCGAATCTTGCCTGATCATCAGCCAAAGGCAATCGAAGGAAGACCTGATGCAGGTGATCCCAATCTGCAGGATAAAGAAGGAACTTCCAATGCGTCTGCTAGGCAGCAAGGAAGCTCTTCGACTGATATTACCAATGATAGTACTAATAATGAGACCCGTACAAATGAAGAACAGACTGTTAGTCTTAGAGAGTCTGTGTTTATCACTGAAAAAAGTACCAGTTTTGTTGGAGAGCCATCTTCTGAAGACATTCAAGATTTGGTGATTGATGAGGTCAAAGGTCAGGAAAGGACATGTGAAGTTCTTGATAGTTCTGTGCATGATGGAGGATTGGGGAAGATGTCTCATCGTCACATGAAAACATCTCAGAAAAGCTTAGATGATAAGAAGGTTGAGGTAGGGATGCACCAGTTATCAGAACAGCAAAGATCAATGGCTGAAGAAAGTTCTGGAGGTGAAAAATCAAAAGCGGAAAATAAATCAATTGTGAGTCATTATTCTACTGACACTGTGGAGTTGAGTGTGTCTGGGAAAGTAATGCAAAATACGGTTAAAGAAAAGGAAGACCTGAGCAATGCAGCTTCAAGGAAGCCAAAGGCCACTGAGGATATCACTTCTGCGAGCCTAGCTGAGACTGCTACATGCCAGCAGACAGATGTGCCCCTAAATTCAGATACTGATAAATTACCATTGCAAAGTCAAGGAGATACTAGTGATAGTTTAAAATCCAGAAATGTTAATGTGGCAGAGCAAATAAAGACTGAAAAGCAGATGGACTGCTCTTTGATAGAACAGCAGAAGGAAGGAAGAAGTTCAGAAGGCACCTCACAAGGAGATTGTTCAGGAGAAATGTCCAACATGATGGAGCATCGCCCTCTTGTGGGAGATCTTGAACAACGTCGTCTACAGTGGATCCAAGACTGCATATCCTTGACGTAAGAATGCTTCACTATGTGTATTTTATACTCTATTGTAAGGTGTCTGAATCCACACTGTTATCACATCGCACTAAATTTGTATTTTTGACAAAAGTTGCAGTATTTATGAACACATTGTTTATGTTTATTAATTTACATAGACAGTTGGCTTATTATACAGTAACCTTAGGGACAGGTATATACTTAGCGACCTATGGTAAAAGCATGGATTTATTATTTCTCAATGTACATGCCAGATTAAGTGTTAACAATGCAAGAAATCTGCATAAACCATGGTTTAAAACCAAGGATTCAAAACCACTTGTGTATTCAGGCCAATAAAGCTATTCTAATAATTTTCATCATACAGGAAACTTGCCAGTAGAGCTAAACTTGCTAGTACATCCACAAAACCTAGGAGACAGCTCCGTAGACCAGCTTCAGCCAAGAAGATCCAGGCCCTGTCAGAAGACCAGATCAAAGCTGTGTCACCATCACATGTTCCCTTAGACCAGGTAAAGATTGTTGATAGGGCTCTATCTAATAGTAATCATTTTGATAATAATAGCATTCCAGTCTTGTAAAGGGCATATCATGTTACATCTATTAAACGTCTCCGTGGGCTTCCAAACTTGTTGAATTTTTGTTAAGTTGTTGCACGCTATTACATGATTTTATTCTTGTTGCAAACACAGGTGATTGTATGTTTTTTGATAGTTCAGTAAATTACCACTGTGCTCTCTTTTGTTCACCATGTATGGAAAGAATCAATTTCCTACCTCACATTCAACAAGCACTACAAAGTAGTGATGAGTTTACTAAATGTTTTTTTTCTGCAGGTTCAAATTACAGCTTGATGTAAGGGAAGTTTTTTTATAAATATTTTGTTAATTACAAGATCATACATGATGTAAATAAAAACCTATTTTCAAAAAGTGAATTAATGTGCTGAATCACTGCTATTGATATTGCGTTCTAAGTATTGATTAGTTATTTGAATTTTTTTTGTAAGTTTAAATTATAAAATATAAGGGAATTTTGAAATATTTTTTTTATTTACAAAGTGTGATCAAAAAGGAAGATTTTCAAAAAGTAATTCATTGTGCTGAAACAGTGCTATTAATGTTATGTTCAGGGCCCCGTCTTACAAAGAGTTACGATTGATCCAATCAATCGTAACTCTATGGAAATCTATGACATTAGTGTCATAATTTTTTCTACAGGAAATTTGCAAAATGTCCTTTGTAAATGAAGGAGAACACACCAAATTGTCAAAGAAATCAATGAATTTATGGATATACATTCATATCTAGAAATTTTTTAAAAACAAACATGCATCTTACATGTTGACTTTGCTGGCTTTCCATAGTTGCGATTGATTGGATCAATCCCAACTCTTTGTAAGATGGGGCCCATGTTGTATTATATTACATAATGTTATATAGATAAACTTATTACAAATTTTATCATGTTTTTTTCCTATCATTTTCCCTGCAATCTCAGGTGACTACTGTCAAGTTGAAAGACCTTCCAGGCAGCTCGCTGACCTCTCTCACAAAATGTCAAAGGTTAAAAACTTTGAACCTGAACAACTGCGGAGTCCCAGCCCTGGAAAGCCTTGATGAGAGCCCTGATATCTTATGGATTGATGTATCAGTAAGAACAAAAACTGTTTCACTATTTTTTAATAACTTTCTGATACAAATAATAAAGATATTTGGAATATATACTAGCAAGAAAATATTATTGCAAATGGCAGGAGTTTTTCAGTTCATTAGCTGTTCAAATAAAGATAGGCACAGTGATTTTCCGCGATCGCGGAAAACGGACGGAATTCACGGAATCGGCCTTTTGAAACGGAAAGTGGCCTTTCAAACGGAAAATCACGGAAAACATGTTTTTTCTCAAAATGCACAAAATAGCAACAGAAATTAATCCCAAATCCTCAACAAAATACGAATATCAACTGAAAAAAACACGATCTCACTTTGTCTTTGCTACAACAATCAACACATTGTAACTACACTTGAGCCCCTCCATCACTCGATCGTATCTAAATTAGTTTACACTCACGTCCGCATATAAGGCAGAATACAGCCGTGTGTTGCTGCCCTCTGCGTTCGGTCATAATATAATGATCACGGTGATTCGACAAATCCAAAATGGCCGATGGGCGGAAGTCGTCGACGGTTCAAAACGATGTCCGAAAAGTCCCCAAATCAGCGATAAAATCCCATTTAACCATAAAATAATGCTAATAATATGAAAGGTGAGGATGTATTCATGTTGATTATGTTTCTATATATAGTTTTTGAGCTCGAATCTCTTCGATTAAAATGGATTTTAAAGCGATGTTAGTACATTGGTAGATGCAAGTTTTGACCAGCGCTAGCATTTTGACATCGCTACTCATTGCGTATTGGTTTTCTATGTAAACGGAATTGTCACTTTTTCATGTACACAAAGTCTATGGGGAAACGGAATTTCCGTTTTCAGACATGCTGAAACGGAATTTGAGATTTTCTGAAACGGAAAAGGCAATTTTTAGAAACGGAAAATCGCTGTCGCTATAAAGAGAGTTGAATGATGGCTATTGTGATTTTGGTGTTATATTTAAGAAAATTTTATATATGTATAGCAATGGTTTTAGTTTTTGTACTATTTTCAGATATTGATTATAAACTTGCTCATATCAAGAAATATTTATTGACGTCATTTATATTACAAATCATTTTGTGCAAAATTGCAAACAAAACGTTGTCCCAAACAAATATCTTGTTTCTTGTATCTTGTGCATGTTAAAATGAAAATAAATATTTGAGGGCATTTGTCAAAGTTATTTACACAAGGTACCTTTAGAACAAAGAGTGTCCTATTGTATTAACAGCCAAGAAAAATGATGTGCATTATTTGTTTTATAGAAAAGTGATGTGGATCCTTATTATTTGATAAACCATATCCTCATGACCATTTATCAGTTCAGAATTGGTCAAGTAAATTTACATATTGAGCAAATGAAATGTGTAGTGGATGTTTCATAAAGCTGTTCATAACGTACAAACGACTTTACGATCCTTTGTTTTGGTAAATGGTATACTGTAAAAGTGGACCATCTATGTTAATGCAAGTTTTGAACTGCGGTTCAATTGCATGTATCGTTTTGGCAAAGAGACTGCATAATTGACCTATAGAGGGCGACATTTAAGCAAGCAAGCTTGAGCTCCAAAATCATATGCATCGCAAGAATCTGTTCCAATGTGATAATTTTTCCTAACAGTTGCAGATCGGTATTTAAATTATCATTTTGCTTGAAATATAAGTTGCTTTTGCTGTTTGATTGGTGAGTGTTGAGATCTGTTTAGTTTTTAAGAAGACATCTTGTCGATCGCCCAGGTTTGTTGATTGATCCAATGCACTTTGAATAGCCGTAATCCCCCCGGTCCTTACCCGGTGCTCGGCCGTCCATACCATGCCAGCAGCGCCTCCGTTTTGCCTTCCCTGATGTCCATCCCGCAGAGAAAAGTTGTGCTAAATGTCACAAAAGCTCATGATTGGATCAAAACAATGCTGAATCACGCTGCTTTAGAGCTAGAATTATGATCAGAAAATACAATTTCCTTGCTGAAATGTTAACTAAAACCATTCACAGATGGGGAAGAAGGAAGTGACTTTGTGATTATAGAGTGTGCAGTGCGAATTCAAGAATCTGCAAATATGTTTTGAAGCCGCCAAGCATGAAAGATTAATCCCGCGAAAATAGCAGCGTTTACAGTATACTGAAATCATCATTGGTGTTGATATAGATCCCAAGAAAGTGTCACCAGTCACACATCATTTTTTTTTTAAATAATTTACAACCAGCTTTTATGAAACTCCTACCAATACTCCATACACAAAGGTTGGCAATCAATAGCTAAACACCAATGACCAATCAAGATCATTGTTGCATGCGCAATCTGTTTAGAATACTGACCGGGAACCAATCAGTGTGGTTCTTTCATATTTGCAATTCATTGCAAGCCTTTGTGTTACGCAGCCCAGGTCACATGTGCTCGATGCAACTCACAACTAATCATTTGATTCACTTTGTCATCTAATAATGTTAACATATTTCCCATTTCTTTTTTCAGTATAACAAGATAGAGAGTATGTTATGTAGAGACAGGAGATTTCTTTGTGGTTTAGATGTATCATGGAATATTCTAGCCTCATTACAAGGAATAGAAGGATGTAGCCAGCTTAGAAAACTCAATCTTAGTCATAATAAGATTACTAGAATAAGTAAGTACTTGAAAATGAAGAAAACGTAGTCTCCTTTCACACAAAGTTGGCAAACAACAGTTTCAGCGTTTTGGCTGCGAACTGCAAGCCTTTGTTGGCCAGTATAAATTAATGTTGAAATCTGCATTTTGGAGGAGGTTATTTATCACATACTTGACATTAGTTTTATGTTTACAAAGAATCAATATGGCAACATATACCGGGTAGTCACTTTGCAGCTTTTACATGTATGCATTGTTTAAGGCGCTCCAAATAAACACGGCAACTCTCCCCAAATTCATATCAAATCATTCATAGAATGAGTGCATAATAATTGTTGAGGTAATCTTGATGTAACATCAGACATTAATTGGTATGAAAAATCTCTTTCAAATTGTAGGGACGACTAATTTCAATTTCACTTTTCTATGAATCATACTACCGTTCCGTTGCTGGAATTGGATTTGATATGTAAAGGCTATTAGTGCTACAATTATTATAGAAAATCATGCTCACATGATTGATTAATTAATTAATTGATTATTTATGTATGTCATTGATTTATTTTCTGATTTGTTTAATTGATTAATTTATTGTTTTATTATTAAATTTGTCAATTTTTTTTTCAGGTGGTGTTGAAACACTTCTTTCTTTGACCCATCTTGATCTGAGTCACAATCAACTGGTCAATGTCTCTGGTTTGACCTCTTTAGTCCATCTCCAAGACCTTAACTTGACCTCTAACCATCTCAGCAGTGTCCGAGGGCTTGACCAATGTCCGCTCTTACAGAGGCTGGACCTCAGCTCTAATTCCCTTTCACAGGTGGGTAATGAAATGATGAATCATTTTGATTTTTTGTTTTGGTTATTTACAACTTCTGTGGAAGCTGACTTCTCCTTCTAAATGCATGTTATTGCATGGCATGTGTTGTTTTTAAAAATCATGTAGCTGCATATCATGTCGTCTCTGGGCTGTTAAAAACTTCCTTTCCTCCAAATTCGAAAAATTTTAGGACAGCTCATCAATTGCTTGGCTTTGGTTATGACATAAGTGGCCACCTTCTTTTGCCTAGGAAGTGTTCTCTCTAGGAATTAGGAGACTGTTTATTAATAAGTTTGCCACCATTGCCTTACATGTATTTCTAAAATACAGCTTTTTCTTAGCCTTAAAGCTTTTAGCACCCAACTACTATACTGATAATATTGAATTGAACTCTATTTGGGTTTAATTTGACTGTATTTCCATATGTTTGACTGCATTTCTCTTTATCTCTTTGATTTCCATTTTAGATTCCTAACCTATCCAACAACGTCCTATTACGCTCCTTGTCACTAGCAGGGAATAGTCTTTCATCACTGGGGGATTTTACATCAGTCTGGCTCCCTCTATTGTTACATCTAGATCTTAGTCAAAATGGGTGAGTTCAAAAGCCTTGCAGTGTGTGATGTTAATCTTGATTGTTTTGATTGCCAAAAAAGTGAAAATGAGAATGAAATCTTGTGACCAGTGGATCATTTCATCAATATTTTTGGCATTAGATTGCTTGGGTTATAGAATAATCACCCAGACTTGTAACCTTGGAAACAGTCCAAATATCCTTGGCTATGTCCTGCGTGGGTGTTTCATAAAACTGTTTGTAAGTTAAGAGCGACTTTAAGAATGACTGGTGACCCTTTCTTGTGGTAAATGGTATATTCATTGGCGATGGTTTAGCGCATAAAAAGGGTTCACCAGTCGTTAGTAAAGTCGCTCTTAACTTAAGAACAACTATATGAAACGGCCCCTTTAAGTGTGAGAACTGTTCTATATTAAAGGTACATTGTGTGTAATCAATGGTTTGTATAATATGGATGTTATATTAGTCCTTTGACTGTTCTACAAATATTAGATGCATTCAAGGGTTCAACTTGCATGAATACAAGATAAACTTCTTACAATGTTTCTCATTACTTTTATATAGCAGCATTCTTTTTACAAACATTTTTCTTTTCTTGTGTGCAAATTAATTGTTACACAGCATAGTACATCCATATAGTCACACACACACAGTGGATCATTATAGAAAGAAAACAATGTCACACAGTGTGTTCACAGTGTGTTATTAGTATACAAATAATGAATGTTTATGAGTGCAATGGACAAAATACTTCATGAGGTGAAAGATGAAATGATCCATTCATTATTTGGTTTATATGACACCTAGAAAATGATTTTTTTCCCATATGAAATACATGAATTTTCGATGCAAAACATGCTCATGCAGTGCGAGTTCGGTCTGTTGCAGGATTGTTACGTCATTACCACATGTGCATGAGCTGCAGTCTGTGTGCGCGAGTGCAATGGACAAAATCGTATGGATCCAAAATTGCACGATGAATGGATCCAAAATTGCACGGTTGATGACGTCATTGCAAAATGGGCTGAATGAACGATATCAAACAAGCAATCAAATCACAAGGATCTATCTAGGTGTCATATAATCTCTAATATATACATGGTTATATATGTAATTATACACTGTAGAAACCTCCACAGTGTATGTATTCACATTGTATTCACATAGTGGACCCTGTGAAGATATAATTCACACTGTTAAAATGCTCAAATAAAAAGTGTGTAGGAGATTTTTCAAACTGTTGGACAGGTTATTTTCAATTGGTCTAATAATGATAATAATAATACAAAACATTTATAGGGCGCTTAATACAGGCGTTTCTAACGTGCTGTGTTCTGAATTTAACTTCGTCCAATCACCAACTCGTCTACTATCATTTGGTCTACCATCAGTTCGTCCACAAATCACGTACGTCATCTAATTGCCATTTCGTCCACTCACCATTTTGTCTGATAACCAGTTGGTTTCAATAGCTTTTAGTCCATGATACCATTTGGTCTTATTGAACTAAGTGTTAATTGGGCAAAATAAATGAAAAGTAAATAGATATTAGACCAACTGGTTATGAGATGAAATGGCCATAGACAAACTGGTGATTAGCCAAAGTGATGATTGGATGAATTGGACACTTTACCGTTGGACACACTGTGAATACTGTTAACACTGGTTTTCTGTCCAGTAGAGTTATATGTTCACTTATTTTTAAAAAAGCTCTTAATTAAACACAACATTCCACTGCAACAAACCATCAACAACAAATATCTGAAGGAAAAGTTCAATGATTTTATTAAGAGTTTGAGGATTACAACCACACTATAGCCTCAGGTATGTTAATGCCTGGTGCATACTCCATGAACAAATCTCATTTTGCATTAAATGTTAGGGTTGTAAGAGGTACAATTATTTTATTTGAATATATTTAAAATAAAGCGAAGAATACTAAACTTAGAATTCTGCTTTGCCACAAACCTTGTGGTCGGAATAGTTGCAGCCGATGAATTTCCTAACATTCCTATAGGGACGCTTGTGCCACACCGGAATGTCCATTTCAGTATTTATACTGTTATTCCGAGATTTGATTGTTGAGATTTTATAGGTTGGAATGTTCATATCAAATGCTATTATAATTTCTTTGAAAATCAAAGTGACCATGAAGGCTTTCAAACATTTTCCTCTTTCAATAAAGGTCCAATGGCCATATTATTTATAACCATAATGCACTGTGTGTGTTTCTTAGAAGGTGTCTGTATCAAAATGAACAATATAGCACATACATGGGGGGAAAGTGCTGGGCTACTGCCCCCGAATTCTGAGAAAAACCTTGAAAATCGAAAATGAGCTCTTGAAAACTCCCATTCACTGCAATATTAAAACTTATCCAAGGTTTGATATTTAGGCTGTATGTTGTGGGTTGTAGCCCCCCTGAAACTGAATTTTTTTGTGGACATGATCACATAGTGTAGGAACCCGCTGACTTCTTTGGATGACAGTTCCCCTTTAAATCTGGAATTTTTAGAATTTACACAATGCGGGACACAGAAGAATTATATCACAACATATTAACTTGAAGTTTAAATAATTTTTAGTTTTGTAGAGAGGTATAGAATGAGAAAAAGCTGATAGATACCATTTATTACCTGCTGCTGATTTTTAATGATTTTCTGTCAAGAAATGAAATGGTCTTTTGGTTATTTGGATTCATTGTAATGTGACCTTCAACCCCAAAACCAACCATTAATCATGAAGGAAGGTTCTCTAAAAAAAAAATAGCCAAAGTAGTAATGTGGTTTCCAAAACATAGAATTTAGAAAATTTAGCTTATCAGAATGAGTATTCCTTCTTTATACTATCTTCAAATAAAAACAAGAAATTCTTTGACACAGTGTTTTCTGGACTTCTTTGAAGTGTCACTAAGATAGCACAGTGTGCCCATCTCATGCTTGAGTAAACCCTGAACTTCAAACATTTTCTTATTCTTTGAAGCTGTCAGTGAATTTTTTTCATTTCTTGATCAAGTATGGGTTGGGATTCATTATCAATTAAGTCATACAAGTTACATGTATGTAATTATCATGTACCTCTGTCAAAACTTTCAAAAATCTTCTAAAAACTTTTTTATTTAACTCTTTTCTTTATGCACCTTGAGCACTCTACAGAGTGGATTTGGTGCTTTATAAGTCACATTATTATTATTATTATTTAAAAGCTAATTTGGATCTGCCTTTTCAAACCCAATGAAAAATCATTATCTATTTTTCAGTGAGTAATTGTAGATATATTTTTTTTTGGGGGGGGGTTGGGGTTTGGGTCACCAATGATCACTTTAAGGCTGGCTATCATTCTGTAGGGCTTCTCTTTCAGCAAAGCAAGTATCATAATGGGCAGTACGCTTCCAACGACAGTCACCAGTGCGTTTCCTGAGCTTACAGAAGGAATACAGATATTCACAGTCCTGACCACCGAATCTCTGGGAAGCCTCGGGATTATAAATACATCCTTCTTCTTGCTCACTGGCGCCCTCAATCTGAAAAAAATTCCAAAGAAATCAGGGAGTTTGATAAAGCTCTTTATACATTATTCATGACTGGTAATCTTTTCTTGTGGTAAATGATATAGACCTCAAATTTTGATGGTGTTGATTTAGCTGTCAATAAAGGATCGCCAATCGCATGTTTGTAACACAGCTTTATAAAATAGTCACCATGGTAGTTAGAAAACATACTGTAAAGGATTTCTTTCTTTGTAAACAAACAAACAAGGTCTTTCTATTGATCTAGGAGACTGCTGTAATACCTTGCCCATTTTTGGTCTTTCAAAGGTCCTTCAAAGGTCTCCCCCTGTGGAATAGGGGCTTTACTGGAAATTTGTGCAAATTTGTTATACTTATAGCTTTGCTGGTTTAGGTGTAGTAAGTCTTATAGGATACATGTATATAATTATAAAGAATGAAAGTTGTTCTTACTGGACAGGAGTCACACTGTTTCTTGTATCGTCTCTTGAATCCTTTCTTTTGATCAAGTGTTAGCTCATCAAACCTTATGGCTATCCCGTCACATGATCCAACTATTAGCCGTCCATCTATCAGCTTTCCTACAAAGCAAACACAAGAATGAAAGTATAAGTATCATCAGACAGTATCCAAGGGCATATATTACTCCACACCTTTGGAACTCCCTCCCTTCTTTGCTTTGTGAAATTGACAGCATTGAACTCTTCAAACCGTCCCTCAAAATCACTTATTTCAGCATATGTATAGTAATTAATTTATTTTGGATGAGCCTGAATGTTTTTCATATATACATGATGTTATGCTATGCGAGGGGGATCAGACAATACTTTATCCCCCCCCCCCCCCCCAGCAGAGTAGGTTTGTTGCCTGACTTTACGCCAGTGGCGGTATTTAATTGGCTGGTTGCATTGACCAAGAGCAATGCAGCGGTTCCCATTCTTTTGGAGCTAGGTAAAACGCTATGACAGGCACATGCGCCGTCCATGTTTCCTGACAAAGCCTAGTAGCATTGCATTTGAAACTATACATCAAAGCTGTCTCTCCCAACTAAAGAATAGCTACTCTCAGGATGCAATCTAGATAGGATAACATGGAAATTCCTCAATCAACTTCTCACAGAAATGGGCAGATGCAACACGAAAAAGTAGGGATACATGGATGATAATGGTCACATGGCCTATTTACAACTGGCAGGCAAATGATATTCATTCGAGCCAACCCATTCTCAATTTTTTAATTTGATATAGCTGATTGACAAAAAGTGAATTATTGTGATTGGCCATCTTACGGACGGTAACAATTGAACTTCGTTTTCCCAATTCGGAAGAAATATCACCAACTTTGGACTATTTTGTCGGGTGGAAGAATTAGGGCCATTTTATTGTCTCAAGTGGTGAATTTGATCCTGTTAGGAGTAGTCTTCATGAATGCCGATTTATTTTTAAAATGAGCCGGTCGAGGTACCCTTTCTGGTCAGATATGGAATGTCAGATATATATATGCTATCCACTGGTAGTAAACATTCAACCCTCGAATTCTATCCTTATTTTTGTGTATACATTTAAAGTGCCACTTTGACACACGAGTCTGTAGGAAATGTTTTAGGCTTGTGAAACCTGATAGTATCAATTATAGTAATTTTAGCATTTCATAAACCATAAAGGCATGATGGCTGCAAATAAGACGGCTTTGTAATATAGGCGATTACATAAAATTATCAACCTTTTTGTACGTCTGACCCCCATTTTTCTCAAGTCTTCCTTCATTTCATAAACTGACCAAGTCATGGTCGTTTGAGAACATTACAGGCTGTCAAAAGAACAAGAAATCAGAGACAGAAAATTTCATGAAGGTCCCACATAAAGGAGGTCGGACATACATATTTTATTGAATTGCCCATATGTTGAGTTCTGGCTAAATATCTGACATTTATTTGTTCTTTTACATATTGGACACAAAGAAGAAATATTGTGATTCAATTTATTTTTATCAATTCATGAAATCACTGTAGATTTATTTTCCTGATTCCCAATATTTATAGACCAGCAGACTTAATCTCATTTCATTGGGCTTAATTAGATATTTTTTTTACCCCAAAGAACTAATTCATGGTGTGAATGAAGGTTTTTATCATACTTTAAAACTGAAAATGGTAAGCAATTGCTGAAATTTTCCAAAAAGAACATTCAAATGTCATTGTGAGAAAAGATCTTGTCTCATAATTATTTTTAGGGGCTATTTTTTACCTGCATTGGGGTGAATTGCTGAATTTTTAGAGCTATTTCTTTCATTTCAAGCGCTACTTTTTTGTTCAACAAGTAACTTTAATGCAAAAGCTTTACTCATTATTCTGCTGTGTGTAGTAGATTAGATTTCTAAGCTTTTTTTGTACATAGCAGATCTAAGGGTGACAAGAGAAAAGATGCTTGCCCCATTGCATACAATTTAGGGGATCTTACAGGTGGTTTTGTCTCTCATAAGGTTTGAAGTCACCTGTAGTACTCATGTATTTCTATGCTTATTCATGATGTCATGAATAATAATAATAGCAGAATATATTTTGTGCTTTTTCCCTGAAAAAAAAAACGTTGCCATTATTACCCAAATATCAGCTCCAGCTACCACTTTTCAACGGCGCTCAGGAATTAATCCTGCTAGGTACCTATTTACCTCAAATGGGTCAAGTGCAGCATAGTGTACATGTACATAATTTTCTTGCTGAAGGAAAACATGCCAGGGCTAGGATTCGAACCTGTGACCCTCTGTTTGAAAGGCAATAGTCAGAACCAATAGACCACGATGCACCCAATGAGATTGATTTACAGTTAGAAAGATAAAAATTGATTCAACTTAACTTACCTCCTATTGCGTAAGGCCTATCTAGTTCAAGTGGTGGAAACACACAAGCCGAGACCGGAGAGTAGAAGGATATAAGATCACCGACATTGGCGAATGAAGACTCGTCCTTTAATACCCGTTTGACACGTCCTTGATAGTGCTCGTATTCGGTGAAATTATGTTCCGCCAGACTGTCAAAAGGAGAGTTATCAAGTTGCATAGACTTGATTCTCACCCTCAGAACTAGATGAGAGAAAAATCACACTAAATTGGCAACAAAATCATTGTTTAACAATGCAAATTTCAACTTTTTAATCCATGTATTCAATTCAATTTCAATTTATTAATAATTCATAAAATGCAAAGCAGATATATACAATAAAATGTGTATGGGTATCACAACAAAAGCCTATGGCTTGCTAAACAGTGATCCCCTTACATACAAAATATACATTATGACATGGTAAATCAAGAACATAAAAGAACAATCAAATCTACAATAGGTCAATTACAACCAGACTACAAACAACAGACAAAAAAAAAAAAAAAAAAAAAAAAAAAAAAAAAAAAACAGAAAAATGTTTTGTGTAGGTTTTGTAGAATCAATATGCAGATAAAATAATTTTTCTATATTTAGATTTAAAAGCATATTGTGAATGTATATTTTTTATTTCAGATGTAAGAGCATTCCATAATTTAGTACATTTAAAGATGATGGAGTTACGCTGAGTGAGATATATACGACAATGTGGCAAGATAGCGTTATTCTTATTACGTGTATTAAATGAGTGCTTAAATTTACTGTTAGAAAATAAATCATCTAAAATAGGAGGTAGTGAGCCGTTAAAATGAGAAAACATAAAGATTGCCAATTTCAGGTTAATCAAATCAGAGAGCTTTAATGTATTTAAGTTTTTGAAAAGAGAAGTAGTATGAGCAAGGTAGTGCGAGTTTGTGCACAGCCGAATTGCTTTCTTTTGCAAAACGAATAACCGATTAATGTTTTTTGAAGTAGTACCTGACCAAATTATTCCACAGTAATTTAAGTACGGCAAGATGAAGGCATAATATAACATGAATAAGGTTTTTAAAGGTATGAAATGACGAATTTTGCGCATAATACCTATGTACATACTTATTTTCCCATGAATATTATTAACATGCTCTGTCCAATTTAGTCTTTCGTCGATTGTAACACCTAAAAAGTTTATGCTGTGAACATTTTCTATTTCAGTATTATCTATTTTAACTGTGAGATTAGGGGCAGAATGTTTTTTGAATGAACGGAATATTATGTACTTGGTTTTATTTATATTAATCATCAATTTATTTGCTTTAAGCCAATTTGCAACGGACAGAAGTTCACTATTGGCTAATTCAATCAATTTTGATTCATTTTTATGTGACAATATGATATTAGTATCATCTGCACACAGTACAAATTTTAATATTTTAGAGGAATAGATAATATCGTTAACATAAGTTAAAAACAACAAAGGACCTAGTATACTTCCTTGTGGGACACCGCATGTTATTGGCAAAATATTAGATTTAGTATTATTAAAAAAAGTAAACTGTTTGCGATCAGAAAGGTAGTTTTGAAACCAGTTATATGCTACACCTCTGACGCCGTAATGCCTAAGCTTATAGAGTAGTATAGGGTCATTCTCAGAAAAATGTTACAATTCACAAAAAACGTGTCTCGACTATCTTATGGCCGCTAGCTTCACAACCCTGAACATTTTCTACAAAAATATTATCAAGAAAATTACAATAAGAGACTAGCTCCACAAAGCATATACGACCAGTGACTAATAAAGCTCTAATTTTATTACAAAAGCCTTTTATTTTTGCTTTTTGTTAGAATCGACGCTGTCTCGGGTCAGTTTTAGATTTTACTATCATTCTCTTTCCTAAGTAGTCTGTATTTCTTACCTACATTAATGTCTGGTGAGGGCAGCTTGGTGTAAACGTCCGACATACTGCGCTTATCCTAGTATTTGATGATCCCTTTGTGATTAATTTCACTTTTAACTTTGTCCCAAATTCATTTTAACCTCCGTAACGAATACTGCCACAAGTTTTTTTTCCCATTCAAACTGAATGATATTATATGATAATGTGTCTACAAGTAGAGTGATATTCATTAATAAATAATTGATAGGGAATTATCATATGTGTTTCCTGTATTACACGGAAATAAAGGACTATTCTTAAAAAATAAAATGTATGACTAAACAGCTTTAACATCCGTAACGCACCTTAAGAAAATATGCACTTTGGCAGTTCTGTTAAGGATTCAGTATCTTATAGGATAAGAGACACCTTTCATAATAAATACAATTTTCAAAGGTATGACTGCTAAATAAGGACCACGTTGGACCATAAAGCATAAAGACATTAACTTCCGTAACGCATTAACTTCCGTAACATTTTTTCTTGAATATGCTACAAATTTGTGCTTTACTGAATCACTCCGGATCATACAGATATAAATCATATAAGGTACCGTCCACCTACTTACCCATAAAAATGATAGCTATTCATCCTTGTCAAATTATTATTACACACCTTATTTTTAACATCACTTTGAAAAGAGGGAAAATTGCCAGCGAAAACAATTTCCCGAGAATTATATATGATATTTAATGTTTTTAGAATTTTAAATAATACATACTACAAATTTTGAATATTGGCATCTTCTTTAGAACTTAAGATTTCTAATTTCCTTTGCTATATAAAGTGCATTAACTTCCGTAACAATTACTGTTACGGAAGTTAATACACTTCTTTGCTGTACTTTGCTAAGATTGATAGCACGATTCTAGTTCCAGAATAGGTGACATGGCTTTGTCTAATGCTGTAGTCGGCAGAAATGGTGTAGAGAAAGGGAAGAAGGAGAAACAATTAAGCTTTCATGGACAAGGAAAGAGACAGAAAAACTGTTTGCAATGACTCATGAGGAGGGTTAATGTATCACCGATCAAAAATGTGAGCGCAAAGCGCGAGCTAAAACTTGTGAATAGTCTAACCTGAAAACTTGAAATTTTAGCATTTTTTTGTAAAATGATCAGGATGTTATCTGAATAAACTATTAATGCGAGTACAAAGTGCTAGCTGATTTGTTTTTCGTATTCTGACCGAAAGCTTGACATTCTAAACACTCTTTGTACCAATTACAAGGATGGGTATCTTAATTGATGCGACTGTAAATTTGTTATATGTTGATCTGAAAACAATAATTTTTGGACGTTGTAATTTGAGAACAAGATATATATCCAATAAACAATTATTGCAAAGGTAAAACGCGCGCTTTTTTAGGTTTAGTCCCCAAAACGGGACATTCTACTAACTTTTTGTAATCATAAAAAGGATGGGTGTCTTGCTAAGGAAATGATGCGCAGTGAGTGCGAAGCGCGAGCTGAAAATATGTGTCATTCCAATATGAAAACCAGACATCTTAAGCACGCTTTCAAATAAAGAGGATATAAATTGAATAAAAAATAATTTCATGCAATAGAATACAAAAAAAAAAAAAAGTGGGGATTACATGTATGTACACCATCAATCAACTCTTTTAATATTCATGAAGATATGCATAGATTATATTGTTTCACTAAAATAATGCAAATCTTTAAAATGGCATAACTTCGCTATTCCTTGTTCAATTTTGATCATATTTGCAGTATTTTGTTTGTCTGCTTATTATCTGTTCAGATCATATTTTTCAGCCTGGATGACCCCTTTAACGTGCATGAAAAGCGCTTGAATAATCGATATAGGCCTACTTACATGAAAACATGGAAAGGGGTATTTCAAACTCTCACGGTTTGTTGGAATTTATAAATGAAATACGTATTTCGATAATCAAAAATTTTGGCTATTCATCATTTTTTTAAATCACGAATAGAATGCGTAATTGCGTATCTCGATAAAACAAACTGATGAAAGAAAAATCGCGATTAGATCATATAGATTCCATTAATAATTTATGTATTTGTGAATTTTTTGCCTCTTGTTTCATTCACCTTACTTTTATATTATTCATTTCCCCATGTCCTTTTTAAAATGTTTTTCCCTCTTTTTCTATCTTTTTTGGCTATTGGCAGGCGGCGGGATTCCTCGTAACCCAGAGAACTCATCCTGGTAACGGGACTGCGATTGTTATATTTTGTTTATTGCCAGAAACTTTAAAGATGAACTGTAATTCTGTTGCCCGGTTATTCGGTTTTATCATTCCAACTTTGAACAAGAACGACAATAAAATTACAGTTTCCGTTTCCTGTTTATGTTTTTTACATTTTTTTAGGGGGCGGGGTTGGCAAATTAAGCTATGCGTTCCACATTTATCTTTATTTATTAATAAAAGGTTATACGAATACCTAAATATGGATTTTCCTAAGCTAACAAATAAATACTGCAATTTGTAACTTCATTTAACTTCCGTAACGAAGATTGACAAGGGTAAATGCCACTCGAGGATTTGATGGTAAAGTATCTTTTGATTCCCATCAGCATTGGTCATGCATTGCTTAGGATCTCAGGTTATGAATGAAAGTTATTTTAAGGTTGCCTCATTCAAATTATGAACATTAAACTGAACGAAAGATGTGCAATGATTTTTATGGTTCTTTTTGTTAAATGTTATTTGGTAAAATCCTGCTTCTGAAAAAGAATATTGAATATTTTTTCTATCTTGCAAACATTTTTGCTTCAGTAAATAAAATTGTTGATACCACACTGAAACTTAATGGTGTGCATTTCTATTTCAATCATTTCAAAGGTGATTTAATTGAGTAACATAAGTGAACAATGCCAACGATTAACCTCCGTAACGTTGATATACAGTGCTTGAGTTAATCCGGTCAGTACTTCAAATTGACGCAACAGCGACATGCCCCTTTTCTGTTGCCACTTTCTCATACATGGTACTTTCACAATCTGTATTTTTCAATCCATTTTGTAGATTTTATTTTTACGATTTTCCACCCCATCAATTGTAGCATTTTTCTGAGAATGACCCTATATTGTGGTCGAGTGAGTCAAAGGCTTTGCTGAGGTCAACAAAGATAGCCATGGGAATTTCTTTTGTGTCGAGAGAATGTATTATATGTTGTATAGTATACACTAATGCCTTTTCTGTAGAGTAGGACTGGCGGAAACCAAATTGTTCATGTATTAGAATGTTATTGTGCATTAAGTGGTTGTAAAGTCTTTTATAAACGACGCGCTCAAGGATCTTTGAGAATGTAGGCAATAGGGATATTGGGCGGTAATTATCGACGAGGTGCTTATTGTCTTTTTTATATACAGGGATAATTTTTGCTGTTTTAAAATCATCGGGTACAGTACCTGTTGAAATTGAAAGATTGAAAATGACAGTTAAAGGATGAGCTATACCATGAATTATTTTCTTTGTAAGTTTAGCATTTATATCATCATGACCACATGACACTGTATTCTTCATATCATGAACGATATTTATAATTTCAGATTCACTTGTAGGAAGTAGAAAAAGTGAATTGAAAGACTTATTATTAAGGTATTCATGAAAACTTTTACTTGATTTGTTTATCTTTTTTGAAATAGTTGGTCCGATACTTGAAAAATAAGAATTAAACATGTTAGCCATTTCACCTTCATCATCAATACGTCTGTTATGACTATCAAGATATTGGGGTAGTTTCGAAGTAGTTTTACTTCCCATAATTTCTTTAATAATTTCCCAAGTCTTGGTTATATTCTTTACATTGTTTGTCAGTATTCGTGAGTAAAATTCTTTTTTGCTAGAACGTATGATGTTGTTCAGTATATTTCTATATTTCTTGTACCTCGCTTCATTATATACAGAAGATCTGCGTAAGAAATTACTAAAAAGTTTTTGTTTTTTTGCAATGCATTTCAAAATACCTTTTGTGATCCAAGGTTTCTTTGGGATATATTTATTTTGTCTTGCAGATAATTTTGATTTTTTGGAATGTTTTTTGTACAAGAGTGTAAAAGTTTCGATAAAATTTGAATATGCAATATTAGGGTCAATCGCCTTTTCAACCCTTGACCAATCCACTTTATACAGGTCATATAAAAGATCTGAATAATTAACTTCTGTAGACGCATAGTGATCTCTATTTTTTGTAGTATTAATAAGATCAAATGCTTTAGTGAAATGAAAAATAGGTAGATGATCTGAAACATCAGAAAAAAGTATACCAGGCACTATATCTTTATCTAATACATTTGTGAATATGTTATCAATACAAGTAAAAGAACAATGTGCTAAGCGTGTAGGTTTAGTTATTAAAGGTCTAAAACCTTGTGCATACATAATACTTAAAAAATCACCGGTTGAAGAATGAGATGAATATTTCAGTATGTCAAAATTAAAGTCACCAAGAAAATAACAAAGTTTGTTTTCTTTCGATATTGAAGTAACGCAATTTTCTAGCAGGGTATTGGAAACTGATCCATCTGAGTTAGGGGCTTTATAGACGACACCTATAACAATATTCTTCTCATTCTTCCTACACACTTCAATAAACAATGTGTCAATATATTCATTAGAAAAAGACAAATCCGTTCTTTTTTGGAAAGCAATCGTTGAATCAATGTAAATACATACACCTCCTCCTCTTCTATTATCACATGATTTATGAATAAGAGAGTAACCTGGCATATTATAAAATGACGACACGTTTGTCGAATTAAACCATGTTTCGGTGAATGCATATATTGTAAATTTGTGATTTAGACTTGAAATAAGATGACATATATTTGAAAATTTTGCAACAAGGCTCTGAGAATTTAAATGGAAAATTGAAAACGTGTTTTCATATTTGTCTTTAGAAAACTTGTTATTAAAAGTGTCACTGAAATAATAATTACATGGGTGATCAATTTGAACTGAACAGTCCTCTTCTTCATTCAAAGAAAATGCATCAAAAACATACGAGTCTAAATCTGAACAATCATATTTTCTGTCATGATGAAAGAAGGAATATAAATTTCTGAGAAACTCCTGGTCATCGGTTACATTATTAAATGGCAGCTCATTAAGAATGCAAAAATTACAAGTCCATGATTTAAAAGACGAATCTAAGATAACATCTGAACATATATCATGACATAACCTTCCACACAAGCATATCAATCTACGCTGATTCCATCGAATGATCTTGGAACAGAAAGTACATTTCATTGTTTACAAACAGAAGTTACATAACATAAAAACAAGAAAAGTTGCACCTGCAGTTGCAACTACGGTAACTAAGTAGGGTTAAAAATAAATGCAGGTAATTCGTTGAGGAAAAAAATAGGGTCAGAAGAGTTCAATAGTACTAAATAAACAATAATAGCCACGTTATGTGACAGGTACCGGCATGACCGGTCATTTAAACAAAATGGTCAAGGCACAACAAGATCCTTAATCTTTGTTTACATTGTAAAAAAGAACGGATTTCGATACATTTTGAAAAGAAAGGGGAAAAACACGTGTGATGACAAAGAAATTTTGACAAAAGTGGGTAACCACATACATGACTATGCGACCATAGTCTGAAAAGAACTTTGGGGTTCTGTTTGCATTGTCAACCAAAGCAACACATGTGATATATAATTACAAGATGAAAGACTGGTGTCATCTAAAGCGTTCATAATCTTTCTGGGTGAAAGAGTTAGTTTACATCATTAGCATAGTGTAACAAAAGAAAAACCGGTATATGCTAATCACCTAAAGCGTCCGTAACAACAGTCAGCTGAGTGATAATGTTTACTCACAGATTGGAGGTACGACGTAGATGTTCGCTCCATTCAGCATCTGTTGCTATGGTATACAATTTATCAGGAGTCTTGATTTTTACTTTTCCATCCCGTGTCCAGACCTTGTGATGAGGTTGACGATATGACATCTTCACTTGCTTCAGAAGCCGTTGTCTGTTGCTTGTCAGGTTTTCATGAATGTAAATACCAGTTGACTTGAGTTTAGATCTTGCCGAATATACCTGTGACCTCGGTCCGTAGCCGGAAAACTTAACAATAATCGGACGATGAAGTGGACGTCCATTCCTGTCATGCTTGTATTGATTCTATACTTATTAAATTTGATCATTGAATTCCCCAGATTTATTATTTGGAGATCCTTCCTTTCATTTTCAATCTTTTAGTAGTTTATAAACGAGAATTAATCCCTTGTATTAACAGGTTACCTTGTATTAACAGGTTACCTTGTATTAACAGGTTAACTTGTATTAACAGGTCACCTTGTATTAATAGGTTACCTTGTATTAACAGGTTACCTTGTATTAACAGGTTACCTTGTATTAACAGGTTACCTTGTATTAACAGGTTACCTTGTACATGTATTAACAGGTTACCTTGTATTAATAGGTTACCTTGTATTAACAGGTTACCTTGTATTAACAGGTTACCTTGTATTAACAGGTTACCTTGTATTAACAGGTTACCTTGTATTAACAGGTTAACTTGTATTAACAGGTTACCTTGTATTAATAGGTTACCTTGTATTAACAGGTTACCTTGTATTAACAGGTTACCTTGTATTAACAGGTTACCTTGTATTAACAGGTTACCTTGTATTAACAGGTTACCTTGTATTAACAGGTTACCTTGTATTAACAGGTTACCTTGTATTAACAGGTTACCTTGTATTAATAGGTTACCTTGTATTAACAGGTTACCTTGTATTAATAGGTTACCTTGTATTAACAGGTTACCTTGTATTAACAGGTTACCTTGTATTAACAGGTTACCTTGTATTAACAGATAACCTTGTATTAACAGGTTACCTTGTATTAACAGGTTACCTTGTATTAACAGGTTACCTTGTATTAACAGGTTACCTTGTATTAACAGGTTACCTTGTATTAACAGGTTACCTTGTATTAACAGGTTACCTTGTATTAACAGGTTACCTTGTATTAACAGGTTACCTTGTATTAACAGGTTACCTTGTATTAACAGGTTACCTTGTATTAACAGGTTACCTTGTATTAACAGGTTACCTTGTATTAACAGGTTACCTTGTATTAACAGGTTACCTTGTATTAATAGGTTACCTTGTATTAACAGGTTACCTTGTATTAACAGGTTACCTTGTATTAACAGGTTACCTTGTATTAACAGGTTACCTTGTATTAACAGGTTACCTTGTATTAACAGGTTACCTTGTATTAACAGGTTACCTTGTATTAACAGGTTACCTTGTATTAACAGGTTACCTTGTATTAACAGGTTACCTTGTATTAACAGGTTACCTTGTATTAACAGGTTACCTTGTATTAACAGGTTACCTTGTATTAACAGGTTACCTTGTATTAACAGGTTACCTTGTATTAACAGGTTACCTTGTATTAACAGGTTACCTTGTATTAACAGGTTACCTTGTATTAACAGGTTACCTTGTATTAACAGGTTACCTTGTACTAACAGGTTACCTTGTATTAACAGGTTACCTTGTATTAACAGGTTACCTTGTATTAACAGGTTACCCTGTATTAACAGGTTACCTTGTATTAACAGGTTACCTTGTATTAACAGGTTACCTTGTATTAACAGGTTACCTTGTATTAACAGGTAACCTTGTATTAACAGGTTACCTTGTATTACCAGGTTACCTTGTATTAACAGGTTACCTTGTATTAACAGGTTACCTTGTATTAACAGGTTACCCTGTATTAACAGGTTACCTTGTATTAACAGGTTACCTTGTATTAACAGGTTACCTTGTATTACCAGGTTACCTTGTATTACCAGGTTACCTTGTATTACCAGGTTACCTTGTATTACCAGGTTACCTTGTATTACCAGGTTACCTTGTATGACAACTGAACAAAAAGAATAGGATCAATGACATTTTGATAAAAATTTGACAAAATAAAGAAGGTGATGATCAGTGTGATTTCACACATTCCCTTTGGACCCAGAAGGTAATAGTATCCCCCCCCCAAAAAAAAAATCTCTTTTTGCAAAAACAGATGTTATGGGGTATATTTCCTCAACTTCTCAAATCTGGCCAAGTTTCTAACACAAAATGCATAGGGCATTGTAGTCTTGTAGTAGAGTCAGAATTGAATGATGATTTCACTACTCGATACATTCATATCCAAATAATAAGGTTAATAAGTAGAAATAACAATCCTTTTGAATAGAGAAATTCAAGGCACTATATAAAGTTTCTACATTCAAATAAAGGTTAGGCTAATCTATTCTTAGTATTAATTCTTATTCTTAGTATTAGATATTTTGAATTATTTATTTTCAGACTAGCTGTTTATAACAAACAGTCAATGAGAGACCACTAAAATAATGTTGGGTCAGTTGGATCCCTTTTTAAGTGAGATATAAATAATAGTAAAACTAATATAACATTTATATAGTGCATGTATCCACCTTGTTAGGTGCTCAAGGGGCTCCTATATTACGTGGGCTAAGTTAGTCAGCCGACTCCGGTGCCCACAGCTTTTTGAAGAATTACTTCCTGCCAGTACCCATTTACCTCTCCTTGGTTGAGTGCAGCACAATGTGGGTAAATTTCTTGCTGAAGGAAAACACGCCATGGCTGGGAATCGAACCCATGTCCCTCACACTGATCAAAGTCTTGACCACTAGACCACGACACCCCCATATAAATAAAACCAGATATAAACAAAAGTGATGGGAAGCTGTGTAAACATTTCAACTCCAATCTCTATTATCTGAGCCGAGCATCACTGCTCTAATACTCACCTACATCAGCATCACAGAATAGTTGTTGAGGATGCTTCACCGGACAATCTTCCTCACATACCAGATCTGATGCAGTAGAAGGTGTCTGGTAATACCCTAGAATGAACAGAACTTGAAGGAGACCTATGATTCGGATCGCCATGGTGCTGATCAGACGTCGTCAACAAGATTAGAGATAATGATCAATCCCTTGTCCATCCCTGGGCTTTATACCCCCAAAATTATAAAAAAATATGATTTATGTCATGGGTTGATATTTCCATACATTGAGACCTGGGGAGTTTTTCATGACACATAAAGTCAGTGATTTTAATTGAGTTGTTATAAGCTACTGATATCATCTGATTGGTTCAGAGCAAGTTTGTCATTGAAAATCACTATTTCATGAAATACTCCCCTGGTATTCATCTTGACCTGGCGCCAGATGTAAGGTCATTGTCTGTGTAAGTGGAGAAAATCATATCTATAAATCAGCTTATTAGTCCAATTGATATATTAATACAGATTATAAATATATTAGATATTAAATTGATTGAAAGCACTTAACAAAATATCAAATACATGTAAAGTAATGACAATAAAACTACCCAATATAGTTTGAGACAAATAGAAATATTCAACTTGACCTGGCGCCAGATATAAGGGTCATTGTCTGTGTATTAATGAAAACAATATCTATTTGAAACACTTAATGCAGATGAAAAAGATGATAAAATATATTGTCTTTCTAGACAATATATTTGAAAGCAGTTAACAAAATATCAAATACATATAGTAAAGTAATAAAATATTGTTTTATACTGTGTAGTTAAAAATTATAATCCTTTTAATAATAATAATAATAATAGTAGTTGGATTTATAAAGCGCTTTTTGCCAGAGGATACAAAGCGCTGCTATTATTACCCCGGCTTTAGCTTGAGCTACCATCACCGGCGCTCAGTGCATGCAAGGAATTACTCCTGCCGGGTACCCATTCACCTCACCTGGGTCGAGTGCAGCACAGTGTGGATAAATTTCTTGCTGAAGGAAAATACGCCATGGCTACGATTCGAACACACGACGACCCTCTGTTTCAAAGGCGAGAGTCAGAACCACTAGACCACGACGCACCCAATACCCTACCCAATAGAGTTTGATACAAATTGAAACATTATGAAGGAATTTTGAATGATCGTTATGCAATCTTGTCCAATTTATCTATGCAAACTGATTTTGAAAAAAAATCATCTTGCTCATTAATGTGTGAAGTTTTTGTTTAATATCAGGTATCAAAGATAGAGGAATAATTGAATATTATGATGATGTAAATGAAATATCATAATTCATGCGCCTTTGAAAAAAATACTGTTTTCTGGGATGCACTGTATATCAAATGTGATTTATTAATACCTTGATGAAGTAGAAGAAATAATCCGTTGTCTCAAGATGGATCAAACGTTGTTGGAATGCGACGTTTTGTCTGCAACTGCTAGACTTTGTCAGGCAATGAGCATAGACACTGCTGCATGCCGTGTATTTGATATTTTGTAAAGTGATTTCAAACAATATACTTTTCTATTAATTTTATAATCTTTAACTGATGTATGGATATTAATACCTTGTTACATGTATGTTAAATTGAAAATAATCAAAGATCATAGTATGGGTTTTCAATGTCATTGGGTTTCAAGGTCATGGAGCTTTTATTCTGAGAGGAATTACACCACTCACAAATGATAGTTTAATTCATGTGACATGTACTCGGAATCAATATCCCATAAAGCAGCGCTTCTCAACCAATGGGCCGCGAGAAGCTCCAGAGGGAGAACAAAAGGTGAATAAACTGTAATATATTTCACAGACCTGTCCGATCGGTCTACGTGGATCAAACAAAACTAGAGCATGCTTAAAGGTATCATGCATGTTGCAAAGCACATATATGCATGCTATGATGGTTTTAATCTAATATTGATGTGAACCTCATGTGCATGCCTATGTAGTTAATAATTGTTGCCCATTTACTGGGCATTTGCTAGTGCAGATTAGTTCTCAAACTGTTTATTTCGAATGTGCTTAAGAACTGTGTGTTCAAATTTCACGAAACATTTTCATAAAAATTGACGTTTTCTTTAACTTTTATTGGTAGGTGGGCCTCAAAAAAATCTGAGGGTCAAAGTGGTCCTCAGGTAAAATAAGGTTGAAAAGCGCTGCCATAGAGGATACACAACTTTCAACAGGTCAAAATTAATCTACTTCTGCTTCTCAAATTGGCAACAATCATTAATTTTCTGTTCATTTTCTTACCTTTAAAAAAATATGGCTATAACATGAGTCTAAGTCAGAAATGAATTAATTTAAATGTACCAAAATGTTGCCACTTTGCATTTTAAACAGTGATTTTGTTCTTTTTGTCATGTTGCCAATTTAGAGTGTGAAATGCCATACAAGATTGTTGATCTGACTTTGTTACTAAGGAGCATGGAATCTTGCATTGAGATTTATAAACTACAAATATGCTTAGATTATGAATTTTCTTGTAGAAATATCAATATTTTACTCCGTATATGAACCTCTCTTTTGTATGCTGAAATTATCTATAATCATCAAAAGGGCTAGGTCTGACGCCAAGTGAATGTATTCAACTTTCCAGAAACTAGAGTAATGGTCATCAACATGGTCAAGTACCAAGTGAAATTCCAAGAATATACTTATACTAAGGGTTATCAAGTGTGTAACAAGAGGAAAGAAAAGCAGTTTTAAATTTTCAAGTGATATTTTAATTGACAAGTTTTGAAAGGAGGCTCATCAAAATAAGATTAATTGATTAATAGATTTATTAGTACCAGGTCCTGTGTTTATTACATACATGTAGGAGCAGTACTAGGATATTCTCTGGGGGAGGGGAGTTAATGGGAGTAAGACAACCTATAAATGTATTCTTAATTTTTTGTTATAACAGAGGTACTACCCCGGGGGGGGGGGGGTCTTTCAATGTTTGACGTGGTACCCATGCATGTAAACAAAAATTGAATAAGAGTCAGATTTCGGACTCAGGCGGTGTCAACTTTTTGGGGGAAGGGGGGTACTTTTAGACTTACGTTCAACATTTTGAGAAGAAAGGGTTACCCACAGGCTAGCTTTTCCTTTAACATTTACACCATCTACATGTAGGGTTATATTGTATATAAGCCATTTACAACATTTATGGGTATATTTTACATAAACTTAACTCCATTTATGGGTAGAATTTGACACCATGGATTACGTAGGGATTGCTCCTTTTAGGGTCCAATTTTGAGATGCTTGAATGAGCATAGGTACCACTTCAAGCCATGACGGCCGAGATCTGGCAGAACTACGTATCTCCTTTTATGCGATTCCGAGATATTCGAGCTTAAAAATTCAAAATTGCTTCTTTAGCTTTCTTTGAACAAAATGGAGAATGGTGAATCAGACTTTTTTGTTTCCTTTGTCCTGTGGAACATGTATAAGGAATTGGGACAAAAAAATATTTGATTTCCTCATTAAATCTTGTAATTTTCTTCCATTTTTAAAACTTACGAGCTTTTACCTGATTAAATCGACGACTACACTCCTAGCTTTTGATCAGGCAAAACTACGTATGTCCTGCGCATTGCAAAGTTTATGAGGCAAAACTACGTACGTCCTGCGCATTGCAAAGTTTTATCAGGCAGAACTACGTATGTCCATGCGCATTGCAAAGTTTTATCAGGCAAAACTACGTATGTCCTTGCGCATTGCAAAGTTTTATCAGGCAAAACTACGTATAATGGATCGTATTACCAGGGAGTCCCTGGTATTAACAAACACTTATGAATTATCAAACAAAATCTCTTATAAAATTCATCAAACCTTTTTTCACCAAAAATACACGAATACCTACAAAATATAAACATGTAAAAAAAAAAAAGCCGAATTCGTTTGTCTTTTTTTTTCATTATCAGCTCCCAATCGCACCCCCCTTCGCATGTGAAATATTTTGGTCACATGAAAATGATATTGTTTTACCGCATGCATGTTTTCTGCACATGGGAAAAATTGAGACTGAAACAACAAAATCACTGATTCAGTCTATTAGATCTACCATGTTTTAGATCTAGATCGAACAGTAAAATTATAGCTAAATTGGATAGCTATCATGTCGTTTATTACTAGAGTCTAGATTTAACTCAAAATTTAGATCAAAATTTATATGCATACATGTAGATTAAAAAAAAAATACTAAAATAGTTTACAAATCCTTACTTACTCTAGGCCTACCTTAAAGTTTAGAGATGATGATCGGTGTTAGACCTCTACATAAAAAACTTAGATGTAGACTTTGATAAAATCTCATGTTTATCATCTGAACAATAAAGTATACAGTCTAGCTTACCTTGTTTCAGGTGGGAAATTTTGATTTTCTCTGAAGCTGAATTCAAATCCGTTTCCCTCTCCTGACCAGGCCCTCGAATTTGAAGCCATGGCAACACAGTGACTGTGAGAAGTTTAAATGGCGGTTCCGTATTGCGCTAAGCAACATGCAGTAAACTAGCTAGCTTCGCGTGATGCGGTTCTCCCGACCGTTACAATGCAGAAATGTGGGAGATACATAGTTTTGCCTGATTAATCAACTTCTACTTTCGTAGCTATTGTTCTAATAAAACTATGTAAGTAGACTTACGTAGTTTTGCCTTTTCATTATCGTAAAAAATTGAAAAACTACTTTTGTAAATCGACTTACGTAGTTCTGCCTTTTAAATTTTCTGATTTTTTAGACAATTTTACAAAAACTGGTTTTCGAATCTCAAAAATGTTTAGAGTTAGAACTTGAAATTATGCCAGATGAAAGAGCATATTCAAAACTATAAGAAACTCTAAGAAACAGAAAAACACCAAAAAATGACTTACACGGTTTTGCCAGATCACGGCCGATGAGTGACCACCCCCCCTGTGGGTCACTCATGCTACACTACCCAATCCTCTTTTCTTATTCCTCTCACGTCTTGTCTCATCCTTTCCTCTCCTGTATTCTTTTTCTCCTCTTCTTCCTCAATTTCTTCTTCTTCTGGAAACAGTACAGGCCATCGTCTGGTGTATTGTCGTACAAGTGAAGTGCAGTGCACAAGTATATGTACATCAACTGATTAAACACAAATCATATTTCAATTTTATTTTCATTTTTAACTGAAGACTTTTGAACAAAAAATTGTCTTCTTTCTATTTTCAGGTTATCAGAGCTGGCCCCATTGAAGTCTTTTCTACTCCTCAATCATGTCAATGTATCAAACAACTTCATATCAGGTTAGTGGGTATGCATATTATTTAAAACAATACATGTAAATGGTTAAAATGTAAATTATCAGAGATTAAATGACACCATTTAGATATAACTAGTTTCTGTATTCACTCCTGTTGCTGAATTTTTTTGCTGTTCTACACTATCATCATCAACTTTATATAGAATTCAGAATGAGCTACATGTATATATACCACAATCCTAAAGAAGTCCTTCTTACAAATGTCGGTAGCCTAAGGAATGATATGAATTGTTAGTAATTCCAAACATAGTCACTATTCTTTTGCATTTCTGAATCCTAATCATCTGTCACCCCCTTCAAAGGGATGACTTACTTGGTTGAACGTAGAAAAAAATTGCTTCAAAATGAATAAGAGATGTTATTGATAATTCTTTATTTTACAAACATGAAGAAATTCTTCATGAAGAGACCAACATTTTGAATGGTACAATCTTAGTCTGTAAATAGTTTCATTTGTTTTGGGGGGGTTTGCATGTAAAAATAAATTAACTTTCCCAGAACATACCTATATTACCAACATGAATTAAATCACTTTGATGTTTGATTTAAAAGGGAATTGTGATGGAGTTTCAACTGCTTGCAAAATAATAATGTATTATTCTTTTTAATTCTTTTCCCAGATGTTGAGTGCCTCGTAGCAGGTTTAGAAGGATGTACCCAACTCAAGCATATTGATGTACAAGGCAATGCACTCACAGAGGAACCTCACTATAGGGATGCTATCTTAAAGGTTCTACCTGGTTTACAGCAACTTGACTCTGAACTTTTGACCTTGGGGGTCAAAGGTCATGACCCCACTATGACCCCTAGCAGCTTTGAGGTCATGTGCAGGTCACAGGTAGATGCACAGGATGCTCTGAGGAAGAAACAAGATGAAGAGTTGAGGTGAGATCCAGAGAGTATTTCACCAACATTTGTTGTCTGATAAGATGTCAGATCTGGGCACTGTCTTACAAAGAGTTGAGATTGATCCGATCAACCACAACTCTTGAAAGCCAGCAATGTCAACATCAAAAATGCATGTTTGATTAAAATGTGTTCTAGATATGATGAGTATCGTTTTCTCGAAACTTCAGTGTGCTTCTCTTTGTTTACAAAGTATATTGTGCAAATTTCCTGTTGGAAAAATTATGACAATGGTGGATTTCCATGTGGTAGAGGTTGATTGGATTAATCTGAACTCTTTGTGGATAAAGTGCCCTCCAGCTAGACTCTCTGACATGCAGAATAAAAGGAAAAAGACTTGAGAGGCTTCTCACTAGCACCTATGATGAAGCACCAACAATAAAATCTTTTCCAAACTATTATTATTATTGTTTTTATAATCTAATGTACGAGTCCTTTTGTTTTGTCTTTCATTGTGACATCATGTGGAAACCCTATATTATAATTAATGCAAAATCTTGTCATAGTATAAAACACTGATGTCAGTGAATTAGATCCTACTGAAGTTAATTATTTAGTCATGTGGCAAGATTTAGCATTTATTTTGAAGGAATAATGATTTTCAGAATTTTCTGTCTCATGATTAAAATGGAAAAAAAAATGTTCACAATTTGTAGATGCTAGGAAAATCACTGACAAGTGAAACACATATCCGTATTTTCCATTGTATTTTATGTCATTAGTTTGAAAGGGACTGCAAGAAAACACTTTGAATGAAACTTTCCTGTGTGTTGCTGGGGAATACAAATAGAACACTGGTTTGTAAGTACGGGTTACCTTGTGGTACTTTGAACCCACAAGTGTTTTTATTATGTTTCTCATGTAATAGCACTCTGACTGATCAAGAGGATTTAAAGTTTGGAGTGGTGAGAGCAGAGATGCTTTCAAGGCACTTAGAAGAGACCTTTCAGCAAGCTGTAGAGCATCGCTATGCCCATGAATATGGGGAGACTACTCCAGCTACCTGCATCTATCCTGATGGTGCGCCCCAACAATTGTCAACTCACAAGGACATCTCTTCAAGTAAAGGGGTATCTTCCGATACAGGTGCATCACCAGCCAAGGAGTCTACAAGAACTGTACCTTCAGATGCCACAGATCTGAAGGCTGGTACTCCAGGTTTGATGTCAACGTTGAGTGTTGGCATATCACCAGTCAAGGCTGGGAACAGAGTCACACTATCTACAGCGATTGCTGTGAACCAGAGTCAACACTCAAGGCAGGTTACAGGTATGGATGGAAGCATTAGGACATTAGCCACAGAGGCAGGAAGAGATGATAGAAAATTCAAGGAGACAATCTTCCAGGGTACAAGTTCAAAGCAAGAGCATTATGGGATTGGTAGCCTTGAAGGTCAAAGGTCAAGTGATACTTCCTCCAGGGTGGATGCAAAGACAGTATCAACAGCTCTGCATAAGGAGTTGGAAACTGATAGGTAAGAGCCACAATAATTAACTTAGATTTATAATGTAATGCATATCTGTTTCACCCCGTCTTAATTTTTGGTAAAGTCTCAGTGATGTGAATTATTCTAAATATCGTCCAGAATTTCAATCTTACAATGGTCATTCTTTCAGCAGTAGATTCTTTGTGAAAATTTGAATTTTGAATGTTTGGATATCAAGCACCCTCTTGCATTGGTTCCATGATATTTGATATCTGATATTTGATATCTGATGGAAAATCTGCAGGTTATGCCAAATATAAAGCGTAACCTTCAAAACTAAATAAACCCTTACCCTTATCTTTATATTATTCTAAACCAAAGCTAAACTCTATCACAATCCTAACTCTAACTTTATGAAATATTAAGACAGGAGCATATGTTGTGTTACCCTTGTATTACCCATATTTCTTTGAATACCCTAGGAACACTTATCTTGCAGATTTAGTAATCAGATATCAGAAAGAAATCTGATAACTTTCTTATTTTGTATCCAACGTTGATGAGAGTTTGATTTATTTCTTATCAAAACAATTTTTTTGTTTGGATGGACTTTTACATCAGTGGATTACCATGGAAAAGGTGTAATCATTTGACAATTTTTTTATTCCTCTAGGATAAGTCTATCAGATCATGCTGCCACTTTGATCCAGGCCCGGTGGAGGGGTTACTCTGTCCGACGGAGCATCGATATCGGCACTAAGCAATGGCTGGCTGCTCTTAGGATACAGGCTTACTGGCGAGGTCATAAGGTCAGACGATGGATGGGAGAGGTCAAGAGGTCGTTGAAGAGTGATACTGGAATGAATGTCGATGAGGATGAAGCGGAATTTGCAGAGATTGATTTAGGTTCTTTTGATTTTGATGAGGTGAGATGTGATTTTGATTAGTTTCATTAAACTAATAATGATATTCACTGACCATTGTTACATGCTAATGACTTCTTTGCTTCTGATTGGCCGAGAGGAAATTAGTCCTTGAAAATCACCTTCAAAACTTTGAATGAAAAGTTCAACAGAAGAAGATAACATGAGGAAGGGACCATGTTTTATTGTTTGATGATCAAGATTAAGTTGATGATTCTATTGATCATTTACTCTTGATTTTGTTTTCCAGGACATGTTGGATAAAGGATTGACTACGCCTTCTGATACCCCAACCCTCCTACCCAAATACCCACCCCTCCCTCCAACCTCAAACACATCCCATGCAAGACCCAACCCACGCCCCACCCAGCCCGCCTCTCCTTCCCCTCACAAGCCCTACCCTCCATCCACCACAAAACCCTCCTCACCAGAAAAACCCCAGACACGACCCTACCGGCAGGCCTGGAGAGGTGCAGACTCACCCCTCAACCCCCTAGAAAGTTCACCCCAGGGGGGTCACTTACCAAGGGGTAGTGGTGGTTTCTCACCTCCTGAGGGGATTGGAGGGGGGCTAGTGATGAAGAAACCACCCCTACCACCGACCACACCCTCTAGTATGAGCGGTACAGAGGTACTTAGTATGGGTACCCCCAGGACACAACGGACCGCAAGACAGGAGCAGCTTACTGAAGAATGGTAAGATCTAATTCTTACCTTGGTTGTTAATCAGTCGTTAAGCAAGATGCAATACAAATTTATAAATGTCCAAAAATGTCTAATGCTCTGTTTTACCATTCTTTTTCCATTTAACCTTTAAATAGACATTTTAATGAAAATCATTCCTTTTAACATAATATTTATGATTCAATCCTTTGAGGGCTCTTTGCATACGTTTGATTTGAATTCATGTTTTATTTCTATCAGGGGGTTCAAGGATAGTGTTACTGCAGACCTTATGATGAAACGAGCCAAGAAATTAGCCAAAGGCAAGAAGAAGAAACTTGGTAAGCAGAATCTGTCATTATTCATTATTTACAATCTTTGTATTACATTTTTATTTCTTGCATTCTATTATCACAATCCTCTCCATGTTTGTTTTTTAATTTTCCCATTACTATTAGTATATTTCTATCTTAATGATACTAATAATATTTAAGTTTTTAATGCACCAGTATCCATTATGATTAGATGCTGATAAATTTTTCATCATTAAACATGAGTCATGACATCACAATGGGATAATGAAATAATGATTGAGTCAGAAGTATGTCCAACACAACTGATATTTCATTTCTTTAGAATAAGTGGGATTATTTCTCTCACATTGTCTGAAAAATGAAGAATGTCTGAAAACTGAATCTAGCTGCTGTCAAGTATTTGCCTTAATGAGGCTTGGATATGCACTTAGGATTGTTTAACATTTTCTTTCAGACCCTATTCAGCGATATCAGCAAATCAGAAAGACCCAGGATGCTAGCTCAGCTAGACCTCCTCAGATGACTAGCAAGAAAGGGGTTCAGAGGAAAGACTACTTTCAAGGTATGATAATGACTCTTCAACTCTTCCTCATTACTATCCATTCAGGCTTGCTTTTGATTAAATTATTCAGGGTTTGTTTTATCAAACTGTTTGCAGGTTATTAATATATAGCATTTAGAATGCACCTTGTGTATCAGTTTCCTATTCAGAGGCACAGAAGGAATTATTACAGAGAAGAAGAGGTATATTTGAAATATATATGTCGTAAGTTTGGCTTTGAATGACGCTATAGACTTGGCATTGCGTATTGTTAAAGAGAGTGTGCATTCACAGTCATTCACAGTTTTACGTATGACTAGTAAGCATTTCTTGTGATAATTGGATACCTTCATTTTTCCTGTTTTGCCATAATGATCATAATCAAATTTTGATATTTCTTTGTTATTTTTTACTGTTTTTATTTCTGTCTTTCAGCTCGAGAAGAAGAAGCAGAGAGGCGAGAGAGAAGCAAAGTTGAGGAACACAGCAACAAAAAACACAGAACATTTGAGTAAGTATTATAACAATATGTTCAAACCTGCTATAGCTGCTACCTGTGTAGAAAGACCACCTGTTGATAAAGAACCCAGTGAATTTAAGTGAATTTAAATTCACTTAAATTCATCTAATTATCCCCATTGAAACCCACAGTTTCAGGGCAAAATACAATTTTAAAAGAATGTATTTATTTAGGTTGATCTCATTCTGAGTGCAGTTCCACACACTTTACCAAATTACCTGACCTGGTGGGTGTTTCATAAAGCTGTTTGTAAGTTAAGAGGGACTGGTGATCCTTTCTTGTGGTGAATGGTATACACCAAAATGTTCATTGACGATTTAGCGCATAAGAAAGGATCACCAGTCGTTCTTAAAGTTGCTCTTAACTTACAAACAGCTTTATGAAACAGGCACCAGTGCTCTAACATGTCATGTGACCAGATTTGAACCAATCAAATGATAGGACATTCTTGAAAGTTGAATAATAAACTCATTGAGAAGTGGATAATTTATTCCTCTGTAATGTGATATTTATTCTTTATTCAGCTGGGTCCATGCCCAAGTGAACAATGACCTACCAATATCTGAGTCTCGTATTAACCCATATGGGATACGCAGCAGACAGTCTAGTAGTGAACCAAACCTACCTGCAATAAGCCCTGATGTCATACAAGGGTCAAGGGTCAATCTAGTGGTAAGTCCTATGGATAGGATGTTAATTGTTTAAATGGTTACCCAATTCCAAAATTGTTTAAGTTGATCTTATAATTTTATTCTTATTATGTACTTGATTACTTACTGTTTTGTGCTGTATGAAGAACATATTAAATGCCGGTTATTATTATCATTAACATTTGTATAATGCAATTAATGGAAGTGGAACTGAAACCATTCCTTTTAGATTATTCCGCCCTACATGTCATTATAATATAGGTAAATATTTCCTTTTGGAAACATAATAAGTGTTGCTCTTTTAAGAACATCTAATACGCAACTAGATACATGTAATCGATACCTCAATTTCATTGTTAATAAGTTTGATTACTAAGTTTCTGGGCAACATATTTGATGATCCCATTCGAACCAGTCAATATTATAATTTTACTTGATTCCAGATGAGTCCTAATGCTATGGAGGTTCAGTCTGTTGATAGTGTAAGCCTTGGTGATTTTACTTCAAGAGAAAGGAGCCGATCATTCTCTTCACCAAATGGTAGGTTTGAGAGTTTTTACAAGATTTGTTTATACTCTTTCTGATTTCCCTAAAATACTTTGTTTAATCCAATTTGATTCTTCAAATTTTCGTTGTGGATGATCAGATCAATTTGTTCCGGCAAATATGGAATTCCCCATATACAGTATGAAGGGGGGGGGAACAAGATAAAGTGTGTTGTCATGGAATTTTGAAAAGGAGACGTTCTGTAAATGTTTTCCCAAATATACACCCTAGCCCTTATATTGCACTATTTAATACATTGGGGCTCATTCCTTTATGAAAAGGGGCACAAATTTTTTTTTTTTCAAAGTAAATACTTGAGAGAATATTCAATGCTGTTCTCCAAATAAAAAACAGCATAAAGTTATTCAGTTTGTGTAAACTGTTTTCATTGTTTACTGTTGTTGTGCTATTTAACCATGTTTGAATAATGATCAATCAATCAATTCATGATTTATTCTTTATTTTGGTTAATTTGCAGGTGAAAGGGTGCAGTTCCCGCCCATCAAGACAAGCTCTGCCCCCAGTAGTCACACCAAGCAACGGATGGCAGCACAAGCGGGTGACAGGAGGGGTGGGGGAGAGGTAGCATGGGGTAGCGCTGGAAGTAATAAGACAGGAAGGGGAAAGATAACTAGGTGACAACGTCAATGAATTTACATTCATTGAATTACTTTAGATTTTTCAAGTTTGAGATTGCTCTGCCGTGATGTGAAAAGTTTTGTAATAACAATAAAAATATGCAGGTAGGGTATATGTGTTGCGCAAATGTCTACCTTGTTAGGTGCTCAAGGCACTCCTATATTAGCCCAGTGAAGCTTGGCTTCCCTTTCCTGTGCTCACAGCTTTTTGAGGAATTACTTCTTGCCGGTACCCATTTACCTCACCTGGGTTAAGTGCAGCACATTGTGGATCCAAATTTTCTTGCTGAAGAAAATTATGCCATGGGTGGGATTGGAACCCACGACCCTCTGTTTCAAAGTCCAGAGACTAATCCACTGGGCCACAATGCTCCACATTATTGGTTATTTTGTGTTAAGATGATGTCAAATATGCTATCTATTTTCAACTGAGTGAGCAATTCTTTACTTTTGACTCAATTGAATACTGCCCTCTGTTGAGCAAAAACTGTACATTGCAATTTTCTATGAAGTACTGAAACATGATTGAAGTTTGAAAATGGTTTGTTTGATTTGTTGCGTCGAGGTAGAGAAAGGACAAACAAGAGATGAGGCAGTAAAATACAGAGAGAGAAAGACAGGGGTAGAAAGAGAGAGAGAGAGATGGTGGGGGGGGGGGGTCCAAATGATTTGTATGCTGTAACCTTAATTATTGATGACATTACAAACATTTTAATGCATTCATAGGGATATAGGACAGAGAAAGAAAATGGAAAGAAATAGAGAAAGAGAAGGGTGGTCAAATTATATGTATCCCATTATAAAGCGTAAATATTTATGACATTACAGACATAATAATGATTAATAGAGTTGTGTGTGAAGATACAAAGCACCTTGCTGTAGTATATATATATATATATATTGTTTATTATATCAAGTTTAAATGTAAGTGATTGTATGATATACAAGTAATGTCCGTCCAAATTCTTTCAAAGTACAAGAATTGTGTTGTATGTAATAAGCCAAGCAGTTCAGTTCAGTCATCTTTGCATAATCAAATCTGCTATGACATATAGCTGTGTATTTGACAAAATTCAATATAAATTTATGAAATATGGAAAAAAAAGTATTGCTGATTCCCCTTTGTAATATGCAGTTATGTGAATTTGGCTTATATATACAATATACAAGTTTATCTTGTGACACCTTGACTTACTGATATACATGTATAAGTTTGACTTGTGTAAATTGATCTATTATAGTACTTGTATGGGATTGAATATGTTAGTTTGACTCATAGCAAGTGACCAAAAAAGTGGACTCATGTGGATTGGTTCCGAGTTGAATTAACCCACTGAATACTGAGCCAGCATATATGCATTCTGGAGTCTATGGAAAACATGTGTTATAGCAAAATTATCCAGTCTTCAATGTGTTAATATGTTGGTTAAACTTATGATGCTTCTGTAGATTTGATATACAAATGTATGCTTGGTTGACTCTTTATTTTGTTAGTTTGCATAATGGCAATCTTTGTGGTATGTTAGTCTCATGTCCAGTCTAGACATGATAAATGAAATAGATATATACAATTATACAAAAAAGTATGATAATGTGTATAAAATTATTGATGTGCAAATGAAATATATTCTAAATGTAAACAAAATTCTTTATTTTCCCTTTCTCATTTGTTGATTCACATTAGTTTATTGTTCAATAATTTTCAGATTTTGAAAACATGGGGATATGTTAGAACATACTGTTGTTGATAATGACACTTTATATAGATGTACATTGAGTAGGAGAAGCCTAATTATGTTTATCAACATATGTAAGAAAAATTGAACTTTTTTGGACCAAAAAATGCAAAATATATAGAAATTGTCAAAAAAGAAACACCATATTTAAAGATCCTGGTATCATTATTTCTAGCATAAAATGTTTTTACCAATTATGTTTAAAAAATCAAACTGTTTGAAGGCAAATACTTGAAATTCACTGTTCCTTTCTTTCTTTTTGCTGAGATCCATGTTTTGAGGTGAGATAAACCATGCAAGAACTTCCCCTTTAAACTGATTCATCGTTACAATAAGAGAGCAAGTTTAATGAAGCATTTAAAGAGGGAAAAGGAGACGTACTGTCCTAGATATTTTTTTTCAAGGGACATAAGATGCTCTCGATAGATCCAGTTTAATGACAGGTTGAAGGTAAATAAGGGATATACAAGAAACCTGGAGAAAGAGAGAGAGAGAGAGTGAGTGAAGATGTGTGTGTGTGGAAATGTGTGAGAGGGATATAAAGTATGTGTTTCAGAGAAACAGAGAAAAAGGTATTTTTTGAAAAAGGGAGCGGGGGAGGGGGGCTGAAACAAAATAAAATTGTACATTTGGATGCCACTTAATATGTAACCTATTTAGGATGAATATTTTCAAAAGGGGGGATGTGAGAGAGGGAGAGAGTGAAAGTAAATGGAGCCTGATTCATGTTTGTGTATAAGTGCATATGGTCAAGATGATGGAAATGGATAAAAATGGAAGATGATGATGATTGTCAGTTTTTGTATAGCACATAGCACCTAACAAATAAGTCTCTATGCACTTGAGAAAACAAAGGAGAGGAAGAGAAGTGTTGATTAGTTCATTTTGTTGAGGCTAGGTACAATTTAAATAATTATGTTTTAAGAGCTGTTTTGAATTTGTTAACTGAAACGTGTTCATAACTACTTCAAAGTGAAATTTTAACTCCAGTAAAGGCATGGGGCATGGAAGGGGGGGGGTACCCTTTACATCGCCTCTCTTCACCACCACCACCTGTGATGTGTGTTATCATACCTGTCGAGAATCTAGGTCACATCAATTTTCTGCTTTAATTTTCCGCCTCACATCCTTCGATATACCCACATGTGAAACCCGACCATCAATATCCTTCTCATATGGACATTTTCATGCTATTTGTTTGACAGCAGAGGCATTTTAACTGTCAAGTTTTAGCATTGTATCTGAGTAAATGGAAGTATGGCGCGAGTGATATGTTACCCACATATCTCAATTTCTATTTGTTTTCATCTCTTTCTCATGCTCATCTTTGTTTAAAAATCGATTTGAGCACTTTTCAACCAATTTCCCTGTGACTCGTTCCATAAAATTCCAAGAAATATCACTATTCCAACTATAATGGGCTCTCATCTCAGTTTTTTTCTCTCCTTCCTTTTTTTGTCTTCCCTCTCTTTTGAATGATCCAACATTATTTTCTTTTTATTCGGTCTTTAGTTAGTCACTTTTGTTTCAGCTTAGACTCCCACGGAATACTTGGAACCCGGACGTAGAACCACAAAAATGTTTGTTTGTTTGTTTTTCTTGGCAAAATGTTGTATGAATATTGAAAACTAAATAGAAATGTTTTTTATCATTCGTGAAGGCGTAGATAATCAAATTGTTGCATATGTTGTTGTTGTTGAATATGATGGCGCTCTTCAATCTCTCCAGATTATACGCGCCAGTCACTTTCGTAAGTAGGACGTCGTCGGTAAATATCCTGTGTAGTAGGTTAGGACTTAAGCTGGCGCTGCTAATTGGCTGAAATTACAAAATATCCTCCTTTGAAAAATTAGCACTTTTAATTGCAATAATTATAAGCGATTTCGAGGTTGCTTTGTAATTAAGAATCGAAATCCAATTAAACAAGAGATGATCATTTCTGGCGCTTGCCTAATTAGCCAAAGTCCATTGACAACATATGAAGAAGAACGTGTCTGTTAATTTCTAAAAACTATTTGTAATTAATAGACCCACCTGGAATCCACAGAGTCTTGTTGAAATCAATGTGAGAGAAATAAAATTAGGACAGACAACAATAAATCTCTGGGAAACCATATGTATATCTGGGACAAATACGTAAAAAAAGAAAAAGGTGACATTTGATAGTAGAAGTGGATTGATATTCATTGGCATTTTGCCCGGACGGTTTCACCTAATTCTTTTGTATTAATCATGAACTTTAATTTCATCGCCATCATCATCATCACCACCACCATAATCATCACCGCCATCATCATCACCACCATCATCATCACCACCATCATCATCATCACCATCATCATCACCTCCATCATCATCATCATCATCACCACCATCATCACCATCATCATCACCATCATCATCATCACCACCATCATCATCATCACCATCATCATCATCACCACCAATATTATCACCATCATCATCATCACCACCACCATCATCATCACCACCACCACCATCATCATCATCATCATCACCACCATCATCATCACCATCATCACCACCACCACTACCACCACCACCAACACCATCATCACCATCATTCTTTCACTATCATCATCATCATCTTCACCATGAACCCCCCCCCCCCTCCCCTCCGACTGGATGGTTTAAGAGGGAAAATATGACAAGAGAGAGAATCGGATATATGCACTTCATACCAAAACCCGATCATCCCTTTAAACGGATGGCTGTTCATGAATGGAATACAGTACTGCGACGCCTCCTGGATAATCACCCCCGTTCCTATGACAACGCGATGGTACCACTTGTGACGTCAAAGGAAAGCATCCGCTGAAGAATAAAGTACGTGGCATCTGGCGAGGTTTGTTGAATAAAATAAAAGGAAAAACAACAATGTCATCCTCGGGGGAGAGACGGGGAGCTTATCTCGTAATCGCTTCATAATGAACTGTGATGAGCAAAGCTGCTTTTTTAGTTCACAGTTAAAATGGGGAAAAATACGTGGCGACTTTATTTCCCTTTATGGCACACGCCGTTTATTTACAGCATACTTTATACTATCGTTAAATCCACTTTAAACTATCTTGTTAACATGTTTACAAAAATCGATTAAAGAAAGCAACAACAAAAAAACTTAACATACTAATGTAAATGTATTTTTCTGTCATTTATTTTTATAGACTTTTGTTCTGGATTAGGGGAATAAAGAGAAGCATATTTTCATTAATTGTTTATGTGGCAGCATTATTGATGTATGAACATCAGGTTATCTCGATTATGATGATAAGGGAAATTACGATGATAATAGAAATTGACACAAATTTTCTTTCCAGAAGTAGAATTACTTCTGGAAAGAAAATTTCTGTCAATTTCTCTTACTGTTTTCATCTCGATAAAAGATAGCAACGATAACATCGTTAACATATAGTAACATAAATGTATTTTCTGTCATTTAATTTCTTTTTATAGACGCCGACGGTTGTTCTGGGCTGGGGAATAGAGGCATCTTGCGTGGTACTTTTATATTTATGTATTTATATCAGGTTATCTCAATCATGATGAGAAGGGATTAAAAAAAGTACATTTCTGTCAGGAATTTTTCTTACTGTTTTCATCTTTTTGCTTATGGCTGTTCCCACCCAGAAGAAGGGGGGCGTAAAGTGTATAGCTTTATAATGATTCGAATTGATTCAATATCATTTTAACAGTACTTGCTATCCAAGTATATACTTTCAAGATTAATGCTCTCTCGATGTTTTGTTCTTTCATGTTGTAAGTAGTTAAGGATGTTTTTAAGATGTTTATCATATTATATTTGTTTGTAGTTTATGGTATTTTTAATAATAATAATAATAATAATATAGGGTATTTATATTGCGCACATATCCACCTTGTTAGGTGCTCAAGGCGCTCCTATATTACCCGGCTAAGCTAGGCGTTCATAGCGCACACAGCTTTTTAAGGAATTACTTCCTACCGGTACCCATTTACCTCACCTGGGTTGAGTGCAGCACACTGTGGATCAGTTTCTTGCTGAAGGAAATTACGCCATGGCTGGGATTCGAACCCACGACCCTCTGTTTCAAAGTCCGAAGACTAATCCACTGGGCCACAACGCTTTTATGTATTGTCATCATGAATGATGCTTGTTTAACTACAGGGCGCCTTTGTAAAGCATTTTTTTTCTTCAAAACTGAACAGGCGTACCCCGCCGTACAAACTAAATAATACATAATAAATAAATCAATCATAGCTCTTCTCCCGTGAACGAGAAGAATGCTCAGTATCATGAAATCATGGTTTTAACTACTTCATTTCTAAATTTTCATCTTTTCGGGAGGGGGGGGGGTGGGGGTAACATTGGGACTTAGATTAGGCTTGCATCCACTCATCATTTGCGAATATGGCGCCGAAATGGTAAACTCCCTCCCATCCTCTGTAGTTAAAATCGAAAGAAGAGGTGACCGCGGAAAAGTTTTGAAAGTCTTGGGGGCGAAGATCCCACAGACACGCTGCCCTGTAGTTATTCTATCTCCTTCTCTGTGTTATGTCAACACTCGGTTAACTTAAATCTTCATGATTTTATTCTATAATTATATATTATTTGTTATCACTTTTGCTATTATCATAATTTCAAAAGTGGGGTATTAACCCTTGCTGTCCCCTCTAACCCTTACTTTCCCCCTCTTATATACACCTTCGCATTATATATATCATACAGTATACGTCACTGTTGACAGAAAACAAATGATGATATTGATTCGATTGGTGACGAGATGTGTGAGAGAGGCCAAATCCGATCAATAAAGCCCGGATTCGGTCTACCAAAATCAATTTTTCAACCCAAACTAATAATAAACACAGACAATCATAACGCGATACCGCTCTCACATTTCGGTATTAGCATAGAAATGGACTTCCGATCTGACTTCCGTTTTGTCCGTCTGGGTCCGCCAGGTTTGTAATCTATCTTCCATAATGACCAATCAGCATGTTTGTTATTTGCGCATCATTATCAATGTGCTCACTATTAGCCAATGAGATTCGTTGTTTGAAATTTGCAATTGATTATATCTCTTTGTTACTGGGGGTAGGGAAGCTTTGAAGTGATATCTATTTCTCATGTCGACTTTATAGCCATACTTTATCGACATGGTGAGATACGTTATCATTCACAATTAGTGTATACGAGGGAGATTTCGCCACCCCTACACAGATGGTCTCTGGGACATTGAGAGTATTGTCAAAAGCCTTTCAGGGACAAAACAGCCTTTGTCAAAAATCTGCGAATCAAAGCAGCAGTGTCGTCCTGCATGACTCTATTTTCAATAGGTTTACTATGTTGTGAAATCTGCCCCCTTTGCAATTGCGAAAACTCGCTATTATGTCGACACGGCAAGATACTTTATCTCGCCATGTCGACAAGTATAAAGTTGTATGTCGACATGGCGAGATGCATTATATCACCATGTCGACATGGCGAGATGCATTATATCACCATGTCGACATAATAATGTTATCAAGGCTATTTGGTCAAATACAAAATCTCGTTCTCTTTCCAAGTTGATGGCAACTTCAAGTTTCCAAGGTTTGCAATCGATCGCAAAAATAGCAACGGCCAATCAATATTGTTGTGGCATGTTCATATTGTTCATTGTGCTCACAATCAGCCAATGAGAATCGTTGTTTGAAATTTGTAATTGGTCGTAAATATTTGTGTTACGGGCGTCCATAATTATCTCCACTCGGGTTAAGAATCTCAAAATGCCTAAGTACTTTTGAATACAAAAATCCACCACCCCCCCCAAAAAAAGAAGTGATCCTCTTTATTTCTCTTTTCTCCTGTAGCGTTTAATTTGAGGGGGTGTTTAAAGAAAGGACTTGTCTTATCCGAAAGTTACCATAGTAACAGCCAGACACTATTCTACGCGGCCAATCAAATTCAAGGAAAGTTGTCCGGCGACAAATTTCTTAACGCTGTCCATGACGGCGTCTCTAAGCGTTTTACAGATCCTTAGTTTCTTGTTATCAGATTTTGGCTCGCCCCACACAATATTTGCACTCTCCCCACTCCCTGGGTAGCTTTCCAGCAAGCAAGCAATCAGATTTACCGACTCAAACTCATCTTTGTGTATGAAACATGTTCACGCTGTATCCGTATCCCCCCCCCCCCCCCCTTCGTACCTAATACGATTGTTAAAGAAAAGTTTTTCTTTCACTTTGGCATAAGTCATTTTTGACGCCCTAAGGATAACAGTTTTGTTCACTGGACAACATGCTGAACATGTTTACATTAAGAGATAACACAGGCTTAAACATAATTATACCAGCATTAGAAAATTTCCTTTTGAAAGATTTGACAAATATTATTTTTCGAAAAAACACACACTTTTTTTGAATGGGGGGGGGGGGGGGCTGGGGGAGGGGTTGATAGGCCTATACTTGTTTGAATAAACCATAACTTATGTGTATTGGCTTATAAACACGTGAAAAGGGATGAAAATAACAAAGAAAAAGGAAGAAACTATTCACATACACTGGAAATATAATGTTTATCCTGACCACAATCACGTGGCAAATTTTTTAAAATGGCGCCGCGTTGGTTATCAAGGCGCCATCGGAACTGCTACATGTACGGAACGCCAGTACGTACAGAAGGGGAGATATGTGATTTTGGCAAGAGTGCAAAGGCTTATCAGCCAATCAGAATCGAAGTTTGCAAGCGATTGAATGACCTTGCCTTGGTAAAGTTATCCTATATGGCTGATAACTCTCTTAAACTAGTTTTATAAAAGAAAAAGGTAGAAATACATTCTGTTATAATTTTCCCAGTTGAATTAACTCATTTTGTCTTGTGTATGCCTTTGCATCGTAAGTCATTAGCTGAAAGGATATGTTCCTATGGTTTCATTCACTGATAATTATGTATATATTTTTTTATAACCAGTTGAAAACTATTTTCCTTCCACGAAGAAAAATGAATGCTTATACTTAACCCATTCTCTATCGTCACCACAAAGCGACAAAATGGTTCCTCCCAGAAAATATTAGAGTACTAGGAAAAATGTCAAAATTATCCTCGCAGGAAAATATGACATGCCACCCCCTCCGCCCCCCAAACAAACAAGAAGAACTTACCAACTTTTTTTTAAAAGATATGATTTGTAAAAAAGAAATTATATTAAAAATAATTAAAAAACTGTTACAGAGGCGGAGAGTCCAACTCTGTTTCATATTTTATTTTTCTTTCCCATGTATCAGCTTTTTTTTCTTCTATATGTTCTTCTTCAGGTTACATCTGCCTCCTTCAGGGTTGAAGATTCTTGCAGATGGTTTATTTGGCATGTGTGTATGGCCAGGTTTAGGTGTGCGGTGCAAATGTTTGCCACGAACTGATAGTTTATCAAAAAATTGTTCTGTAACTTTCATATTTTCTCCTTTTCTCATTTCTCTTTGCACATTTTTTCCTTTTTCTAATTCTTGAGTCTCTTTTTGGTCAAGTCTCCACGCAAACTTCATGCATGTGGTTTGTGGAGGTGAGCAAGTAATGCATCGTTTTCAAGCCCACACGGCGCCCACGCACATCTCGTTACGTTTCATGCATACATGTTTTGCAAACGCGGAGCTATAGAGCACTTGCATTATCCGTGCATCAATATACAGGTGGTGGTGGTGTACAAGCAGACGATACTAGCCGTTAATTTTGGACAAATTGCAAGTCTGTTTCCCGCTGTAATCTTCTTCGAATGAAAGCAAGAAACCATTGTCCATTGTCTGCCGGGAGACCGCAGAAAGGTCTTAGATCACTGATTCTTTGGAAATCCAGGTAATATTTTTTTTATTCAACTTAGTTTAGTTGTCATGACTAAATACACCAGTCGGTGGACTGTACTTTATCAGAAGAAGAACACTCGTGTGAGTCGTGTGCGTGTTTTTGTGTGGTAGAATTGTTAACTGGGAAAGTGGTAGTACGGTGGTCCTTTGTAGACACGTCACATTCGTCAGTCTGAAGACTGCATGTTATTTATTTTTTTATACCGAGGTTTTTTTACCTGACTGCTAAGAAAGCACGAATGCCTGTGAGCAAGCAACCAGGGCGGGACCATCGGCTTAAGGTCCTCTCCGAGGGACCTGGTAATGAGGATAAATGCCTTACCAAAGGGCACTAGCGCACCACTTGGGAATCGAACCCAGGTCACCGGAATCCAAAACCCCTGCTCTACCGACTGAGCTATCACGCCTCCTCTCAAAGTGTATTTTTTTAACTAGTAGTATAAGATGCGTTCTTGAAGAAACAATGAAGAATTTGTGAAAAAACCAATTCCAATATTATTGTTTTAACGTTACCCTTTTCTGTAGCATCTCCATGCAGGATGGGGGGGGGGGGTACTCACGTAATAAGGCATACAGGGATGTGCCATTGATCACTTTTTTGGAAGGAATCCCTAAACATGGGGTATGGTTTTATGCTTGAAAATCCATAAACATGGCCCCAATTTTAGATACTGGCCTTAAACATGGGTCCATATTCTCCAAATTTGGGTGATAACCAAATTTTAATAAATCCTAATAATAGGTACCTTTTTAGCCAAAATGACCCGTAAATATGGCTATGGTTTTTTTTAATATTCAGTCGCACAATCCCGTCCAAACCAAATCTAAGTACCCCCCCCCCCCCCCGGATGGGAGAGTCAATCTTGAAGTGTATAAAGTCGGCTAAATATAACTAGTTCTATATCCCAAAATTTGGCCCGTAAAAATCTAGGCCAAAAGCTTCTTGGTTGTTACGCTGAACTGGTTGGCTTCTCTCAAAATGTCAGAAATTGTTGAATAAATCCACAGAAACGACGGTTATTCCTGTAGAATCAAAACCAAGCTAATGTACCCGCAATTAATTTAGCCTAATTACTTGTATGGATGCTCACAACATTTGATTCATATGGTGGGCATACTGGAGATGCGTATCCTAAGGTCAAAGGTTGTTTGAGGCATGGCGGATCCACAGGGGGGGCTCATGCCCCGGCCCTCCCCCCCTTCTGAAAGTGAGGACCTTTTTTTTTTTTGCCTTGTCTAATTATTCTGTGGGCAAAATGTACTGTTGAAACTTTTTTTTTTTGCTTGTCAAATTTTTCCTCGAGGATAATGTGCCCCCCCTGGAAAATCCTGGATCTGCCCCTGTTTGAGGTTATACTATGTAGTTCACACCATGCAAACTTCGGTGTTAATGCACTTGATTTGCGTTCACATTGGTCATGTCAAGTTTTCTTCTATACCTTTAAGACTGTTATGACTGTAAATCTAATTACTTTTAATATATACCTTTAAGACTGTTTTGACTGTAAATCTAATTACTTTTAATATATACCTTTAAGACTGTTTTGACTGTAAATCTAATTACAACCAAACTTTAGGCCTTTGATGCACTGTCAGAACTTTCCAGAAGTTGCATCGACTTGATCTGATTTCATCTAAACTTGAACTATTGATTTACTGGTAGGAAGTTTATGCTAAATGTCATTTAATCTCATATGGTATTCCTGCAAGCTTGTTATATTGATAATGTAATTAATAAAAAAATGTCTCTGAATGTGTATTTTTATTTTCAGAAGTGGGTAAGACAAAATGGCTGATGCCTCATTGTCTTGTGTCATTTTGCCTAGTAGTTTTAGATAATGAATCGTATTTAATTACTTAAATTTTTTTTTAATCATCTATCTATTCACAAAACTGTTTATTTTGTTTCTTGTTTATCAAAGATTAGTTAAAGGCAGGGGCCGCGGAAAAAAACGTAAAAATGACCATATGATTGTGATTTTTTGTATGGTCATCCCCCCCACTTTGAAAATCGTTCGGGGGCCCCTGATAGGCCTAATTGATTATTTTTTTCAGATTCTCTGACTGTTTCTGCATTCTATAATGTGATTTAATTAATTTATATTCTTAAAACCTACATTTCAAGAAGGAAGGGGTACTAGGGTATTTTTTTTAAAGAAATCTTGTATTTGATAACCCTACAACATAATCCTCTAGCTATTCCATATTGAAAGGTTCTTGTAGAGGTTGTGGTAGGAGTATGTAAAGATGCTTTGAAATTGGAATTAAATATTTACTTTTCAATGCATTTTGCATCCTTTTCATATTTGAGTTGTAGCTAGAGACAGGTTGTTAATACAGATTATGAGACATTACATTTAATTCAAATGTTTGCTGCAAGCAAAGAACAGATTACTTTCATATCACATTTCAACCAGAAGAGAGAAAAAAGATATATCAAAACAAAATAGAGTCAATATAAATCAGTATAAAGTAAAAATTTGACATGTTTAAATTAAGCTAAAATAAATATTTTTTGAATATCAATTACATGTACATAAATTATTATATTTATGAGTTATAAATATAATAATTGATGTACATGTAATTGATACTGTATATTAAAAAATATTTGTTTTAGCTTAATTTAAACCATGTAAAATGTTTACTTTATATTGATTTATATTGACTTTATTTTTGTTTTGATAACAATATGTTAATGTTCTTTCTTGTGTTTATGTTGCAAAAATGAGGAAATATAGATATCCACTAAAATATACGGTGTATTTTCAATAGACTTTAAGATGTAATTATAGAAAAGCAGTAATAATTTTGTGTAAGTTTGCTAAGATGATGTGTGAAGAAAAAAAAAGAAAATGGAAGGCGAGGGAGAAGAAATTGTGAGGCCAAAAAGTTGGTGCATAGTGAAAGAAGAGGAAGGGAGAAAATAGAACAAGACATGGTCCTGGGGACAGTTTCATCAATATTTCTGACAACTTTTTGTGATTTTTGATTGGCTGAGAAGCACTGATACCATGGTAACTTTCAGAGGCAACATATTTTTTCTGATAAAAAATCTGAAATGAAGCACCCCCCCCCTGGGAGAGTGAAAACGGTTAAATGAACCTAGAATGAAAATCCATGGTAGTTACCTCATTTTTTATTAATATGCAGAAGAAAACAAGAGTGAAAATAGGACTATAAACAAAGTAATGTGTGTTTGAATTTCTAATTGAAAAGATAGATAGTTGTTTATTCAAACTTTCTTTCTTCTACTGAGTTTATTTTTTGTCTGTAAATAATTAATAGATTGCAACTTTGCAATTTGGTTACATCTATCATGGAGGTCCATGCATCTATCTTACATTGGATTAAATTAGACTTTCATTTGCCTGTGTCATATTTTCTCGACTTCTAGAAGTACAGTCTTTCCCTTTAACTTTTCACATCTCTCTGTTTATGACCTCCAGAGGGAGCTTGTGTGGCATATATCAATAAGTGATGAAATCAGTTTGTTTATAAAACATGAGCCAATTTGATTTATTGGGATGAGGGGGTAGTACAGCGAGGATCTCCCGGATCTTACTTTCCACGTCTAGCAGATTTCTTGATTGGTTTTCGCTGAATTAAGGCCATGTTGATCCGTGAAGCGATAATGGATTTTGACTGGTATTCTTGCAATAGAGTATATCTGTTTCAGAGCAAAAAAAAATAATTTAAGGTCCGTATATAGATTTAAGCTTTTCTCAACTCAATTGAAACTATTCATCAACACTTGACTATTTGAGGAATACAGGATAAACTGTTTCCTTGAATATATATGAACAAGTGAAATACTTCAAATTCAAATTAAATTTATTCACATAAAAACCAAGAGTACATAAATACAAAACATCTTAATTGATATATAATCAAACAATAATAACGAAAGATAAAAAAAACAGTGGATGCTATGCCTAGAGTATATGAACCAATTGGAGACTTAGCCTAGACTGTGGTCTTTGGAAAGGTAACTTGCTGATTGCTCTACAATTGATTTATGTACCATACATGTTTGGTCTCATAACAGATGGTCTGATCTCATTTTGTCTATTAACCTTTGGTATATATATTAGCCACTTATAGTCTCTTTACAATTTCATTTCATTCCTATATACCCATTTCATCTTATATCCACTTGCAGTCTCTATGGTTGGATGAACAAATATTCATTTTCACACAGTAACAAATAGACAAATAGATAAAGTGGAAATTAGACCAACTGGTTGTTAGGCTCAGCTTACATTAAACAAAATGAGAATTAATTAGTCATATAACATTTCTCAAAGCAAACCAATTATGAATTTGAGTATAATGAGTATACAGTCAAACCTGTGCTAAGCAGCCACCAGTCTATAGCAGCTACCTACCTATAGTGATCACTTAAACTGATCCCCATGGAAGCAGATTGTATGTGTAAGAACCTGTCTATAGCAGCCACCTGTCTATAGATAAAGGCCATATTTTGTGTTTCCCTTCGGTGGTCACTAAAGACAGGTTTCACTGTTTACTACAAGTACTTTGAAATAGTAGCCAGTTGTCAGGTATTTAAAAGTTTGGCCTTTGCAGGGAGACTGGTAAATGCCTGGTCTCTGTACTTCATTTGCCTTTGCTACTGTAATAAAGACTTGATGAGATGTGATAGAGAAGACGCCTAGCCTAGTTTGCCTTTGACCTTTTTTGAAGTACCATTTCAGTGTACACACCATGTTGTAGAATGTCGGCTTTTATTTCCTGTCTGTTTATCGAGATCTAATGACTACTCAGGGAGCTAGACACTCAAGATAGAAATTCCCATTCTGTCTTAGCTCACCAATAGGTTTTTAAAATTGGGTGATGATTTTAATAAAAACATTTTTTTTCTAAACGGTTTAACAAAACAATATTTTTGATGATGTTTTTTATTATTGTTAATTTCCCAGGAAAAAATAAAATGCCTTTTTCCATTTCACAAATATTGAAAATAGGTGTGCATGTACATCTATATAATGCAGATAATCATTTTTTACAGGGGGGTATGGAAGGGGAGGGGGCTTGGGTCACTAATGCATAAAAGAGCCCTGGAAATTAAAATCCCCATTCACCTATATGTTAAAGGTTATCCAATGTAGCAGAGTTATAGGCAGTAGGTTGTGAAATGTAGCCCCCAAAATACCCTTTTTGGGGTGTATAGGGGGATATATTTTAAAAATTGAGATGCCTATCTCTTTGACATCATTTTTAAAAGAAAAATTAAGGTTTTGCAATATGCAGAAATATCTGTCTCCTCTCTCCCTCTTCTACCCTCACCATCATCACCATCATCATCATCATCACCATAATCATCATCACCATCATCACCATCATCATCATCACCATCATCACCATCATCATCACCATCATCATCACCATCATCATTATCATCATCATCACCGTAATCATTATCATCATCATCACCATCATCACCATCATCATCATCATCATCACCATAATCATCATCACCATCATCACCATCATCATCATCACCATCATCACCATCATCATCACCATCATCATCACCATCATCATTATCATCATCATCACCGTAATCATTATCATCATCATCACCATCATCACCATCATCATCATCATCATCACCATAATCATCATCACCATCATCACCATCATCATCATCACCATCACCACCATCATCATCACCATCATCATCATCACCATCATCACCATCATCATCACCATCATCATCATCATCACCATCATCATTATCATCATCATCACCATCATCACCATCATCATCATCATCATCATCACCATCATCACCATCATCATCACCATTATCATCATCATCATCACCATCATCATCATCACCATCATCACCATCATCACCATCACCATCATCACCATCATCATCACCATCATCACCATCATCATCATCATCATCACCATCATCATCATCACCTTCATCATCACCATCATCATCATCACCATCATCACCATCATCATCATCATCATCATCACCATCATCATCACCATCATCACTTTCATCATCATCACCATTATCATCATCATCATCACCATCATCATCATCATCATCACCATCATCATCATCATCACCATCATCATCATCACCATAATCATCATCACCATCACCATCATCATCACCATCATCATCATCAACATCATCGTCACCATCATCACCATCATCATCATCATCACCATCATCATCATCATCATCATCATCACCATCATCATCATCACCATCATCACCATCATCATCACCACCATCGTCATCATCATCACCATCATCACCATCATCACCATCATCATCACCATCATCCTCCTCCTCATCATCATTACCATCATCATCCAATCATCATCTTCATCATCATAATCATCTTCATTATCATCATCATCGCCATAATCATCATACTCATTATCATCATCATCATCACCATCATCACCATCATCATCATCATCATCATCACCATCATCATCACCATCATCACTTTCATCATCATCACCATTATCATCATCATCATCATCACCATCATCATCATCATCATCACCATCATCATCATCACCATCATCACCATCATCATCATCACCATAATCATCATCACCATCATCATCACCATCATCATCATCAACATCATCGTCACCATCATCACCATCATCATCATCATCACCATCATCATCATCATCACCATCATCATCATCACCATCATCACCATCATCATCACCACCATCGTCATCATCATCACCATCATCACCATCATCACCATCATCATCACCATCATCCTCCTCCTCATCATCATTACCATCATCATCCAATCATCATCTTCATCATCATAATCATCTTCATTATCATCATCATCGCCATAATCATCATACTCATTATCATCATCATCATCATCATCACCATCACCATCATCATCATCACCATCATCACCATCATCATCATCATCACCATCATCATCCTCCTCATCATCATTACCATCATCATTGCCATAATCATCATAATCATTATCAACATCATCATTGTCATAATCATCATCATCGTAATCATCATTATCATCATTATCATCATTATCATTATCATCATCATCATCACCATCATTATCATCATCACCATCATCATCCTCCTCATCATCATTACCATCATCATCTTCATCATCATAATCATCTTCATTATCATCATCATTGCCATAATCATCATAATCATTATCATCATCATCATTCTCATCATCATCATCACCATCATCATCACCATCATCATCATCATCATCATCATCATCATCATCATCACCATCATCACCAGCATCATCATCACCATCACCATCATCACCATCTTCATCATCATCATCACCATCATCATCACCATCATCACCAGCATCATCATCACCATCACCATCATCACCATCTTCATCACCATCATCACCATCTTCATCATCATCATCACCATCACTACATAATCTTCCCCAGTCATCTCCTTCATCTTTCTCATCTCAATTTTCTTCTTTTTGTTCTTCATCTTCTTCCTTTTTTTTTTTTTTTTTTTGGGGGGGGGGGGGGGGAGGGGAGGGGACTGTTGCTGGATACTGTTTGTGTAGGAGGAGGAGGAGGGGGGGGGGGTTACTGGTGTAAAGTTTGTCTTTTGCTTGTGATCTGATACTCTAATAGCAACTGCTGGTATGTAGTCATCTTCCTAACGCTTCACCGAGCATCCTACTGCATCATTGATCATCCTTGAAATAATCCCTATCTCATTTGCTTAATTTATTGACGATTACTATATTCACGAGGGTAGATCTGTGTGCATGCCCGCTCATTATGTTTGTAAACTCCATGACACATTATTTCACTCTCCCATTCGGTTGGATATTGAAGACTATCGCCTTCAGATGCACGCTATCGCATTTGTGAAGTTCACTCAGAATGCTCATAGAAATTGGTAAATTTGAAGATAAAAATGGAACACTTGTGACATGGAAGTATATGCTAAGGTCATTCGTATTGCATGAGAACATCTTCACAGAATAAAAAATCCAACCATATCAATGACCTTGATGCCTTTGCAATTATTGTCATTTAATTTTAATTGTTGAGTGAATTAAAAAGAAGATTAATCAATTCTCGCTACCCCAAATAGCGATTTCGCCGAGATCCGGGAAAAATCCCTGTAACGCGCATTGCATTATGGGATAGCTTTTCGGTATTACAACTTCCTGTTTGGAAGTCCTATGCACTGTTTTGCAATTCAGATCAACAGTGCCGTCATCCACAACAACACATCGTCGCTTTCGCTCTGAAAGTTCGTGATCACAACCCTCTCTTTCACGATATAGTTTAACGGCCTTTTCTGCTCAAGTCACTAATTCTGCCCGACGCTTATCATTGCACGGTATTCCTCTGTCAGTTAAGATTTTTTTAAGTTCCGAAACCGATTTTTATCCATTTTGTGGTCGACGAAAAATTGAACTGAATGAATGCTGTAGTGTATATATTTAGCGTCTAGTCGAATACGATCGTGATGTCAGGCCGGTCGCTAAATGCAAAATTTTAAGATATTCGTTTTTTGTTTTATTTTTTAATAACCAAATAAAAACATGAATAAAAATTATTTTCACGTGAAATATATTTTTTATTTGATTTATAATTCAAATGGAATTAAAACTGACCAAATTAAATGAAAAGTATTATAATCTGTACATATTACGCTGATTGGCATCGATTTCAGCGTGGTGGAAATACCGTACGTACCAACCACAGTTCAGTGGTACCAACTCAGTATCGCGAACCTCGCGCGAGCATGACTCTGAACCGGAAGTGGTGATGACGACCCGACGGAGTGAAAATTATCTCGTCTCGCGCATTATGAGATTTTTGTTCCTATTTGGGGTAGCGAGAATTGAAACTATTAAAATCTACCTTCATGCAGCCATCTACATTCTATCCCTTGTATCATATCATATTCTTTAATCTTAACTATACTGATGAGTAAAGACCCCCATTAAGTCAACAAACAAATGTCTGCTCTATATAAAAATTTAAAGGCTACCATGATTTATGGAAAAGAGGAGTTAAATAATCAAACTAGACTCTATAGGAAACATTTTCATGGGAGGGGAAACCCCAAGCAATTATTTTTGTAAGAATGATTGACACATACTTCAGATATTAATTTGCTTGTTCTGCTTGATCTCCATGCCATTATCAAAATTGTTGCAAGAATTGTATGAAAAGCAATTTTAAATGATTCCCAAAGGATTTTTTGGATTTCGCTCGCAAGATGCTGGATTAAAGTTAGCAATACAAAGAAATTAGGTCAGTTGCATCTGTAACAAACTTCTATTTATATGTAAAATTTGAAAGTGATTTGATGTATACTTTAGATACATCTAATATTTTTTTTTAATAATTTGTTCTATTTATGGTTAGGAATTCATAATTTCTTGGACAATTTGAATTTCATGCTCTCTTTATGATTAGTAATGCAAATGAGCTCCATTATTACTGTATTGTATTTTTGTTGGCTTAGCAACTAGAATGTAGGCTATTGTATGTTCATTGATGCCTTCTTTCATCATTGGTAATGTCACTCTAAATACAAAGTACCTAAACAGGTTCAGCTGGGTGCAACTCTTATATTAGTCATATTTGACTAATATTTCCTAATCAAATTTGACTAGAACACAGTCATTTCTAACTAGGAAATAGTAAGAAATATGACTAGACCAATTTGCCCCCAGCTGACTACAATTCATTTTGAGAAGTTTGCTGTTAGAATGCAGGAAAATTCCAGCTTCCTTTCTGAATTATTGAAAGAATAATAAAATTACAAATAATATTAATTTATATACTGGCCCTTCTCAAATATTTGTAAATGTTCATGTAGATGGAATTAATACAACAATACCAGTTTCAATGACAGTATGAAATACAAAACATATATGTATCTTTTACCTTTGTGTGAGTAAATTGTCTCTTATTCATATTCTCAAAGTGTTGTGTTTCCAACATTAAGGCTGTTATCATTGATCTTAAAATCAACCCCTCTCCGACATGTGACAAATGTATGCACAGGTATCTTGTGCATGTAGTCCCTTTTATGGCATGTACAATGGGTAAACACACTCACTCATATTGCATCAGATCATTGCGTGCATGAAGCCCATTAATTTATCACATGATGGCCTCGTTCACATTGTGGATTTTATCATGTAGGGACTTTCTCTAACTTGGATAAAATATGCCATGTATTTACATGTGTATTTTCAATACTACAATGGCTTTGTTCATAGGCCTACTGTGAATTACTTTGATTGCAATTTTATTGTCACACACATGTAGATGAATCTTGGTGTGATGAGCCTTGATCACAATGTGGATTTCAAATGCAGCAAAGTGGTCCCACTCAGATGTCATGTACATGTGCATAAACAGACTACAATGACCTTGTTCATACTGATAATTGCTTCCACTGTAATGTTTGCCACATAGGTGAATTAATGAGCTGAATGGCCTTTACCTATCATTGTGGATTTGTTTAGCAGTAAATTATCAGAAGTTTTACATAATGGTGTTTATACTCTATCAGATTATGACACACATTTTTTGTCAAATTTTTCTTGAATGTAGAATGTTATTTTTAAAAAGAGAAATGAGAAAATAACATGTTAACATCTAATGCTGATTGTGGATGAGCTAACGAGTTACACAGGCCATCCTGGCCTGCATGCAGTCATACCCTTAATTACTCATGCTCACACTTAAATATCATGCCTAACCCATCAATTTATAGAATACTAATCAGTTCCACACCCACACCCACATACATGAAAAATGAAAAAAAAAATGAAAATCCATAATTTATTGTTCGAAATAGACATGAAATGAAATACTCCGAAAATTTGCTTTGCCCAATTGATCGTGGGCCCTGCAGCCGCTGTGCAGCGCCAGATCGACGAGGCTCTATCCCTTTAATCGTTGAACGCCAAACAGGGTAGCAGCAACTCCCATCTTTTAACGTCTTTTGGTCTGACGCGGCCGGGGTTTGAACCCCCGACCTCCCGGTTGTGAGACGGACGCTCTACCAACTGAGCCAAAACACCAAAACACCAAAACACATATGTTACATCCTGATAAATGCACATATGTGGTTACCCTATCCAATCCATCATAAAGCACATGACCAATTTATATCCACAATTGCTCTGCCCACCCCACACCCACACTCACTGCTCAACCCCACACCCACTATTTTCTCTTAAACACATACACTCACACTCACATTTGCCCATCCATGGCCAGTATACCCTTCATCTGATGCCCATACTCTCTCACACAACCCCACAGCCAAAGTCACTTGATTCAACCCATACTCATTCCCTCAAATCCTCACCCACAGTTGCCCATTAAACCCACGCTCACTCGTACATCCTATCATCTGAGGACAGTTATGCACTTTCACACACCCTATAATAGCTCCAACAATGTAGTTCAACCTAACACCCACAAATGCACACACCACAATAACTCTTATTACCTCAAACAAACATTCACATTTCACAGTTACAGTTCCTCCTTTCAATCTAGTATTCCCACTTTAACACAAACACACACTGACATACACACACAACTGCACACACACACACACACACACACACACACACACACCAAAAACCAACACTACCTTTAACCAACGTACATCCACCCACTTTTGGACATCAAACTTGCTTCAATATAAACCTGTCTGTATAAGGATTAGTATTTTTCTTTCCTTTCATAATACAAGTAATTTGACATTGCATTTTAAACATACAACCAAAAGAAGCGTGCGCTTGGTGGTATTCGTACGCTACTTACATGTGACCAAACTCAAATAAGATTGTCATTATTTCAGACAAGTTTACTTGCCCTATTTTCAATCTTATCATCAGAGCATCAATGAAAAATGGCTTTTTGATTATCTTTTGTACCTGAATGAGGGTGTGTGTTTGTTCCACTGGGAGGTGAGAATGTGCATGCTAATGTATCACATATCAGCAAAGGTTTAGAGACGATGTTCCAATTTAATAAGTGCTATGTAAAAGTAGAATATTATTATTAAGAAAGTTGACTGAACTTCCTTTTAGCTATGAATTTAAACAATGATATTTTTTGACAAGATTTCAGTGCACTAGCACAATAGTAAGAATAGTGTTTTTATTATACATTATTTTTTTCCTCATACTTAAGCCCTCATATTATTTTTAAGTAAGCAACATCATGCTCTCTCTCTTTTCCTCTTTTTTCATCTCTCATACTGCAAGGGCACAAGCGAAGCTCAATTCCAATCAGATGGTTGCCATAGCAATGATGACATCATTGCAGTGAGGTGTAGACGAAAACCTCGACGCTCATGGCTTAATAGACCATCTGTGTTCGAAAAAAATTGACATTTTCCTCCCTCGGACGGCGATCGTACCTTCCCAGATCCAAGAACCATCTCCCTTGCGACTTGACGGTGCAGGCGCACGGTGTGCATGGTACCATATTATATTCACAGACGCATTTGACAGTTTTCTTGGCGCATTTTAAAAGATGAATGATTGATTTATGCTTTGGGAATAAGGTGTATTTCTATAGCTATCTGACCTTGCAGTGCATATTCATATTGGTGATCTGTGTCACGAATACTGCTTTGTTCTTTGTCTAAATATGAGTTTAATGGTCAATGCAAATTAAGTGTTTTCCCTGTACCAGTTGATATGTATTGCGGACTATTTATTACAATTCTTTTAAAATTGACAGGTAGCAATAAGTGAAAATACATCATGTACGACAAATGATAGTTTGTAATGATCAATAGAATACAATACATACATCAACTTAAAAACGATATGAAACGTCCCTTGATACATGACAACATAAGAACCATGTGAATAAAATACAATTAAAATACAAATATGCAAACCAATACACCCACATGTATTAGTGATAATTGCTGCTAAATAAATTTAACAAAAGAAATGCAGGATGAAAGTCATTCTGTAAAACAGCAGAAGACAACCTATTTAATTAAAAGAAATAAACGCATTTATAAGTATACTACTCTGGCTGGGTTGAGGAAAACTGGAAGAAAACATACGTTGTTCTCAGTTTCCTTTTATCAAGGTTGTACTTTAAAAGAGGTTTCAAGATTTTCAATTGTACAAATACAAAAGTACTTTTGAAAAGCTATATTTTGTACAAAACAAAACACTTTTTTGTTTTTTTGTCAATTTTTTTTTATTCCAATCGTAATTTAATCAGTAGATGTTTAAAACACTGTTAGTGTTGTAAAATGTATAGCCATCTTTTTGTTACAAGACAAACATTCTATTCAATCAGGGAGTCTTTAGTCTTTAGTCTTTAGTCTTTATCTGATCAGTAAGTTTATAAAAAAAAAACTAAATGACTAATGTTGTAAAGTCATTTGTTTGTTACAAAACACGTATTTAGTCAGTAGGTACTAATAAATGCACATGGGGGAGATATTATTTAATGTTCATTGAGTGGTAATCTATTCTAGGGATTGGAATTAGAATTTTAGAATGAATAAATAATTAAAGATGTACAGTATTTATTGATTTTACATTTTCATTTCATAATTAAAAAAATGACACACTGCAATGATTAAAATGAGAAGCCAGACTTTGAAGCCACATGAATTATTGATGTTTTTTTACATATTGTATTATATTATTTTCCATAGTCCGATTATAGAGTTATTTTAAGAGCATACAGAATAGAATAGTACCATGTATGATGATTGTTGACAAAGTTAGACTCAATAAGGCATCAGACGATGACTCAACGTTGCGGTTCTTTTCACATTCTATTTGCGGGTTATTTTGGCATTTCTGCCATCTGTTATTGTTTTCAATCATTACTATACCATAGCTGGTATTAAGCTTGGTTAACCTTTCTATTTATTTCCATATTTTGTTCAAATTAGGGGTCAGGATGATTCATTATTTATTGCTGCTTTTAACTTGTTCATGTCTTTTGAAAATAATGAAAAATTTACACCTTTCTGCCCCACTTAACTTCCACATGAAGGAACTTTATACTCAGAAAGTAAGAAAAGATTTAAAGAAATAAATCATAAAAATATGTATATAATTCTAAAAAAGTTTAAACAAGAACCCCTCCGCATAGTTGTACCATAAATGCCTGTAGCATATTTATATGAAGGAAAAAAGAGCTCTGTTGTTGATTCAACTTTGCTCAGGGGCATAGTATGTGCTTTGGCCGGGGATCAAACCCAAGACTTTCTTGCATCTTGGACCACTTGGCCATAGATACATATTTAAAGTTTTGATAAGGTAACACATCAATTTTTTATGATCTGCCTCAAAGCTACAATGGGTTGGGGGGTCAACAGAGATCAGAAAGAACCCCAGGGAATACAATAGGTTTATTCCTTCAACAAAAATAGGGCTGGTAGGAGTGGTGATAGTAGATCATTAGGATGATGATGGTGGTGGTGGAGGTGGTGGTGGTGATGATGATGATGATGATGATGATGATGATGATGATGATGATGATAATGATAACGATGATGATGGTGATGATTATGATGATGATAATGATGATACTGGTGATTCTCATTCCTTTATTACTGCATGGGAAACCCCCATAGGACAATATCAGTTACACCAAAAACTAGCAGTGAAGGTAAATCTCTCAAATAAATCTCGTTGAATTTGGAAATTTCTTACATCACACAATGGTATCTAGTCCACTCCATATCTTGTGTTTGTTGCCCTTCAAATGGAAGATGACAACTCTGTTCCTACGTGCTTTCTTTAAGAATTCACCCCGACAGTCCATGTAACTCTATCTGATTATCAAGTGTGTGCATTTCATATTCACCCACTGCTCAAGTTGCACTGCTCCGGAAGCACTGGAATATTCAGGCACATGATTCGATTATGCAAGGGTTTGTTATGTCGAATATGTGTCATTTCCTCAAGTTGTTTAATGACAGTGGAAGAAGTACCAGTAATATTTATGGAGGATGAAGAATAGCTTGCGATTGTCGGCTCAAGTCTGTGTCTGTTTGTTTTTTAGTCCCAGACTGCCAAAGGTACAGAGATAACATAGTTGGAACCCGTTTGGTAATATTGCTTCACAAACCCAAATTTAAGAGATATACAGATGATAATTAAAGTAGGATTAATGTAACACTTTTTTAAGTTGAATTAATCCTGGGTTCTTTTTCATAAAAAGTTGCTTAGATAGCAAATCTGGCTGGAATGTCTACTACCATGGCAAAAGAAAATTCTGCTTTTTGATTGGTTCTTCCATTGAAAAGTGATGCAAGAGTTGCTATTATAGTAATATAAATTTTTATGACATTTACTGGCCCAGGTGTGGTCTTGTGGTTATATCCTATACACCATTGGATCACAAGTTTATGGTATCAAATCTTAACCACTGCCCTTTTGTTGGATGTCATTTAAGAGGCATTAGAATAAAGTGTGGTCTAATGGTTATTTCCTATAGGACTGTGGATCAGAAGGTTATGGGATCAAATCTTTACCACTGTCCTCTCCGATATTAATCTGTATATCTTCGCCCTGACTGTGTATGGAGCTTTAGACATATATCCAGGCAATGAGTTCTATAGTGATTTTTATGTCCCAGAAAAACGGAATGGTTGACTTTAAGTACATTGTTTCAAGTGTCTGATATTCTTCATGTTCTAATAAAGATATTGATGCCAAGATTTTTTACTTTGGTTAAGAAATTCGATTTCATATAATGTGTTTTTCTTTCAAATTTTGCAAACTTGGGCAACAGATCAATAAGAAAATGAATAGGCCTTCATATAGATGTGTAGTGTGTTTAAGGAGAGCCTATAGATTTGTGTCAACATGAAAGAGCAAAACTGGAAAAAGGCAAATCTGAATCAAAACAATTCAGGAACAAATGCAACTACAGAAGAATGAATAGTTCTCATAAAAAACCAGCAACAATCATCATGCCTTTCACATGATGTACAATCATGTACTCTTTGTTTGTCAACACAGTCATTCTGAAAAGGTGTTTGCTGATTAGCCTTGACGGATTATTTCCAACTCGTCTAACGCCAATACGTCCAATTGCCAACTTGTCTACTATACATTGGTCTACCATCAGTTCGTCCACTCACCACATGGTCTTCTTTCATTTAATCTAATGCCATTCCGTTTAATAACCAGTTTGTCCAATAGCCATTTAGTCCATATACCATTTGGTCCAATTGGACTAAGAGTTAAATTGTACAAAATAAATGAAAATGAAATGGATATTAGACCAACTGGATATGAGACGAAATGGTGATTAGACGAAGTGACGATTGCACCAAATGGTTGATGGACCAAATGGTTGTTAGACGAAATGTTGATGGACGGAATGGCATTAGACAAAATGAAAGTAGACCATGTGGTGAGGGACAAGTTGGTAGAAGACGAATTGGCAATTTACCACCTTGACTACCTCACCAAAAAAAATCATTTTCATCTCATTTTGAATAGAAGTTGCTTGTAATTATAATAATAATATAGCATTTCTGAGTAGCTGATTATCTAGTTACCTATTCAGTGGTGCACTATGTAATACCTGGATTTACCTGGGATAAGTGCAGCAACCGCGTAGCCAGGATTTCATTTTGGAGGGGGCGGTAAATGCATGCGAAGCGTGCCAACACTTACAGAGCGCGCGAAGCGCGCTCCCTAGGGGGTGGGTGCAGGAAGGGGGAGTTTCCCCCTCGCGCGCAAAGCGCGAAGCTTTTGGTGTTTCATAAATTAAAATGAAAAGGAGCCGTCTCTCTTGTCTCTAGTACCTATATCAGCCCCAATTCAGTTGACTATATTGTGATTTTGAACCTTGTTTTCAAAAGTGATTGTGAACGCACAAAAAAGGGATAAAATGGAGGAAATTAACCCTGCGCAAAGCGCGGAAGCGAAAGTGTTTTATCAATTTTTTTTGCAAAGAAAAGTGTCCCGAGAAAAGGGTATTCTCTAAGTTATATTGAATACTTCCTTTGGAAAGATCAGATTTGGTTACCAACAATTTAGCGACAGTGCATATATTTAACTCGCAAAACAGAGGAGAAGGATATATGCCGGGAGGAAGATATTCCTCCCCGCGCAGAGCAATGAAACTCTGAAATTTCAAAGGGCGGACGTTTCGTCAAATGCAGATATCTCTAATACCCCCATCTAATTCAATTGTTTTTCCTCTTAGATTATTGAACTTCATTACAAGGAAAAATTGTGCGCAAAGAGTTGAAACTTCTGTGATTTATTAAAATTATATAAAACAGGATGATGTATAATTATCCTGATGTGCTTCATTTTTAATGATAAAGAAATTTAAGTGTCATTCAAAATTTCAAACTTAGGGCGCAAAATAGGACAGGAGATTAATGTGTAGGGAAATGACATGAAGTTTAGTAGAATTTGATAAAAAATATTGTACTCCTCTTATTTAATACAACACGAATATTTTATACCTTCCTCTTTTCAAATTAGGAACCTGTTTGCCCCAAATTATGGTTATTTAGTAATGAGCTGAAAAGCGGGATAAGTTGCCTATATGGAGGTGACGGCAGAAATTGATATAAAGATTTTACCCGCCCGGAGCCGACCCGACCAGAAGTTGCGCGACCAATTAAAAAAAAATAACTTCATATACTTCGGACTGTCCTTACTCTAATTCCATGCCCTAATATATATATTTGAACTTTAACTGGCAAGAAACACGTATAGCTAAAATAGAAAAACAGGGTTAGAGAAGTGGTGAGGGAAACAAAGCAGAACTGCAATATCATTTAACCGCGCGCAGCGCGGAAGCAAAATCCTTGTATATAAATTTAGAGCAAGAGTGAAGGAGTTTCTTTTTAAGAAAAAAAAAAGAATAAAAAAGAAAAACCCACAAAGCTACCTTTCTTCCCTTTCCTTCCTTCGCTTTTCCTTTTCTCTTCTCTTTTTTCCCTTTTTTTTTTCTTTTTGGGGACGTTTTGGGGGGGGCGACCGCCCCCACCACCCCCCCTGGCTACGCGCCTGAAGTGCAGGGAAATGCGGGTAACTTTCTTGCTGAAGGAAAACACGCATTGTAGAATACTGCACCTTTTTTCTTTAGTCTGTTTGGAAACCACCACACAATTTTACTATTTATAACATTTTCATATTTTTCATTCAAGAAGCTGCTTGAAGAATACTGCATAATAATCTCTTCAGTCTGTTTGCAAACCAACATCATATTTTTCACTTTCATGAATCCTTAGAATAATACATACTAAATCAAATTAAATAAGTCCTTTATGATACATTTCTACCTTGAAAATTGTAATTATGTTGCTATTCTCGTCACAGACGAGGCATGTCTTTTGTGCAATGTTTTTTATATGTGGTAATAATAGCATCAAGTATTCATGTAGATCAATAACAATGAAACCCTTATTTCATTATTAAAAAATACTGACGTAAATACATGGAGAACTCATTTTCTTCAGTTATTTGTTGCCATGAAACAAGGATGTGGGGAAAGCATCATTTCTATTATTATCTTCTTGAAAGCCACAAAACTAATTAGATTCTGTCTATTTGTTAGTTATATCCCATACCTCAATCAATAGACTTTAATCATGAATTTCTGATGGACAATGATTGATTTATTAAAGGGGTGTTTCATTTAGTTAGTATAGAGTTTAGTTATAGAATTTGTTTGTGACAAATGACAAATGTTACTACTACCAACCTGAATCAGATTTTGTATCAAATTGTGAGTTTTTTTTCTGTCTGTAATGGTAGGGAGGAATGTGAGAGTTCTGGGGGTGTTTAATCAACATTTTTGTCCGACACGTTATCAGATCTGACAACTTTCCTTGATTTTGATTGGTTGACTAGCACTGTTACTATGGTAACTGTCGGATAGGATGGGAGTTGGTGGATAAAACGTCTGACAAGTCTTTTCATGAAATGCTCCCCTGATATTAAGTTCACATTCCGCCCTCCCTCACTAATTATGAAACAAAATTAAAAAGACTTTGTATCAATTATGAACAATGAGAAAGACTTCTATGTGAGCTTTTTGAAAGATTTTAACATGTGATGGTAATCAGGCTCCGACTGTGATCATTTGATAATGGTTCGGTTGTCATAGCAACCACTCTCATGATGACGTAAGTGCCGTGAGGGTGGTTGAAGAAGAAAGGAAACCTACCTGTGAAATGTGTTTAGTGGCGAGTGGGAGATTCTCGCTATCATTCTTCGGAAGAAAAGAGATTTTTTTACCATCATGTGGCATTCAAGAGCAGAATGTTTGCTTTGAATTGGTTCGCAGTGCCAAAGACAAATGTACCAAGCATGGCTTTGAAAGTGAGCCGACACCCTATCGATTGACTCCTTGTATTGCCCAGTTTTACTTGGAAATCTTCTAGGAATATTTTTAGGGCAGTGTTATGAATGCATCTCAACCCTGGGGATGCTAACTTATTTCTTTGTTCTCAAATAAGCTGTGTAAAGCCACTCATTTACATTTGGGTTATAGATTACATTTGAGTAATTTATCATTTAAGTTGTATTTTAAAGATAATTTTAGTATTTCCACTGAGCATTTATATCAAAACTATGTCTATAAAATTGAGTTGAATTGGTACATTTTTTCATAGAAAGTTCTGATATAGTTAAAGCGAGTCAAACATTTAGAAATTATAAATATTTTATTCTACATAAATCAAATCATGTATGCTGGTTGGTTTAAATAGCATCATGTGACCAAACATATTTTCACTATTTTGCGATGAGGTTGAAAATTATAGGCCCACAGAAGAAAATTTACTGTATTCCGTGACGATCAATAGTGCCTTATTCCATCATTGACGTCACCGCGTATCACGCGCAGGCACAAATCCGTGTTCCGCTAAGCGCGTGGCTTCAGGAAAAGTAGGTCAGTCAGCGCAGTACGTTATATTTTGGTTCAGATTAAAAATGGATGAACTACGAGTAGAAGAACTAGATTATTAAGATCTATTGTTCTAACATATTAAATGTAGGATATAAAACAATATACCAGGCCTTTATTTAGAAAGTATAGAGAGAATCATACATCCTTGGTTTTACTGGCAAAATTACTATTTTTCCCTCAGGGCTTTACCCCTCGGGGAAAATAGTAATGCCAGTCCAACCTCGGACAAATAAATCCCGCTATACTTATTCAAAGCATGGTATATTATTTTGTGTACTAGCTGAAAATCTACAAAAATTCAAAAATTACCCAAACCACATCAATACATGTGCCTTAAAAAAAGTTTGTAGCAATTAAGAATATGTCATATTACTTTTGCTATCATTTTATTTTTATGATGTTTATTTTTTTCTTATCACCATTAATTAGCTTACTTATTAGAAGGAGAATAATGATGTTGATGGTGATAGTCGTCATCGTACCCTTCAAAATGGCAGAATGCCTTGCTTATTTTGCTACATTAATTACTGAATTTTTTATTTGTTTTCTCTATAACATGCACTACCTTTAATGTCATATTTATGTTAAATTAATGACAGACACATGTTTGCATGATCCTATTGCAGATAGTGCTTTTTAAGCGCAAATCCACAATATAATTTTTAGACTCCCTTAGCGAAAAATACATATCCCCTATTTAATTTAGCTGTCATCATTCCAATCTCTGGATCTAAAGATTTTATATTGCCCCGCTCTTCTACCCAGTTTCCCCCGAGCCGAAGCAAAGATCCTTATTACATCCGGAGCTTTATGGTTTGCATCTCAAGATAATATCGGCTTGAAGCACGCGGTAATGGAATAAACAGGTTCATTTCATAAGGCTAATAAGGCTTTTAGAAAGAAAACAACTTTTCTGTTTCAATTAACCTGACATAGATCCATTAAACCAATGACGCATGTAGCCATCACTTTGTATTTAGTGCATGTAATACTCTCTACTGTTTGGATTCTACTCTTTAAGTAGGTGGAAATGATTTAATTATAGATTCTAATTCAGCATTGTGAGTGACATATATAGAGTGATTCTACATCTATTGCTTTAGTGACCTTCAATGCCAGATATTTATAAGTTGGTGTCATGTGAACTGATATTTTTAGAAGAAGACGTATTGAAGAGGAGAAGATGTAATAGTAGTAGTGTAAACAGTAAAGGAAGTAGTAGTAGTGGTAGTGGTAGTGGTAGTGGTAGTGTAGTAGTGATAGTAGTGGTAGTAGTGGTAGTAGTAGTAGTAGTAGTAGTAGTAGTAGTAGTAGTAGTAGTAGTAGTAGTAGTAGTAGTAGTAGTAGTAGTAGTAGTAGTAGTAGTAGTAGAAGTTGTAGTAGAAGTCGTAGTAGTAGTAGTAGTAGTAGTAGTGGTAGTGTAATAGTGATAGTAGTAGTAGTTGTAGCAGTAGTAGAAGTTGTAGTAGTAGTAGTAGTAGTAGTAGTAGTAGTAGTAGTAGAAGCAGTTGTAGTAGTAGTAGTAGTAGTAGTAGTAGTAGTAGTAGAAGGAGTAGTAGAAGGAGTAGTAGTAGTAGTAGTAGTAGTAGTAGTAGTAGTAGTAGTAGAAGCAGTAGTAGTAGTAGTAGCAGCAGTAGTAGTAGTAGTAGTAGTAGTAGTAGTAGTAGTAGTAGAAGTTAAGTAGAAGGAGTAGTGGTAGTGGTGGTGGTAGTGGTAGTGGTAGTGGTAGTAGTAGTAGTAGTAGTGGTAGTAGTGGTAGTGGTAGTGGTAGTGGTGGTAGTAGTAGTAGTAGTAGTAGTAGTAGTAGTAGTAGTAGTAGTAGTAGTAGTAGTAGTAGTAGTAGTAGTAGTAGTAGTAGTAGTAGTAGTAGTATTTGGCATTCATCTAAATGAAAGTGTACAGTAACATCACAATTACAGTATCACATACTGTATCCAACTTTTAAACAAATCAAGCAACAAACAGGCAAATGAAATATTTCTTAAAGTAAAAATGTATGATATTCTTGGTATATTATTCCAACTACACAAGAGTTTCTACACACAGGGAGGTGTGGTTATTCTGAAAGAAATTTAAATCATTGAACAGACTTGATAAGACATGAAAATATAGATAAACTTCTCTCAAAGAAAATTCAATGTGATCAATGCCTGAATGACAAATGCTTGAAGACTGACTTTCGAATGCAGCAGAGATAACGCGTTATGTACAGTTTAGAAAACACGATAGGTTTGAAGGTTTTCCTGCACAGGGGATATGTTTAATTCATACAGTTCCTTTAGCTCTTTCTGATGGTGCTTTTGAAAAATTCCATGAAAATACATCTGCTAAGGACAGAAAATGAATTATTGAAGACCAGTCAAGTAGACCCTCAGACATGTAATATTTATGAAGTCGTATTTATGAATGCGCACTTTGGTTTACAGTGAATGCACTGAGTCAGCACATTGCAGAATTTTTTCTGCTGATGCTGATAATTATGTTGAGTTGTTTTTAGCCTCTAGAGTTGTGTTGAATATCGTAGAAATGGAAATGAATCAAGATTTATCTGAATATTTCCTTCAGGTAATTTTGTGTCAAGTATTGTCCAGGAAAGAATAATCTTAATCTTTTGCATGCCTAAAATATCTGACATTATGCAAAGCTGGCAATACTTAGAGTATTATCAGTAATATGGAAACCTGAGGGGAGGAAGTTGATTAATTTCAGAAGAAAGAAATGTCTTATTTCTGCTTTAACACTTCAGTAAAGATGGGGCGTGGGGCAGTAAGAATATGCTTTCATGTGGAGCAAAATCACATTTAGATGATTAGATTCCGACATTTAGCCCCCCCCCCTCCTCCCGGCCCTCAAATGAAATTACTTGAGTACTTGAGGGTTAATTAAGCTTGGGCTGTTCCCATAACATTGAAAAAGGCCTGATTGCAAAAGTACCCCCACAAACTTGTAGGTCCATTAAGGTAAATACAAAATGTTATTTGGATTGAAATGGAGAGAGAACTGTACTGACTATACTTCATTCCTCACTTTCCTCTTTTAATGTAAAGATGAATGGGTTTATTTTGTAGAAGAAAAATTGGGTCAATATTATTCCTCGCTGTCTTCTAGCACTGCCATTTAGTGAAAGATATGGCAATCATGTTCTTCAGACAAAAGACAGAAAAGAAAAATTGTAATGAGTGGAGAAAGATAGTTGGATGAGAGATTGTGGAACACTTTCAATAAGTTATTAACCATTCCTTTAGTTTGCTTTGAATGTTTTATGGTATGGAGTGCTGAATGATGCATGAACAAATGGTCGTCCGCCCCGTTGGGGGATGTCTGCCGTCTGCAGGTGACACCTCCCAATGAGATAGCAAGGGATGTGGGATGGTGTCGGCCATCTTGAATCTAGGAACATAGTCGCCTGGTGATTTGCGGTAATTCACATAGAAATTATTAATGATGCTGTTATATCAATGCTATAAGGTTAGTGGGGAGGATCACACGATGATGAAGCACATTTTTTTCCTGGCCCCTTCCTACCAGAGCGATGCACTGCCAAAGATTTGGAATCTTTTAACACAAAAATCAAGATCCTGTATTTTTTAACTGAACAGTTCTTTTTTTACTGGACAGAACAGAAGGGGAGAAGGAGGGGGAGGATGATTACGCAAAGAAGAAGAAGAAGAAATAGGAGGAAGGAAGGAGATGAAGAAAGGAAAGAGAAGAAGAAGAAGAAGCAAGGAAGGAAGGAAGGAGAAGAAGAATGAGGAGGAGGCGGAAGAAGAAGTAAAGAAATAATTTCCCTTTTTCTATAATATATGCACTATTACTAGACAAATGTTACTTATTTCATTTTGATGATCTACAGGTATTATCCATGGACAGAATCTCAAGAATTCATTGGATATAAAATAATAGCAATGAGTATATTTCAATCCCGAGATTTGATTGCCATTAGACTGTGTCATGGTTTATTGCAAAAGACACATTTTGATCAGTGATGCCTTAAATGAGGCAGTCCTAAGGACTAGATACATTACTCATTCATGTCAATAATCATTGATGTGAAATTCAATCAGTGATAGATCAGAGAGATGAGAATAGACGGGAGAGGAGCAATAAAAAAAATCCTAAATCAATTTTCCAAGAAACATCTTCAGGGCGAGAGCAAGACGAGATAGAACCCTCTAATGTATTCTTTACGCATTCTCGTCTCGGCTTTCCCCACCAGCGGCATGATGGGATACTAGTCACGATGCTAGTCTGCGGTGCAAATCCGGCCTTAACTCAACGAAAGGGGTCTGAATATGTAGCCTAAAATCTTTGCAAGTGACTTGTGTACAGAAGGTTCTTCTCCTGAAATTGAAACAGCAAGTTGATTTTGTGCTAGTCTTGTGAGAAGACCAACTTCTTGAGAAAAGTATCAATCAGGGTCTGTGCCTGTAGACTAATATGATGCCATGAAGAGTTTTCTGATGGAATTTAATCAGTGTCTGTGATGCACCCAGGCTTTCCATAGCAGTTCAGGAATCAATTTTGGTCATCGTGAATCTCATTTACACCTCAGTGTGGTCCCTTGTATTCATATTCATGTCTGGAAGTGATTTCACGTTTGTCTTTGTAAAGTATAAAGAAATACGTTTGAGGGGTTTTCCCCTGCTTTTATATATTTTTGTTCGGAATGCAGAATTTGAATGCTTAGAATTTTTTCCCCTTTTTCTTCTGGGTAATTAGGTGCTAAAGACACCATAATTTTTTTTTATATTGTTCATACTTAAATTGTTTCTAAAACTGAAATATGCAGCTTTATGAAAAAAATAATGTTTACCAATAACTTGACTGAACCATCAAAATTGTATAAACAACTGTAATACCACATATTCAGGGAGGTATAAATCTTGTTTCACAGTAGAAAATGGGGAGAAAATGAGAACAGTGAGTTGATGAGGTCATCGGTCCCATCATTTGCATAGCGATCAGGATATGCATATAACTTTTGTGAAATCAAGTGAAAATTAAAAATATTCATTTCTTATTTTATATCTGATTTTGATGAAATTTTCAGTGTTATGATTTTTGGATTTTTCTCTCTTTATTCAAATCATAATTTTTCTGGGTGGACTTTACCTTTAATAAATGGGTAGCTGGTTGATTTTTGATGAATCAGTTGAATAAATCATTCATCCATTCATTCAGCCATGATTGATCAATGATTAATTTGATAATTCATTTATGCATTCATATTTGTACATTATTTGTTTGATATATATTAATCTATGTATATATCTATTCATTTACTGTTTATTTTTTAGTTTATTTGATCGGTCACTCAAAATATTATTGATAATACATATTATTTTTTTTGAGGGGGAGTGGTGGTGTAATACGTAAGAGGATGATTTGGACAGCTTCAAGTTTTTACAACACACAATCTAATTTCCAGATTTATAGAGGGCTAAAACCTTCCATGGTACTGATACAGAGTTTGACCCCAAGTTTGTCTATCTTTAGCTTTCATCAGGAATTGATTATTATCTGCTTACACCATAATTTGTAAATAACATGAAAAGACATGTAGCAAAGTTCCATCTTCAGGTCTCGACTAATTATGCTGTCCAATTGGACATACCTTTGCCTGATATGGGCACTGTCTTGCGAGGGAATTATCATGAATAATAACTATGAGATGATTGATGGAGTATATAGTGTGCATAGCATTAGTTAATGGTGAGTGGGTAAGGAGACCCATTGGATTAGTAATAGTATCTGGACTTTGAAACAGGGTTGCTGGTTTGATTCCCAGCCATGGTGTAATTTCTTCCAGCAAGAAATTGATCCACATTGTGCTGCACCCAACCCAGGTGAAGGAGATGATAACCTGTTATGAATCAATTCCTTGAAATACTGAGCACATAACAGTAACTTGGCTAAAGCCAGGGTCATTATGATGCATTTATTGTAAAGTGCTTAGTGTCTTCTAATAAAGAGTTAAGTGCTACATAAGCAAGTATAATTCTATTTTTATTAACTAGATTCCACTCTGCATACAATTAATAATAATAATGATAATAATAATAATGTCATATTTTACCCAGGGTAGCCACTTCAGTTCCGAATACTGTTCTCCCAACGGGCCTTGCTTAACATGGCAATGTTATTATTACCCCTGTTTTAGCAAGGCTACCTTCCTTGAATGCTCAAGCATTCAAGGAATTTCTTCCTACCGGGTACCCATTCACCTCACCTGGGTCAAGTGCAGCACAGTGTGAATAAATTTCTCGCTGGAGGAAAACATGCCATGGCTAGGATTTGAACCCACGACCCTCTGTTTGAAAGGCGAGAGTCAGAACCCCTAGACCACCACGCACCTTTGGGCCAGTTTCATAAAATTTGTTACAATAATAAATTTGCAATTAACAGTGTAAAACTACTGAAATTCATCAATTTGATTGGTTAATAGTAACCTTGTTATAGAAATTGTACATTTGTTATTATAACAAGTCTTTAAGAAACATGACCTTATTACTGATTTAAAAATTGTTGATAGGATGCTAGACAGTCTTTCAGAATGTCCTTTTTTCACTGAAAGTCTTTAAGAATGTCCTTTTTTAACTGCAAGTAAGATCCTACTGAACATGACTGTGTAAACAAACTTGTACTGCAGGGATGGAGTGATATCGTAAACGCATACTTTCCAAGAGGAAAGTCAATATTCGGTTAGGTTGTTGTCGGCAACTGCCAAGAGTATCACCCAACAGAGACGTGAGCTTTATGATTTTGGCCTTCGTGTTTGGGGAATTGTGTTTTTCAATGAGGGAATAATTTATGATTTGGCCATTTCTTGATGGAACATACAATAGCTTTAGATTTAAAGAGCACAGACATATAATGTCAGGCAGGGGGGTGTTGGGTATTTCATCAAGCTCTTCATTTTAGGCAGTAATGCATGAAGTTGGAAGCATACCTAGCTTTAATCAACCTTTTTAATGAATTTTTTTAATTTTTGGACGTCTATTCTTGTCTCTTTTAATGGTTTATATTGACCTAAAAAAGTTATCATTCACTGAGAATGAAATGACTAAGTATGGCAACATTTAATGACGGTGATTGAAACATTATTTACTTTCCATCCAGTGTGCAGCGGCAGTATTCCGTCAATCATTAACCACTTTGTTTCAAACATATCATTTTGGTTTTGCTGCTGACGACTAGTGTGACTAAGAAGAGATCTATCTTGTAGGCTGACTAACCATAGCCCAAATCACCCTAACCCTTCTGAAGTGGAGACTCGGCCACATTAGCTTGGTAATATAATACTGCGATTATCTCATAAACCAGAGGCACTTGCTTCAAAGTAATTCATGAACATCAACGCAAATTATTATCCAACATGATAGACATTAAAGTTGGCTTACGGTACTAACTACATGTACTATATTTTTAGCAGTTTTGTTGGTTGGTAAAATATGTAAATTTTAGACCATGAAAAACGAGGTAGAAACGTAACCTTTTACCTTATTGAAATGATAACTCTCTCTATGTAGGCAACTTGCTAAAAGTTTGTGCCACTTCTTTTAGGAGGAATCCCGCTATATGGATGCTATGCATCTTTTCGCTGCAGTTTTTTTGGAAAAGATGCAGCTCTGACATTTAACAATGTGCCTTAATACTCTAGTTTGTTTGTTTTTTCTCTCTCTTCCTCCCCCTCAGTAGGTGCATGGTTTCAAACCGCCTCGATCACAAGAATCCCCGTTAAATTACAAAAACTTTTACATGCTAAAAAATACTAATTATTCTCGCATTCAGACCGCCCGAAACACACTCTTTGGGAAAATTTCTTGAAGTTATGAGCATGCGCAGTACTGCTGGTAGCAGACGAAGAAGCGTGCGCTTTTAGCGGCCGGCCTAGCTCTAGCACGTACTAAGATACTCGATCGTAAATCATTTGTTCCCTTGATCATCTGCAATTGCACTAGATTTCTCTCCACATTGAAATGAAGGCCTTGGTGGCCTCCTCACTCCAGTGCGATGTCATCTGGTATGAAAATGTAGAATACCGGTAAATATCCTTAATTCGTAAAACTATTTTTTGAAGAAGAAGAATCAATCGCCTAGTCAAAGTCAAACCCCGGGTCACGTCGCATGAGAAGTGTACGTACCGTATGTTTAACCCTGCATATGCATGCACTGGCGCTGGCTTGCTCGATCGGTAGGCCTCTCAACAGCCTTGCATATCCATGCATATCGAACAGCGCACGCTATGCACCAGAAATTCACTTATCGCGGTGATCAATGGGATTCAAGTTCCCGTAGTTTGCTTTTAGATTGCCAAAATACCCACGACCTTGGAAAAATCTCCGCGAAAGTTCTCGTAATTTTGCCAAGTACCTACTATTTAGCGGGTATTTTCTTTCGGGAATATTAAGCGTAGTTTGCTTTCACATTACCAAAATACCTGGTATTTTCTGATCGGGTAAATTTCCCGATCAGAGAATACCTGGAACTGACGAACTTCGAGGCAGTCTGAAACCACCTAGTCTCTCCCCCCCCCCCCATTTCCTTTGTTTTATTTTCTTTCATTACTTAAAGATTATAATAGCAGGGCCCGCTGGGAGAAAAGTTTTCGGAACTGAAGTGGCTACCCTGGGTAAATATGCCGCTATTATTATTATTATTATTATTATATGTTGAGTATTTGCCCCTCTCGCCACCACTTAGCTCCACCCCTGTTTATAGTGCCTATGCCATTGCACTCTATACCGTTTCTATCACATCTTTAAGAGCTTCAGTAGTCAGCCTTGTATCAAATGAAATGAATTTAGACAGGGCTCTCACTCTAAGATGGATGTTGGTAACTCATATTGTCATTATTAATCAAAGGAACTACCCTTATATGAATATCTCTATGAGAATATAAAAGATTCTGCTTCATGTGATATGTTGTTTCCGCAACAGACTGCAATGACTTGAGAAGTAAGTAAATGATAGGTAAAATTCATGTCATTGCAGTTTATAATGAGCCCTTTCTTTCAGAAGTTTATTCGTGGAACACATTAAAAAGTCAATTTATGTTCTAATCAGCTGCTTGAACCGGTGTCCTTTATATTGGATATTGATTGTTATCCATCGTTTGGTATATATGCATATTGTATTTCAGTTTTTATGTTGAATTCAAAATTAAGATGAAAGATTCTTGCCTTTTGACTATTTGAAGGCTAAAAATGAAATGTAAATGCTTTTTCAAAAATCATATGAAGTTTTTATTGATTTAAGGCATTGGTTAAAAGCATTAAAATGCATTATAACAAAATATCAATACAATATCCTACTACTAGGACTAGTACCACTACTGCTGCAGGAATACTACTCCTTTTTCTACTTCTTTTACAATTGCTGATTACAACTTGAATTGAAAATATCTGTAACTTTAAATATGATAACATATAAGGTTAATATATATCATAGTTATGGAGATTGTATGAACTATTTTTATGCTACATATAAATGTGTTGAAAATCAGACGTGAACAAGCTAGTATTATTAATAAATATGTAAAAATTTATACTGCTGTGAAAAGTGAATATACATGTATATATATAATAATATATTCAATATTTGAATTTAAATAATAAGGTGCAATATATCATAAAATATGATATTTGGATGAAAAGTGTGGATTTAATGTGTGAGAGTTGTAGGTAGGCTATTCAGCAAATAAATAAACAAAAAATTATATCATAACAGTATAATGAATACCTGTAACATTTACAATTAATACCAAATAAGGCATTCTGGGGTTGAATTTTTTTACAAGCTACAATTTGAAGATGTTACCAGGATCGTATCTTCATATTTAGTACCTTTAACTTGGTCTTTACATTTGGCTGTATTATTAGACATAATGCACAACATATTTATGCCTTTGGGCTTAGTAATTACTTAACTACATGTAAGCTCCCTAAGTGCCATGCAATTATTATTGCCATGCCCCAATATCGTCTAATTCTTCTTCCCGCTCATTTGAGTAGAAGCCACACGCCACAGTTATTGAATGCTTGCCATTCATAGACACATCCATGCTTTGCAATACTAAGAGACAAAACCCACATAGAAACACACACATAGAGGCACCTACCCCACTTGACATGCCTACAATGCACAGACACAAATGAATCCTATGTATACACACAGCAGCACTTTGCATGAATCCCACTTGCACCATACCCCTACAGCCCTCATACACACTTTTCCTGCTTTAGTCCCGTGCATTTGGAAATGTGTAGTGGGAGTGAATGTGGGGTATTAAAAACCATTTCATTAAGGATTGCTGTGTGTTGTGAGTCGATTGTTCCGTTGTCACTCTCACTTCTAGCAGTAGGCGGCTTCGGCTAGCAACCTGTTCCGTGCGAAGTGGGATGCTTATACTATTGGAATACATACTTATCTGATTCAGGATTATAACAACTGAAAATTACTGACTTTTGTGAGTACTTAAATGGTCATTAAAGATATACTCTGCTTTTATCATCCTATTTTATGATCTATTTATACCATTTAGTCTAAGTTTATTACTGACATGAGGATTAATTTAGGGAAACAGATTCAGTTGTATTGTTCAGGAATATGTGAATCAGCTTGTATGGATAACAAGTATCATTGATAGTCAAGTGACCGCTTTGGAAATATGAAGAGGATTGTATATGATCACATTTCATGATTCATGTTTTGAAATCATCGTATATTTACCAACTTTTTCATCAAAGATTTAATGTGTAGGACTTTGCTGACCTTTGATTTGATTCTTATTATTCCAATAATTATTGACATAATCTGCAAATATAGATATTTGGTCGAAAAAAAATATTGTGGTTGATATGCATTCTTCCTTTTTCAAGTATTGATGTTAAAGTTGTATTTGAATAAAAAATGATAGTGCTGATGTGGCATATGTCTTGGCTATATACAATGTATGCCCAATTAGCATGATGGAATATGGGTATTTCTAGTATATAAGCATTTTGCTTAAATTACTCATTGTTCTAAGGATTATGTCATTTTCAATTATGATATGTTTGCTATGCTTTATGCTATTTATTGATTAATCATATATCAAATTGATGATCATCTAATTAAACATTTCTGTTCCCTTTAATACAAATTATTTGGTGAAAATTACTGACAAAAATCTTCATGAAATTCTCCACTGTATATTACTACTTGTTTCATTTCTGAACAGTTGTTTTTTATGAATGGAAAGTGGGAAACCTTGGTTTGGACAGACCTGTTTTGATTGATGTCAATTTTGTGGTGTTAGTCACTCAACCTGATCTAATACCCTCTCTGAAAGGGAGTCTGGAAATGCAATATGCCCGTGAGAAGATTGGGCTGAGTAATTACAAGTAGAGCTACACTAGTATCTTTCGCTCTCACAGCTGGATCTGTTAAAACAAACCACTTTTTTGGTTCGTCACCATTTAAAAAAGAACATACATTTTGTAATTTTGAGCAGGATTTATTCATGACAATATGTATTAATTTAACAAGCCCAAAACTCTTAATAAATATTGGTCTTTTCTTTCAATAGGAAATTTATAATTTGAGATACATTCTGAGTGTGTACACAATTAACTCAGTGTCAACATCCTATGAGCACATTGTGAACATACAATGAACACACTGTCAACATACTGTGAACACACTGAAAACACTTTAAACACACTGCTAACACACCATGAACATACTGTTAACACTTAACACACTATGAACATACTGTCAACACACCACATACACACTGTCAATACACTATGAACACACTGCCAATACACTATTAACAATACTGCCAACACTCTTTTAACATACTTTCAACACACTGTCAACACACTACACTACGAACCCACAATGAACACATTATGAACACAATGAACTCACAATGAACACACAATGAACACACTGTCAACACACCATGAACACACTATGGACACACCATGGACACACCATGAACACAATGTCAACACACTGTCAACACACAATGAACACACTATGAACACACAATGAACACACTATGAACACACCATAAACACACTATGAACACACTGTCAACACACAATGAACACACTATTAAAAACACACTATGAACAACACTGAACACAATACAAACACATTGTGATCAGCAGTAGATGTGAAGTTATTAAAAAGAAGTTTTTTTTTTCTCCCTTCCTGCTTCAATGACCTGTCCTCTTAAAAAAAATGTTACAGGGTTTATTATTCCCATTTTCATGCTTCATAAGCAGAGGGATTAAAAACTCTGCAGTCATCCATTAATAATTCTTAATGTATTTTGTGCTGAGGGTCTGAGAAAATCAATACAAAAGTCATAATATTGGCTAATTTGGCTGCATAGAAAAAGATTCAAACTAGATATTATAATCAAACAGTTTTAATCGTCAACTATAAATAATTGTCACTATGTATCATAAAATGAACACAATGTATTATGACGATGTCGTGTAAAATTGTTGTTGGCAGTGTTGAACAAGAAAAAATGATTGACTAATTAAGCTACATTTAGAGCTAAATCCATTAACTGACATTTTCATACATTAAGAATATCTACAAACCTATTTATTGCCTTCAATTCATGACAAAGCAATTTCCTCAAATTTGTTAAAAGTTCACCATACCTTTAATATACTTTTCTCAGGGAGTATGTGCTGATTGACAAGGTTTGAAATGTGAATGGTTGTACTCTACTCATTTTATCAATATTAGTGTGGGAACCAACCACATGTGCTTACTATAACATGTTATCTTATAACAGGGATGCATTCAGGAGTAAATGGCATATATGCCTCTCCCCTTACTGTAAAAAGATTGAATTGTGCTTAACTCCCCCCCATGTGATTTTCTGCTTGTCCGAAAATTTTGGAAAGAAAATACTTCTCATGATGAGTGAGAACCTTGTTTTTTGCTTGTCACTCATTCTGAAGAAAATTAACCTTTTGCCCCCACCCCCCTTTATAAACTCCCTAACCCTCCATTTCTTATACATATTGATTTATTTCAGTCAACAACTGTGAATTCATTTCATGTGAACTATTATTCTTACATTTCTCTTGTGTCTTTCTTCATAGATACTAGGCTTTGTGGAGTAAATGTTGGCATTTTTGCAATGCTATGTAGGATTAAATTTAATTGCAGCTCAATTTGATAATTATTTCTTCTTACATTTGTGTGGATGTCCTCATGTTCAATTAATCTCACAAAGAATCAGAGCGCAGTCATCTAAGGGAGAGTTGATGAGACAAATTACAAATAAAAATGTCAAAGAACATCTGTCAAATACCCTGTGAGACAAAATAAAAAGAAATGAAAATGTTACGAGGGGGCGGATATTATTGTTTAACACTTATTTAAATGCATGAAGTGTGTGCCTCTGCTTTTTTACAGTAGTATTAAGAGCAATGATAAGCTGGAAATTTTTTTTATAATGAGGCACTTGCTTGTGTTATTTTAGCTAATATTGATTGAATGGCTCATAATTCAGCTTGTACTGTTTCCTTTGATGTTTATTTATTAGCGTTATGATGAATGCATGTCAAAAAGCTTTAGTATATCTGTGTGACTGCTATTTTTTCTATTTTGCAGATAATTGATATTTTTGTGTTTGTGCAGTATCAAGGGATACACCTTACATCATCTACAAAAACATGTTTTTGTGATTCAAGCACTTTAAAGTTAAGTGGAGAAATGCTTCAAGAACACCATAGAGGTTTCAGTTCAGTTGATATTCACTGAGTAGTGTCGTGTTGCCTAAAGGTCAACAACTAGTCTCTGATTGCTGGTTTCATCATCTTTTTGTCTGCTGATACCAGAATCATATTTATAAAAGTTAAGACAAGTCAAATCATTTTGACTAATAAAAATATTTTTTAAAGGAATTCTAAGCAAAAACGTTATGCAAGATTAGTGAACCATTTTGAAATGAATTTATTTCAAACTATTGCAGTAAAATTGAAAATAGATTTCTTGATGCTTTTTCAACAATATTCAAATACATGTTTAGAACAAAGAGAATGAGATAACAAATGCATTCATCTCAAGATCGTTATTTTTTATTTGCAAAGGGAAATTTTAGACTGAATAAAATTAACTGAATAATGGTAGCTACCCTGGCACTTAACGATTTCCATACATTTATTTATGCAGGAGGGGTTCTTAACATGCCATACACACTACTAACACAACGCCACAGTGCTAATCCGATGCTAATCCCCTGTGCCAGCCACAAAACCCCCCTGTGCCACATTGATTTTGGGATCGCGAGTCGTATTCACTCCTTTCAATAGTCATGATTACAATTGCTTTAACTCTCTAACGATTAGTTTATCCACAAAATATTGTGTAGTAAAGTTGTAGGAAATTTCATACCCCTTATAATGGTGTCCTTATTATATGGATGGGTTATTATGTTTACCGCTGAAATATGAGTTGTATCAAGTAGTTCCATTTTGTGGAGTGTTTTGTATGGATCAAAAAACCTAGGTCTCTTCCCTCTCGGAGGCGGAGCCATATCTTGTAAAAAATGTAGAAATACTCGTAAAAGTCTAATGTAAACTGCGTGAGTAAGTTGATCTGTCAGAAAGCAAAGTTCGCACTGTACACAATAGTGCTAATTACGGCGTGCATGCGATGCGCAATACAATGCAAAACGGCGTAACAATGATTGTAATTCCGAATGTGCGCAGTCATGCACGAAGCAGGCGAGGGTAGGAAACAATGCAAGCACAAAGCAATCAATAGTAGGCGTGCGAGCACGAGTGTGGCATGTTATAGTAGGATACGTAGCGTGCACGAAGCACTCAATGAGTTAAAAACAGTCAGCTACTAATGTGTATAAAGTGGTTTTCAGTTAATACTATTTCAAAAACAATTTGAACAGTTTTATGAGTGTTGAAATCTTGCTGTTTAAAATAGAATAGTATTTTCTTTGTATATTTAAGGATAAAGAATTATGAAAGCCAATTTTCTCAAAATGAATTGAATTACCTGATAACAAGATTAGCTTTGAAGTAAATTGGGGCTTATTTCTTTTGATTCAGAGCATGCTTACTTCCCATGCCTTGTGACGTCATATATTTTCCAAATCTATGATTTTGGGAATTAGAACTCTTTTGCACAGTATGCAGAGGTATTTATTACAGTCCTCTGAGAGTTTGAATACAAAATAAGGGAAAAAAAAGGTTTGAAATTCACAGTCAATGAATAAACCCACAGTTTTGTGATAAATTTATTTTTAAAGTATATGCCAGACGGAAATATCTTATCGGTTTATAGTTTTATCGCATATATTTATCCAAGTTTTTAATATCTATTTATCATGAACTAGAGGGTAGCAAAAGCTTGTTCATAATACATAATACTACAGCCACTTAAAGTTGATTAAGGTATATCCTTTTCCATTATCTTTTGCATGAGGCCATAATTGCAACATTACAATTTTAATTAAAACCTTTACCACTCTATATACTTTAATATTTCCTCATAATTTTCTTGGAATAGTGTGCAAAATTGTTTGTAGTTCCCTTTAATGTTATATTGAATCACACACCCTAAATGTAACAGCTGGTGTAGTATATATATGATCCACTTCTGTAGTATATATATGATCCACCTCTGTTTTAATTAATATGAGACCATGGCTGTTCATTGGCTAAATAAGGCATTGCAACATGTGATATGACCTCTGGAATTCCATACTTTCATAACATGAACATTCGCACGTCATGCATTTTACATATCAAGATTATAATGTTTGTTGTGTTACTTTGATCAAATCTTGATTAAGTTAATTTGATATTAATTTTTTCATCTATTGATTATCGATGAATTAAACATTTGAATGTATTTTTTTGGTTAAAAAAGGCCATTTAAACAGCTATCTAACAAATATATTGATTGCATTTCAGACACTACCAAAAATGTGTTATCCTGTGATTTAAAGCCATTCCTTGCTTGAGAAATAGATCCATTTCAGAATATTAAAAAATTCACTGATCATTATTTTTCTGTCTTTATCACTCACACCATGATAATCTTTATACATATTAACATAATACAGTAAATAAACTTGAAAGAGTGAGTAACTCTTTTGGAGGTACTACCAACATCGTTGATAATCTTTTATTGTAAAAAGGAGGAACGTATTCAGCTACCAAGAGATATTTAATTTTAAAATTTTTCTCTTTTATTGTACTTGGTAAAGTGTCATTTTTAACCTATGATGGTATAATGACAGTCTGAGTAGTAAGTTTAGCTGACATTATTCTCTTGAGAGTGATTTTTCAGAGCACTCACCATCAAACATAATACAGTAAATAAACTTGAAAGAGTGAGTAACACTTTTGGAGGTACTACCAACATCGTTGATAACCTTTTATTTTAAAAAGGAGGAAAGTATTCAGCTACCAAGAGATATTTAATTTTACAAATTTTCTCTTTTATTGTACTGGGTAAAGTGTCACTTTTAACCTATTATGGTATAATGACAGTCTGAGTAGTAAGTTTAGCTGACATTATTCTCTTGAGAGTGATTTTTCAGAGCACTCACCATCAAACTTGTCCTCACAATAAAAATATTTAAAACCTTTGTTTGGGATATTTTTGATAGGCACTCAGTCAACCACATATTACCTTGTGTGGGCAGAAATGAATTTAAAGTGGTAACTTATACTCCAACGTGGGTGTGGTAAAGTGTGTATATGGCTTTTTAAACTGATCTTTGTGATAAAAATGGATGAAAAGATTTTAGTAATATGCAATGTAAATCAGAGGTTATTACCACTTTTAAAAGGTTAATTGGCTCATATGATATTTGATTTATTTTGTGGATTATTTGGATTTTCTTTAATGACTTTATGTATGTATTTGTAATAGTCAATCATTTATATTGCTACTACTGTCAGTGAAATTTGAGCTCTCTTGATTGACAGTATTCAGTCCATATTCAGTTTAATCGTGATGTTTTGCATTATATCATTAAAATGAAGTTTTCCAAAGTATAGACATAATAAGTGAATGTATTTCAGAAAGTTGCATCATAAACAATCATCTTTTATAACCAATTAATAAAAACTTACCAACAGTTAAATAAGCACATTGAATGTAATAATTTGGGGGAAAAATGAAGAGATAACAGGGTAAATAGTTGAAGCTACTAGACATCATTTTTTTTACTGTTCATATGCTGAATTGATGATTTAGCGATGATATTGACTATTATTCCTTTCATATTTTGTTTTAAGTTTGCTCTCCTTATTTCACCGGTTATGGATACTATTATTTTTTTTTAGATGCTACTGAAGAATAACCAGAACTAATCTTTGAACAAATTTGAAGGAGAAAACTAATATTACAATTTTTGAATTTATTGTATAAATGTGCAATTTTGCAACTTTCACAAGCAAATGATTAATATAAATGTATTTTAGTCTATAGATTTCTAAAGATCAGAAGACATATTGTACTTCATCCAGTTTTTAAGATTTGGTAAACTAATACAGTCAAACCTGCTATAGCAACCACCTGTATAGAAATACAACTTTTGTACAAAGACCACAACTTGTATTCCCCATTGAAACATGTATTATAACCTTCACTGTCCATAAAGACTAGCTGCTCATAATGGCCACTCCTATTTGACAGGTTTGACTGCGGTCTTAATATAGGGAGGCCTTAAAGTGTCTTTTACTTTACTGAGACCAATCAATCAACCTGCATGATCATTTATTACAAAATCATCAAAGAATCAATTTGTATCATTATTCAGATTGGAGATAAAAGACAATTTACAATACCTGTTTTTCATGTGATTAAGTTATAAATTCACCTACCCAACATTTGCTACCTATTTCATTCTAATCCTGATACCTTCTTTTACCAAAGAATTTGGGCATTCCTTTTATAGATTAAAACAATGTTCCCTCCCTTTTAAAAAGATTTTGATTCTTTACCAAAAAATGTTAATTTTGACCCAATTTTTTTTAGCAACAAGGGTATATAGGAATAGATTAGGGAATTAACTATTTATGAGACAGTACAAATGAAATTGTATTGGACATTATCAATGTATTTACACTTATGTTTTTTCACTTTGTTAAAAAAAGTTGGGAAAAATTGTCATATCCATTTTTTGTGTAAATAGTAAGTTATTAAGCAAATAATAACTAGTATAGTTCTCTATTCGCTTTACAGTATATAAATATACAAAAGACAGAATAAATATTCAATTATAACGATAACATAAAAAATAACAAAGTAACCCAAAATATCAAAGAAAGGTTACGTAAACCTTTGAAATATTTAATCTTTAACCGTAGTTCTGCCATTTCCAAATTTGACTATTAGACTTCTTAATAAGAATTATTTTAATAAATCAACCCTTCTTTACCTCAAATCATTAAGTTTGTTTAACTGCATTTGAACCCTTCAAACTTTCCTTTCAAAGGTTTATAATCCTTTCTGAAATACATGTACATATATATACATGAGACAATAACCCCTTAAGAATAAACTTCCTTTTCCAGCCATAAAAATTTGTATTTAATTACATGAACCTGTCAAATTTAGATTTTATTATCCTTCCCAAATTAACTGCCACCTTTAAACAATAAGACACGTATGCAAACCTCTAAAACATAATAATTTCCATGCCATATACCGTTATTACATCCAGGCTGATTCATATACTGGTACCCCTTTCCTGTAAAAGCTGCCAGCTGCTTACATCGCGATATTGCATTTCCGGGCTGTCAGAAGTGCCAACTCATTGCCTATTTTATGGTGGTACCGGCTGCACACGTGGAGCTCTGAAAAATGCATGGAGTCGGTATATGACAATATAGCGTTTATCTTTCCAGTCATGTCAACTTACGTGCTTGTCTGTTTCATAGACTGGTGGGAACCATATTTTGTTTTGTAATTAGGTTTTCTGATGAGTTACATGTAGCGTAGTCTGCTTTAGGATGAAGCTGTGTGATGCTACAGTCATACCTATAAAACTGATTCCAAACTGACCAATAATATGCCTTTCAAATAACATAATGGTCCGTATTCTGATCTCAAGTTAAACTTAGACCACACAGCAAAAACTGTGGTGTTAACCAGTGTACATAGAGGACCACACCAGACATTTTACACCAGTGTTAAATTGACAGTGTTAGTTTAACACCTATAGGTGTTATTACAACACCTTTGGTTGTTACATTTACACTCTTTTGTGTTACGTTCAATCTCTGGGGTGTAATTTTAACACCTCAGGGTGTGGTCCTCTATTAAGACCAACTGGTGTCAGTTTAAACACCACAATCTTTGCTTAAATTATGTGAAGCTATAAAGAAATCAGAAATTCTTTTTATTTCGTATATTAGTTACGTTTACTATTTTGTTTACCCAAGTTGTTAAAAGATGAAGAAAAATAAATCCGTTTTCATTTTCTGACATTTATGAATGATTTAAGTATTGAATGATTTGATAAATTGAACGTGTACTAGTCGTGATCTATGCCACAATTGGCTATCCATAGTTAAACCACAGTTTAATTTAAACCAGAGTTCAGAATACAGGCCAATAGCTTTAATAGGCAAGGAGACTGTTGTATTTCTGTGACTGTGTGTTAAATAGATACTTGGAATTGATTTACCTAATTAAATTACTTCCAATATGTCATCTACATGTATATGAAAGTGGCTTGCAGAAATTTTATTGATTAGTTTATTTTATTTTAGCAGGATAGCCCCATCAGTAATTGAAATACTTTGTACATGGGGGCCCTGAATAACATTTTAAAAACTCATATTATTACAATCAATTATATAAACAAAATAAACAGAAGATAGTAAAAGTAAAATAAATAAGATTCAACGTTACTAGATTTAGGGCTGCCTGCTCACAAAATGTATGTACATTCCCCACTTCCTGTGGAGCTCTCCAGAAAGTTGTCATTGTTTCTTATGCTTCTAATCTACATGTGATTATTCACTTTTTGCTAGGCACCATTTTATCTCCTGGGTAGAGGGTGGCAAATATAGATTAATGTTATTACTGAGTTTCTGACACAGGATTTGAACCCTGTACCTTACGGTTCATATTCGAGGTTCTTGATCCCTAAACCACACAATCTTGTTTAAGCTAGCAATTTTAGGACTCCTTACAAGGAGTTGCAGTTGATCTGGGTCTCGTTTCATAAAGACTTGTTAATGATAACAAATGCAAGATTTCTGTACCAAATTTATGACTGGCCAGTCGTAGTGAAGGATTTCAGTAGCTTTTAACTGTTATTGAAAAGTTGAACTGTTATTGAAAGTTATTATAAAAAGTTTTATGAAACATGCCCCTGATCAAACTTATCTATGGAAATCCATCAATGGGATAATAATCTATTGAAGAAAGATACTCATTGTCCCTTTAAGAAACAAAGAGGAGTCTGCAAATTGGTTAAAAAAAAAGATGGTGAAAGCACAAGGGTAAATCATATTGGGAAGTTGCAAGCAGAGTTTTGTACATTTTCTCTTTATCAGGTCAGTCATGATAAGCTTGTGTAAGTCAGTATTATATATGAATTCAGTGTAAATACTAAGAAACCTGTACAATCAAATGCAAATCTACATTGGCTCCAAAATCAATCAAATACCTAGCAATCAATTACTGATCTGCTTCCAACTAGGAGGGTAACCTGATTTTCTACAGCTGAAATTCATCTATCAATTTTAGATTGTAAGAGGAATTTGCAATTGATTGCAAGTATTCTTTGCAACATCCCCAAGTCTGAGTACACGTGGCAGCAATTGAGTTTGTTGAAATAATACAATTCATTTTCAATTCAATTTCAATTCATTTGATTAAAAATTAAAACAGTTACAAGGTAAAAAAATATATATATAACACAATAGAATGTGGAGACAGCTTGAAAGAACATTGAGTTCTTATTAAATGCTGCCACCAATAAACAAACATTTAAAACCGAGTAATTAACAAGAACATATGAAAATAAATACTACAGACAAGATGATACAAATAAAGATAAATTGAACATTTAACAAAACCTTACATCCCTAGAAATATGATTATTCTTATTCCTGATATGATCTCACAATACAGGCCTTTTGGAGGTGGTGTATTAATAATAACCATGTGATAAAGATCTTTCATTTCAAAGTAATACAATGAAAACAATAATTTCCATTTTCAAGTGAAAAGACTACATATGATTGGTGTAAAGATTTTAGAGATTAAGTAACAAGAAACCAGAAATAGCTGTCTTTGAAGCTGAAGTGTCTATTATGTGTTTTGAAGTGGATATTACTGAATGCCTCCCGTCTCCCAGTAATACAATGAAAATAATTTCCAATTTTCAAATGGATCCTGGACTACATGTGATTGGTGTAAAGATTTTAGAGATAAAGTAACAAGAAACCAGAAATAGTTGTCTTTGAAGCTGAAGTGTCTATTATGTGTTTTGAAGTGGATATTGCTGATTGACTTGTAAAATGAACGCATACCACATGTATACCTTTATACCTATATGTATTTTGACAACCTATTTAAGAGACGGGAGTGGATGAGGGAGAAAGATAGATAAAACATAAAGAGAGAGTACGATAGAGAGGGAGAGAGAAGAGAAAATTTGCATCTATTTCATTATCTGACATGAATACCCTCTCATATGGTGTGGGTGTGGGTTGTGTATGTGTGTTTTCATCATAACATTAGAATTATACAAAGCAGACTTGAATCTTGCCTCAGCTTTACTAAGTCATAATATATTGGTTATGTATAGGTCCATGATTTGATAAACATCTTTGTGTGAGAGAGGGAGAGAAAGGTGGGGATGGAGTCAGAATACTTTCATTACCAGTAAAGCTAATCAAACGACACAGTGCAATATGGGATTGTGGGTGCATTCTAACATTAGCCGTGATTATTTCTTACAAACCAGTCTTGAGGTACGTTGATCTGGCCTCAACCATAATATTAATAATATTAATTTTGGGAAAGAGAGAGGGAGGGAGAGAGGTCAAAATAGTTTCGTTACCAACAATACTGCAGTGTGGAATGGAGCGTGCATTATTATACATTAGTCATGATTATTGTTTACAAACCAATGTCTTGAAATACATCTGACCTCAACCTCTGTATTATTCATATTGATTTGAAAAACATATTTGGGAAAGAAAGAATATGAGAGAGAGGGAGAGATATCAGAATAGATTGTATACTGTAGTAAATTTCTTCTAGTTGTTTTGATCAAATGACACAAGTGTGGTGTAGGATTGTATGCATTATACAGTTAGGATTGGTACAAAGTAGACTGGCTGTATTATTAAATATATTGTCGTTGGGAGGTCATTCATCAACGGAACTCTTGTGTTCGTCTAAAAAACACTTGACAAAATGGGATAGCGGGTACAGAGGATGCATCTTAAAGAGCAAGGGTCATGTATGTATGCACATGGTTGCAGTACAGGGTGACTCAAAAAATCATGGTGTCTTTAATTTTTAGCAGTGGTACATTGTAGGTCAGAGAAAGCCTAAAGAGCAAGGGTTCGTATACATGTACATGTATGCACATGGTAGCAGTACAGGGTGACTAAAAATATCATGGTGTCTTTGTATATTGACACTTGACATACTAGTAATGGAATGTTGGATAAAAGTATGCATTAGAGAACACATTATCAGCATGTATTTAACACACTGCTCATCATTTCATAGGGTTCTAAATTTCTTGTTTTAACTCATGCTGAATTTTTTTCCCTCATTGGCATTATGTTTTATCATCTCGAAAAATATTATCATTCACTTTTAAATTCGGTGATATGTTGATTTTCTTGAGACACCCTGTATGTATGGGAAATTTCGATGGATTTGAGAATACTTTTTTGAGATTTTTAATGCCACTGCCAGTTATGTTTAATTGCAAATTGAATATTATCATCATTCACTTTTAAATAAGCATGACAAATTTTTTTTAAGACACCCTGTATGCTTGAGGAATATTGATGGATGTGTTGATTTCTATATTGGATAGTGTTCTATTGATGAACACACAGCTATGATTGATGGCTTGACGCTGGGTGTAGCTTAATATGGCTCTAGTTGTAAAGGTCATGGGTCTGTAACAAATAAAGACATCACAGAGTAGGAGAACATTTGAAATATATATATGCAATCATTTTTGACATATAAAATACCTTTTGATATTTCACTTCCATGTAGCAATTTATGTGTAGCATGTCTATTTCATCTAGCAGATATTCTGCAATCATTGGAATACTGTTTTTAATTTCACTGCATTTTAATTCATTTTATGTTATTACACAATTCAGGTAAAATTCAATGTAAAATTACCCTTTTTTCCTAGGCCATATGTAAATGTAAAATTACCCTTTTTTCTAGGCCATATATATATATATATGGCCTAGAAAAAAAGGGTGATTTTACATTTACAGCCTGATATATATGGCCTGGAAAAAAGGGTAATTTTACATTTACAGTCTGAATTGTGTTATAAGATAAAATGAATTAAAATGCAGTGAAATTAAGAACAGTATTCCAATGATTGCAGAATATCTGCTAGATAAAGTATGTATTGTGAAAAAATGGTAATAGTGGGCTAATTAGCACACACTGCTATCAGAATGTATATTTCTTTATTTGTGCAATGCTTGTAACTACATATTCATATTAGTACTTGATGAGAGTTTTAGTGTATTTATCTATTGTGTTGGAATATGATGATTTCACAATGTATTCTCAATTAAGGTCTGTATTTCTTTTCCTAAACCATAGATGATTATATGATTGTAGCACTTCTGCAATGAAACATATTGGAATAATTAAGAAATTGTATTAGTGTTTCATGCATATTGTTAAAAGAGAGGCATTATTTCTCTGATAAACCAAAATTAACACAAAATACAGCCATTCTAATAGATCAATATCTTGCTGTTTGACAGTTTATTCATACGCAACCTTAGAAAAATAAACGTGTGATAAAAATAGCTTTCATTGGTATTATTCTCAGTAGGAAACGGAGGGTGTTACAATGTCTAATGACACCTGTGGTTATTCCCAGACAAAGTCCATTCAGACATATGTTACTATATATATTTATGATAAGTATGGTGATGAGATAAAATAATAAGGTACACACAAAATTAATTTTATTCTGTTTGTAATTTGATTTTTCTGTAAATTAGTTTGGAATGGTTCATATTCAAGACATGAAAGCTTTTAAGTACAACCAATATTTACATGTTTTTTTTTTTGCTTACCGTCCTTTAAAGAAATGTTATTCCCCTTTTACTTGTAATACATTCCTATATTATCATGTACCTGATAGATTATACTACTTTGGGGGTAAGAACTGTACTACAAATTACATATTTTAATTAATGTATTTTTAGGTGAGTGATGATTACATCTACCCTTAAAATTGACTAATTCCTACTACGGTACTGATTTATGACTCTTTAATTATTCACAGTTCAATTAATAGTCTTTATGAAGCACTGTATATCATTGACTAATTACTAAAAAAATGTGCTCTTTTATTATGAATCACAACATAATGTATGAGGTTTTGACTCAAATTGAATTTGGAAATAATTAAGATAAATATGCTGCCTTTTACCAAATTAAGTCTAATTTTATTGAAGAATAATGTTTTTTCACCTTTTATTTTTTCTTTACAGGATGAGATGATATGCGGACAAGTTAGATCGAAGACCATTGACATTACCTACCATTATCTATTGGAAACAATTGTCTTACTAATATAATATCCCAGAGAAAATAAGATACTACTAGCAATGGTGAGTTTAGGATTATTTCTTCCTATTAGAAGATGCATTAGTATCTAAAGACAACCAAACTTTGAGTAATTTTTTGGTGTTAGCCTTTTACTTCTTACTATAACCTTGGTATCGTAAACTTGCAAGGTGCTATATTGTGTTTTAATAAGATATTTGATATAATAATAGTAATGACGATGATGATGATGATGATGGTGATGATGATGATAATGGTGATGTTGATGATGATGATGATGTTGATGATGATGATGATGGTGATGATGGTGATGATGATGATGATGATGTTGATGATGATGATGATTGTGATTATGATGATGATGATAATGGTGATGATGGTGATGATTGATGGTGATGACAATGATGATGATGATGATGATGGTGATGACAATGATGATGATGATGATGATGGTGATGGTAATGATGATGGTGATGATGATGATGATGGTGGTGATGATGATGATGATAATAGAAACAAGATTAATTCTTCATATCCTTTGGATGTGTAGGTATAGAAAGCATTCTTATTTAAAAGGGGATGCGGATCCTAGGTTTAGATGCGGCAACTATAATGCCACCCGCAGACTATAATAGTGGTCTGATAATATAGGCTCTCTCTCTGTCTTTCTTCCCTCTATCAGCTGAAGATTGTAAACTATTTTGATGACAATTCAATATAATGAGTGCAATGTCCTGTATTCTTATTATCTTTCTCTCATCTTGGATGGTGGTCTCTGGAAAATCAGCATTAACGCATGCCAAGAATAATCAAGCAGCTACAATTTTTTACCAAAACCATTGATCTTAAACCACATTAAGATTATACAATAGCTTTTGTAACTTTAAAATAAAGTCTGATTTCTCATCAATTTCTACTTTGAACACTAAAATTTAAAGTACATTTACAGTTTTATTATATAACATTACCATTCTACCAACATTCAATAGTTGATCAGTTTATTATTATAAATATCATTACCAGGGGTGGATCCAGGATTTTCAAAGGGGGGGGGGGGGCATATTTTCTCGAAGAAAAATTTGAAAAGCAAAGGTTTTTAACCAAAAAATAAGGACATTTTGTCTACGAAAAAGTTTGACAGGCCAAAAAAAGTGAAAAGGTCTTCACTTTCAAAGGGGGGGGGGGCACACTTCTGTTTTAACAGCATTTTTACATTACAAATTTTAATTGTGCCTCTCAAAGGGGGGGGGGTGCACAGGCCAGCTTTGCCCCCCCCCTGGATCCACCAGTGATCATTACTTTATACAGGTAAATAAATGTTTTAAGTGACTACTTTCCTCAATTGAAAGTAGTGTCCACACTGTAAATTGTATGAATTGACATGGTAGTATGGAAGTATTTTTTCCAAGGTGAAGGGTTGATGAGACTGGGGGCAAAATAAATCACATGTTCAAGAAGACAAGCAAAAGTTTGGTTAGTTTTTTATTATGTTCAGCTTTAAATAGGAGCATCTGTTTTACACTTTGTATGAAATTTTATGAGAAAATTGTAATTATAAGTAGATTTTGACACTTTTAGATAAAGGAAAAGCTTCTTATGGCCTTGCCCATCTCATCTCCAATGTATTTTTTTTTCTGCCAATACCTAATCATAGCAGTATGTGACAAAGCACTAATATGCCTCCTGGCTGCTTGGTTTATTAGCCAACCTTGCTAAAAAGTATTACTCAGAGATGATTGTAATTTTGTCATGCTTGGTTGTCATGTACACAAACCCAAAGACACTTCTTTTTGTGAAATTTCTCAATCGATTCACTCGGTAAGAGCAGTGTACATGTTCTATTTGAACCTTGGGGGCATGCACCTACGCACATAGAAATTAAATTATTAGCACTTCCAATTGGGTTAGGTTGCTATGGCGATTGTTCTGAATTTTTCACTCTCGGCACTTCGGTAGTACCTGGTGAAGGTTTCTAGAATAAGATGCCGGTTTCATTCCGAAGGTGAATGTGATTTAGAGTGTCTTTTTGCCTCTACACATCCCATTCTGACTTTCCTTTCATGCTATTGGAGTTCCTTTATGGACATTACTGTGGGTGAAGTGTGTACATGACATTTAAATGGCAATCACACTAGAGAGCAGGATAAAGGTGAATCTCGTTAAATTAGATTAATCACGCACCGTAAATAGCTTTCAGCAAATGTTTCATTTCTCCATTTATATTGTTTGAAGGGAAAAGGAGGCACTATTTGTAAGGGAAAATTTTAGTTTTCTTAAAAAGAGTAGAGTACTCTGAAGCAGTCTAATTTCACTACAAAGTAATTCATTAGGATGAATAGCAATGTAAAATGTTGTAGTATATTGGGGCAGCAATTTTTTTTATCATCTGTCATTCTTTTTTGCGCAGTGAATTTTATGCAAACAAGTTTTAATGCAGTATAAATTGAGCATAAAGCATAAACTGAACAGTCATTTTTTTTTTCAAGCTCTCAGTGATGTTAATTTTATGATATTCACCATCAGGTGCTACAAAATATCACCAAAATAGCATAATATTGTAAGAGGTTTTTATGGCATTGATAAAATATATTACCCAAGAAAATGGATAAATGAAAAGGCAATTTGTTAGATTTGTGAATGTACACAGCCTACTGCTGCCACCATATACAGTATTACACAGTAGGCCTACATTTCAAAGAAGAGGTTGGGTAATATAGAGTCATCATTAAACAAAATTACATCCCGCTGCTGCAACATGAAAGGGAATTAGAACTTCGGAACGCAGAAAATCTCAAAGAAGTCTGTAAATGAAGACATTCTTCAGTTTGGTTATATTTACATCCCACTGCTGTCACAAAAAGACTTTTCTCAAAAGAATAGGCCTACACAGAAGGATGCCAATTTGAAAATAATACATTCCAGTATATGTCAAATAAAAAGGTTTATTAATTTGCCACTGCTGCTAAAAGTTTGCCTCACAAAGAGTGTATTGCTCAAGAAATCTAACAAAAAAAGTAAGTAATCAAGAAAATGTCAAATTTTGTGACATTTACAATACATCCCTCATTTTGCACAGAAGAGGGCAAGTATTCAAGAAAAAGATTGATTTTATGAAACATAAAAAGGGCTCGGAATATTCTCTGATGATATTTGTTTTATCAATTCTGTCAGTACTTTTGAATATCTTTAAAACATTCTCTTTTTTTAATTTTAAGAAGTAAAATCAAAGGTTCATCCACTGGCTTGTCCAAATGGCCATTGACTTATTGGTAATGCATGGAAAAATAGCTTGTTGACAGGAACTACTTCCAAATGACTGATTGATGAAAATTCTTTCTTGTTTGTATGTTCAGATACCAATCATGCTAATGAACGTTTCTGAAAGGAACGAACCAATGCCCTGTTAAGGGGAGACCTTTCAAGTAATAATTACACAAGAACCTCTTCTTTCATCCATCTGTAGGTCTTGATTAGCAAACCATCCTTTAGTGATAATGTGCTAGCAGAACATGAACGCCAAATTGAAAGGATCCCCTTTTTCATTATCTTTCCTCCGCTGATCGATGAACGCCACAAAGAGAAGGATTTGGCGATGATATGTATTCCATACTGACACCAAATCATAATATTCTCGCGTTACCGTTTCTGTGACGTCTTTAGAATCCCTTTTAAATTGGCAATCTAATTTGAGTCTAAAGTAAAGGAGCTGTGAATCTCTTGGGATTATGAATCAGATCTCCGTCAGTATCATCTTTGTCCCAGTTATTAGTCATATTCAGACCGACCCAATCACCAGAATTTCTGTGAAATTACCAGAACTTGTTCAGGCTTAAAAATACCCCATAATCATTTCCCGCATTCACAACAAACCATAGCAGACCCTTTTGGGGTAAGATGTCAAAGAACTATGAGAATGTGCAGTATGGTTTGATTAGAAGAGGTGCACAATTCAAAATTATTTGCTGAGGAGCCCAAGGGCCCAATTGCTCACTGGGTTGAGAAATTTCCTGTAAATCTGCGGTCTTGAAAAAATTAATTGGAATGTTTTCGTAATTTTGACAAGTACCTTCTATTTAGGAGGTATTTCCTTTTAGGAATATCACAAGTAATTTGCTTTTACACTGATCAAAATACTTGGTATAATATTATCCTATAGATCAGGGTAAATTTCCTGATCAGAGAATACTTGGTATTCTTGAACTACGAGTTGGTCCAAATACACCTTTTGTCCCAGTTATTGGTCGTTTGGTTCCCCCTCAAGACCGATGATGAAGAAAGAATCAATCCAATCCACCAAGTGATTCCTCCTCGCATTTCAACCTGGACTTTTGTGAACCTGTTAAATGAGATGATTCTACCCATGGGTTTCCTTAGAGGCCTTAGCCTTTTCATGAACCTTTGGAATTAGGACAGTGGGTTATTTGATTTGGATGCTTTCTTGAGATAATGATCTCATTTCAAGTAGGAGGATGAAGATTATTATAATTTTTGAACAGTCATAACATCATTGAAATTGATTTTGTTTTCAATCTGAATGCACTGAAACATTTGATAAATGTGATTGAATATCAAGAAGATAAGATTTTTAATGTGTACCATTTGAAAAATAGATTTTCATGGAAAATCACAAAACTTTATCAAGAAATACACATTTTTATTTAGGGCATACACATTTATAAGACCTAGTAATGAACTGGAATGGTCAAACTCACATCCACTCTGGGGGAATTACCAAATCTAAAAATAAGATATAAGAACCATCAGTAGTTTAGATATAACTGTAGAAACAACATGCATTTTTATGTATTGATCCTGGGCAAAGTGATACTCACAAGGAGGGTGAACGTGTGCTTTGTGTGTGTTTAAGTTTGCAATTATGTATTTCTGGGGACATTTTCTATCAACTGGGATGTCTTACCACTGTGAATGCATGTCCCCAGTCTAGATAACCATGCCAATCAGTCCTCATCTCATTTCAATCTCAAACCATTTCATATAGTGAAAGTATGATATGTAAAAAAACTTATCAATTTTGGTGTAAATCTCAAGTTGTGTGTTTATGGGGTATATAGGCACCATCTCTGGATAGTGGACTGTGCTTGTATTTTGTTTGAAAATGAGCCTGGTTAGTGGATTAAATTCAAAATTTGAGTTTATGAGACACATTGTCCCCACTTTGGCAATGAATTATATGTGAGTCCCCAATTACGAGACTGTATGTGTGTACCATATAAACTGGTGGCAGCAGTGGGATGATAATTACATCTATGCATTGTAATGTATGTGTTTCCTTGCTTCTGTCTTCTAGATGCCTTTCAATGGATGCAGCACCATGGCTGGAATTAACGAGGACTGTCTTTCCCGGAATAAGCTTTGATATCTTCTTGAATATATCAGTAGTACGACAGCACAACAGTACACCAGACGGTGGCCTTTACTGTTTCCAGAAGAAGAAGAAGAAGTAGTATCTACTACCTGAAGAGTGACATGTGACCCAGCTTGATTGTGAGTCCAAGTGAACACTGATTTACGGTTTGATGCACTTGTACCTAAGGAGCTTAGACTGGCTTCGTCTGTGGCTCCAGGCAACGCTGTCATCGCTGCAGCTGAATTTCTGGAGAGGGAGTGAAGTGTCAAAAGGAGATATGTGCAGCAGAGCTCACTGACATTAATTGAATGATCGATGTATTATGATTACCAACTAGCATGCTTGAGATAAAGGCACAATAACTACACAGCCACTGTCACAACCACTGTTAGATGTACCTTCAATGAACACATTCATGTATTGGCGATAGGAGCAGTTTACACTAGCAATACCACCAAGAAAGCTTCAACAATCAGACAAAACAACACTTAATATGTTTCTGGAGCACTTAATTCAAGTCTTTTACAACTGGGAAAGCAAAATTATGTGATATATATTTTTTTGTGACAAAAAAATTAAACTTTGTCCAAGCAACTGATATAACTTTGTAAAAGTAGTAAAAGTATTCCCAAACCACCGAAATAACCAATTCTTATAAACGAACAAAAAATAATTTGTCACTATACTTGAAATTATAAAGCAATATAAAACCCAAAATTGATCTAATTTGAAAAAAATGTAAATGATGTCTTATGAACATCTGTGGCAGATAACATTGTTCAGGATTTCATTTCGTTACCACCTTTTTGTGCCACCACAACTGCAACAGACTCTGCAACAAAGACATTAGAAACTAGCTGTACAATATTCAAAGCAGGGAAATCACTGCAACATGAACTACTATTTTTTAAACACACAAATTAATTGCAGCAAGTAAATACAACATTCTCAAAATCTACAACCACATCAAAGAAAACGCTTCTTGTTAGCTAAGAAACTAATCATCTACAAGCTTTTTTCAAGTTCAACTTTTTAAAGTTGTTGTTTTACTGTCTATACCTTGTGCTGGGGGAAATGTTGCTTTGCGGGAATTAGATGCAACTTCTTCAGCATCAAAAGTCACATCCTCATTGCTTGAAAGAATACTATCACTGCCAGAAAGTCTATTTTCTACAAGCCTTTTCTTGAAACCTGCCATCGTGTTGCTGCTATATTTTGCCGTGAATCACAGCTTGTTGCCATGGTGGTGAAAACAGCAGGGTTAGAACCACAACCATATCCAGCAATGTCTCAGGGAACAGGACCAAGTGTGGTAAGTTGCATGAAACTTTCCAACCAACTTGGTTTGGTTTAGTTTTATTTACTGTATAAGAATAAACAATACATTGTACAAATATGGAAACTAACTACAAATAATTGTCATGATATAAATACTTTAAAAGATATGGATGGATCATTCTAACTTTGTGTACAACTTTTAGAACGAACCTTTACAGGAAGTCTCTTCATTTGGGTTATTCAATTTATTGATTAATGATTTTCCAATGAGACTTGATTTTTTTTTTTTGGCTTTTCTAGAATTTTATATATTAAAGCAAATTTGCGCTTATGTTTAATATTCATGACTTGCTTTACAATCATGCTAATTATGAAATTCATTTAGTATCCCTGAAAATGCATACAATTTAGCTCCTTAATTAGCTACAGGATGTGAACAATCTTATTTGATTTTTTATAAACCTTAAAATGAAAAAAAGATGGAAAGAGCTTGGACAGGCCAGGGTGCAGTAAAAACAAAGCCTTATGTGGGGCTGATTTATATGATTGATTGCATCGATTATTGTGTATGATCAATTATAAAATCTGCTCCACAATCAATCACTACGCTGTATGTTACAGAGTCCAGGGTTGAAGATACGCGACTTTGTCCTAATGGAGAAACTTACATCAGGGGCCCGTATACATAAAGCTTAATTAATGATCGTGGGCTGATTTCTACGCGTGATTGCATTGATTATTATGTATGCTCAATTGTAAAATCTGCTCCACGATCGATCACTACGTTTTATGTTACGGGGTCCAGGGTTGATACGCGACCCTGTCTTAATGGAGAAACTTACATCAGGGGCCCGTATTCATAAAACTTAGCGACTGATCGTGGGGCTGATAATCATAGTAATAATAATAATAATGTGACTTATAAAGTGCCAAATCCACTCTGTAGAGTGCTCAAGGCGCATAAAGAGCTAGAAGTTAAATAAAAAAGTTTTTAGAAGATTTTTGAAAGTCTCGACAGAGGTACAGTTTTAATGTCTTCAGGAAGGCTGTTCCACAAAGTGGGGCATGCAAAAGCATCTTTTCCCCCAAGTTTTTGAAACTTTTGGAATAAAAAGGTAGCTAGAAGTGGATGAGCACAAAGACCTACTTGGTCTGTAGTAATTGATAAATGAAAGACTGTATTGTGGTGCTGATCCAAGAATACTATGAAAAGCAAGCAGCAAAATCTTAAAGATAATCCGATTTTTGATCGGGAGCCAATGATTTGTATGATTGATTGCATTGATTATTGTGTATGATCAATTGTAAAACTCAGCCCCATGATCGATTGCTATAAGCTTTGTTACAGGGTCCAGCATTTCTTTCCTCCTTTAAACTTATGATTTTTGTTTTCTTCTTTTCAATGTAGTCCACATCATACCCACATGAAGTTATTGAGAGTGAACAGGGCTTTTGGCAGCATTCCTATGCACCTTATGCAGTGGGCTTTGGCTGTGCAGTATTTGTTATATTACTAGCCATTGTAAGTAGTCTCATGGACTTAGTTATTATGCAGTCATTAGATAACGAGAGGAGATAAGTCATTGAAACTCCCTGCAACCTCAGAAGTTACACTTATTACATTAGCTTGCCTATGAAGTCTGTCTTTACTATTCAATTATTTATTTTATTTATTTATTTATTTATTGATTGATTGAATGATTATTGAAGTTACTGATATTATTTCTCATGATAAAAAAACAATACAAAATATATACATTCAAAGAATAAAGTTAATAATTGAATTACATAGTGAACAGGTATATGAATTTGAAATTACAAAACTTATCAGAGAAATATGGAAAATAGCTGCAAGGAGCTTGAAAGGGGGTATTCCCAGTTGAAGAATATGATTGCGGAAATACATATACATAAATTGATAAAATAACATACAAAAAAATTATGAATAAACTTAAACTCATTCATTTATTCATTTAGTCATACATGTACATATATGGTTATTGTACTAAAATTTAACTGTAAAAAGTATGATATAAAGAAAGAAATGCATAATTAGATAAAGGGAATCCTAATGTGCAGATAGAGCTCATATGTAAGGAGCACAAGCCTGCCACAATGAATTAAATGGGGACCAGCTCAAGTGAAATATGTTCGTGTCTCCCCAGAAAACCTTCTCAGGCACTGTTATCTTCACCTAGGAGTAGTTCAAATATACTCTGTTAATAATCTTCTGTGTAATCTTTCTTTATAGATATGCTACTGTTGCTGCAAAGCATGGCGCGCCAAGCATTTACGGGACGAGGAGAAACGAATATGTATGTATCCACCCATCAAACCAGAAACTCAAGAGGGTCAATTAATCCAACCAGAGTCCGGCTATACGTACGCATCGCTTGCTCGGAGTGAACCTATTAAGATAAAGACCAAAGGACTACAAGAAAGGTAGGTAGATTCAAGATTTCAAATAAGACTAAAGAAAAAACAATCTTTATAAGTCTCTACAGATTAATGAGGGATATGCCTAGCTCAGTGTAAGGTAATTAGTTGAGCATTGTGGCCCAGTGGATTAGTCTTCTGACTTTGAAACAGAGGGTCGTGGGTTCGAATCCCAGCCATGGTGTAATTTCCTTCAGCAAAGAATTCATCCATGTTGTGCTGCACTCAACCCAGGTGAGATGAATGGGTACCTGGCAGGAATTTATTCCTTGAAGTGCCACCGTGCTGTAAAAGGCTGTGGGGCTAAAGCCAGGGTAATAATATCCAAGTCCTTTGGAAGCGCATAGGGACGTTATTACATAATGTGATATGCCCTATACGAGAACTGCATTATTATGATTTATTATGATTTACTAACTGGTTCAATTTAAATGTGTTTTTGTTGCCCTGGTGTTTCTTTATTGTTTTCATAGTTTTTTTTTTTCATCTCTCCTGTATTTTTCCTTCTTTGTTATGTTCTACACCTTGCTTGCAATTTAGTAATTATGAGCGTTTCAGTATTTTGTCAATTCTCTTAGATGTATCTTTGATGCACATGCTGCAAGCTGTGCTTTCGGAGTTGTCTGCTCCAGAATGTGTAACAATGCAAATGTCATAATGTGAAAAATTACATAAATCTATAAGCTATTTTATTCCTCTCTTTGGTGTCTTTAACCTTAATTTTTTCTCACCATGTCTTTAACATTTTGTTTTTGTTTAATAGGAGAAGCTCTTCTCAGTCTCTCACACTTGACATCAATGCTCCAACAGAAACAGTCAGATGGGTAGCCTCACCTCCAAGAGAAAGGTATTGTATTTAATGATTTCCAGCAACTCAAACTATTTCTTTTTAAAAAAATGCATATTTAATAGTATAAATAATGATTTGTAAAACAAAATTTAATACTATAATTTGAGAATATTGTTGAGTCTTGTCCATTTTCCCAAAGAATACATCGATGTAAAATTATACAAGCAGTTATCGTTTTTATGCTACAGTCTCTTGCCATGTAACACAAAGCATTACAGTTTACCGTGGACATTTTTTTAAACAAATGATTTCATTGATTACAACGTACAATCAATGATTTGTAATATAGGACCTTGATGTTTAATCTTGTTTTGTTTCATATGCAGCTCTGTACAAGAATACTTAGAGTCAGCAGGCAACAGAATGACGAGAAAACAACTCAGAAATTCAATTAAAAATTTCCGTGCCCTCCACGAAGAATTCTGGGTAAGTCAATGAAACAAATGATGCACAGCTGTGAGTGTGTTAGTGGCTATAGAGCACACCCTGGGGTATTACTTTGTGCTTTTACATGATATTGTGAATGACCCTCACCACTAGCATTAAAAAAATTCAGATCTGTGCATTATTTGTTTTATGGGTCTCATATGGGTTTTAGATGTCAAATCCCCTCTAGACTTCCTCATTCCAAACTTCCCATTGATGAAGAACTAACCACATCTCCTTTCTATTATGGCATCCTAAGTGTATAGCCAGTAGAATTATGCATGCCTGAGGATATGCATAAAAATCCTTTGCTAGACTGCCTTCTCATTGTAAGAATCTGTATTTTTTATGTTGAATTTTATTTCACATTTTATTTGGTTCTAAAAGTTTAAATCTTGATATTGTCTTGATTTTTTTCTATAGGACATTCCAATGAACCATCCAGAGAGTGTTGAGGTCCCAGGTTCAGCGGCTAAAAACAGGTATAGCACGATACTACCAAACCCACAGACTAGAGTCTCACTTCCACCGATCAGCGGCGATCCACTATCTGATTACATCAATGCAAATATCATCAGGGTAAGATGATAGATGATGATGGTGACAATGAGGGTGATGGTGATGGTGGTGGTGATGATTGTGATGATTATATGATTGGAGTCTTGATTCCACCAATCAGCGCCAAATCTCTCTCTGATTACATCAATGCAAATATCATCAGGGTAAGATGATGGAGGATGGTGATTATGGTGGTGATGATGATGATAAGTATGAATATGATAAAATTATTAGAGCCTCCCTTTTACCTCAGCAGTGATAATCACAAATGTTATCTGGGACAGATTTGGATGATGATCGATTGTGATGGTGGTGTGATGAAGGTATAGTGGTGATGATGATGATGATGATCGATAGTATTGATGGTGATGGTGGTGGTAATGATGATTGTGATGGGGATAAAACGTGATCATCATCATGATCATGATCATGATAATAACGATGATGATGATGATGATGATTGATGGTGGTGATGATAAATGATGGTGATGATCGATAGTGAATTGTGATGATTATGGTGGTGGTGGTGGTGATGATGATGATAATTACGATGACTGATGATGATGTTGATGATGATGTGCCATGTGAAGGATGATGATGGTTAGTTTAGTTGTGATGTAAATCATGCAATCAACATGCCCATTAGTCATGCAATCAGTTCATCTTGCCATCAATTCTCTCATGCTATCAACATTATGTCCAAGGAATCTGATATCAAATGTATATCCATTAACCAATTACACAATCAATAATATCATCAATGATGCAATTGATGAAACTATTATGTCATCATTCGTTTGATTACCCAAATATATGCTTTCCTAATATCCAGTTGATCTTTAATGCAATCAATGAAGTTATTATGTCTTCATTTATTTGATTACCCTAACATCAGTTATGCTAATATCCAGTTGATCATCAAGAGAACAGACTCTCCCTAGAAATAAGTATATCTATAATTCTCTTTATGTCATATTCATGAAGTGTTTTATGTCATCAAAAAGTGCTTTATTTTTTCTTTCAGGGGTATGATCGAGAGCCCAATTCTTTCGTCGCCACTCAAGGCCCAATGGCTCACACCCTAGCAGACTTCTGGAGGATGATCTGGTTTACCAACGCGCCGGTTATCGTCATGGTAACCAAAATCAAAGAGAGGAAAAGAGTGAGTATTCCTCAAAGCTGTCAAATATCGCATACACTTTCACAAATATCACTTACTATAAAGAGTAATGATAAGTGAAGACACTGCAACAGTATAATTGAATTAATTCAGATACAATTCTGTAGTATTTTACTATTGGCATCTTTTTGTATGTTTTAAATGTTTATTTCATGGATATATTAAAGTTAAGTTAGAAAGGCCCATACTGCTACTATAGTTAAGTCTTCCAGATTTTGTGTTCAGGCAAAACAGAAGCTTTCATTGTTTAAACATTTGGGCATTTGTAAATATCACTTTATTCAGTCTTTGAAGTTTCTCTCTGTTTGTAGATTACAATGAAAAGTCTTTGTTCTTGCAATGTGTAGTGTTGATTTTTTTTTAAATCCTTGAATATTATGGTTATTTCATCCACAGTTACAAGAAAGACAGCTCCTATGTTGGCATGAAAACATAATTTTCTCATCAATATTATTAATCTCAAATTTAAACATGTAAATAATTGATCGTGAAGTGTGAAAAATTTCTAAATTTGAATGACTATTGGATAGTTTCCGGAATACTGTACAATTTTCTTGTACTGTATGCTTACACATGTTGTTTGTTGTGATTTACAAGTAATAAAGTTTTAAGCAGGCATCCTAGTATTTGAATAGTTTTGTTATATGTATTTTAATCTTGAATGGATAAATCCAAAAAATTACATCAAATTTTTGTGTCTCTCTTTTCAGAGTAAATGTGAGATGTATTGGCCTCAAGGGCAAGGTTTCTATGGTGATATTGATGTGACAGTGGAAGAGACAGTTCCCAAAGATGATTATATACTTAAAATATTTACATTGAAGGTAAGCTACACCTTTAATTATAATGAGGAGGGGGAGGGTGATGATGATGATCAAGATTAGTAAAATGGTGATGGTGGTGGGTGAAATAATGGATAATGATGGTGGAAAAGGGGATCAAAATGATCAGGATAACAGTGATGGTTGTGATCATGATAGTTGTGGTGATGATGATGATGGTGATGGTAATGATGGTAATGATAATGATGATGAATGATGATGGTTATGATGATGATGGTGATGATGATGATGATGGTGATGATGATGATGGTTATGATGATGATGATGATGATGGTGGTGGTTAATGATGATGATGGTTATGATGATGATGATGATGATGATGAAGAATGATGATGGTTATGATGATGATGATGATGATGGTGGTGGTTAATGATGATGGTGATGGTTAATGATGATGATGATGGTTATGATGATGAAGAATGATGATGGTTATGATGATGATGGTGATGATGTTGATGGTGATGATGGTGGTGGTTAATGATGATGATGATGGTTATGATGATGATGATGATGGTTATGATGGTGATGGTGATGATGATGATGGTGATGATGGTGGTGATGATGGTTATGGTGGTGGTGGTGATGATGATGATGGTGATGATGGTGGTGATGATGGTTATGGTGGTGATGGTGATGATGATGATGGTGATGATGGTGGTGATGATGGTTATGGTGGTGATGGTGATGATGGTGATGATGATGATGGTGATGATGGTGGTGATGATGGTTATGATGGTGATGGTGATGATGATGATGGTGATGATGGTGGTGATGATGGTTATGGTGGTGGTGGTGATGATGTTGATAATGATGATGATGATGATGGTGATGGTGATGATGATGATGATGATGATGAAAATGAAAATGATGATGATGAAGATGAAGATGATGATGATGATGATGATGAAGGTAGTGATGAAAATGGTGGTGGTGATGATGATGATGGTGGTGATGATGGTTATGGTGGTGGTGGTGATGATGTTGATAATGATGATGATGATGATGATGATGGTGATGGTGATGATGATGATGATGATGATGAAAATGAAAATGATGATGATGATGATGAAGATGAAGATGATGATGATGATGAAGGTAGTGATGAAAATGAAGAAGGATAATAATGATGTAGATGATGATAGAGAGAGGTGGTCGTAGATGCTATTAAAGAGAAGAATGAAGATAATAACCATCCAGTAATAAATTGCTTGATTATAGGGTTCAGATGTTGGTGATGAAGATTTGAAGGATTACTATCCACATGGGTAATAATTTTTTTAACTCACCAGGCGATATATACAATTGTAATTAATCCATTTCATCTTTCTTATTTAATATGCTCATTAAAAACACATATATCAATTCAAAGCAGAACACAAATTCATGAGTAATATTAAGTAATATGTAACAGTATACGTTATAAATATACAAATATAACACAAGGAAAGTGAGGACGTGGGGATCCAGGATAGGCTGATGCCGTTTCAAAGGCTTGGCTTCAAAAACTTTAACTGCACAATAATAGTTGTAAAAAAGGGAGAGAGAGAAAGGAAGAGAGAAAGGAATAAAGTTCACATTACAATATTCTCATTTTCTTGCACTGACCTTTTTTCTGCACAGTACTTAAATGAATGTCGTCAGGTTTTGCATTACTGGTACACTGCATGGCCGGACAATAAACCTCCCGAGAACCCAGTCACTCTGCTGGAGATGATACGTGAAGTGGAATTCAGCAGGATAGACCCTACGCTTCCAAGAGGACCAGTCATAGTCCATTGCAGGTACGCAGACCTGGTCCCCAATCTAGTCCTGCTGCAAAATATGGTCTTGGTTCAGTAATAAATATCAAATATAAATAGATAGACATTAAGATGATGTGATAAATAGATATTAATTAAATGATGTGTAGGTTAGAATAGGATTTGTTTATGTATAAAAAATCTTGTAAACCTAGGCATTATAAAACCAAGTTTATAATGGGTAATTATATGCAATCAATCATAGAAATCAAATGTATGATCAATCGCTAAGCTTTGTGTTGTGGGTTCATACATGGAATTCCAACGACCAGCTTAGTGGTGGCAGCAGTGGGATCAATATCATACCATTGGAGTAAACCTTATGCATCATCCTTGGTGCTGTAACATCAAACTTAGCCATCAAAGATGATTAGATATAATAAGTAGGTTAGGTATGATTTCTTTTTTTTTAATCTAGTTAAAAAGACTATGCTCCTTTTTGCAGGTATGTAGGCCTGGCTGCTGTAACACCAAGCTTAGCGATTGATCGTAGAGCTGATAATAATGATTTATTACATAATTATTAATCAATAATACAAATCAAGTGTACGAACAATCACTAAGCTTTGCGTTATGGGATCTTAGGTATTTAGTGGTGGCAACGGTGGGATGAATATCATACCACTGGAATAAAACTTATGCATTGATGTCACTGTGCTGCCATCATAGACGCTCAAGCCATTGCCCTGCATGCATAAGTGATCTGCAGCTGGCGCATCTCTGACTACTCTGTAGTCTGAGGGAGGGCGCACGCTTATGATATCACATGCGTAATGTTATGACCAACAATGGAAACCAGAGCCTTTATTGATCATAACTAATATGAAACATTGTTGATGTTATTCTTTTCAGTGCTGGACTAGGTCGGACAGGGTGTTACATTGCAATCACTATTGGTATGAGACAGATGGATGAGGAGAGCATGGTTGATATACTAGGCATTGTATGCCAGATCAGACAAGATAGGTAAGAATTATGTTATTACTATTTATCTACCTCTATAATTATTACGGGTGGGGAGAAAGAATAAAGAGGAGGAAGAAGGAGGAGAAAGAGGAGGGTGTGCAGAAGAAGGAGAAAGAGGAGGAAGTTAGAAAGAAGGAGGAAGAAGAAGGAGAAGGTTAGGAGGAAGAAGGAGATAAATATAAGTTGATATATGAGGGATTGTATGCCAGATCAAGCAGGATAGGTGCAGAGATGCCACTTTTCCGTCTTTATACGGAATTCCGTCTTTTTCCCTGTTGTCCGTCTTATTTCCGTATTTCGGACTTCCTGTTTTCTGTGTATTAAAAGATTACCCCCTCTCTCTCGATTGCGATGCATGTTGATCGACCGAGTGAGAGATATTTGCTTTTATGCAGTACATAATTTACAAACGCGCGCACTTACTGCCCACTACGTTCTTGGAGTTATGCTTTTATCAAGGCTTTCCGACTGGAATTCTCGATATCCTGGCCAATCAATGCAAGCGACAAGTTCCGAACGCACGCACATAGACAAGCGCAAAGCAGCGGCACGAATCGCGATATAATAGCGACTAGTAACTACGTCTGTAAAGATGACGTCATCCAAGATGGCAACTTACGATGACCAACGAAAGGATCGAGGATGACTAAGTTTTTATCATCATTTGAAAGGAATTAGCGGTAACTGCGGTCTAAGGTACGATGTTTCTGAATTTCATATATTTTCTCGTGAATTTGGATGTAATTATTTTTTTATAATGTGACATTTAATGTACCAAAAACGATCCGAAAATTGGGTTTCCGCCGAATGTTAGATCTAACGTTACTGCTCCCTGGGTTAGCTGATACGTTGTCTTTATGTACAGGCCAATAACTCTTCAGTCTATGTATTGGTGAGAGGAGCCAACGCGGTTCAGTGGAACAACCAAAATACAGAGACTGAAGCTTTTGGTCTAGCGTTCTATTAGTTAGAAACACACAACAACTAACTACCATCAGTTTTTTAAACCTTCAAATCGATCACAACAAGGTAAGAAGCCACTTGGTCCTTCCCCCCCATAAATTTGAGGTGGGGGACGGACCCCCCCTCCCCCGTAATTTTTGTTGTTGCTTACTTGCTTGTCCAATTTTTTACCTGTGTCCATCCCAAAATTTATGGTGTACCCGCCCCTAGATTTTTTGGCTTCCGTTGCCAATGCCCCATTTCACTGTTCTTGGACACTGTCCCTGCCCGCGATAAGTTTCAGTATTTTTGGAGGACACATAGTGGCATCCCTGTAGGTGAGAATTATTATCATTCATCCTACATGTAGGTACGTCATATGATGTACCAGATGAATATCCTGGTAAAAGAAGAATAGGCGGAGGAAGAGGAGGAGGAGAGGAGAAGACAAGAAGGAAGACGAGGAGGAGAATGAGGAGAGAAGGAAGAAGAGGAAGTTAAAGGAGGAGGTAGTGGAGGAGGAAAAAGAGAGGGGTTAGTGAAGAATAATGAGATTGAAATAAGTTAATGTACTTGAAACATTCCATTGGATCAAATGAGAAAGGTGCTAATTATTTAACCTTACCATGTCATTATGTATCACATGATCATCCTGATTAAAAAAATAAATAGGAGGAAGAAGAGGAAGGAAAAGGAGGAGAAAGGATGAGTGGGAAAAGGCGTGAGTCCAGGATTATAAATTGAAACCTATCCAGTGTGTCTTTCTTCTTAAACAGTTTGATTAATCATTTAAGTTGTTCTAGTATATTTTCTAATTCTATTGCTTTCTGATGATATATTTATGTTGATAACATAAGTTTTGTAGTATTATAATTTTCCTCTATTTATCTATTTATGTGAACACACGTTGTAGTAGGATTATAATTTTTCTTTATTCATCTGTTTTATTAATTACAAATGGAGTAATATTATAATTTCTTTCCATTTATGTATTAACAGAGGAGGAATGATCCAAACAAACGAGCAGTATGAATTCATTCATCAAGCTCTTTGCCTCTATGAAAAATGTCTGCCACGAAGAGAATCTATCACAGGGACAGAGTGAAGGCGCCCTTCACCCGGCAAGCGAGGTCTTCGTATTCAATCCATTCAACATAGAACCAACAGCATTATAATGCTCTACTATTATTTTACTTAAGCATTCATCATTGCTATGAGCCATATTCATTATATTTTGGAGAGTAAACAAAATCATGATGAAATTAGGCCTTATTGGCCATTTTTAGCACCATTTTTTCAAGATAGATTTTAAATCTTTCCAGGGCTGTGGTACATTGAAGATATAATTAATTTTACAATGGATTGAGATTGTAGGTCTATGACAGACTCTTTACTAGAAATCATAATCAATTGTAATAGTATATTGTTTCTCTTTTGACCACTATGCCCAGAAATAGACTACACTGTTGTCATGGAAACATGCCAATGAAGGCAATTTATGAGTACCTGAGAGTGAAAAGTCATTTTTACTTACTACCAGATTTTGGAGGAGAATTTTCTATAAAACAAAATTCAGGAGAGACATTTTTAAAGGCTATGTTGATCAGTATTTCATCATCATTTTGCAAATCTTTTTATCGTATCTCTTGAAAGCTAAATTAAATTGTGTCAGGAAAATATCTTTTTAAACCTCAAGGGAATCTCAACATATATTGAGATCTATGAAAAGAAATATAATTCTTTTTTTTAAAGAAATTGTAAATTAATAGTTTGTGGCACATCACAGTTCCGAGTATAATGTTAATTTATCTTTTCATTGAAATTTCCAGCCTTGATACAAATTATAACATGAGGCGTTAGAAGAGTTTTCATTTGAATTTTTGTTTCACTGTTAATCTGTATTATTATTTTAACTTATATAGTTTGTAACAGATATCTATTTTTTGAATCATATATGAAAATAATATCAATCTTAATATATTGAAGTACATACATTATAAGAATATCATTCCTAGCAATTATTTATAGCAGTATTTGATTTTGTTTATGCTTGTCGGAATTTTACTCATTTATTAAAAGTAGCTAGTATACCTTGCTTATATAAATATGATTTTGTAAACTTGATGTATAATTATGTTTTATCTATCGATTGGAAATGATGTTAAGTTGACAAATTAAGTTATGAAATATTTTATTTTCTAAATCAGTTATTAGGTCATGTAAAGCTTGAGTATAGCTTTGTAAAGATGGCTCTTATGTTATTTTTTTTTTAAATTGGTATAACTCATCTATTCTTGCTGCACTTGTTTTGCCATTTAGAGCGATTTCACCTTTCTTTACAATGGGTTACTAAGTTAATCGGTACAGTACTCTTCATTTCTTGGCTTTTTTAAATCTAATACTAACTAATTATTTTTAAAAAGATCAGTTCTCACTCAAATTGGCAACAACCATCATTATTATTTCCTCTCATACACTTGGTAAACTATGGGCAAGATCAGCCATCATTCCTTAAATTGGCAATATCTACTGTTTCCTATCTCATACACATGGTGAGTTTTTAGTTAGATGAATGCATGTAATAATGCATAATGACTCAAACTTAAGATTTGTCCTCACATCATTTATGATTATATTGTCAAATTTACATGATATAATGAGAGAAATGGATTAAATCATTTTAATTCAGTAAGCAAATACTCACTGTTGGTGAAGGTGGTGGGCAAACTATCTTTTTTTAGGCAGCTGAATCGCTGAGAAAAAAAATCGCAATTACACCAAGGAAGTGATAGTTTGCCTCGTCACCTAAAATTGAGATGACATTATATGCTAGTTTTGCAGTTGGTTGATTTATTTGTGTCTTACTATAAGCTATGTGGTGACATTTCCAAAGCCTTGACTGCCTTGCCTTGGCATGACAGAGATGACCCATTATGGAGAACCTGTTACCACATAATTGCCAAGTGTTTTAATCTTAAAGTGAAAGATGCAAAATAATTTCCATGAACTGAAAAGAGAAAGATAACAGTATGAAATTAATGTTAATGAGATATTAATCAGGCCTACCTTAAAATTTGCCATGAATATTGAATAATTTAGATGAAACCTGACAATACAAAGACTAATATTCTTATTTAGTCTGGAATGAAACCCAGGTAACTATATGATGTTGAAAATTCTTTCTAAGAAGTTTAGTCATTGAGTGCAATATGTTATCAACTAGACATTGTTCAGAAGCAGAAGGGCATTAATCGACTTGTAAATGATATTTTATTAAATGATGGTTTGATTCATGATTGTAAATTTGTAGTGACAGTGACTATTACTAATATTTCTCCAAACTAGACTAATATCGATAATGTACTACTTGCATTCTTTGAAAGGATCCAATTTATATTTTATGGGTGTCAATACAACAATCATAAATGGTTGGCAAGTCTAAATCTGCAATTAATATTAAGATTATAATGTTTTACCTGGTTATCAGTATTCATTAATTTGGTTTAAAAAGTTTTTTTTTTTTAAATTCAAAATTATATATTCAGTGTTTGAATAATACTATCATTATAATATATTATGTGACATATAGGTGATATTCCCTTCAATTGAATCCAAGTTAGAGAATGAATCCTAGAATTTATGGTTTTATACATAATTTGCTGCTTTGCTATGACTTAAATTGACCAGCATTAGTATTATTTTCTAAGCTTAACCATGGTTTCAATTAATGGGCATGGTTGAAATTCTGGGGCCGGTCTTACAAAGAGTTGCGATTGATCCGATCAATCGCAACTATGGACGGCCAGCAACATCACTATCTATTATGCATGTTTGTTCAAAATATTTTATAGCTATGATGTATATTCATGCATTCATTGTTTTCTTGAAAATTCACTGTGCTTCTCTTGTTTACAAAGGACATTGTTCAAATTTCCTGTAGAAAAAATTATGACACTGATGGATTTCCATATAGTAACGATTGATTGGATCAATTGTAACTCTTTGTAAGACAGGGCCCTGGTTTGACCACTGAAGTCATGATGGCTCACTCCATACTTTGAAAATGTACTCCTTGCTTAAATCCTGATTTGAAAGAAAGTAATGTTTCAAACCATGGTTTAATAACAGTTATTTAAACCAGGGTTTGAGCCAGGGTGTTACACTATAGATTAAGATATTCCATGGTGTTGACTAAACTGTGGTTAAAAATTAGTCCACTTTGATAAAAAATGCTGGTTTTCAGTGCAAACGGATGGTGACTTTGTACATTGTATGAGAAATTTACCTAGAGAACACAAAAAGCAGCTGTAACATTATATATATTAACTTCATTTATATGTACTAATGTGTAGTTTTATGTATTTGTGACTAGAAAAAGAATATAGACTATATAGACTTATTTATCTGTGAATGTACATAAATGTATGTAAACTTTTTAAAGTACAAATATCTTTAGTACAGGACTCCATAGCAGCACAAAATATTTGAATGTGCTGTATGCAATATACTGACAGACCAATGTAATATATGTTATCTATATATTTATAAGAATTAGTGAGATGCGCCATGGACTGATGAAAGGGGGTCGTGCATTATTGATTGCAATCATGTTCAAGAAATTTTGTAAATAAGATGAATTTATATAAGAAAATGATTGAATTTTGTGTATACTCCGTGCTATATGTATTATTGTAAATTAAAGTAGGAAGTGGTAGGAATTTGCAACTCAGAAAGGCAAACGTGGCACTTGGAAAAGCAAAGAATTTAGAGAGTTGGTTGAAATGTTTTTTTCTTGGTTTATTTTGTAGTTGATCATACTTCTGTTTCACAAGTATATTTAATAGTATAAATTTTTCATCAATATAAAGAAAGTTTTTACCTAGAAAGAGAATGTCAGTATCAAGAGAAAGAAAGTATTCATCAGTAAATAGAAAAAAGTTTTCATCAATAGAACAAAAAAAAGTTATCTTTAATAGAAAGTTTTCATCAATTAAAAAAAATATCACTATAAAGAAAATTAACCTCAATAAAAAGTTTTCATCAGTAGAGAGGATATCATCAAAGTAAAGGAAGTTATTATCAATAGAAAGAAAATTATCATCAATTGACAGTTATCAACCATCAATCTGGAGAATATTTTATGAATAGAACAAAATTATTGAAAGTCATCTATCATCAATCAAAGGAAAATTATACATCAACAGAATGTTACTGAGCTACAGAAGACACATAGGATTTGTTTGCCACAAATGCAAATGACTTGTCCAGTGATTGTCATTTCTTGTATTGTCATTTGAAGGTATAAACAGTGACTATGATCGTTCCTCAATCTGGCATTTTACCCTTATTTATCAACTAATGTTTCAAGCACATTTTCAGACATTTTTACCTGTATTTTGTACAAAATTGGTAAAAGTTATCTTTTGAATATTTCCTATTCACATTCTAGTTACACCTGGCACTACACCAGGCGTGGATCTAGCCGAATTAAACAATAGTCTTGAGAGGCCGACCATTGTGCAAAAACAATTTAGCCCCTGAAATGAGTGTCTAAACCAGCTGGATCCATGCCTGCTAAACAACCCCAATATTTCTGCAATTTTGAATACACACTTTTATATTGCTAAATCAAATACAGAAAGATGCAAACTAGTAGGTAAGGACAAATCTGTTTGATATGGCAAGAAACATGTGCAATAGTTTTTGGAATGAAATAATACAATGTGCAATAGAATGATGAATTAAACATAAAGCATTGTGTAATAATGAATCAGAAGGATTAATTTACAAATTGGTAAAGGATTCTCCAGTGTTTTTAAATTTTTATTTCTCATGTATCATCTTTCATATGTTTTATAGGTTTAATGACCAAATAGCCGGTACCCTAGGTAACCCCTTTATTATTGATACGAGTCGAAGAAAACAGATAAGCTGGTCAAATGGCACATTAGTGAGTTGTATATGACATGCATTTGTGTGACATGACATCTATGTTTCCCTAACATACTTGGGGTATGACATGACAATGACATGGAGCGTTGTGGCCCAGTGGATTAGTCTCCGGACTTTGAAACAGAGGGTCGTGGTTCGAATCCCAGCCATGGCGTAATTTCCTTCGTCAAGAAATTTATCCACATTGTGCTGCACTCAACCCAGGTGAGGTGAGTGGTTACCTGGCAGGAATTTATTCCTTGAAATACCGAGTGCTGGAAGCTAGCTGCTTGAGCTACAGCCAGGGTAATAATATCCAAGTCCTTTGGAAGCGCATAGAGACGTTATTTATAATGTGTTATGCGCTATACAAGAACTGACTATTATTATATGTACGACACAACACATTTTAGTTTGACATGGCAATTATGTTTCCCATGACATACTTGTGTGTGACATGGCACGTACAGTGGTGCTCAAGTTAGTGAACCCTACCAGAACATGAACATATTTAAAAGAGAGCAAATTCTGTCTTGTTTTACCGGTAGATATTTAATTGTGAGGTCAGGTGATAAAATATTACAATCAATAAAGTTTGTTTCTCTGGGCTCGCTGAACAGTATAGCGTTGTTGTTTACATTCAACACTCAGCATGAAGGAGTGCAATTTGTGGTGTGGTTCGCTAACTTTCTGGTCCCAATGTATGTATCACAATGACACACTTGTGTATGTCACAAAACCTTGATCCTATCTCAAATTAAAAAAAATATTGAGAAACGCTCAGAAAGTCATATTTTAGAATTATAAGGGTTCTCTACAAAAATTAAGAGACTGTTTTCTAACAATATGAGGTTGCCACTATTGCTATAATTCTAAAATACAGCTTTCCAGAGCAGTCCGACAACTATTAATTGTTACAGTTTGTCAGTTGACTCACATTTATTGTTAAGTGGTCACCCAAGGGTCAAATTAGAACTCATTGGAGTCATTTGACCTCGCAAAGTTTCCTGATATTATTTTGAATGGCTGCATTCTATCATTACATTCCATGTGTGGTATATATCACCTTTATCAGTTATGTATTAGTCTTGAACATTGAGTATATTTTATTTCGAGGACTTAGTTAATATCATTGTATTGTAAAATGTGATAGTTCGGTCTTGCTGGAAAGAGCAGTGTGTACATAGTATGTCCACAGTATGTTCATAGTGTGAACATAGTATGTTCTTTGTGGGTTAATAGTCTGTTCACAGTTATGTTCATAATGTGTCCACAGTATGTTCATAGTGTGTTCAGTGTGAACATAGTATGTTCTTTGTGGGTTAATAGTCTGTTCACAGTTATTTCATAATGTGTCCACAGTATGTTCATAATGTGTCCACAGTATGTTCATAATGTGTCCACAGTATGTTCATAGTGTGTTCAGTGTGAACATAGTATGTTCTTTGTGGGTTAATAGTCTGTTCACAGTTATGTTCATGATGTGTCCACAGTATGTTCATAGTGTGTTCAGTGTGAACATAGTATGTTCTTTGTGGGTTAATAGTCTGTTCACAGTTATTTCATAATGTGTCCACAGTATGTTCATAATGTGTCCACAGTATGTTCATAATGTGTCCACAGTATGTTCATAGTGTGTTCAGTGTGAACATAGTATGTTCTTTGTGGGTTAATAGTCTGTTCACAAGTATGTTCATAATGTGTCCACAGTATGTTCATAGTGTGTTCAGTGTGAACATAGTATGTTCACATTGTGAAACGATGCAAATACCATCTTTACACTGTTAACATGTTCAAGCCCTCATATTTACAGAGTTCACTGTGTAAACACTATGTAAACACTCACACTTAAGAGGTGTCCAAAGTGTGAAATATTCCTCTTGTTAAATTTGAGCATTTTAACACTATGGACCACATCTTCACCAAGCCCATGCACTGTGTCTACTATGTGTGCACAGTTTGTGACACTGTATTCTGGCAGCAAATTTTTCCCACTGCAGTTCTCATAATCTCATACATGTATGTAAGTAAACGTATAATTTGAGGGTGCTGATTCAATCGTGGCAATGTGACGACCACTGACAATTAATTTTGTAAAGATCAAGTCCACATGCAAGTCATGAATATTCATATTGGCTTCCAGAACTGCGGTGGGAAAAATAATTTTGTGGCCTGGCAGGGTACATTCTTGAATTTTGTTGATTTGTTTTGTGTTGATATTAATTACGGAGATTTTCTCATCTAAAAGATCTACATGTAGTGCTGGGCCCCCGTCTTACAAAGAGTTACGTTCAATGCGATCAATCACAACTATGGACGGACAGCAATGTCAACATCTAAAAATGCAAATTTGTTCAAAATATTTTCTAGATATAATGTACATACATACATGTACATTTATCGTTCTCTTGAAGATTCAGTGTGATTCTCGTTGTTTTAAGGATATTGTGCGAATTCCCTGTAGAAAAAATTATGACACTGATGGATTTCCATAGAGTCACGATGGATTGGATCAATCATAACTCTTTGTAAGACAGGGCCCTGATCGTGAAAATGAAATAATTCAGAAATACTGATGATAATGATACTACTGGGTACCTATGTATCTGGTTCATGCATTTATAAAAAGGAATCGTTAAATAAGATCCTTCTTTACATTCTCATATAAATTCCTTTAATATAACTATAGATCAAATCATTCAGAAAAAAATTGTGATATTTAAAGTGTATTATCATTGATCATAACACTACTCGGCGTGTGTCCCTTAAAGGACAAGTCCACCAGAACAAAAAGGTGATTTGAATAAAAATAAAAAAGAGAAAAATCCAACGAGCATAATGCTGAATATGTCATCAAAATCGGATGTAAAATATGAAAGTTATGACATTTTTAAGTTTCGCTTAATTTCACAAAACAGTTATATGCACATACCAGTTGGTATGCAAATGAGAGAACTGACGACATCACTCATTTTTTCTCTTGTATTTTATTATATGAAATATTCTAATTTTCTCCCCACTGTCCTGTGAAACAAAGTTTTCTTCTCCCTGAACATGTGGAATGAATGATTGTTAAATATTTTATGGTAGAGTCAAGTTGGTCCTTATTGTCAAATCTATAAAAATTGAAATATTGTATAATTCAAACAAACAAAAGAAATAGTGAGGGACATCATTGACTCTCTCATTTACATGTGACTAAATTGTGCATATAACTATTTTGTGAAAAAGAAGCGAAACTTCAAAATGTCATAACTTTATTATTTTACATCTGATTTTGATGAAACTTTCAGCATTATGCTTGTCTGATTTTTCTCTATTGATTCAAATCAACATTTATCTGATGTGGACTTGACCTTTAACCAATATCTGACAAACCATGTTGTGTGTTATTTCAATTCAAGTAATTAAAAACATCAAAATGATGTTTTAGAGTAAAATTTTCTGAACGATAAATCCTTTGTGAAACACTCCCCAGATCAGCTGACCTTTTAAGATTGAGATTGGGTGATTTCTAGTTCAGTGTTGACCTTTTGGTGTTAGGTCAATTTTTAAATGATTTTAACATCACACAAAAAATGAAGATGGTCCCGAAAAGTCACTAGTTGTTAAGATGTCGATAATGTCATCTGGATCAGTTTTACAAACTCTGAATAAGTTTTGGAGCTAGAGGAAGCAATCCAAATTTCAACACCAACACCGGACTTGAAATCATCCATTGTTGCCCAACATTATTTTGTTTTAAATCCTAGTAAACATGTCATATGATGACAACACAATTCATATTATAAATTTTGCTATGACTATTGAACTCTGTATGCATTCCTATATTAGTAGGCATATTAATTTATGATGACCATGTATTATTTATAAGTAGGAATTAGACTGTATACCAAAATATTTATTTTTGTGTCATGTATGGATACAAGAAAAAGAAGTTGCAAGATCAATAAAATAGAAAGAGAGAAAAACTCTGGTAGTTTGGTTTGTTATGTTTGTAATGTTACATTTATTTAATTATCTTAATCTAGTCTGCAGGCACAGACCCTGATTGAAACTTTGATCAAGTGTGTCTCCACACAAAGACTAGCACATACAAATCTTGCTGCTGAGCGAGATGGGGGCCTTCAGTACACAAGGCATGAGCGAGTAGGCTGCAATTCAGACCCTGAGTCGAGTGAAGGGTTTGCACAGCAGACTAATCTTCTTCCTCCCCCTTTCATTCTATTTTTTACATCCACTTTATTTTCCTGAAACCAATCCCTCTCTTCCCTTCCCCAAGGAACAACTCTTCTCTCTATCCCTTTGAATCCATTATTGCTATGTTAGGCAAGCTATATGTATCAGGTTGTCTAGAACAACCTCTCTCTCACTTCACATAAATTATGCAGTTAACCACCATGGTAAACCATTCAGTTGATATATCAATGACAACAGGATGAAAGCATACAGTATTACAATTTATTTTACCACTGTTACGATACTGCAACAAATAACAATTAAAAAAAATTTAGATTTTATATCTGATTTCCCTTTTTTTATTACAGTACATGTAACAATCATAAACTAACAAAACATACATCAATATTGATCTTACATGTACATCTCTTGAAGTGTCAGTTCTGCTGTTATTCCAAAGTTATGATAGTCCAGATAAAATCAAAGTTGGTTGGCGAAGATTCCGTAAATTAAAGTTCACAATGATGGCGATGATGAAACCGATGTTGAAGCACGATGAATAATAAGAGTCACTGTAACGAGTTGAAATGTCCGTGAAGACGATGTTGATGATGATTAAACAGTCAATTTCAGCAATCCATGGGTTGAAAAGCGTTCATTAAAACAGGTTGATGATTTCGATGAGAACTGAGAATTCCTCTCTCAAAGTAACTGCAAATAGTTCATTGATGGCGTGCAAATAATTCCACAGAAGACAAATATTCCAGGTAGAAATAAACTGCTCTGACATAAAGTCTGGCGTGAAACTCTGAGTTCTGATCTGATATGATGATCTCCTTGAAGAAACTGCCAGCTTATATATAAATTATTCACTATTCTGGAAGTTTGTAGTATTCACTATTCTGGAAGCTTCTAGTATTGTCTTTAAAAAGAACATTCTCCTTCTTTCTGGAGCAGTCTTATTTTAGAACATTCTTGAATGTCCTCAGTGAAATTAACAATGTCAACAAAATAGCTAATCCTATTGTCCATTTTCCACTGCAGACAGGCTCTATTGTTTACATTCTCTATTGTTTGCAAATTCCAGAAATAACAAATATTACTCATGTCTAACAAAGCTTTAGTGAGACATTCTGGAATGTTCTTAATCATTATATGCTATGAATATCCTTAAAGAGAAAATAACTAAATACAATGAATGTAATTGCTCTTACAATTCTTCTTATATATAACACCACAAAGGTTTTTCTTTATGAAAAGATATTTACAAGAATATTGATCACATCTCTGTAGAGTGTTTAATCAACATTTGTTATCTGACAAACTGTAAGATGACAACTTTCCTTGGTTTTGATGGGCAGAGAAGCAAAAGTGACTAAATTTTACTGTACAGTGCGTCCCACAAAAAAACAAAACTGAGATTTAGCGATGATTTATCATAACTTAATCACAAATACAATAGACAAATGACCTATCTCTATCAAGCTTAAAGTCTCCTCTTTCATCTGGTACATCATAGAAGATTTCTCATTCAAACATAAGTGAGTAAAATAATTGGAAGAAAGGATACCGAAAGTCACTTGGCGGGTGGTATCTGGGTTTCAAAAAGAAAATCACATTTTAAAATTGTTCAATATCTGCTCTTTAATTTGATACCTCAATCACAGAAAATGGTCAAGAAATAAAGTTCTGTTTATCTGAAATAAGGCTTGAATTTCAATAATTTCATCAAATGAAGAGGTTTTACAGGCTAGCTTTCTGACTAACTCGACACTACGTTTTGTTGATGATCAGCCATTCATAAAATATTTTGTTTACCATGTGATAGCTTCGGTAGGTAAAAAGTGAAAACATGTTTATTTTATGTAATTATGGCAATCACAAGCATTGTTTCAAAGGAACAGAAGTTTGCTAATTCTTGACCGTTTTCTGTGATTGAGGCATCAAAATAAAGAGCAGATATTGAACTTTTTAAGCATGTGGTTTTCCTTTTGAAATTCAGTTACCCCCCGTCAAATGACTTTTTTTGGTAACCTTCTACGTTGTGCCAGATGAAAGTAGAGACCCTAAGCTTTACTATGATATATCATTCATTTATTGTATTTATGATTAGGTTATTATAAATCATCACTGAATCTAGGTTTCGTTTTTTGTGGGACGCACTGTATAATAATAACTGTCGGATAAAACGTCTGACAAGTCAAGTTCAAAATGTACACGTAAAACTTTATCATGTTGTCTAAAAAGAGCAAAAAATGTACACGCAAAAGCATAAAAATGTACACGTAAAACTTTATCATGTTGTCTAAAAAGAGTATTAAAAGACAACATCCAAGTACAAGGCTATCATAAAATGGCCTCGTTTATCAGTAATAGAAGCTCTTATGTGTCCCGGGGGCCATTTCATAAAGCTGTTCGTAAGTTAAGAGCGACTTTAAGAATGACAGGTGATCCTATCTTACGCGCTAAATAATCACCAATGAACATTTAATGGTGAATATCATTTACCAGAAGAAAGGATCACCAGTCGTTCTTAAAGTCGCTCTTAACTTACGAACAGCTTTATGAAACACCCACCTGTATCCATGCACAAATGTGAACAAATATGAAAATCAGGGCTCTGTATGAATACATTCAGATAAATAGAGAATAACTAGAAACAAGCTATTATAAGCTTCTGAAGAGTTAACAGTTTTGTTAAGCAGTGTCCAAATACTCAAAATGTGTGCTGAACCTATTATTGCATCATTACTTTCCAGAAAACTTTGTCAAAGCCCAAAGCTATCACAAAATGTTCATGAAAAGAGACCCTCACTTGTTGATTTAATTAATTTGGGTACTATCATCATTGTCATCCTAGATATATAGTAACTTTGCGATCCTACAACCAAGAATTTGAAACATTCTAGTTGGGTTTCATACAGGTATTCACAAGTATTGCCATTATGAATGAAGAGAACAATTCATTGTGCTAGATGAAGTGCCCATTTAATTATTTATGTCTGGGACCGACCTTTAACATCACCATCCTCCGAACCTCTGCACCATGTAGCTTGGATTACAGGCACACATCACAATGCTCCAAACTGCTAAAAGTTCTTTCAAGTTTCGTAGATATTTTGCAACAGTTTTTTTTTTACCAAAGACCATCCAAGCCCCTCAAAATGCCATCACTTGATATTGTTCTTACATTATCTAGAGTATTCTCAGCTTTGGGCAAGGGCTGTAGATCTTCTTGCACTGTTATCAAACCTCAAATAACGTAGTATATCAGATCTATTGAAAATACTACATTCTTCATGAAGTCCTTCCAGTTTTTTTATCAAAGCTTCCATGGGTATTGAGGTGGGTGTGTATATTTGAGTTTTGTCAGACGTGTATCAATCAAATATGATTATTTACGTCTGGGACCGACCTTTAACATCACCATCCGAAAGACGTGACCAGGGTTGAACCTCGAACCTCTGCCTCAATTTGTAACTTCCCCACGTAGCTTGGATTACAGGTGCACGCCACAACGCCCACTATTGAGGTGACAGCAGTTAATCCTCTATTTAATGTCACATGTCTGGAAAATACAATTGCAGTTCATCAACTAAATAAGGCTCTAGTCCTCCTGAAATGCGCCGTGCCACCCTCGCTTGACATTCTTCTCACAGCTTCCCGTATGTGTTTTGGCTGTAGAGGGGGTACATCACCCCACTGTTCCATGACGTCTAGGGCATGTTCAACGATCTCTCCAACATACACCTTGGCAATGCCTGACATAGCGATCACAACGTTCTGTGACACGGAGCTTCCAGTGATGGACTGCATGAAGCGCTTGATTGCGGCTTTCGGAAATGATGATCGTCGGAACATCTCGTAACGGTTGAGTTGTTCCTCTGAGAAGGCCGAGACAAGAATTCTGAAAATTAAAAGTCAAAGATCAATTGTAAGGGTTAAATAAATCCCTGACTGTCTCTCACATTTTAAAGAAATATACAGATCAGCTTTTGATTAAAATCAGAATATTCTTAATTATGAAATGGAGCCCAGGGCCAGTTATAAGTATCAATGGCGTAAGTATTTTATCTAGTATTTTACTTGGCTAAGCAAAATGCTTGAGCTTGTATTCACTTCAAGTATTATACTTTATCAAGTCAAGTTTAACCAAAATACTTAGTAATAACCAGTGTGTCATCTTAACGTCTGAACCAAATGATGCGCAATAATATATCCAGATGTGCGTCAGATAAATGACAGTGCATATTTCATTTGTAAACTGTTCACAAGCCAAGCCAGGTAGGAGGTTGACTTAGATTTCAGCAAAATACTTAGCCAAAACAAGACAACTGAATACCAAATATGGATAAGTGTTCTACTTAAGCAGAATACAGAATAAAGTTATTAAAATTTTGGCTTAAGTATTGAACTGATGAATACCAGCCCTGTGTCCTACAGACAAAGCTTGGCACTAGATCAATGGGATGATATCACTGATAATATTGATCAATATGTGCAATTAATCTTAAATCAATTATAACTAATATTTGTTTTTCAGACTCCAGAAAAGCATAAGAGAATGAATACAATCTATAAATCTATTACAGGAGAGTAGTTGGAAAATACTTGGCACTCAATTCTGTTAAATTATTTGGTTTACCTTATGTGAAGCACTACTATTTACTAGAGTTTATACTAAATTTGATTACATATGTCGTTTGCTTGCCTCTCTTATTCCTATTCATCATCAGAATGAAACCTATTACTCCAGCAACCCTTTTATCATTACGCTGAACAGGAAGGATAGCCTTAATCAGATTAACTCATGTAACTAGATGTTTTTAAGATTATCTTTAATATGATTTTTATTCAATTTAAATATATAAATTATCAATCTTTGTAAGATATGAAATTGATAATTTTTAGGCCCTGAACTTTCGGGTATTTTTGCCTTCGGTTACCAGCGGTAATTTTCGGGCGAGACCTGAAAATCATGTTGATTTATAGATATTCCAAGGGTAATTGGTGAGACTTGTGTACTTTTGTGATGAGTTACAATCATGTCTTACACTACGCAGTACAAATCATATACATTTACGTTATATTGGTAAGCAATTTCGGGTATCGGGTATTGATTTTTCTACCCGCGTACCCGAGGCTTCCAGGCGGGACCCGGGTTTTAGTCCCAGCCCTAATAATTTTCAACCATTTTTATTTGTACATAATCCAACCTTGTATATGGTTGTAATAAAGATTGAATTTAATTGAATTGACTCAAATACAGGTATTGTTCAGTGCTGATTTCATTTATTTCTTTTTATATTCTTTGCATCCATCTTGATCTTTGTTTAGCGTTTAATTCTCCCCTTTGTCATGGATTTGAACCAAAGTATTCATATGATTAAGAATTCAGCACAGATATGTCCAAGTCTCAATATTCGCGTCAAATGTTACATTTTATTCCAAAATCAGGTTGCAGGTCAATCGTAAGGTGTGCAGAGGCCTTTAGACCATATGCTAGTAGACCATGTGGATACAAACAACCACACTTACTGCATTTTTTGTCTTTCTTCTGCATCAAGCCTTGCTTTCTTACGGTAGGCCTCCCTGACTGGATCAACTGGAGCCGATGGAGTATCTTCTGAGGGACCCTTGGAGCCTCCTGGAGCATTTTTCTCCTTGTCTCCTGTATCTCTACCAAGGCTCCCTGATTCTCCTTGCTCTCCTTCTGTATTGATTGCAAAGGTCACAAGTTGGAGACGTTAGTCTGTATTCTGAAGTCAGGTTTAATTTAAAATCTTGTCAAAAGATTTTGTTAAAAAATGGAGAGCCAAATGTTGCACAACCATATAACATTACACATTGAATTTATCAGTTAGTTCATTTTACAATCAGGTCAATCATAACTTTCTGGGAATGAATTCATTTTACAATCAGGTCAATCATAACTTTCTGGGAATGAATTCATTTTACAATCAGGTCAATCATAACTTTCTGAGAATGAATTCATTTTACAATCAGGTCAATCATAACTTTCTGGGAATGAATACATTTTACAATCAGGTCAATCATAACTTTCTAGGAATGAGTTCATTTTACAATCAGGTCAATCATAACTTTCTGGGAATGAATTCATTTTACAATCAGGTCAATCATAACTTTCTGGGAATGAATTCATTTTACAATCAGGTCAATCATAACTTTCTGAGAATGAATTCATTTTACAATCAGGTCAATCATAACTTTCTGGGAATGAATACATTTTACAATCAGGTCAATCATAACTTTCTAGGAATGAGTTCATTTTACAATCAGGTCAATCATAACTTTCTGGGAATGAGTTCATTTTACAATCAGGTCAATCATAACTTTCTGGGAATGAGTTCATTTTACAATCAGGTCAATCATAACTTTCTGGGAATGAGTTCATTTTACAATCAGGTCAATCATAACTTTCTGGGAATGAGTTCATTTTACAATCGGGTCAATCATAACTTTCTGGGAATGAATTCATTTTACAATCAGGTCAATCATAACTTTCTGGGAATGAATTCATTTTACAATCAGGTCAATCATAACTTTCTGGGAATGAATTCATTTTACAATCAGGTCAATCATAACTTTCTAGGAATGAGTTCATTTTACAATCAGGTCAATCATAACTTTCTGGGAATGAATTCATTTTACAATCAGGTCAATCATAACTTTCTGGGAATGAGTTCATTTTACAATCAGGTCAATCATAACTTTCTGGGAATGAGTTCATTTTACAATCAGGTCAATCATAACTTTCTGGGAATGAGTTCATTTTACAATCAGGTCAATCATAACTTTCTGGGAATGAGTTCATTTTACAATCAGGTCAATCATAACTTTCTGGGAATGAGTTCATTTTACAATCAGGTCAATCATAACTTTCTGGGAATGAGTTCATTTTACAATCAGGTCAATCATAACTTTCTGGGAATGAGTTCATTTTACAATCAGGTCAATCATAACTTTCTGGGAATGAGTTCATTTTACAATCAGGTCAATCATAACTTTCTGGGAATGAGTTCATTTTACAATCGGGTCAATCATAACTTTCTGGGAATGAATTCATTTTACAATCAGGTCAATCATAACTTTCTGGGAATGAGTTCATTTTACAATCAGGTCAATCATAACTTTCTGGGAATGAATTCATTTTACAATCAGGTCAATCATAACTTTCTGGGAATGAATTCATTTTACAATCAGGTCAATCATAACTTTCTGGGAATGAATTAGTTTATTCACCATGGATAATAATGAAAGAGCATGATGAACACCGGAATGATTCAATGTTAATAAATTGTTGGTATTTTTGGCTTCCCATAATTTTAACAGAGTGAGAATAAGTTAAACTATGGGTAGCCAAATGTGACACAATTTTCAATCAGCAGATTTTCAGTTCATCTTCACATTTACCCTCTAATTATCAAAAACTGTCTGAGAATGATAAATACAGTAGTTATCTTTGTAATTCAAATCATGAGAAAAGAGCTAAGTAATCTTAGGAAATATAAAACATAAAATATTTGTTTATATCATAACCAATGGCTTTCCATAATTTCAGCATAGACTTATACCATGGCCTAAGTTAAATCAGAGTGCAGATTCCAGGCTACTGTCTATCATTTCACAATGAAAGATACTCTGCTTACTATCTCATTGACTTATTAACTGCTTAGTTGTAGGGCAAAAACACTGGTTATTTAAACACATAATAATATTCTATTTATAATATTCTAAATGGTAGACATTAGGCGAGGGGAAATTTGGGAAAAACCTTCGTATTTTTTCTCGTCAGATTTTTGAAGAAAAAATTGACCCTTTTTTTCTATTCTACCTCTATGGTCGACTGTTCTTGACAACAAGAACCAACTTTTTACAAAGAAAGTTCCCCTAAAATACATCTTTGTGCTTTGTTAACAGTGGTTTAAGTCAATTACAGTTTTCATGCAACTACCGTTATAATGGTGGAAATAATAAGATTGAATGTCATGAAAAAAAAAAAAACCAGATTGCTAGAGCTTCTTCCAGTGAAAGATTCTAGAATGATAACCATATCACATCACTTACCAGCACTACTCCCTGACACGCCTTCACCAGCATCTGGTTGCCGTGACAACCCTACATCCTCATGAAGTCTAGGTCTACTAATGGAATCCTCTAGACTACCCCCTATACCACTAAAGAGGGGCAATTGTACACCCCCTGTATCTTCCTCTCCTTCTTCATCTTTTCCCTCGTTCAATCCTTCTTTGGGTGTTTCTTCTCTCTCCTTTTCATCCTCTTCTTCTTCGTTTCCGCTTTCGTCATCCAATGTCTCCTAAGATCAGTCATGATGTTAAAAGTAAATTATTAATTTCAGTGTAAAAATTTAGAGCTGTCAAGTTGTCAACCTTGAGCAACCAGAAAAAAATCATTGTTACAAAAAGGAATTTCCAAGAAAAAGTAATTTGTGAACGCAAACCTTAATACAAGACAAATGCCACTTGTGGTAAAAATATCAAATGTGTTTGAACAGCATCCAATAAAACTGTTACCAAAGTGTTTGAATTATATGATATGTGCCAAATGATTCTGGTAGACTTTGGTGATCCAACACATTACTTTGGTGAAATTTGACTGCAGGACCTACGCTAGTGATTATTAAGATGATAATAGCAATAACGATTATTATGAAGATGTGATCCTTATGATAATGATGGTGATGATGATTATGAGGATGATGATGATGAAATAATAACAAGGAATAATACTAAAATTTGCCTCAGTATACATGTATCTGACCTGTTCTTCTTGTGTCTTTGGAGTTGAAAGGCTAGTTATATTCTCCTGAGAGATCACATCTCAAAACAATGATCGATCAATAGAACCAGTCATTAGCAAATTTTAGCCAATCAATTGATTAGGATCCATATCACCAGTTTATAATACTAATATCTCCCCCTTATGTTCTTGATTTGTCTATATCTAATGTAAGTTGATGATGGTGAAGATTAGAAAGATGACGAGGATAGGGATGATAATGATCATGATGATGATGTTGATGATTATGAAGATGATGAAGATAATCATGATGATGATAATGATGATGATTATGAAGAAGACGATGATGATGATGATGATGATGATGATGATTATGAAGATGATGATGATAATCATGATGATAATGATTATGAAGAAGACGATGATGATGATGATGATAATGAAGATGATGATAATGTAACAGGTCAGAAAACATATGTACAAAAGAGAGACAGAGATATTTTTCTATGTGTATGTAAAACTGATCTGTTGAGAAGGTCCATGAAACCATTGAAGCATTTGTATTGTCCCTGAAAGCATTGTATTGATATCATCCCTTTCAATCAGAAATACTTCTGAGGAGATCCCTTCGGGGAAGTTCTCCTTGACCTTGGGTCAGTGAGGGTGATCTTGGGATAGCTTTCTTGATAGCTTTCTTGACACATGACCAAATGAGAGGGAAAGAGACTGACCACCCTCTTGCTTTGGGGAGGTCAAGATTTTAGTTCAATTTTTAAGGAGTTTTTTTAAGGTGGTTTGATTGGTCTTCAGACTGTCAAAAGCTGTGTATGGGTGGTCGAACCCTTGATTCGTTGACGGTGTATGTGTCTAGCTCATGTGACTGTCAATTTGTAGTTTTGTCCTCCACGAGAACTCAAGAGGGGATTGATCTACCCTCAAATTAAATTCCACATAAACTTGTATATGACTGTGTCATGCGTCATGGATACCTGCTGATGATGATGATGGTGATGATTATGAAGAAGACGATGATTATAATCATGATGATGATAATTGAGATGATGATGATGATTATGAAGAAGACGATGATGATAACCATGATGATGATAATGAAGATGATGAAGAAGATGATGATGATGATAATGATGTTGATGATAATAAAGATGATGATGAAGATGATAACAGTGAGAGAAATAGTAGCAAGCAATCATAACTAAAAAATCTCCCCCTGGCTAAATGTAAAGAGCGCCTCTTACCTGTTCTTGCATCTTTGGAGTTGAGGGGCTGGTAGTATTCTCTTGTGAGATCACATCCGCTGATACACTACTAGCAGGAGACAATGGCGGGGAGGATGAGATAGAGAGATTCTCATCATCATAATTGGTCTTAGAACGTTTCACCGGTGGTTCATCATCCTCTTCATCTTGCTCTTCTGTAACAGGTGATGGGAGGAGGGCAAATCATCAAACAATAGTATAACAGTCAGCCCACGTTATATACACCTGGGGCCGTTTCATAAAGCTGTTCGTAAGTTAAGAGTGACTTTAAGAACTGGTGATCCTTTCTTGTAGTAAATGATATTCACCATTAAATGTTCATCAATAAGTCGCTCTTAACATACAAACAGCTTTACGAAGCACCCACCTGCACTAAAAGAAAATTTCATATAAACTAACAGTATGTGAAAAGTTCCACACGAACACAGACAACCAGTGACGGCCGCACAGAAGCGTGGTTAGCCTAACAGAGCACGAACAGGAAGCCCAGTCCCATTTTTCGGATTGTGAAGTCAAAACATTTATTTGAATGTGTAGTAATGCATTGATGCAACATTAGGCATTGCTGCCACATTAATGGTTGTAAAAGGGCCTCTGTTAGTGCATTATTAGCGCTAACAGCGTTTCTGTGCGGTCAGTACAGTATGTTTATCTTCAGCATCTTCTTGAAGCAGCACTCGCACTCAAAGGGGCCATCAAACAATATAACAGTCAGCTAATAGTATAAAAGTATGTATTTGGGAGTCACAGTCATTAAAAAAAATATATGATTTTGCATAAGTTTTCTTTTCTGAGGAAGACAAGGAAACTTGGATAAAACCTCCAGCTCAACAAATAAGATTTAGAATGTAAACAATCCATTAAATTTCTCATTTTCAACAACTCTCCGAGTTGATTTTTGTTTTCAAAGTTTGATTTAGGGCCATGGGGAAATGCACTCCCTGCCTTAGGGCCCTGTAAAATCTGTTTTGCTAAATACTCTCTGGTGCAATCTAAGCCCTATTTTTTGCAGTACTTGACATGTTTAAGATAAAACGGTTCCTAGGAAAGGTAACCAGATTACACGTAGTCATGTGTAACTTAGCTTTCATACAAAACTTCTTAGCACCTAAGAACGTATTCTGGTCGTGGTATTTCTGACTAACCTGTATCTTTAGAATCTTGTCGTTCTCCAGGGGATGTTGCAGCAATCGCTTCTCCATCATCATCTGAAGATGAAAGGTCACTGGATGAGAGATAGAGGTCATCATAATGTTCCATCTTGGCCGGTGGCGCTGGAGGCTTTACCTCTTCTTCCTCATCATCATCATCATCATCATCATCCTTTGTCCATTCATAGTCGTCATCTTTGCTGGCCATCTTTACAATCCCAATCTGCATTTCAATGAAATCATTACGTGATGCAAAGTGGCATTAGATTAGAGTTTACCTAGACAGGGTTCCCAGATTTTAAAAAAAAAAAAAAATTCCCTGATGAAGTTGAAAAATTCCCTGATAATCATTTAAACCCATTCCCAATTTCGCATCTTTTCTTAGTTGTTGCAGTAAATTACATGTATTTTCAGTATAAAAACAATAATGTAAAACTAATTAGTACCACCATAACCAGACATTCAATGGATGTTGTTTTGATATATGTTGTTTTGATATATGTCACATTTTAGATAACCACAGAACACTTCATCATCATTGACACCATGGTAACTTCCGTGATGCTGGAAATGTTGATGCTATAAAGTGCAATGAATTCTACTCAGATCTCAATGCAGCAATTGATAGATTCTTCCCAGCTAAAACAATCCAAGTTCATTCGAGAGATAAGTTATGGATGACCCCGAGAATCAAAGCACTAATCAAGAAGAGACAGGCTGCCTTTGCAAAATGGTCTTCTGATTGGCACCGCCTTAGGAATAAAGTGCAAAGAGAGATACGGGAAGCCAAAAAGAAGTATTACAGAGACAGAGTTCAACGGTTAAAGAAGCAGAATCCTCGAGCTTGGTATCAGTTCATCAAGCTCCAGATGTCCACCTCTGCACCCAGTATCATGCTTGATTTTCCTGGGTTAGAGCAGGCCTACGGACCATCAAGGGATTGCTAATGCGATCCAACGATTATTTTGTTAAAGGAGAATGAAACCTTTGGAACAAGATAGCTTGTGTGAAAACAGAAAAATCAAAGAAACAGATCAACAAAAGTTTGAGAAAAATCGGACAAATAATGAGAAAGTTATGAGCATTTGAATATTGCGATCACTAATGCTATGGAGATCCTCACATTGGCAATGCGACAAAGATGTGTGATGTCACTTGTGAACAACTCTCCCCATTACTTCAGTATATATTTCACTTAAACTGCCTCTTTTATCACATCTATCAGTAGATCATGTGTTCTTTCTATAGGGGGGCATGTAATACAAATGTTTAAAGAATACATCATGGATAAAGAGTTTGTATCACCATAAGAAAAAGCAAAAACAAACATTTTGGGGGTATTTTACAGTCCATCAAAGGGAAAGTTGTTCACATGTGACATCACACATCTTTGTTGCATTGCCAATGGGAGGGTCTCCATAGCATTAGTGATTGCAATATTTGAATGCTCATAACTTTCTCATTATTTGTTTGATCTTTCTCAAACTTTGTTTGTTCTTATTCTTTGATTTTTCTATTTCGACACGAGCCTACTTTTTCCAAAGGTTTTATTCCCCTTTAACATTTCCAGTGATATCCCAAGGCTTGATAGAGACTCTGTTCCAACATGTTTTCCATGTCGTCCACAAGACTTTCCTTCGGTCCAACCATGGAATATCTACAAGGACCTAAAAAAAGTCAAACCTGGAAAGAGCTGTGGACCAGATGGAATTTCCACCAAGCTTATCCAAGAGTTTGCCGTTGAACTTAGTGAACCAATAACATACATTATCAACTCTTCGCTTCAAGAAGGGACAGTTCTACTTCAGTTCTACTTCCAATACCGAAGGAATCGCCTGCAAGCGAACTGACAAAGCTTTGTCAGATCTCCTTGACGGATCACTTCTCAAAGCTTGTCGAGCGGGTAGTTTATCACTTGGCTCTTGGTGATATTGCTCATACCATTGACAGTCAACAGTTCGGAAGCAGAAGCAACATGTCAACAGCGCATTACCTTATTAATCTCATGGAGTATGTGCATCGCAATGCGGACAAGCTCGGTAACATCATGAAACTTGTGTTCACGGACTTTACCAAAGCGTTCAATCTTGTCCAACACAACCTAGCAATGGACAGGTTGCATTGCATGGGTGTTTGTCCATCGCTGATTCCCTGGATTTCTAGTTTTCTAAGTGATCGTCAGCAAGTAACGCATTTTTTAGACAATTTGTCTACCCCAGGGTCAGCAAATGCAGGTGTTCCGCAAGGGACACGCCTTGGTCCACTTGTGTTCCAAGCAATGATAAATAGTGCTCTCCAAACATCAACAAATGTGGCACGATGGAAATACGTTGATATGACATTTGCAGATACTTGCAGTATAAGTGGAGAAAGTATGGTTTCGGATGCTTTAGAGTCCCTAACACAATGGTGTCAAGAGCAAAACATGCGATTGAATCCCATTAAATGTAAGGCAAAGCGGGTTACCTTCTCCAAAATCCCACCTCAACCTCTAGTTCTTGAGATCAATGATACCACTCTTCAAGATATAAGGGAGATAAAGCTGCTTGTTGTTACTATTCAATGCAACTTGAAGTGGGATTCCCATGTGAGCGATATTGTGCACCGAGCTTCCAGAAAACTGTACATAATTCGTGTGATGAAGAGGTACTGGGCCCCAGTGGAGGACTTACTTACAATATTCACCTGCTATGTTCGTCCAAACGTGGAGTATGGTGTAGTCGATTTGACAGTCCCATAGGCTCAATACACCAACCTAGAAATGTTCTTTCCGATGAAGTTTTTTTCTTGAATCGTGTTCTTATGGGGTCCTAGAACAAATTCAGCTTGGTTGCCCAAAGTTGCCGTTTGGGCAATTTTGCTAATTTGCATAAATCCAAAATGGCCGCCAGATGCCATCTTAAAGACTTAACTTTTGAACCCCTTGCCCCAAAGTGATGAGTAAAGACTCTTTTTAGGGGTTTAGGGGTGTGTAGAATCTATTTCTTTTATCATTTTTGCAATATAAGGTCGTCTTCAGGTCAAATCCAAGATGGCCGCCAGATGCCATCTTGAAAAATTGACTTTTGATCCCCTTGCCCCAGAATGACGAGTATAGAGGTTTTGGGGTGTGTAGAATCTCTTTTTGCTATCTATTTTGCAACATAATGTCATCTTCAGGTCAAATCCAAGATGGCCGCCAGATGACGCCATTTTGAAAAAAATAACTTTTGAACCCTTTGTCCATGAATCATGAATAATACCTCTTTTCGTGAGTTATTTGATATGTTGATTCCATTTCTGGTAATAAATATAGGATCATTCAGATTTTAAAAAAAGATGGCCGCTAAACGCCATATTAAAAAAAAACTACTTCCCGAGACTATCAAACTTTGAACCTTGAAGAAGTACTCTCCCCAAAAAGTACACGCTGTCCTAAAGAGGGTTACTATTATGTGTGGGAGCTCATGTAAGGGTATTTCAGTAAGAATGATTCATTTCTTTTAATTTCTCCATTTTTAGTGGTCAAGTCTGGTCTCAGATGGTTGATATATTTCGGCATTAATCGCTCACCTTAGAATGAAACCATTCAAGGTTTGGGCTATGACCCATTCGGGAATTCTCATCATTTTTTTATGTCCAGCCATATTTTTCTATTGAAAGGACTTCAAAGTATTATTTTTTAATTAAAAAGTGATTTCTCCGTATTTTTCAGAAAATTGGTTAACTTATTACCTTCCTTTATAATAATCATTGGACTTTTCGTCCTGACAAAAGCCTTTGACTTGGTCAGCACGAGTGCACTTTTCAGCCTCCTGTAGAAGATAGGCCCCCAAGACTGATCCATGGTCACATCATTCCATGAGCACAGTTTGCTAGAATGCTGAAACATCTGGTAGCTTCCCTCAGTTCCTGTGAGCAGTGGCGTGAAGCAATTATGCTGCGCCTGGCCCTGACACTAATTTGGGATCTTCTTCATGCTTCCTCAGTATGCATTTCACGGATGCACAGGGGGCATCTACATGTATATCCGTACCAGAGCAGATGGGAAACTCTTCAACCTTTCATAAAGAAGCGGGAGTAGGCCTACAAGACCTAGTAATACAGCCACCTGTCCTGTGCATGTAAGGAGTTTGGATCACCCATCAGCCTGTAAGACAGAAATCCTGATAGACTCAACACACTGACTGTCCTCCAGATATCTCTATCACTTGTCTGGTTGTGGTGGACTCCTCACCTACCTTGGATTGACTATCTGTCTCTAGTTCTCTTTCACTGGACAAGGAGACAAACACCAGGATGGGAATATCTGTCACAGCCATGGCTAAGCTCCTGAATGGAAATAAGTCCTCGAAAACGTACGCCGATCAAGAAAAGCGGCTAAACACCTTCCATGTCAGCTGCCTCGGACGTATCCTGCACATGAAATGGCAGGACAGAGTGAAAATATAAGGCCCTTCAGCGTACGTGCATGCTGGCATCACCAGCTTATTCTCGCTCCTTAGTGAAAGGTGCCTCAAGTGGTTGGGGGCATGTTCGCCGCATGAAACTTTGGCAAATTCTAGAAGGGATTCACCAATGTAAGGTGAGCCATGTGATTGGTCCCCATATAGATCACACCTCCGTTATAAACACACCTGCAAACGTGACATAAAACTTGGCCGGCATAAACACTAACACTTTTGAAGATGTAGATGATAGTCGTCATATATGGAGAGCTACTAAGTACAGGGGTGAAAACGTCAGAAAATAATCATAATGCTACATTTGCAGGCCAAAGACCAAGGAGGAAGGCTAGGGCAGCATCACTATTTGAACCTGTCTCAGCGCCATCCTCCTTCATCTGTACAAATTTGCTTTAGAGACTGCCACTCTATAGAGCGGAGCTCTACAGCCACTCTCGAAAATGTAAACCCCAGCGACCCTAGACGAACTGATGCCTTCATGTACCTATCATTGGACACTTTGATTTAGGAAAAATATGGAGAAAATACTTTTAAATTAAAAAAAGACTTTAAAGCCTCTTCAGTACAAAAGTATGGATGGACATTAAAAGAAATAAAAGTACATGCGAAATTGATCATAGCCCAAACCTAACAAGGATTCATTCTAAGATGAGCAGTTAATTTCGAACGTTTGACAACATCTCAGATCTGGCTTTCCCTTGAACTAAAAATTGAGAATTAATAAAAAGAAATGAGTATTCTCACTGAAATCCCCTTACATAAGCTCTTACACTATAAGCCTCGGTAAGTAACTTTTCAAGATGGCATTTGGCGGCCATCATGGATTTGATCTGAAGATTATCCTTTATTGCAAATTTACATCAAAAATTTAATCAACATACCAAATGATAATAATAGCAGGGCCCGCTGGGAGAACAGTTTTCGGAACTGAAGCGGCTTCCCTGGGTAAATATACCTGTATTATTATTATTATTATTATTATGACTCACGATTAAAGTTATTATTCATGATTCTGGGGCAAAGGATTCAAAAGTTAATATTCAAGTTGGTGTCATCTGGCGGCCATCTTGGATTTGACCTGAAGATGACCTTATATTGCAAAATAGATAAGCAGAAAGAGATTCTACACACACCAAAACCCCTAAACAAAGGTATTGCTCATCATTCTGGGGCAAGGGGTTCAAATTCAATTTTTCAAATTGACATCTGGCGGCCATATTGGATTTGACCTGAAGATGACCTTATGTTGCAAAAATAATAATAGAAATGGATTCTACACACACCTAAACCCATACAAGGAGTTCTTCCTCATCATTTTAGGGCAAGGGGTTCAAAAGTTAGTCTTTTAAGGTTCAACTATGGAAAGCCAGTTGTTACATAAATCTCTAACAGTAGAGGTTCAATGTATCAGTTTATTTGACTCCCAAAACATTATTAACTGCCTGGGAAGGATAAGTATAGGGACAGTGATATTCCGCGATCGCGGAAAACGGACGGAATTCACGGAATCGGCCTTTTGAAACGGAAAGTGGCTTTTCAAACGGAAAATCACGGAAAACTTGTATTTTCTCAAAATGCACATAATAGCAACAGAAATAAATCCCAAATCCTCAACAAAATACGAATATCAACTGACAAAAACACGATCTCACTTTGCAACAACAATCATGACATAGGTATTATGCGCAAAATTCGCCATTCTATACCTTTAAAAAACCTATTCAGGTTATACAATGCCTTCATCTTGCCGTATTTAAATTATTGTGGAATAGTTTGGTCAGGCACTAATTAAAAAAACATTAATCGGTTATTTGTTTTGCAAAAGAAAGCAATTCGGCTTTGCACAAACTCGCACTACCTTGCTCACACTACTTCTCTTTTCAAAAACTTAAATACATTAAAGCTCTCTGATTTGATTAACCTGAAATTGGCAATCTTTATGTTTTCTCATTTTAACGGCTCATTACCTCCTATTTCAGATGATTTATTTTCTAATAGTAAATTCAAGCACTCATTTAATACACGTAATAAGAATAATGCTATCTTGCCACATTGTGGTATAAATCTCACTCAGCGTAACTCCATCATCTTTAAATGTACTAAGTTATGGAATGCTCTTACATCTGAAATAAAAAATATACATTCACAATATGCCTTTAAATCTAAATATAGAAAAGTTGTTTTATCTGCATATTGATGCTACAAAACCTATACAAACATTTTTTTTTTGTGTGTGTGTGTTTGTCTGTTGTTTGTAGTCTGGTTGTAATTGACCTGTTGTAAATTTGATTGTTCTTTAAGTTCTTGATTTACCATGTCATAATGTATATTTTGTATGAAAATGGATCACTGTTTAGCAAGCCATAGGCTTTTGTTGTGATTCCCATACACATTTTATTGTATATATCTGCTTTGCATTTTATGAATTATTAATAAATTGAATTATGAATTACAATCAACACATCGTAACTACACTCGAGCCCCTCCATCACTCGATCGTAAATTAGTTTACACTGACGTCCGCATATAAGGCAGAATACGGCCAAGTGTGGCTGCCCTCTGTGTTCGGTCATAATACAATGATCACGGTGATTCAACAAATCCAAAATGGCGGATAGGCGGAAGTCGTCGACTGCTCAAATCGATGTCCGAAAAGTCCCCAAATCAGCAATAAAATCCCATGTAACCATAAAATAATGATAATAATATGAAAGGTGAGAATGTATTAATGTTGATTATGTTTCTCTAAATAGTTTTTGAGCTCGAATCTCTTCAATTAAAATGGATTTTAAAGCGATGTTAGTACATTGGTAGATGCAAATTTTGACCAGCGCTAGCATTTTGACATCGCGCTACTCATTGCGTATTGGTTTTCTATGTAAACGGAACTGTCACCTTTTCATGTACACAAAGTCTATGGGGAAACGGAATTTCTGTTTTCAGACATGCTGAAACGGAATTTGAGATTTTGTGAAACGGAAAAGGCAATTTTTAGAAACGGAAAATCACTGTCCCTATAAGTATGACAGTTGTCTTCACCATTAAAGAATTAGTATAGACCACAGTAAACATGAGAAGCATTCACTGTAAACAAAATTTTGAAACGTTTGGCTTCCCATAATTTTAGCATAGAGTTAGACCATGGTCTACAATGTAAGTTAAACCTGACTTCAGAATACGGGCCATAAAGTAGAATTCACTGAGCAAAATGCTGAAAATCTTATCAAAATCTAATTACAAATAACAAACTTAAATTGAATAAAGTTTAGCAATATTTTATGAAAACAGTTACAGGCCTCTACAAAAAAAAAATCATCACTTGCCCTGTCGGGCAAGCGATAAAAAAATTTGCTTGCCCGATAGAAAAAATGCTTGCCCGATTTTTTTTCAAAAATTATTTTGCTCTTAATTATTCTTTTCTGTCCTGGCTGAATTTGATTTACTGGCACTGCCTTTGGCATTTCTTTTTCTTGACTCTTGTTCAAGTTGTTCTGGTCGCCGATCAAGACGACAAAAGTCGCCTATTTTAGTCTGACGACTCATTGTTTATTTGGTTTGAAGTTGAAGCCGAGTCCTGGCCAGGGTGACCAGATTTCACAAAATGAAATACAGGACAATCAACAAAAAAAAAGATCAAGAAAGAAGGCTACACAGTGTTAGACTTGTGAAAAAAATATACAGAATTGGAAGGGAGGGTGAACGAAAGAATGAAGGAGAGAAAGAAAAGAGATGTTCAATTGAGAAGAAAGAAAGAAAAAATGAAGGGGAAAATGAAGGAAATACTAAAAAATATAAGAAAGTTCTAATAAAAGAAGGATGAGAGAGAATAAAAATAGATAAAAAGGTTTCCGTCATTCTTTGAATTGAATATAGAAAGAAAAAAAGAAAAGAAAAGAAGGGAGGATGAATATAAATGTGTGAAAGTCAAAATAAAGAAGAGAAAGACAAAAAGTAAGTAAGAAAAAAGGAGGAGGAAAGAAAGAATGAAGGAAAGGAAATGTTTCCTTCATTCTTGGAAGAAAGAAACAAAGAAAGAAGAAGGAAGGAAGAAAGGGAAAGAAAGTATAAGGGAAAAGAATAAGGACAAAATGAAATAAATAATGAAAGAAAGAAAGGAGGAAAGAGAGGGAGGAAAGAATAAAGGGAGGCCAGAATGAAGAAAAAAAGAAGAAAATAATGACAGGAGAGAAAGAACGAAAATAAAAACGAGTGGAAGGGAGAGGGAATGAAGGAAATAAAAAAAGGAAATGTAATAAAGAAGGCAGGTAGAGAAAGAAGGAAAGAAAGAAAATGAACAGAGAGAGAAAGGATCAGGAAATAAAAATAGATATGTAACAAAAAAGGGCAAGAAGGAAGGATAGAAGGGTAGAAAGAAAGAAAGAGGAAAAAGTTCAAAGTTCAAGCAAATAAAAACAATCCAATCATATAACAAAAATCCTAATGATATTTGGTGTTTTTCTATATATTTTTAAAATAAAAAAATAACTAAAATGTTTTAGAAATGAATAAAATACGGGACGTCTGGTCATCCTGGTCCTGGCCGAGTCAGTCCGAAGCTTGCATGCATTCAGCGCGATCTAGCTGGAGTCGACTGGTTCGCGATCGCTCGTGTACGTCCGTACATGTAGAGCATGTGCTCAGAGGGCGAGAGAGGGGTTTCCCCAGCTAGCTCCTTCATCGATTAGTAGCACATGCGCACAGTGTAGTTAGAAAGTAAGATGGCAGCCCCCATCGAACGGGACCGCTGGCGATAAATTGTCGGTAAATTGGCGCTGATTTGACATGTTTCCACTGTTTTTTTACTGGTATGACATTGTATGAGAGATAATTGGCCGATAATTGCAATTTATCAAAAAATTATTAAACTTGACTGTCAATTTATCTTTTTCATTTTCAAAACAACCACTTGCCCGATCGGGCAATTGACTTTGAAAAATGCTTGCCCGCACGTCTATTTTTCACTTGCCCCGGGCAAGCGGGTTTGTCGCACCTGCAGTTATATGCACGTCATCAATATTCATTAGGTGGGCTAATACTTGTACTACATCCCCACTTTCTTTTTTCTTATGTTATTACATGAAATCATAATTTATTTCATTTTTTCATACTTGTGTGAATGAACGTCTCCCTTATATCGTAAAATAAGTTGCTGCATTGAACACTTAGACCTAGACTATGAATTAAATCAGTTGTAAATCCAATTTGTTTAGTTCTTAGAGGACAAAAATTGAATTAACAAAATTTTTTGTAATTAAAATACAAAAGAAAGGTGGGGATGTGACATCATATTGCTCATTGAATATTCATGAAGACATGCATAGAACTATTTCACCAGATTAATTTACATGTACATCTTTAAAATGTTATAACTTTTGTTATTATTTGTCCGATTTTGATCAAATTTTCAGTGTTTTTTTTTCTCTGATTTTTATCTATCTGAGGAGCGTTTTATCAAAATTTTTGGTCAACAAGTTGTCAGATCTGATATCTTTCCTTGATTTTGATTGGCTAAGAGGCACGGTCCTATGGCAACTATCAGATAAGACATGACTTGTCAGATAAAACGTCCAACAAGTCCTTAAATTTCATGAAATGCTCCCCAGTACCAACCACGTAGCCAGGATTTAATTTTGGAGGGGGCGGTAATTGCACGCTAAGCGTGCCAACACTTTTAGAGCGCGCTCCCTAGGGGGGAGGAAGGTTCCCCCCCTCCCGCGTGAAGTTTTTGATATCTCATCAAATTCAAATTAAAAGAAGTCGTCTCTTGCGTCTCTAACACCCATATCAACTCGAATTCAATTGATTTGCTGTGATAAAAAAACTTCTTTTCGAAAAAAAAATTATGAGCGCCCATAAATGGGAAAAGATTGACGAATTTGAAATAATTCAAGCTAAAACCTTTTATAAAAATTGAGAACAGAAGGTATAAAACGCCTACTTTTGTCACATCAGATTTGATTGTTAAACTTAAAGCTCGAGCCACATTAAATTTCTTCAACTCGCAAAAACAAGGTAGAAGACGGGTATATGCAGGGAGGAATAATTCCTTCCCGCAAATGGCGTTGAAGCTCTGAATTTTACAAATTTCTCTGAAACCTTAACCTTCTCCAATTTGTTATTTTTCTTAGAATATATGAATCGATTACGAAGAACAAAGAGCTCAAAAAGGAAAGAGATGATGCAAGCAAGAAGAGGGACTTTTCCTTTCCCATGCACGCAAAGCACGGAAACCTCTGTGATTTATTTTGGAAGAACATGGCGCAAAACAAGAGAGGAGATGGATGTGCAGCGATATAGAAAAAGGTTTCATCACTTTTGCATAGAGCACGGCACAAATTTAATGCCTCCCCCTTTATGCAGATACTTTGACAAAAAATGCTTGCTGAAAAGCGGAAGAAATAGCATTAGGGGACTCGATCAGAGAGTGACGGTAATGTTTACAGAAGAGACAAAGTTTTGTGTCCATGCAATTTAAAAAAAATACTTCATACTCTTTACACCCATGTATACATTATACTTTCTGGCAAGAATTTCTATTCTATTGCCGGGGAAGGAAAAACGGAGTAGAAAAAAGGTGAGGGAAACAAAGGGGAAAGGTTATTTTGATATTTTTTTCCCGTGCGGAGCGTGCGTGGAAGCAAAATTTGGTATGAAGAGAATGAAGTACGTCTCGTTTAGTTTTTTATTCTTTTGACACAAAAAAAGAAAGAAAAAAACAACAAAATTATACCCTTCTTCCTTTTTCTCCCTTCGCTTTTTCTTTTTCTTTTTCTTTCCCCTTTCTATTTTTTTCTTTCATGGGGGGCGACTGCCCCTGCCTGCCCCATGACTGCCCCTGGCTACGTGCCTGCCCAGTATACGCAGCTGTATTTAGTAGGCCTACCCCAGTTTAAGGCTCTCGACTCGAGCTTCGCCCTGGCGCCAGCCCAGCAGTGCGGAAACTTATCATCTTAATCGGCATTATTGTGAAATTGGGAACCAGTTCCTAATTTCCAAAGGACACTTTTTCACGACAAGACATGACCTACCTACCTTTTCGAGCTTGTTCACTACTTCACCGCAGCTGGCGCGCTGATTCTAGATAAAATAATCCTTCAAAGAGCTTAGATCAGAAAGATTGATTTCGTCGCCGTCTTTTCTCTACTCACTAAAATGGGAACCAGCGTGGAAAACTCCCCATAGAGTTGTACACACTGGTTCCCATTTCAGCGAGTAGAGTAAACTAGTTTAATCTCCTCGCTGAAATGGGAACCAGCGTGGAAAATTCTCAATAGAGTTGTACACGCTGGTTCCCATTTCAGCGAGTAGATAAAGACAGATTACTAGTGATATTTATTTCGTTAGTGATGATTAGTGATGTACACACTGGTTCCCATTTCAGCGAGTAGAGTAAACTAGTTTAATCTACTCGCCAAAATGGGAACCAGTGCGTACAACTCTATGGAAAACTCCCCATAGAGTTGTACACACTGGTTCCCATTTCAGCGAGTAGAGTAAACTAGTTTAATCTACTCGCCAAAATGGGAACCAGCGTGGAAAATTCACAATAGAGTTGAACACGCTGGTTCCCATTTTAGCGAGTAGATAAAGATAGATTACTAGTGAGATTTATTTCGTCAGTGATGATTCTGACGAAATAAATTTCACTAGTAAACTGTCTTTATCTACTCGTGAAAATGGGAACCAGCTATGCTGGTCCCCATTTTCACGAGTAGATAATACAGTTTACTAATAATAAAGTGATTCCCCGAGTGATTCATCCCCAGCTATATCTTGTTTGTGATTTATTTAGTCAGGGCTCCACACTAACCCATTTTTTCTACTGGTCCAACCTATTCATGTCGGACCAGTAGATACCCAGTTTTTCCAAATTTTTACTGGTCCGAACCTAAAATCTACTGGTCCCAAAAAATAAAGAAAACATTAACAAAGGCGCAATTTAATTTTTCTAGAGTTTTGTTACCCCCCCCCCCCCAAATAAAATGAAGGAATGAAGGACAAAAAGAAAGCAAGACAGAAATGAAGAAAGAAAGGAAAGAAAGAATAAAAGAAAGGAAAGAAGGAAGGAAGGAAGAAAAAAAAAAGGTAAATAAAGGATAGATGTGAAGGAAGGGAAAAAAAGAAAGAACTAAAAAAGGGAAGGAAGGAAGAAGAGCTGAATATAGGATAGATGGACTCAAGAATTAAAGAAAGGAAAATATCACCCAAAAAAAAGAAAGAAAGAAAGAAAGAGAGAGAGAAAAAAAAAATAGAGAAAAATATTTTTTTTAAAGGATAGAAAGAATGAAAGAACGAATTAAAGAAAAAAAAGAAAGACAGTAACAAAAAATTGAAAGAAGAGAGGGAAGAAACAAAGAAAGAAAAGAAATAAGGAAAGAAAGATAGGAAGAAAACAGAAGAAGAAAGCTAAAACTATCAAATAATTTATCAGTTTCTTTTGGCTCAATTAAAATAGCTACGAAAGAAAGAAAGAAACCAAGTGTATCAACACACACACATAAATGCATATGTGGGGCTATTATGTATTCAGACGATATCACCCGAAACCCGATCTGTTTGAACCAAAACAGAAGTGAAAATTTCTCCTTTTACTGCTTACAAATGACAGAGTTACTCCAAATTTTAGGAAATATGGACATTATAAGAGCCTTTCATGAGTATGAATCGTGAATTTTGACAGTTCTGTGAGAGATTTCTGCCAGAGTTTAGCCAAGCTTCGTTCGCGCAGCCAGTAGAGAATTTACCACGTGGGTTGTGTGGCTGGCTACATGTACATGTACATGTACACTTGCGTGCGATTCATTCTGTGTGTATTCTGTGTGTGAATGACAGAATTTAACGGGGGGAAATGGTTTGCAGTGAATTTGACCATTTCTAGAAAAGTTATTGGCCCAACAATGGTTTTTATTACTGGTCATGTCGGACCCTTAAATCTTGCTATTTTTGGAAAAATTACTGTCCCGACAATGATATTTTTTACTGGTCATGTCGGACCAGTAAATCTTCCTATTTCTGAAAATCTACTGGCCCGACAGCGATTTTTACCGGTCTGGGACCGTCGGACCGGCGCTAGTGTCGAGCCCTGATTTAGTGAATCGATTTTGTAATTTAAGTTTTTGTCAACACTGTAAAAGTGGCAGAGTGGTCTTGAAGAGCAGGGAAATGCGGGGTAGATGGATAATTACAAAAATTATAATTCCGCGGAATCGGCGATGTCATCTGAAAACTTGTCCACCCATGGCAAACTGAGCCCGTTAAACATCGCATGAGGAAAGAGGTAACCAGTTGTGTGAGGAACTTCGCATCGTAAACAAAGCCTCTCGCATCAATTCTTTTCAAAATCGCCGAAGCGAAGATTCTTTACATATCGTGGTGAAAGGAGGTACACAAGTTCAATTTGGCTACCAGTTCCCAAAAGCACGGAATGGCCTCTTATTCTTAATCTTCAGACTTCACTAATATAGTAATAACTCAATTAGGCGTTTTCCCATCTAACATGTAACGTTAGACTTCATCGGGTACACAACTTCACCACCCAAGGGTTCATTACATGCCGCTGCGCACAGAAAATTCAAGCCATAGAAGTCGTGTGTTGTGGACCCAAGAAGTGAGATCCCAGCACGCGCGACCCACTAGTTAAAAATCCACTGCCAAACGCGGTTCGTGGTTAGTATACTAATACTAACCTCGCAATACGTGTGAGTGCAACTTCACAAGCTTCACCTAGTCCTAGGCTAGAGCCTAGGCGCCAGCTCCAGCGCGGCCGCGTCGCCATTTGCCTGGAAGCTGGAAGTCCAACACAAACTCACTTCGCTTCGGTCCCACACCTTGCAATTCACGTCACTGATGATGAGTCTTCTTTAAACTTAAACTACACAATTGCACAAACACATGATTTATGGCACTGATATGGAAGAGTAAAATTATCGACATGATACTATTGTATATCATCAATTCAAATCAATAAAATTACATGTAAAATAATAAGAGTGAATGGGTAAAAAATAAAAATGACCTACATTTCACGTCCGCTATCACTCAGCTGCAGATCACTCACAATCAATATCACATACCCGATCGATATACGGTATATGATGCAGCGCAGCGCGCGCTAGCGCAGGGGGGGGGGGGGGGGGGGGGGTAAACGAATGATCATATATTGTTCTTATTATTGTTACTTTTCTTTTCAAGCTTCCTACGGTATCACCATTTCATAAATTATGAAATTATACCAGATCTATATGTTGTTGTTCCTGCATGACGTCATATTCATCATCAAATTTTTGTTATTTTGATCTTATATATACCATAAACGATTTAACTACGATATTTCTGTTTATTTCCAAGTCTTAAAGTTAAAATTAAAAAATATTTGCCCTTTGCAACTTTTATTTCATTTAGGGATGGGGTCCTGCACTGCAGACTCTCGAGGCTGTTTTATTTCGAGCCTATAGTAGGGGCCGGTAGGCCTATTTAAAAATCGTGTAAAGAAACTAAAGAAGAAAAAAAAAAGAAAACATATAATTTTACCCATGCTATAAGAGGTCAATTATTGATTTGAATATATGTATTGAATATGTTTTAGGGTTCACATGAAAATTGTTAACCATAAATTTTCAAGAATGTGACCTTATATAATGAATATTTTTAATGTTTCTTAACTTTTATCTGCTATAGGGGCCCACTATATTTCTATCTATATATCTTTCTCTTCGTATTTCGTATTTATATTTATATTGGATTTGCAACTTTCACTGTATTTGTCCATATATTAGTGTTTGTAAAATTGAAAATGATCCAATATGTGTGGACTTTGATCAATAAATATTGAAACTTGAAACTATATCAAAAGGATGAATGAATGAAAAAATGAATGAATATAAATTATAGGTAAGAGTTCCATATGCACCTCCACTAAAAATGAAAAATATATATATATTTATTAATTCATGATATTAATTTATTAATTATGCTACAATTATGCAAACTAGTGCATTCTTTATCTTGGCAATATAGGTGTCTGCATTTTATAAAATGAATTCATACACATATCTAGGCCTACACGAATCAGGGTACTAATGGATAATTCGTTTTTCATTCCTGATTTTCGTAGAGCAAAAACGGAAGTCAACCTCATGGATTGGTCTTTGAAAACACAAAAACGAAATCACAACGAGAAAAACCCCGTTGTGATTTCATTTTTGGAGATCAAAAACAGAAGAATGAAATCAGAAATACTTTTGGTCCTCTCTGATACCTCATTCTATACCTGTGTTTGTTATATATTAAAAACAAAATCAGAACACGCTTTCTACCCCCTGATTCTGTTTGGAAAAACGCAGACAGCGAAAACGAAATCGGGTAGTTCGCTTTCCACTTCCTGCTCTCTGATTTCGTCTTTCGCACAGCCAACAGCCAACACACGTGCACGCAGTGCAGTGCATGCATGATAAGACCACGTGCAACAAAAATTCACTTTAACATGGCTTTTTCCAGCGTTTTCGGACCTTCGCAGACAGTGGCGTAGCTAGGATTTTTTTCCCGGGGGGGACTGGGGGTCCTTGCTTTTTCAGGGGGGGGGCACCGGCTATTTTTTGCGGTGTGTGTAATAAAGTAATTTTTCAAGGGGCCCCCTAGCTTGCAGGGATATCCCGACGGCCTAGCCAGGGTAACCACGTACCCTAACTTGTAGAACTCGACTCGGGCAACCAGATAAACACTGACTTGACCCGGCGCATGCACATTTAGGGGGCTCAAATTAACAAAATTAAAGGGAATAAAGGGCTATTTATCGCATTTTTAAAATTAAAATAAAGTATTTTTCAAGGGGCACCCAGGGATATCCCGACGGCCTAGCCTGGGTAACCACGTACCCTAACTTCCCAGGACCAAAATCCAGTTAAAACCAATTAGGGTAAAACCAATTGAAACCAGTTGGCCGACTGGTTTCAATAGGGAAATTGGAACAACTGGTTCCAATTGAAAACCAGTTGCCAATTGGTTCCAGTTAAAACCAATTGGTTCCAATTGAAAACCAGTTGCCAATTGGTTCCAGTTAAAACCAATTGAGCAACTGGAACCAGTTGGCAATTTGTGTCTATTGGTTCCAGTTGTTCCAATTTCCCTATTAAAACCAGTTGAATCCAATTGGAGGCAACTGGTTTCAATTGGTTCCAGTTGAAACCAATTGGAGGCAACTGGTTTCAACTGGAACCAGTTGAAACCAATTGGTGTAACTGGATCCAATTGGAACTTCCAGTTGGAATGAACTTAATTAGTTACAAATTAATTAGCATTTGCACTAACTATTGCTCATGCCTACACAGAAGCAGTGTTATATGTCTATTAATACCAATGTAAAGGGCATTGATAAAATACAGACTTTTATATGTACATATATTTATATGGAAGATCTTCAAATATATGTATTTTCATTTGATGTAATTTGGTAACAGTTAGTGGTGTACTAATTATCCTTTAATCTGTTTTAATTATAATCTATAACATTTATGAACATGGTTTTCACTGCAAAGTATTCTAAATACTTATCTTTAAAAAGTGTGGTACTTGTAATTGAAAAGAGAAAAATAGATACATTGTTAATGATGATGAATCTCATAAAACGTTAATCTGTGCACACTGGCAGATAATATGCAAATTAACTGGTTTCAATTGGATCCAGTTGGGTAACTGGAAAATTTCCAATTGGAAACCAATTGGAAATCATTTCCAGTTACCCAACTGGTTCCAGTTAGGATTTCCAGTTGCCCAACTGGTTCCAGTTGGGATTTCCAGTTACTCAACTGGTTCCAGTTAGAAATCATTTCCAAGTGGAAGTCATTTCCAGTTACCCAACTGGTTCCAGTTAGGATTTCCAGTTGCCCAACTGGTTCCAGTTGGGATTTCCAGTTACTCAACTGGTTCCAGTTAGAAATCATTTCCAATTGGAAGTCATTTCCAGTTACCCAATTAACTGGTTCCAGTTAGGATTTCCAGTTGCCCAACTGGTTCCAGTTAGGATTTCCAGTTACTCAACTGGTTCCAGTTAGAAATCATTTCCAATTGGAAGTCATTTCCAGTTACCCAACTGGTTCCAGTTAGGATTTCCAGTTGCCCAACTGGTTCCAGTTGGGATTTCCAGTTACTCAACTGGTTCCAGTTAAAAATCATTTCCAATTGGAAGTCATTTCCAGTTACCCAACTGGTTCCAGTTAGGATTCCCAGTTGCCCAACTGGTTCCAGTTGGGATTTCCAGTTACTCAACTGGTTCCAGTTAGAAATCATTTCCAATTGGAAGTCATTTCCAGTTACCCAACTGGTTCTAGTTAGGATTTCCAGTTGCCCAACTGGTTTCATTGGTTTCAACTGGAAATTATTAAATTCCAGTTAAGACCAATTGAAACCAGTTAAAACCAATTGAAACCAATTGAAACCAATTGAAACCAGTTGGAAATCCAACTGGTTTCAATTGGATTTTGGTCCTGGGTTGTAGAACTCGACTCGGGCAACCAGATAAACACTGACTTGACCCGGCGCATGTACATTTAGGGGGCTCAAATTAACAAAATTAAAGGGAATAAAGGGCTATTTATCGCATTTTAAAAATTAAAATAAAGTATTTTTCAAGGGGCCCCCAGTGATATCCCGACGGCCTAGCCAGGGTAACCACGTACCCTAACTTGTAGAACTCGACTCGGGCAACCAGATACACACTGACTTGACCCGGCGCATGTACATTTAGGGGGCTCAAATTAACAAAATTAAAGGGAATAAAGGGCTATTTATCGTATTTTTAAAATTAAAATAAAGTATTTTTCAAGGGGCCCCCAGGGATATCCCGACGGCCTAGCCAGGGTAACCACGTACCCTAACTTGTAGAACTCGACTCGGGCAACCAGATAAACACTGACTTGACCCGGCGCATGCACATTAGAGGGCTAAATTTAACAAAATTAAAGGGAATAAAGGGCTATTTATCGCATTTTTTAAATTAAAATAAAGTAATTTTTCAAGGGGCCACCAGGGATATCCCGACGCGGCCTAGCCAGGGTAACCACGTATCCTAACTTGTAGAACTCGACTCGGGCAACCAGGTAAACACTAGCTTGATCCGGTGCATGCACATTTAGGGGGCTCAAATTAACAAAAGTAAAGGGAATAAAGGGATATTTATCGCATTTTTTAAATTAAAAGTATTTTTTCAGGGGGCCCCCAGGGATATCCCGACGGCCTAGCCAGGGTAACCACGTACCCTAACTTGGAGAACTCGACTCGGGCAACCAGATAAACACTAGCTTGACCCGGCGCATGCACATTTAGGGGGCAACTGGTTAAATTAAGCATCTCATGAGCAGATCTTATTCATATATTATACTCAGTCCTAAATCCTCCGCCAATAAAATAGTTCCGAAAGCTGAGTGACACCTGTATTTTTCTTTTATTTGCACAAAATATGTTCAATGGTTGCCCATTCTCTGTTTCCAGAATCAGTCTAATCATTATACATATTCTTTTTTGTAATCAACTTACAAATTAAAAAAATGAGAATGGGTTGGGTCGAATGAATATCTTCAGCCTTCTGTTGTAGATCGTCATCTCTTGGAGAAAAGATGGGGGCGTATATCGATAGAAAACGTATTGTCAAAATATAAAATATGAGTATAAAGCTCCTCTAATCTTCGAATAATTCTCATGATACATTTTCTTTTGCACGTGTAGCCTTCAATTCAATTAATTAGCAACTTAATATAATATGTGATGTATGTACCCGCGATTTAATAAAAAAAAAAATGGCCATCTGCAATGTTTAAAAATATCACGAGGTTCTGGGGGCTCCGCCCCAGACCAGTGGCGCCACCGAATGGGGAGGCCCCAGTGAGTTGCCCCCCCCCCCCCGAAATTTGAAGAAACAAAATGTATAGTAAACGTTGTCATAATACTCCAAAAATGTTTTTTGTTCTTTAAATTTTAAAAATATTCTCATCCATTCACCGTTAGCATTTAGATCCCAACAATTTTGGTCACTAACATAAATCTTTCAGGCCATTATATAAAATTCAAAATGTAGCTCGCGATACGCGCTCGCAGTTATTAATGATTATCTGTTCACATGGGGCTTAAAAATCAAATGTTATTAGAGTTTTCATTATTTGTTTTAGCGAGATACATATCCTGCGTATTCATAATTTCCATAGAGGATTTATTTTCAGCGAATTAGATAGCCATTCATTTTATAATTAAAAAAAAAAGCTTAGAACGGCCAGGTATCATCCCGGATATCAAAAATTTTCAGCTCACGCTTCGCGCTCGCATTATTCATTTGGTGAGATATCATCTTCATGACCCAATTAATGCAAACAGCTGATTCTTAACAGTTCCCTTTTTAAATCAGTAGGGACTGCATTTGCAATAAAATTAGCTCGCGCTTCTCGCTCGATTTTTTTTTAAATGTGTGCCATCCCCCCGGCCCCAAAATGTTTGTTTGCCTCCTCCTAGGTTAAAAACCCTAGTACCGTCATTGCCCCGGACCCGAACCGCATAGCACTGCCCCCCCCCCCCCCCCCAAAAAAAAAAAAAAAAAAAAAAAAAAAGTTCTACAACCGAGAAAAAAAAATGATAAAAGGAAAGAAAGAAAAGGAAAAGGAAAGATATGTCATTTTCTGCATACCATGTCAAAATCAATCTCAAAATTGAAGGTGATTTTTATTCTTGCTCGCTTCGCTCGCTGGAGACTTATTATTAAGCAAATTTTTGCTGCGTGCGCCATGGTGTGCCCCCTCTGTTTTGTTCTTATCTCGCATTGAGCTTCGCACTAATGCTCGGGGCATAATCATAAAATATCCTGTTCATACAATGATATGACCCCTCCGTTCTCCCTTCTCTTTCTCTCCCTTTCCCCCTCCTTTTCTTTCCTATCTCTCCCTTTCGCTTCTCTCTCTTCTATTTTGTCTTCTCTCTTTCCTTGTTGTTTTTTACTCTACCCATCGGCAGCACTAAGGGATGGGGGGAAAAGTCAGGACCGTGGTTCCCCATGCTTGAAAAAGCCCGTATTCCTTTACTTTTGTTAATTTTAGCCCCCAAAAGGTGCATGCAACCAGTGGCGTAACAGGCGGGGGGGCAAGCTGCCCCCCTTCCCCCTGGCGGAGTTCACCGTGAAAATGTTAAGAGAAAAAACGGGAAAAGGAAAAAAATAAGGGGAGAAAGAAAGAAAGGGAAAGGAAAAGGAAAGGAAAAAAGATGAAAGGGGGAAAAGGGAGGGGAATAGAAAAGGGTAAGGGAAAATAAAACTAAGAAAAAAAAGGGAAAACGGAAAGAATTTGGAAAAAGGAAGGAAAGAAGAACATGTGAGGAAGAACAATTTTCCCAGATATACACATACATTAGCATGATTAGAAAGACAGGGAAATGAATTAAAGATGACAAAAAGGCAAACAAAAGCGGGAAATTAAGGTAGAATGGAATGAGGCAAAATCTAAATTGAAAAATTAAAAAAAAGGGACAAGATGGGCTGCTGAGGATTGAAGATAACGAGAGGGAAAAAAAGATGGATGGTATAAAGCATAATTTCGTATGAAAGTCTATTATGAACTTGCTAAATCTCCAAAGCTACCGGGAGCTCTGTCCAAGAGTCAAGACCCCGTGCAGTGGAGGCTCTTAACCTGTAACCTTTAAAGGGCCCTATAACGGCCCCCTATATGGATCCTTCCGTTGAAGCACTGGCGTACGCGGGGGGGGGGGGGGGGTTCCACAGCCAAGGGGAAATAAAAGAAAATGAAGGAGGCAGCGTAATGAGATGAATAAAATATTTTAAAAAATATATAAGACATGACATTTGCTATGATGTAAAAATCTATCACATAATTATAATTTTATTTCAAAATGCCATTTTTCTTCTGGCTCGCTTCGCTCGCTGGCGACTTTTTTTAAAAACAAATTTTCCCACATTTGCTATGGTGCGCCCCCTCAAAATATTTGGATGATTACGGTACACAACTGCATTGATTGATTGATTGATTGATTGATCGACTAAATTTCCAAAGCGACTATCACATAATTAGAATTTAATTTCAAAATCATTTTAAAAGACAGGGAAATAAATTAAAGATGACAAAAAGGCAAACAAAAGCGAGTGAAGGTAGAATGGAATGAGGCAAAATCTAAATTGGAAAATAAAAAAAGGGACAAGATATTACTACCGGGCTGCTGAGGATTGAAGATAACGAGCGGGAAAAAAGGATGGATGGTATATAGCATAATTTCGTATGAAAGTCTATTATGAACTTGCTAAATCTCCAAAGCTACCGGGAGCTCTGTCCAAGAGTCAAGACCCCGTGCAGTGGAGGCTCTTAACCTGTAACCTTTAAAGGGCCCTATAACGGCCCCCTATATGGATCCTTCCGTTGAAGCACTGGCGTACGCGGGGGGGGGGGGTTCCACAGCCAAGGGGAAATAAAAGAAAATGAAGGAGGCAGCGTAATGAGATGAATAAAATATTTTAAAAAATATATAAGACATGACATTTGCTATGATGTAAAAATCTATCACATAATTATAATTTTATTTCAAAATGCCATTTTTCTTCTGGCTCGCTTCGCTCGCTGGCGACTTTTTTTAAAAACAAATTTTCCCACATTTGCTATGGTGCGCCCCCTCAAAATATTTGGATGATTACGGTACACAACTGCATTGATTGATTGATTGATTGATTGATCGACTAAATTTCCAAAGCGACTATCACATAATTAGAATTTAATTTCAAAATCATTTTAAAAGACAGGGAAATAAATTAAAGATGACAAAAAGGCAAACAAAAGCGAGTGAAGGTAGAATGGAATGAGGCAAAATCTAAATTGGAAAATAAAAAAAGGGACAAGATATTACTACCGGGCTGCTGAGGATTGAAGATAACGAGCGGGAAAAAAGGATGGATGGTATATAGCATAATTTCGTATGAAAGTCTATTATAAACTTGCTAAATATCCAAAGCTACCGGGGGCTCTGTCCAAGAGTCAAGACCCCGTGCAGTGGAGGCTCTTAACTTGTAACTTTTAAAGGGCTCTATAACGGGCCCCTATATGGACCCTTCCTGCATTAACCTTTGTGTTGAAGCACTGGCGTACGGGGGGGATTGGTTCCACAGCCAAGGGGAAATAAAAGAATATGAAGGAGGCAGCGAAATGAGATGAATGAAATAAAAAATATAAGACATGATATTTGCTGTGATGTAAAAGTCTATCACACAATTCAATTTTATTTCAAAATGCCATTTTTCTTCTGGCTCGTTTCGCTCGTTGCCGACTTTTTACAAATTTTCCCACATTTGCTATGGTAGACCCCCTCAAAATATTTAGATGATTACGGTACACAACTGCAGCACTGAATTCATGTGTAGTGTGAAAGCTATATAAATATACACGCAATTTGATTAAAATTAGTGGCCATCTGTAAGGTTTAAAATGGCTTTAATATCAAGAGGTTCCGGGGCTCTACCCCGGACCCCACTCATTTTTGCCATTAAAATGTCAAATTTTTTGCTCGAACGCTCCGCTCGCTCGCATATATATATATTTTTGTCCGATACTCCATAATATCGCCCCCTCAAAATTGTTTGCCTTATGACTCCATTGCCTGCTTTATGATGTGACCGGGAAATTCTTGGTTCTTGCCCCCCCCCCCCAGCCACCGACCCCTGTTACGCCACTGCATGCAACGGGTCAAGCTAATGTGTATCTGGTTGCCCGAGTCAAGTTCTACAAGTTAGGATACATGGTTACCCTGGCTAGACCGTTGGAATATCCCTGGGGGCCCCTTGAAAAAATACTTTATTTTAATTTTAAAAATGCGATAAATAGCCCTAATTATTCCCTTTAATTTTGTTAATTTTAGCCCCCTAAATGTGCATGCGCCGGGTCAAGTCAGTTTTTATCTGATCGCCCGAGTCAAGTTCTACAAGTCAGGATACGTGGTTACCCTGGCTAGGCCGTCGGGATATCCCTGGGGGCCCCTTGAAAAAATACTTTATTTTAATTTAAAAAATGCGATAAATATCCCTTTATTCCCTTTAATTTTGTTAATTTGAGCCCCCTAAATGTGCATGCGCCGGGTCAAATCAGTGTTTATCTGGTTGCTCGAGTCGAGTTCTACAAGTTAGGGTACGTGGTTGCCCTGGCTAGGCCGTCGGGATATCCCTGGGGGCCCCTTGAAAATTTACTTTATTTTAATTTAAAAAATGCGATAAATAGCCCTTTATTCCCTTTAATTTTGTTAATTTTAGCCCCCTAAATGTGCATGCGCCGGGTCAAATCAGTTTTTATCTGATCGCCCGAGTCAAGTTCTACAAGTTAGGATACGTGGTTACCCTGGCTAGGCTGTCGGGATATCCCTGGGGGCCCCTTGAAAATTTACTTTATTTTAATTTTAAAAATGCGATAAATATCCCTTTATTCCCTTTAATTTTGTTAATTTGAGACCCCTTAATGTGCATGCGCCGCCGGGTCAAGTCAGTGTTTATCTGGTTGCCCGTGTCGAGCTCTACAAGTTAGGGTACGTGGTTACCCTGGCTAGGCCGTCGGGATATCCCTGGGGCGCCCCTTGAAAAATTACTTTATTACACACACACCGCCAAAAATGGCCGGTGCCCCCCCCCCTGAAAAAGCAAGGACCCCCCATTGCTCCCCCCCCCCCCCCCCCCGGGGAGGAAAATCCTAGCTACGCCACTGTCTATGAAGGTCCGAAAACGCTGGAAATTAAAAGCAATGTTAACGTGAATTTTTGTTGCACGTGGTCGTAACATGAAGCTATTACGTAATAGCTTCATGGTCGTATCATGCATGCACTGTACTGCGTGCCCGTGTGTATAACGTATTTCGATATGGCTGTTGGTTGTGCGAAAGACGAAATCAGAGAGCAGGAAGTGGAAAGCGAACTACCCGATTTCGTTTTCGCTGTCTGCGTTTTTCCAAACAGAATCAGGGGGTAGAAAGCGTGTTCTGATTTTGTTTTTAATATATAACAAACACAGGTATAGAATGAGGTATCAGAGAGGACCAAAAGTATTTCTGATTTCGTTCTTCTGTTTTTGATCTCCAAAAATGAAATCACAACGGGGTTTTTCTCGTTGGGATTTCGTTTTTGTGTTTCCAAAGACCAATCCATGAGGTTGACTTCCGTTTTTGCTCTACGAAAATCAGGAATGAAAAACAAATTATCCATTAGTACCCTGATTCTACACGTCCACTTCAAGCTCACTTATTTCTTTGCGCAGTTAACCAGAAAACAATACATACATGCACAGTATCAGTCAGAACAAAAACTTATCAAATATAATGGAAAGAGATTGTCTGTAGAGACAAAGCTGGTAAAACCTAGATAATCTCTGCATGTCACAAAAAATGTATATACCGGTCTGCATTGAGTCAGCCAGATTCAAATAAAACGCTCTGGAAAGTCTATCGGTTGTCGATATGTCTACTCCAATACTTCCCATGTCTGTTAATTTCCTTACATAGTCATAAAAAAATCTAACCACTCAGAATGCGTTTCCCTCCTCCTCTTCCTCTCAAAGGAAGTAGAGGAACGGTCACCAATGACAACGAGCGAGATATCAAGATGATATCACTCGAAGTCCGCTTCGCGCTCAGAGGGAAACGCTTCGACTCCTCATCGTGGTTAGGTGTGGGGACACTAGTGTGTCGTAAGAAAACGATACATACTATAGAAATGATCCCTAAAAGTATGATCTTAATACTTATGTGAATTATATAATTTATAAATATTAAATACTACTAATGAAGAATAGTTACTATTTCCGCAAATCCATATTTTAATGAGCATAAATCTCACTTAGACATTCATTTCAAACGCTAAACTATATTGGATATATACATAAATACTAAGATGTATTAAGTATATTTAGTGTTTGGGAAATGATTAGTGTTTGGGTGAAATTATTTGACAAAAAGGGGTAAAAATAATTTTTGCAAATCGCCAGTAAAGGGCTGCTACATTGGATGTCTCATGAATATTCATTTTGTAGTGTAAATATTCAGACCGGTTTTATTTTTTAACCACTGCATAAATTTGTGGCTGGCTTGCAGAGCAAATAGTCATTACTAGTATTCTTTTATTTCCCAAAATAGAAAAATGGTAATCAAACGAAATATTTCAGTATTTGAATGATATCATTATTTTAATGATTTTTATAAAATGTACTTGAAAGCTAGATAATTACGGGGATAATTATGATGATGGATTTTATTATTCCATTATAGTTAGAAATTCCTTTAGAATCTTGAGCCTAGATAATAAAAAATAGTTAAATTGGGAAAAGTCATAGACAAGATGATTGCTTTTTAATCACAACGATTTTTATCCCTTTTTTATACTCATACAAACGTTGTTGACATAAAATATGGTATGATTTTAAAGACTACAGAGAAACGTCACGGGCTATAAATAATTATATGATGCAATCGATTGGAAATAAATACGGAAGTAAACACGTTGACCATTCCTCGCTGTACTGTGTATACTTCTAATACAGCATGATCTCAATGCATGCATGTACATGTTGCATCGCAAGCTGCAAGAGACGAGATGGTGCAATAATAGCCAATACTCGATTTGACATTCCAGGGACGGGGTTTTTCTCTATTTTGATGGCAGTGGCAATTCTGTACAGGAGCATGTATATAGTCGCTTGTTTCACTAACTGAAAATCATTTAGATGTACGAGAATCCTCAATTTTGACGTCTTGTTTCCGCCATCTAACTCCGCTCAACATGAACGACATTCGATAATGATTTAGCAACTGTTTTCTGCACGCAATCATGACAATGCAGCAGTAATATGATTTTTGATATGAGATAGCCTTTGCTTTGCTTTTTTTGTAGCAACATGCAGTGACGGGATATTTCTTCATCCACTTGCCTTATCCATGTTGTCAAGATCTAACGTCGACGTTAAACATTTCCTAAACTCATAATTCTTGACTATCTTGAGCCTTTTATTGAGGTCAATATTCTCCAAGGAGTTAGCCGAGTTTAGAGCAAATCTAAAATTAAAAATGGCATCTCCAGAAAGGACTATCGCTAAAGATTTTACGGCTTTGATGAAGAACATTAAGAGCTTTTCAAATGGCCAGGCTGTTGTCACAAAGTGGGATGATAAAAATCTGGGAAATTTTGAAGTCACTATCTCTCCAAACGATGGATGCTACAAGGAAGGGGAGTTTGTGTTTGAGGTGAGTTCAATATAACAAAATATAAACCATTCAGTCACTATTAGTATTATAACCATCATAACTTATTTAAGGGTTACAAACGATAATGAAAACTACTCAAACAGTACAAAACTGTACTCAACGGAAGAAAAAAACTCTCCATCATTTCCAGTTGATTTTAATGATTAAACTCATTCGTGCCAAGCTCAATCCGAATGCTGAATGAGGAAGGGATTGTATAAGAATAATGATATGCCTAATAATGTAAATTTACCTTGTCGGGTAGTTGATGTTAATTCTTTAAAACAACAATATTGAAAATAAAAATAATTTGTAAATACTGATAACAATAACAATTACAAGTGGACAATGCTGTGAAGATTTATAGTACTGATTTATTACAATTCTAATGTAATTTCAATTCAATATCCGATATCTAACTTTCAGTTCAGATTTCCATTTCAATCTTAATTTTAATGTCAATAACATTATTTTTTTTCAAATGCTACCCAGTGGGTAGCATTTGCACGTGTATATCATACTTGACTATATGTGATTGTTTGATTTTCTGTAAATATGTTCATTTTCTATGCTATGTTATGTATGTTTAATACCATGTAAAAATGCAAATTTCCACTTATTTATTTATCTGGACAATAAATACTACCTTATGAACCTTATGAATTCTCTAATTCTATCAAAGAAATATCAACCCAAAAAAAAGGCCAAATACAAATTGGCATAATTGTTATTTCAATGATAGTGATAACATGTTCATAAGAATGCACTTCACAGCTTCATAATCTCAATCTAATACTGGCTAGTATAGCTTGTAAATTTTATTGTTTTGCCTTTGCCAATAAGAACATCTTTTTATTCATTCCCTTTTCCAGATTTTCATGGAATCCTGCGACGATCTCCCAAGACTGTTCTGTAAGACTGCCATCTACCATCCCAATATCGACACTATCCAGGATCCTGACGGGGAAATATGCATCAATCTCTTTGACGTTGATATGTGGAACACGAACTGCAGCATGCAGGATCTCGTCCAAGGTCTGCTCTTCTTGATGTACAACCCTAACCTTGAGGACCCTCTATGTGGCGCAGTGAACTGTTCTTCCATGGAAGAATTCGAAGAGGATGTTCAGACGGCTATAGCTGGTGGAAGGGTAGGGGACTATCTGTTTCCGGTGAACCCTCGATATGCAAGACTGCATCCTGCTGCGGATGTGGAGGAGAAGGATAAGGTGGAGGAGAAGGATAAGGAGGAGGAAGACGAGAAGGTGGGGAAGGATGAAAGACAGAAGGATGGAGAGAGGACTGGATTGATAGAAGAAGTGAAGGATGGAGATAAAGATGAAAGGACAGGAGTGAATGGATGCAAGGACGACCTTGAAAAGAAGCCAGAGGGGAATGCTGACCTTGAGGAGAGATACTTCGGCATCAAAGAGTACATCCCTGGAGATGATGAAGATGATTATTATGAAAATGAGGAGGAGGAGGAGACTGATGATTCCTCTGTGTTAACTGATCTTGATGATCCTGACAATGACGACACTGACGTCGTTCACGATGAGGAGCTCTTTGAACTCTTTGACAAGGTTGATGAAAGCGTTGACGACGAAAACCGCAAGAACCTGGACAGCACTGCCGTTGTCAGCTGGAGCAAAATGGTCTATGGGGCTGGAAACAAATCGCACATTGACAAAGTCCGAGTACTAATCGATGACGTGTCTGCTGTTGAAAACTCTTCTGAAGGGGCTAATAAAGAAGCTGGAAATGCTGCTGGTTCAGCATTGAACAGAATTCCCTCAGGGATTCAGAGACCCACTGTTGCTTCAAGGTTCTACTGTGCTTTACAGACTCGTGCCTTCAGACGATGGTTGGTATGATGATAATGATATGCATTCATGCTCAACTTTTCAGGGCAAAAATTAATGCTATTTGGAACATATAGAAGAAATACAATAAGTACTTATAATGCTTGATTTTTTATAGGCTCAAGCAAGATAAGACTCTAGAAAGCCTTATGTCATGAATATAGAAAATAGTTAATACAAGAAGTACTTACGCTTATTGACTCAAGCGAGCTAAAAGATAAAGCCGCATATTTTTTCATGGATTATTCTTCTCCAGTGTATACAAACCCAGAAACATTGATCTCCTTGACAAAAAGTCAATCTCAAAATCTCTTTTTTGTGTGTGTATTTTGTTATTTAATAGCTCGGTATTTTACAATAACGAGAAAGGGTGCATTTAAAAACAACTTTTTCAGTCTAAAAAGTTTGAGTTAAACATATGTACCTTATTATGTTCCCTGATAATTCTTTGACTTACGTTGGTGTGGGTTCATCATTCATGGCCATTAAAGAGATACAATTAATTGATTGTAATGTATATTGATCATATATATGATTTCATGTTACACTGTTTTGATAAGTTTGCCAAGATTGACAATAGTGTTTACATACATTACCTTATTTGTCTTCCATTCACATCAATTTTTGTGAGGCTAAACATCAGATTTTGCAGAAGTTACATTGAAGAGGGGTTGTTTTTTTGTCTTTCAGATGGATGGTTTATCCATAATGATCTTTATCTGTATTGTGCTGAAAAGTGCAATTATCTTATATTTGTGTACTTTTTTTTGTCGTGAAGAAATATGCAGTTGAAATGTGATTGTTTCTTAAAATTGCAGCTTTCATTTTATGGTTGATTCTTGTTATAACATCGATGAATGAGTTATTATCATTAATTTATAATACAATTATTTAGGGTGCAATAATGCCTTTCATGTGATAATTTTTTTCCAACTTATGCAAGGCTGACTTGATATTTCCAACGATTACTTTAAAAACGTACCAACTGTGTAAAAACATTACTGAAAGGAATCTTTACCTTAGGGATATTTCTTTAACCAACTAACATAAGTTTGTAATTTGAATTAATAATGATGTTGCCAATTTGTAGAGTGGTTGTTTTCAGAACTTTATTGAGAAAAACATTTCTCAAAGAGAATTATAAATCATGTTTATTTATCTACTTTTGCCTTTTTCTTGTATTTTTTTAAAAACATAGCACATTTTTAATCATAAATTATTGGTCTATATTGTTTTCACTTATGACTGATATTCTAAACCTCTTAGTTATTATATGTGTGTGTGTATTTGAGTTTTGTCAGACGTGGATCAATCAGATATGATTACGCTGGGACCGACCTTTAACGACACCATCCGAAAGACGTGCCCGGGGCTCGAACCTCGAACCTCTGCATCAATTTGTAACTTCCCCACATAGCTTGGATTACAGGCGCACGCCACAACGCCCAGTTATATAGGCATGTGAAATGGGACAAAATTTATATCCATGGAGGCATGGAGCATTGTAAAAGAAAATGTGCAAATTAATATGTTTGTATATGTTGTCATACTTGTCAACTTAAAAAGATTATGTATTAAAAATACAAAAAGTTACTTGTTTGTATTATGCTTTTATTTTATTTTTGTACTGTTGTTTATTTACCCATTTTTGTCTTGCCTGCATTGCATTGTTTGCAGAGGGATACCACTTTTCACATGTCGCCGAATGGCAGTGACCCTTTCCCCAGGGCTCGACATTAGCAGTGGCCTGTTGGCCCGGGGCAACCTCAATTGAGAGTTGGGCCACCAAAATTCTGTAAAAACCAACACTTGGTGGCCCGGTCGGGCTACCAAAGTTTTGATAAATTGTAATATTTTCTATTGTTTTAGGACCACCAAATTTGCTTTTCAGCCATCAAAAATATGAAATTAATGATTTTGGTGGACCAATTGGGCCACCAAGTAAAAAAGTTACTGTGGAGCCTTGCTTTCCCCATTCATTCACCAACTCTGCTACCTACTTAAAACCAGATACTTGCCTAAAAATATTTTTGACTTAAAATTATTCTAGATTATAATTCTTTTTCATTTCTTTTAAGAAAATTCTATTGCCTGTAGTTTATGAATCAATTACCTTCATGTATTGTGGCTCTCCTCCCCCCTCTCTCCCCTTCCCTCCCCCTCCTATTCATTCTTTCTCTTTTCCATTCATTCTTTCTTTCTTTTTTATTTCTTCAAATATGATTCATTTATTCAGTGACTCATTTTTCTATTATTTGATTTTTCAAATGTCTTTTTGATATATCTATCTGGCCATGATGGTGTGGTAAATTGCCAATTCGTCTTCTGCCAACTCATCCACTCACCACATGGTCTACCTTCATTTAGTCTAATGCCAGTGGCAGACCGTGACCTGAAGGAGACAAATGATTGGAGGGGCACTGTATTCTTTGTGAACAATGCTGTGCCCCTCCAATGCTTTGTCTCCTCCGGGTCACTGTCCGCCACTGTCTAATGCCATTCCGTCTATCAACATTTCGTCCAACAACCATTTGGTCCTATCATCACTTCGTCTAATCACTAGTTCGTCTATGACCATTTCATCTCATAACCAGTTGGTCTAATATTCGTTTTATCATCATTCATTTTGCCCAATTAACACTTAATCTAATTAGACCAAATGGTATATGGACTAAATGGCTATTGGACCAACTGGTTATCAGACAAAATGGTGAGTGGACTAAATGGCAATTAGACCGTGTGGATAGTGGACGAACTGATGGTAGACCAAATGAGTAGACGAGTTGGCAATTGGAGGAATTGGCATTGGACCAAATGAAAGTAAACCGATGGTGTCAGCTGATGTCAGAATCGGACCACCTGCTAGTACATGTTGGCCAACAGGCCAAGTAATGGTAACTAAATAATTATATGAATTCAGGGGACTAGAAGTTGATGCACTATTTGTTCAGGAAGTGATTAGCACACAGAAGCTTTTAGTTACCAGGATATTGTCAAAAGGTTATTTCCCTTATTCAGTGATCACTGAGAAATTGACAATGTAGGGATGACCAGAGTTATATCTCAATGGAAATGACCTTAATGGTGACATATACAATACAGGTCATGTAATGAGGATTTAAAAAGTTCACCCCATCGACAATTGATTTGGACGAATTGAGACAAATCAGGCAAGGATAGGAGCGGAACGTATCAAACTTCGCCTATTTGCACAAAACGTTTTATGTACATGCATGTCCTAATAAGTATACAAATGAGAGGTGATGATGTCACTATTTCTTTTATACTTCAAGTAACTTCATCATTATTCTGAAAACTAGGTTTTTATGAGGCGCCGATTGTACCAATATTATATAGAACAATTATTTGTTATATAATCATTATTTATTAAATAATAACTATTATTTATATATAATTTACATTTTATTTGTAAATAATTACTATTATATAAAATAACATTTCTAACTATTTATATATAATTCCAAGTAATACTTCATTATTTGTAAATAATAATAGTTCGACATTCCATTATTTATAAATAATGATTATTTGTTTTCCATTATTTATAAATAATGATTATTTGTTTTTCATTATTTATAAATAATGATTATTTGTTTTTCATTATTTATAAAAAATGATTATTTGTTTTTCATTATATATAAATAATGATTATTTGTTTTTCATTATTTATAAATAACGACCATTTGTTTTTCATTATTTATAAATACTGATTATTTGTTTTTCATTATTTATAAATAATGATTATTTGTTTTTCATTATTTATAAATAATGATTATTTGTTTTTCATTATTTATAAATAAAAATTTTTGTTTTTCATTATTTATAAATAATGACACTACATACTTCATTATTTATTAATAATTGCAATTCGTTTTTCCATTATTTTTAAATAAGTTTGTCAAGTTTTCTATTATTTATAAATAATAATTATTTATAAATAATAGAAAACTTGACAAACTTATTTAAAAATAATGGAAAAACGAATGGATATATTTCATTTAATCAAAAATGGAATAAACGAGTGTTCAATATTAGCTACGGTATTCAATTTTATGACGTGATGTGCATATTTTTATTTATTTTTTCAAAGTGAATCTTCTAAAATGTCATAAATTTCTGATTTTACATCTGATTTCGATAAAGATTTCCAGTGTTTCACTTGTTTGATTTTTCCCCTTTTTTTCAAATTTATTTTTTTGTTGAGGTTGACCTTTGACATGGTTATCATCGGGCCCATTGCAGGAAGGTTTGCATTTGAATTCAACTTGAAGGAAAAGTCCACCCCAACCAAAAGTTGAACAAGCATAACACTGAAAATTTCATCAAAATCGCATGTAAAATAAGAAAGTTATGACATTTTAAATATTTGCTTAATTTCACAAAAAAGTTATATGCACATTCTGGTCGGTATGCAAATGAGGAGACTGATGACGTCATCCACTCACTATTTCTTTTGTATTTTATTATATGAAATATTCTAATTTTGTCCTCATTGCCAAGTGAAACGGCAAACAATTCTTCTGTGAACATGCGGGATTAGCATTAATACTATATGGCAAGGGCGGAAATCCCAGGGGGGACGTGTCCCCCCTACCCAAAATAGTAGGGGGGACACAATATCAAATGTCTCCCCTACTATTTTTGGTCTTTTATGACGGAGAAAAATACATCACTTCACAATCAAAATAATACATGTATTTTGGACTAAATGAAAATACATTTTAGTGAAAACTTTTTTTTTTTTGGGGGGGGGTTAAAATTACCTAACATTTTGGGTAGTAGGCCCTGGTCCCCCTACCTTTGGGGACAGATTTCCACCCATGCTATATGGTTCAGTCAAGTTGGTCCTTATTGTCAAATCTAAAAAAAATGAAATATTATATAATTCAAACAATAAAAAACAAAAGAAATAGTGAGGGACATCATCGTCTGTCTCATTTGCATGTCACTGAATAAGCAAAACTTTAAAATTTCATAACTTTCTTTTTTAACATCCGATTTTGATGAAATTTTCAGCGTTATGCTAGTTTGATTTTTCTATATTTATTCAGATCAACATTTTTCTGGGTGGACTTGACCTTTAAAATTATCACTTGTAAGTCTAGAATGTACTCTTCTGATTGGTTGGAATCAAGTTGCAATGGTAGACCATGGACCTATTACGAAATAGGTCCATGGGTAGACCAATTCCATTTTTTACATTATGATAGGCAGATTTCAAAGCAAGATATTATGTAAGCATGCCTTACATAGCTGGATGCAGAATTGTATAGACCTGGGGCCCATTTCATAAAGAGTTAAACTGTTATAACTTTGCCATTATGGCAACTACCATGGTAACCTTGATTTTGATTGGCTGCTGAGCCCTGTTGCCAAGGTAGTTGCCATAATGGCAAAGTTACAACAGTTGCAAGTCCTTTATGAAACGGGCCCCAGATGACTAGAATAGCACACCAATGAACACCATAAAAGTATTTGTTGCATGTTTAGTTTGAATGCATTAACAAGTTGCTATAACAATGTACTTGGCCAACTTTGAAATACCAGTCGCTAGTGGACGCATTGTTGTTTTTGTGTGGATCTAATACAAAACAAAATTTAAAAAAATATATGAATAATCAAGACATCAAAGTCGATATTTATCTCAGATATTTAACCACCATGTCACTTTTAGTACGAATGACCTTCTTTTGATCATTCGTAGAAAGGAAACCCGAACTGGCTTATTGATTTGGGGAGTTGCAATTAAGTGCATCTGTGTCTGCAACTAGAAATTCGAAGTTTATTTACATGTAGTACTTTGGTGCTTAAATGTTTTTCGCACAAATAGTTGCAATTGAACTCAACAAAATAAAGCACAATTTAATAATACATGCATTTGATTGGGCGACAATCAATTTGCATTTGATTCTTTCTTTTGTGTTCAATTGCAACTCTTTCTGCCACACGCCTCCAAGGAGGGCATCATGCAGATGTATGTCAATACTTTCACAGACAACTGTTAAAAGCTACTGAAATCCTTGCATCTGATTGGCTGAGAGCAGATTAGTTGGTGAAAATCACTGAGAAGACTCTTCCTGAAATGCTCTCTAAGTATACACTCTGGCCCGTATTCTAAATTCAGGTTTAACTTAGACAATGGTCTAACTCTGTGCTAAAATTATGAGAAGCCAAAAGTGTCAACATTTGTATTGCATCAATAGAATTATAGGGGTAATTACATAGCCGAGATCACTCCTTTTTATGTTTACTCTGCTCTTTCCTGGTTCTTTGATTGTGAAGACAATTATCCGAATTCCTAGATAATTGAGAATGATTTGAGAGTCAAATGAGTTGAAATATTATACTGTTAGTGATTTATGTCACAATTTGCTTTCCATACTTAAACCACAACTTTAAACCTGAGTTTAAATTAAACCCGACTTCAGAATACGGGCCTCTGGCTCAGAAACAAACAGTCAAATAACACAAGTCCATTACAACATATTTCATAAGAATCTTATGAAATGTTTCACTTCAAACATGATTAGTTTATTCTCGATATTTATGATACATGCTTGAGTTGATAATAGCACAGAGATTATAGCTAAGTAAAACTCCCTAATCAAATATCAATATACTCCCCCCCCCCCCCCCTCCTCACTCTCTATCCCCTTCTACATACATGTATGTCCAATAATGTATAGCACCCGTAAAGTTACTCATCACTAAAGTAATGGATAAGATTAATGAAATTAGTCTTCATTCTTTAAATATAAAAGGAAAAGAAAAATCTTTCGATCATTCCCATAAGTATGGAAATATATGCATAAATTGCAGCTGGTCTGACTTTGAGGTGTAAAACAGAGTTCATTTTTTCAGCATGGACCTCACCAATAATTTCTAGTGGTAAGCATACCAGTACATCCGAATAGAGTATAGTTTTTATGGTTCTCATACTTCTTAAACATGAAAGAATGCTGTTCCCTATACATTTATTAGTAAAAAAAAGTAACCAACATGCAGTAAACTCTACATCATAATATCAATTACATGATTTTCTACACGATTAGCTCACACGTCATAAATCACTGATATTTTAACAAAATAAAAACACAATTATACCATCTTGCATATTGTAATTTTGATATCATTGACAATCAAGTCAACAATAAGATTCTAATAGTCGGTAACATTTCAAAAGAAATAAAATATTTTGTTTGTGACAGAGACCATTTCCAGACCTGAAATTATATTTAACTCTTTCCTTTCATTGAACATAAAGCAAAATAAAATTGAACAATATGTCATTTATCGGAAGTTTAACATGTGAAACAGCACCTAAAACCAATTTTATGAGATACGTTTTGAGATTGCTGTTAGACTAACAATTTCGCAGGGCCCTGTTATGTAAAGAAATATGAAATTTACAATCAATCTTAATTTTAATACATGATTTTCCATTATACAATCAATCATACAATTGCTCTTATCTTTTATGTCAGAGGGCCTTGGTCTGAAAATGGTTCCAATAGCAGTGCCTATGTACAAAAAAATATGAAGAATATTTTGGCAAGTTTTTTGCATAGAAAATGTCCAATCAAAAATAAAAACAAAAAGCTATCATTTTCATAACTTTTTCCTTTTGCCAGCAGGGACTGGCGAGCAGCTGATATTGTTCATTATTTTTCTTTTTTGACCAGGTCATTTGCTTCCACCACAATATTCCCATGTCCAAAATTCATGTTACAAATATGTAATTCCAAACCATCTATTGTAATCAGTATTATTCATCTGTGGAATAAAATAACAAAGTAAACAGTATTTTTGTGTCTAAACTTACGCTTGTCATTCATGACTATAACTTCAAATCAAATAGATGGGACTGCATGAAATATTCTTGCTTTTTAGGTGATCAGGTCTCGATTCATATTGTTTGGAATTTGCTGGGGCAGTTACACAAAAGACAAAATAAAAATGTTGGACGGACATATTGTTGTCAAGTACTTGTAAATTAAATTCCATTAACATATCTCTGGAAAAGAGGAAGGGCAGTGCTAAAGATGCAAACTTCAGAGGTAACATGAGATTGAAATTGTGAACAAAGTTAGTAAAATAAATTTAAAAAACAAATACATTTTTCTAAGCACAATGAATAAGTTTCAATGCAAACTATATATGATGCACTCCTGATTGTCAAATGCTCTAGTTCACTAAGTCGTCCAAAAAAGAGAGAAAAAAAATTGAAGTGTTAAGGAAGAAATGAGTTATGAAAAATAAAACATACCATAAATAAATCTAAATACATCGAAATAACAAAACACAGTTTCATGAAAGAGTGCAAAAACAAACATGTATAAAAGAAAATGTTATCACAAAAAGGAACATAAAATATAAGTCTCAGTTTGTACAGAGAGCAAAACAAATATGCACACGGGTAATTTGCATCAACAGTTACAAAAAAAAATAAAACAAATCATGCAAGTTCATGACTATAAAAGATAAAAATAAATAGGTTACAAAAAATGTGTTTTGAATCGTAATACATGATGCAGTGATGGTGATTTCTGCCGATCAAAAATGAGTAGAGATCTATGTAATTTTTAAATGATCAAAATCATCATACAACTTGAGTTTTCTATTGCTATGGGAATCAAAATGTAAAATAGTATTTCCTCAGGTTGATCACAAAGATGTGCAAGATGTTACCTGTTTTAATATTCAAAATGATTTTTTTCTGAAAAATGGCAACAATCTACACCTCTATTACTAATCATCACAAGCACGAATTTGATGGTAGAATAAATTGTGACACAAAATATACATTTCTATAATTAATATTTCCTAAAAAATACAAATCTGTATTATCTACATGATTATCTATTAACTACTTGAAAGATTCCAGAGATAACTTCTCTTCCTAATTTGTTTTCAAGTTTTTTCAAGGCAAAAGGATATTGAACTCTTGTACAGCTTTCTACTAAGATATATCTTTCATTAACAAACAAAGCAAATCAAATCTGATTGCAGCTAACACATCCTTTTCATCACAAGTTATTCAATGCAGACAGCCAAATTTGACAACCTTCAAATCTTAACCATAAACTTCTTGGGAAACACCTCGATCCACTTCATTTTTGTTTAATCCAGAGACATTGATTATTGTGAATGTTTAATCAGAAGAATAAACCTTGATAACTAAGCCTTATGTTACAGAGCCCTTGTGGTGTCATTCTTTGATTTTTTCATATTTGCTGCATTTAAGTAGAACTAATTGACAACACACATTTTTCTGAAGTAGAATGGATGAATGCTCTAAATCAGATGGTGCACAAGTCTCTTCGTAGTTGTATATCTCCAGCCTGAAAATGTGAAAACTGAGCATATTCTACTTGCTTCCTTATGTCTGCAACATGTGGATTATTACAGCATCTTGCAATGCATTCCATGGCTGTCACAAAAAGGGCATAACTCCATAATATGAAGAGATGGGCATCCATAGAGAAGCTTTCTCCAAGCAATCATTTAAAGAGCATAACTTTCAAATGTCACTTGCTACCTTTCACCAATAACCAACCATAGCACTGTAGTCATCTCTATTCACTTTGATATTCCTGGCAGAAGGGCATACATGTAAATTTTGAGGAGTTAATACCTCTGGTTTCTTTCATTGTTTTTTTGACATGCATAGACTAGTCTTAGAGGAAGGCAAGATGGAGCAAAAATTAAAACTCGTCATGTCTGGTCAGAGCTTCGCCGAAGTCTGTCGCCTGGCTTCCCACGAAGAGGTCGTATTTATCAAGGATTTCAGCTTTTGTCAGCCTCTTGTCCTAAATATAATGGAGAAAAGAAATATTGGCTTGAAGGATTGGTTTGATTTCATAAATCCAATATTTTGTTTCTCATGCAGCTCTCGCTGTAATCATAGTTGTAAACCTTTAGGTCACACGGAAAAGCACCTGAAAAATTTTGAGCTAATTGGTTGCTTAAAGCAGATACAAACCAATAGCGCCATCTCGAGTCCTCAACTACTCATACCTGGCCAGTTTCCTGACCCATAATGCTAGAGTAGTCTAGTAATATAGACCCACTTGAGTGATAACATGCTAATTAACTACTCAATACATTTATACCGCAATAATTATGTTACCAAGTAGCAAAACAATTACATTTCCTCTCAAAACATTTTAGTTTCTCTATACAAATACAATTATAAGTCAATTTATTCTCTGTAGTATTAGTAGATATCTGAAAACGTATATTTTAAGACTATGTATTTATAACACACAATCAATGAGAGACCACACACAGTTCACTCCCCCTTTAATACTGATGCCTATTATAAGCCTCCCAAGGTATTTAACACTGAAGGCTATATACAGTATATATACAGTATATAAGCCATCAAATATCTATTTTGCTGAGGAGGACAATAAACTGCATGGACTCAGCTGACCATTCTGAGCTGTTAAAAAAATATAGTAAAATTCACAGAGCAAAATGCTGAAAATTTCATCAAAATCGGATAACATTGACTTATTGTTCAGACATGTATTATATGTAAATAGTTTTTGTTGTTCTGCTCTGAAGCGCCTTGAGCATCTAATCAAGATGGAAAGTGTGCTATACAAATCTCATGTATTATTATGTATTATAATAACAAATACCAAAGTTATTGAATTTTAAAGTTTATCAATATTTTGTGAAAACAGTTATATGCACGTTGTCATGAATATTCATTGGGTGAGCTGATGATGTCATATCCCCACTTTTCTTTTTTTTATGTTATTACATGAAATCATAATTGTTTCATTTTTTCATACATGTGTAAACGATGTGTCTCCATTATGATGAAATAAGTTGCGGCAATAAATAACTAATGCACTTAATCAGTTGTCAATCCAATTGTTTTAGTTCTTGGTAGAAATTTTTTTAATAAACCTAATGTCATATAATAAAATACAAAAGAACAAGTGCGGATATGACATCATGAGCCCACCTAATGAATATTCATGAAGACATGCCTTGCACTGTTTCACCGGAATAATGCAAATCTTTAAAATACAATAACTTCTTTATTTGTTATCTGATTTTGATCAAATTTTCAAAATTTTGCTTTGTGAATTTTACTATATTTATTGAGATAAATATCTCCAGCCTGGACCATCCCTTTAATTACTGTTTTAGTGGCCCAAACATAGAGTAGTGTGTGTGCAGTGCTTTGCAACCAAAAGGAATAGGCGCTATATCAAATGACCTTTGAATTAGATTGGATTGGACCAACATTTAGCATCAAATGGTTTTAAAGACTTTCTCATGAAATCAGTGTTTACAACATTAATTCCTCTTGAAATTACTTACGTGATCAGCATCTGATTCCATTACTAAATGTTGAGCTTCGGCTTGGGCGTGGTCATAGTCTTGCGGGAGGATCCACTGACCTATCTCTTCTTTGTCCATCTTATGATCGCCATCCTTGTCGCGGAAAGCAAAGAACTGCTCACGCTCAGTCTGCACCCAATCAGGCTCTGCACCGCCCTTCTCGCGCTCACTCTTAGGCCACATGTCACCTGTCAAGACCAACCATGAAATGATTAATAAACGTGTGAGACCCAATCAGAATCTGCACCGCCCTTCTCGCGCTCACTCTTGGGCCACATGTCACCTGTCAAGATCAACCATGAAATGATTAATAAACGTGTGAGACCCAATCAGGCTCTGCACCGCCCTTCTCGCGCTCACTCTTAGGCCACATGTCACCTGTCAAGATCAACCATGAAATGATTAATAAACGTGTGAGACCCAATCAGGATCTGCACCGCCCTTCTCGCGCTCACTCTTAGGCCACATGTCACCTGTCAAGATCAACCATGAAATGATTAATAAACGTGTGAGACCCAATCAGGATCTGCACCGCCCTTCTCGCGCTCACTCTTAGGCCACATGTCACCTGTCAAGATCAACCATGAAATGATTAATAAACGTGTGAGACCCAATCAGGCTCTGCACCGCCCTTCTCGCGCTCACTCTTAGGCCACATGTCACCTGTCAAGATCAACCATGAAATGATTCTTTATGTTTAAAGGCATATAGGTTCATTGACTTGACTTATGAAAATCTGAGCTGCAAGTCCAACTTGATATCTGTTTGCAATGTTTGAATTTAAAAATTACCAACTATGCCTAACTTTAAGTTGAATGAGCAATGCATAATTTTCCCCTCCATTTGCAAAACATTACATTCCATCAAAAATATTAAACCATGATGAAACAAATCATGACATAGGCATTTATAGGATTATAAAACCAAATTTTTGCAGGGAAATCAAATCATTTCATAGGTAAATAAAGTAAAACACATGGCAAGAATAAATTTCATGTGATGTCAAGGAACCTAACAAATAGGCCTTTATATAATTGAAGGGGATGTTAACCCTGAAGAAAAGTTTGTTGCAAAAATAGCAGAAAAAAAATAATTCAAAATATTGGTGAAGGTTTCAGGAAAATCCATTTAAGATTAAAGAATGTTATTAGAATTTCAAGTTTTGTATTTGTGACATCATAAACAAGCAGTTGCCCCATATTTTATGTAATCTAAAATGCATATAAGTTTCTATTTTTTGATGGTTCATTATGATTTATTTTTGTTTACTTTTTAGGAACGGGTTTGAAATGATTTGTTTGTTGATAATATTGAAGGTACTGTAATTATTTTCAATTTTCTGAGAAAATGACATTTCACTGATTTTTTACCATACGATATGTAGGAAAGCTACTCGCATATGACGTCACAAATCAAATAATTTAAATTATAATAACTTTTTTTTATACTTTGATGGATTTTTCTCAAACCTTGGGCAATATTTATTTCTTTTTTCTGCTAGTTTTTACAATAAACTTTTTGTCAGGGTAAACTTCCCCAATTGATCGTTCTTAGGTGATTAAAGTGAACAGCACATCAATCTTACCAATGTATTCATCAATGTCAACAAAACCATCTCCATTCTGATCAATATCCTCCATGGTTTCCTCGACGACGATCTCCCTCATATGACCCTTCTCCTCGGGATGTAGAAATCCGACAAACTCTTCGTAGGTCAGATCACCGTCACCGTCGATATCAGCGACCTTCCATCTCTTCTTGTCACGTCGGATCATAGTGCTGAAGTCCATGTGTTCATTCTCTTGCATTCTTGAAAGCTCTTCCTCTGTATGGCCAAAGTATAGAAGATTATTAATAAATAGTTTTCCTAAGCTCAGAATCAATCTACTGTAGCTCCTCCAACTGGCAGCAATAAACAATTTTTAATTATTTTTCATAAATGTAAACATGGATATAACACAAGTCAAAATAATAATTAAAGCAAGATTATAAAAAAGTTATGAAGTTACAAAAGATATAAAAGTTTCCAATTTGCATTTTCAAACAGAAATTATAGAAGATCTGAAAATAAACTTTAGCTCTTCAATTTAGCATCATTTGTAGATTTCATACCCTGGAAAGATAATATAGATATAATTTACAACACAATTCAAAATGAATGATAAAAGTAAGATTGTAGCAAAACAGTGATTATATTGTCTTTATCGCGTTGCCAATTTAGAGTATTTAATGATTAGCTCCCTCTAAATGATAAAAACAGAAGGCAACTAAAATAAACAGTCTTGTTTTGTCCGATAAGGGCATAGAGTATTTGATCTTGGGAGTCCGTCAGAATATTCACTGTGAAGAAAAGAGTTTAGAGAAATAATATTTTCATCAAATAATGCAAAAATCCATTATTTCATCCTTCCATCTATCTTTCCATCCATCCATCTATCCACCATTGCCCATCTATCCATAATAATAATAATAATCCGCTTTTATATAGCGCTTAATACACCGGAACGACGTGTCTAAGCAATTTACAGATATATTATTACCCCGGTCATTGGATTCAATCATTACTACACACAATGTGTGCACATCCTCCACTCCCTGGGGAGTATTCCAGTCAGTCGCCAGTGAGGCGCACACAGTACTGGACAAGCTACAATGACTTTTACATCTTACCGGGTACCCATTTAGCACCTGGGTCGAGAGTGGCAAAGTGTGGATTAACGTCTTGCCAAAGGACGCCAGACCGCAGTGGGATTCGAACACACGACCCTCTGTTTACAAGGCAAGAGTCAGAACCACTACACCATGGCTCCTCCACCCATCCATCCAAATCATCCATCCATCCATCCATCCAGTCATCCTTTCATCTATCTATCCATCCATCCATCATTAAATTCATCCATCCATTCATCCATCCATCCATCCATCCATCCATCCATCCACCCACCCATCCATTCATCCATCCATCCATCCATCCATGATCCATCCATCCAAACAAACCTTTCCTCAGACTTTCCTCTACCAATCTTTCAATTAATTTAACTATCCATCAGTTTTACGTATTCCTTATTTGGTGTCAAGCAGCAGTAGGTAAATGATTAAAAAAAGTCACTCCCACGTGACATCCATCCATGAAACTCTAACCTAATTGTTGTTCATCTGCTCCATAAGTCCCTCGCATGAATTCACTCCACTCCACCTTTTTGTCCTTATTCGAGTCGACAGAAACCCAGCGCTCTGTAACATCCCTGTCGATGGCTTGCCTCTGCAAATTGGACACATTTTCCATAACTAGTCTTGTTCAAAGACTTGTTTTAAGTAATGACAAAATGCAACCATTATTAATATGTTTTTTGTGCATTCATGAATTTTGTGACGAATTGTCATTAACTTGAAAATTGTTTGAAGAATCTACAAAAAATGTGAATGTTTATTGTACATGGCTATATTTTAGGACAAATTTTTGAGTACCTGTAATTCTACGAGTAATTTGTCATCAATGTAAAGAAAAATATTCGGTCTGAAGTTTCCAATTCCATTCAAATCACAGCAGTTGCACAGGAGAATATCAAAATGGTTGCATTTCAACATTTAAGTATCACAGAAATAAGAAATTTCTCATGATAACTTCTTCAGACCCACACCTAGTATTAGATGTTAGTAACAAGCACCAAGCAAACTGAATGTTAGTGTTAATAAGAGCTATTTGTGGTGTGTGTCTCACCGGATAAACCGCTGTATGTGGTCTGATTATATTCTTGCCATGTTATTTTGGGATCTCCATCTACATTGTGACCCTTCCATTGTCTGTCTACGTCCTCGTAAATATATCGGCTCTGTTTGCAAACAAAAAAGAAAGGGACAAAACAAAACGGAGTAAGTAATGTTTTTTATTAATGTCCAAGGACCAAAAGAGAGCCAAAAATCAATGTCTATTATAATCAATAAAACAAAATTATCCTGGTCATTTTATTCCTGCCAGAACATTTTAAATTTTTTTCAAACTAAATTTTCTTCTCAAGCAAATATTGAAATTAGTATTAACAAAGCCTCTTCAAAACAGTACATAAGCCTCAATTCTTTACATTTTCATTTCCCATATTTCTTTCTAGAAAGAAACAAAATCATTGGGCACTGTTTTAAATTTCTATGATTTAAAAGATTTTAAATGGCATTGTATTCTGCTGACTGAAGTATAATTGTCTATATTGATAACTTTTTAGAGGGAAAACATTCATAATACAGTTTTATCTAACATATAAGACAGAACTTTACCATCATGTATGAAAGAGTATTCAAATTAATAACGATGGATCCACTGGCGGATCTAGGGGGGCACAGCCGACCCGTGCCCCCCCCCCCCTTTAAGAAGCAAAATCCAAATTTGTTATGTAAAAATGCCGTTAAAACAGAAGTGTGCCCCCCCCCCCCCCCTTTGTTGTAAGTGAAAACCTTTTTTTTTTTTGGAAATTTTTTCCTCAGAAAAATTTCCTTTTGGAAAATCCTGGATCCACCCCTGGATGGATCTAAACAAATGATTCTTCCATTTTTGTTTTTCTGATATTGATAAATGGCAAGAAAATACAGAACAGACACTTTACAAATGGCTTTATTGAGTTGTTAGTAAAACCATGCAAAATATATTATAAATATGTAGGCTACTTTGTAATAAAATGAAGCAAAGAAAATATCAAGCTGAAGAAATCATCTTGTAATCTTTAAAGTCTTTCAAATAATTAAATAGAATCTAGCAAATGAGGGTTGAGTACTGTTATGGGATTTATTCTTGTTGAAACTTGAATTATCTTCAAATTGACGATTTGATTTTATACTTGATAGTGTCATATACTCAGATGCATACTTTTTTTAATATCATGCACTGCTTTCACATGAATTTTTGTTGTTGTTGCTGACTTGTGAATTGTTTTATTAATTCAGTCTGTCAAAGAAGTATTCAATTACAAAGGATTAATTTCAAAAGCCACCTGGTTGCAAGACTAACAAACTTAATCTCATTTTATTACTCCCAGACAAACTTCCTGTGCTGCAGTGCTATTGTTTTCCTTTTATATTTTCAGCTGAGCACATCATTTCCTTTGTTCACAACCCTCCCAGCTTGCAGGTAATGAATATATTAGCCACATCACCAAAGAGTACATTGTATATAATTAAAGTGTTCCTTCTTTAGATAAATCTACTATTTAGAACCATGCTGTATGGCAGTAGGCCCAGTGTTTATATGCATACAGGATCTTGCATCCTATAAAGATCAAAGATTAAATCATTTTCAGGGAGAATGGATGTTAAAAAGGGGGCATTCTTTAAAAAAAAAATTAAGCAGCATAAACTAAATGTATTGTAAGTCAAGCAAAAAGTTTAAATGCCCTTATGTTATCGTGGAAATCACAAAATTCATGCAATGTGAATTCATACCTCATGCAAGTTGAATTAAATAATTTGCATAAAAATAATTATTTACTTCCATAAGATCATATCTCAAAAATATATACTTTATAATATCCAGTCTATGTGTTGCTATATGGGGAAATTCTTGTAATTAAAAGTATCAAAAACACATTATTGTTAATGAATAGTTTCCCCTCATTAAAATTTATATTAATCCGGGGCCCGTCTTATAAAGAGTTGCGACTGATCCGATCAATCGCAATTATGGATGGCCAGCAATGTCAACATCTATTATGCATGTTTGTTCAAAATATTTTCTAGCTATGAGGTATATTCATACATTATCTGTTTTCTTGACAATTCAGTATGCTTCTTTTTGTTTTCAAAGGACATTGTGCAAATTTCCTAAAGAAAAAATTGTGACACTGATGGATTTCCATAGAGTTATGATTGATTGGATCAATCATAATTCTTTGTAAGAAGGGGCCCTGGTGGGTGTTTCATAAAGCTGTTCGTAAGTTAAGAGCGACTTTAAGAATGACTGGTGATCCTTTCTTGTGGAAAATGCGGGGGAAAATGGTATATTCATTGACAATGGTTACGCGTGTAAGAAAGGTTCACCAGTCGTTCTTAAAGTCGCTCTTAACTTACGAACAGCTTTATGAAACGGCCCCCAGGTCCATTTTGTAAATTCTCATTGTAACAGGGTCACCATCCAATCAAAAAGATTTAAGGATTACATGATACAACTGGTTATCTTTTATTCATCTTTTACTATTCTTTGTTTTAATGCTCTATTTTATTTCAAATATTATTCATCTTTAATACTTTGCAAATGTTTATTTCATTTGATACTTTTCATTGTTTCTTCTATTCATGGCACTATTCATTAAGCAGCATTTTACTTTACCTGTTGTAAGACGATCCAATCTTTCAATTCTTCTTCCGTGACAAATCCATCCTTGTCTGCATCAATCTTCTCAACAATTTTCCTGCAGAAAACAATGTTTTGAACATTTATAAATTGCAGAAATTTCAGCTAAATACAAACTGAAGAATGTCAATGTAACTACAAAGTAAGTTATTCAAATAAATCCTACTTTAAAATCTTCCAAGACACTACATAGCAACTTGAATTAATGACACATAGGCCTGATAATGAGTTGTGTAGGGGGTCCATATATTGAGGAAAAATAATAGGTTAATGCTGTAGTGTATTTCACTGATCAATGAGCCATCAGTCTCGTGTGAGGCCCACGAGCGAATAATTTTTTTCCTCTTTTCAATGATGGCTCAAAATTTTATTTCTCTACCCCACCTTCACTTAAACGTAATCTTAAATATCTGTTGCAGTTGATTTAAAATTTTGTCTTTGAGGATCCTCCAAATTGGGTAGTATATCACTGCATTTTGGGTATTGATCACAAGCTGTGAACAATGAAATAATGCATTGCTACTGTCAAAGTGATAGTGAGTAGTGGCAGGTGTTGAGTGCTAATTTTTAGGGGCAGGAAAATCACACTAAATCTTTCTTTTATACAAGCCATCCGTGCTTATGGTGTTAAGATTCACAATCTTCAGCCCTTGAAATGTATTTATTGAGATATATTTCTGCTATTTGTCAATTGGAAATAGTGAAATTTTGAGCAGAAATCTTGGGTTACCTCTGGCTAGAGAGCAGAGCCTTCAGGGTGGTCCCATGTACCACTTTTTGTGTTGGATGACTCAACCTTGGATCTGGAAGTGCAACAATACATATATGTCACCTAGCGCTAGCCAAAGCCCAATCTACACCCAGCTCTCCATCATCAAGCTTCACCTTACACCCAAGAGATGTTGTAATGTATTAACCATGCTCTTATATGATTTTTGAACTCCTTTTCTTGAAAACTGTAGGCCTACTACTCAAATTATTACCGGCTTGATTGACCTCTTAACTTTCATTGCATGTAAGCCTAATTGACTGCATTAAAAGATGGCAACTGCTACTGCTAGTATATCAGCAAGCATGTCAGGTACATCAAAAGAAGCTTCCAAACCTGAATACAAGAAGCAAGCACCACTGAAGTTTACACTTAGTTCACAACATGGATTAATACCTAAGTCAAGTAAAGCTAAAGATATTTTGCAGGCACCAGAAAGAAATGTTGTTGAACAGAGTATAAATCTAGATCTACCAATGTGTGGAAAGTGTGATAAGTGCATCCTGCCTGACCCTGATGATTCTGGTATTGATAAAGAACAGGGCCATCCTCTATCGGTGGTTTGTGATGTCTGTAAAACTTATTATCATCGAAAATGCAGTGGCCTATCAGATGAACTTTTTGAGATCATCAGCAAATTTGGCACGCAGGGCACTCGAGACATACCATGGCATTGTTCGATCTGTAAGAAGTATGCTCAAGTGATGTTTGACGAGATGATTGATTTAAGAAGAAGGCAAGACTTGTTAGAAAGAGAATTCAATCAAGTCAAAGAAAAGCTGAAAAGTGTTGGCGAACTCGGGCCAACAGTGGTGAGTGAAGATGACCCAAACCTCTATAGCGCCGTAAAGGAAGTAATGGAACAAGATAAAAGACAGAGGAATATTGTAGTCACCAATATGGCTGATGTCACCGCTACAAGTACGCAGAAAGCCGTATTGAAAGCCACCAAAGACCTATTTCAAGGCAAACTCCAAGTAAGCTCTAGTGATATTGAGAAAGCCGAAACCATTGTCACAGAAAAGGGAGTTCTAGTAAAGGTACAGATGAAAAACTTAAAAGCTAAGAAAACGGCACTCTCTAATGCAAAACTCCTACAACACGATGAGGTGTCAAAAAATGTATACCTGAAGCCAGACCTGACTTACAAACAGCGATGCAAAGAAGCCAAATTAAGACTAGAACTGAAGCGTCGGAGGGAAATGGGAGAGAGGAATCTGAGGATAGTGAGGGGGAAAATCATGGAAATAGACCCCCCTCCAGTAAAGGAACTGAAGTAAACACTTCAATACTAAGCACCACTGTATATAGCGCACCATTAAAGCACAATGAAGCAAACTTTTTAAATGATCCAAGAACTTCAGAGGTAAATCACCATGGAGAGGATCCACGAGATTATGAGTTATCTAAGTTCTCAAGGAAACAAGAAGCAATCAAAGACAACCAACCAGAAAAGCACAAGAACTTTTATAATGACATGGATCATAACTCCCAAAATAAAGCAAGTAACAGTAAACCAAACATTAAAGGAAATGTCACTAGAAAGAAGTTGAAATGCATATTCACAAATGCCCAAAGCATTGTCAACAAAAGAGACGAACTACAGAGTACTGTATACCAAGAAGAGCCAGATATAATAAGCATTGTAGAGACATGGCTAAATAGTAAGATATCAGATGCTGAGATACAAATTCCTGGTTATCAAGCCACTCGACTAGATAGGCAAAACAGACCACATGGAGGTGTTCTATTGTACACCAAGGAAGGAATACAAGTACAACAAAGGACAGATTCTGAGCTAAATATCTACAACGAAGCACTATGGTGTGATATCACTAGCCAAGGCACAGAACTAGATTTGTTAATTGGTATTGTGTACAGAAGCCCCAACAATACAAATGAAGAGAACGACAACTTAAACAAAGCCTTATGCCTGCTAAATAAAGTACAGAAAGACATCTTGATCATGGGCGACTTCAATTATCGTGATATTAATTGGGAAATGATGCAAGCAGGCTCAGGCAAGTCAGAAGCTTTTTTGGATGTTATTATGGACAACCTGTGGACTCAACATGTGTCCGCACCGACGAGACAAGAATCACTCCTGGACCTTGTGATTACATCAAACCCTTGTGCAATCGATGAAGTAGAAATCATAGCACACTTGGGAAATAGTGACCATAATATGCTACGATGGGATACAAACTACTACGTAAATCAGAATGACACTGTACCTAAACGAGACTTCAAATCTGCCAACTTTGATGCAATCAGATGTGAATTAGAAGAAATTGATTGGAATAACAAACTAAACAACAAATCAGCTGATCAGGCATGGAATGAAACTAAGGCTGTGCTTCATCGGCTAATATATGACTATGTACCTACAAAACAACAACGCAAAAAGAAGAAGACGCTGTGGCTCACGAGGAGAGCACAGAAATCGATTCGTCGCAAACACAGAGCATGGAAGCGATATAAATCCCAGAAGACAACTCAAAGATTTGAGCACTATAAGCAGTGCCAGAAAGAGGCAAAGCATGAAGTAGAAGTAGCCAAAAGAAGCTTTGAGAAAAGACTAGCTGAGAATATAAAGGAAGATACTAAAAGCTTCTATGCATATGTGAGAACGAAACAGAAGGTAAAGGATTCCGTCGGGCCTCTTAAGAATGAAGCTGGCGAAACAATTAACCCAGGAGTTGATACAGCTAACGCCCTCAACAACTATTTTGTGACGGTGTTTGCAGATGAGAAAAATGAAGCACCCATTCCTCAAACAATATTTCAAGGACCAAATGACATGTTTCTCAAAGACTTCTCGATAACCGATGAATGTGTCAGAAAGAAATTGGAAGCGCTTGATCCAACAAAGGCTGCTGGACCAGATGAGATACCTCCAGTCGTTCTCACGACTATGGCAAGCCAACTATGTGCACCCCTAGCCTACATATTCAACAAATCCTTAGAAGAAGGAATAGTGCCTCCAGATTGGAAACTTGCCCATGTTATCCCAATCTTTAAAAAAGGATCAAGGTCAAAGCCTAACAACTATAGACCAATCAGCCTAACTTCAACAGCTGGGAAAGTTATGGAAAGCATAGTTAGAGACAAGATTACTGAGCACGTTGAGAAACACAACCTTATCTATGACACTCAACATGGCTTCACCAAAGGAAGGTCAACAACAACGAATTTGCTGGAGTATCTCGAAATCATCACAAAGAGAGTCGACGAGGGTACGCCAGTTGATGTCGTATACCTCGATCTAGCAAAAGCGTTTGACACCGTACCACACAAAAGACTAATCAGGAAAATTGAAGCACATGGGATCGGTGGTAAGTTACTACAATGGATCAAAAGTTGGCTCAGTGATCGTAAACAAAGAGTTAGTACACAGCGAGCAGAATCTGATTGGAGGGAAGTTACCAGCTCCGTTGTTCAAGGCTCTGTGCTGGGCCCACTCTGTTTTTTGATGTATGTAAATGATATGGATATTGGAATCAACAATGACTCAAAAATCAGCAAATTTGCAGATGATACCAAGCTTATACATGCCGTACAAACTGACGAAGACATACAAGGTATGCAACAGTCGATCAATCACCTCGATAGATGGGCAGCAAAATGGCTGATGAGATTCAACATAGACAAGTGTGCAGTTATGCATTTTGGATCCAACAACCCTCACCAAGTGTATTCACTGAATGGCTCTGCACTAAAAGAAACGGTCGAAGAAAAAGATCTCGGGATTCTTGTCAATAAATCACTAAAAGTTGCTTCCCAATGTGCAGCAGCGGCCAAGAGAGGCAATATGGTACTAGGGATGATCAAACGCAACTTTACATTTAAAAATAGACAAGTGATCCTGAAACTGTACAAATCGCTGGTACGTCCACACTTGGACTATGCAATGCAGACTTGGAATCCATACCTAGCAAAGGACAAACAAATACTGGAGAAGGTCCAAGCAAGAGCTACAAAAATGATCCCTGATATCCATGATCTATCCTATGAAGACAGGCTTGCCAGATTAAACCTCACTACGTTAGAAAGGAGGAGAGAAAGGGGAGACCTCATTCAAACATACCGGATCATGACACAAATGGACAAATCAAACCCAGACAATTATTTCCAGAGAGTAGAGTGTGCCAGAACAAGAGGACACTCTCTTAAATTTTCCAAGCAACGATCTAGACTGGATATACGGAAACACTTCTTTAGCCAAAGGGTTGTCAATCAATGGAATAAACTCCCACAGTCCACAGTTGACGCACCAACACTCCTGCAATTTAAGATACAATTATCAAAATTGGGTTTTTAAATGGGCTCTAAGAGCCTCCTTAACCCTGCCACACTCATCTGTACACCCTCGTCATGAAGACAGTGAGATGTGGCCATCAAGGTAATTTCAAGGTAATTTCAAATACAATTTTTTTTTTCTTCAGGAAGTTTAGGCTGAATTCAGATTAAGCGCACTACACTAGCTGCAGCATAGGCAAGCCTTAGTTTGGTAGGAAGGGTTAGGCTGGACTTCTTTTGCCTTTATCATGTTTAGCTGCATCTACTGGAAAAATACTTTCCTTTTGACTCTGGTGAGATTTTTACATTAGAATAACTTATATCAGGTCCACTTTTAATTTCAAAATCATGATTTTTTTTTAACATCATCAATCAACTTTAAGGATGAAAGGTTATCGAATCCACAGTATCCACCTACATGACCAACAACATAAAGTCATAACCAAACTTCATTCCAGACTACAAATATATTCACTGTACTGTCTGTGATACACCCCACGCACTTGGTCTCCACAGAAATCTAGAAAATGAAGCTAGAGAACATACATAATTCATAATCATGTTGATGAAACTGCAGTCTGCACTTACAGTGAGTTAGGAGTGTTTTCTTCATCTAAAATTTTAATTATGCAAATGAGTTAAAAGTAAGTAAAAATGCTATTTTATATCCGTATAAAATCTGTTTATTTTTCAAAGTAATAAATAATAGGCCTAGGCCTACTAATATTTTCATCTATTCTTACCCGAGCCTGTTTCTGCTTTCTTCTGGACTGAGATTATCGAATGTCTTTGCATCTTCATGACCAAGGAAAGCATCATGATCATAATCTGGGTTGTGTTCGTTTCCTCCGAAATGTTCTTGGTCGCTCAGCTTCGCCTCTTCTTTCACCCGGTTGTTCTCCGCGGGCTTGGCGAGAGTTACGGCGATCAACAGCGCCAGGTACATGCACACAATCAGCGACTTTTTCATTTTGGACGGTTACAAATTTACGAAAACAGATATAAAATATAATCTATTGCAGTTATTTTAACTACCACTGTCCAGCAGGAGATCCTCTCGAGTTGTGTGATGAATCGGGCTTTCAGTCCAGCTGCAAGCTCGGTGAATTTCAGAAGTTATTTGTCAATATTTCTGCAGATCTCGCCAGAGTTGACGTGGAGCAGCAGACAGTCGTGACGTGTACCATGACCTAACCGGAAGTGACCGTAATTCCCCCTGTGACAGGTTAATTGCTGTTTAACCAATCGTTGAGCTGCAAAGTGGAGGTGTGTCCTTTTCACCCAATAAAGTGCCTTGTTTTATTCAGGTAAAAGGAAACGCGCGAGTCCATGAAGCGCGGCTTTGATTGGATCTAAAGTGCCGTGTTGGCAAAAACTTCAGAAGCGTCTGCGAAGTCGAGATACCAAAATAGAACAGCTGCCAAACCATGGCGTGCCAGGGAAATGAATAGATATTCCAAATATGTTTACAAAGACGGTCCACGGCACGGCTGCATGAAAATGTTCCGTTAATCTTGCATCTTTATTTGCTGGTAACAGTGTTTATTTTGTTTTTATCTGAGTATTATGGGCAGCCGTATTATGATTCTAAAAATAAATGAAATGAAATTATTTGAAGCACTGGAAGCAAGCCCATAACGCTATGTGTATAAGATAAAACATTTTTAGCCTAGCTAGTGAAAATATATTTTTTTTCTACAATGATTTTCTTTCTATCTTTCTTTCTTTCTTCCTTCCTTCCTTTCTTTCTTTTCTTTGGCTTTCTTTTTTCCTTTTCTCTGGCTTTCTCTCTTTCTTCCTCCGTTCCTTTCTTCCTTCCTTTCTTTCTTTCCTTAATTCCTTCCTTCTTTATTTTTTTTCTTTCTTTTTTTCTTGCTCCCTTCCTTTCTTTCGTTCTTTTTTTTCTTTTCTTTCGCGGCTTGCTTTCTTTCGTTCGTTGTTTCTTTATTTCCTCCCTTTTGTCAATTTTTTGTCTTTCTTTTTTCTTTCTCATTTATTTTTCAAGAATATTTTATATTGATTATGTATTCATAAAAAAAATCAAATGCTAAGTGGAAGCATATGCGATCGAGGGTTCATGGGATCCGGGAGGGGGACTAAGCACTATAGAAATTAAGAAATGCAAGATGTATAAAAAGAAATACCTATTGGATGTATTTGTCTTTTTATTACTTATCAAACGATTGAATTTGTGCTCATGATTATTATGGTGAATTATACTGGAACTCCTTTGATATGTCATTCACGACCTTTTCTAGGTATACTTTTAATTTTCACTTGAAAAGTAAACTTATTATGAAGAAAACAGCATTTTCTTTATTCATGCTGGTAGCGTATACTCTAGAACCCCTCTAACGTGTCATTCAAACAATTTCAGTCTGAACTTCGTTTAGAATGAATGACAAATTACACTGGGTCACTTTTTATTTTCTCACTTTCATGGGGGGGGGGGGTGGCTGATCATTAGGAGGGTAGAATTTCTGACATATATTTTAGTTGATTAACTTTACGACCATTTCTCTTCTCTTTAATTTATTTAATCATTCCCCCCCTTTTTTTTAATACTTTCCTCAGCACCTCTTTTATCATTCATTTAACCATTTATTTCACTCCTTACAACGTTGATGTGACTAGATGTGTCAATTGCAGCTGACTAATTATAGTAATTTTAACTAATTTGTTTTTAAGTGTCCAGCTCTCTCTCACTCCCATCCATCCGTAGGCCTATTAATTTTTTTCTCCCTCTTTCACTCATCCACTTCCTCTTTATGGGGTGGCCCCTTGTGAGAAGGAAACAACCGTCCTCAAGATAGATACTCACAAAAGTAACATTACCCCCCCCCCCATCCCGTGCCTTTATAGTCCACGTCAAACGCAGTGATTAGTAGACTATGGGGGGCAGTGATAATGTTACTTTAGTGAGTCTCCTTCTATATTAGACTGTGAGGATATTAACTTCCCTCTCACAATCACCAAACTGCACTAGATTATTCATAACATTGGTTGGAAGACTTTGAGGATATGAACTTCCCTCTCACAATCACCAAACTGCACTAGATTATTCATAACATTGGTTTGAAGACTTTGAGGATATTAACTTCCCTCTCACAAGCACCAAACTGCACTAGATTACTCATAACATTGGTTGAAAGACTTTGAGGATATTAACTTCCCTCTCACAAGCACCAAACTGCACTAGATTATTCATAACATTGGTTGGAAGACTTTTAGGATATTAACTTCCCTCTCACAAGCACCAAACTGCACTAGATTATTTATAACATTGGTTGGAAGACTTTGAGGATATTAACTTCCCTCTCACAAGCACCAAACTGCACTAGATTATTCATAACATTGGTTGAAAGACTTTGAGGATATTAACTTCCCTCTCACAATCACCAAACTGCACTAGATTATTCATAACATTGGTTGGAAGACTTTGAGGATATTAACTTCCCTCTCACAAGCACCAAACTGCACTAGATTATTCATAACATTGGTTGAAAGACTTATAGGATATTAACTTCCCTCTCACAAGCACCAAACTGCACTAGATTATTCATAACATTGGTTGAAAGACTTTGAGGATATTAACTTCCCTCTCACAATCACCAAACTGCACTAGATTATTCATAACATTGGTTGAAAGACTTTGAGGATATTAACTTCCCTCTCACAATCACCAAACTGCACTAGATTATTCATAACATTGGTTGAAAGACTTTGAGGATATTAACTTCCCTCTCACAAGCACCAAACTGCACTAGATTATTCATAACATTGGTTGGAAGACTTTGAGGATATTAACTTCCCTCTCACAAGCACCAAACTGCACTAGATTATTCATAACATTGGTTGGAAGACTTTGAGGATATTAACTTCCCTCTCACAAGCACCAAACTGCACTAGATTATTCATAACATTGGTTGGAAGACTTTGAGGATATTAACTTCCCTCTCACAAGCACCAAACTGCACAAGATTATTCATAACATTGGTTGGAAGACTTTGAGGATATTAACTTCCCTCTCACAAGCACCAAACTGCACTAGATTATTCATAACATTGGTTGGAAGACTTTGAGGATATTAACATCCCTCTCACAAGCACCAAACTGCACTAGATTATTCATAACATTGGTTGGAAGACTTTGAGGATATTAACTTCCCTCTCACAAGCACCAAACTGCACTAGATTATTAATAACATTGGTTGGAAGACTTTGAGGATATTAACTTCCCTCTCACAAGCACCAAACTGCACTAGATTATTCATAACATTGGTTGGAAGACTTTGAGGATATTAACTTCCCTCTCACAAGCACCAAACTGCACTAGATTATTCATAACATTGGTTGGAAGACTTTGAGGATATTAACTTCCCTCTCACAAGCACCAAACTGCACAAGATTATTCATAACATTGGTTGGAAGACTTTTAGGATATTAACTTCCCTCTCACAAGCACCAAACTGCACTAGATTATTCATAACATTGGTTGGAAGACTTTGAGGATATTAACTTCCCTCTCACAAGCACCAAACTGCACTAGATTATTCATAACATTGGTTGGAAGACTTTGAGGATATTAACTTCCCTCTCACAAGCACCAAACTGCACTAGATTATTCATAACATTGGTTGGAAGACTTTGAGGATATTAACTTCCCTCTCACAAGCACCAAACTGCACAAGATTATTCATAACATTGGTTGGAAGACTTTTAGGATATTAACTTCCCTCTCACAAGCACCAAACTGCACTAGATTATTCATAACATTGGTTGGAAGACTTTGAGGATATTAACTTCCCTCTCACAAGCACCAAACTGCACTAGATTATTCATAACATTGGTTGGAAGACTTTGAGGATATTAACTTCCCTCTCACAAGCACCAAACTGCACTAGATTATTCATAACATTGGTTGGAAGACTTTGAGGATATTAACTTCCCTCTCACAAGCACCAAACTGCACTAGATTATTCATAACATTGGTTGGAAGACTTTTAGGATATTAACATCCCTCTCACAAGCACCAAACTGCACTAGATTATTCATAACATTGGTTGGAAGACTTTTAGGATATTACCTTCCCTCTCACAAGCACCAAACTGCACTAGATTATTCATAACATTGGTTGGAAGACTTTGAGGATATTAACTTCCCTCTCACAAGCACCAAACTGCACTAGATTATTCATAACATTGGTTGGAAGACTTTGAGGATATTAACTTCCCTCTCACAAGCACCAAACTGCACAAGATTATTCATAACATTGGTTGGAAGACTTTTAGGATATTAACTTCCCTCTCACAAGCACCAAACTGCACTAGATTATTCATAAAATTGGTTGGAAGACTTGAGGATATTAACTTCCCTCTCACAAGCACCAAACTGCACAAGATTATTCATTACATTGGTTGGAAGACATGGATGTACACGCTGCAATAATTCACTTTCCGGTTTTTTATTCAAAATAATGGCAGGAATCAGTTGGTTTTGGCAATACACCAATTTACCAAATCTTATGGCAAGTATCGTTCTTGACTTTATAGTACAAAAATCACAAATCAATACCATGGTAACCTTGGCAAGCAGAATAATGATGTAACTTTCTAGAGGTCTTTAAAAATGAATTATTATGTTATATGAAGTCATCATAACCAGAAGGGTAATTCCATAATCAATCTTTTCAAATGTCTTCACCAAATTTTTCTTCATTTAACAAACTGCTGAAGCTGTGGCATTTTGAAAGCTTTATAATTTGTCATATGAACAGAGGCAAAACATTTCTGGAGAGTAGAGGTCAGATGTATGGATCTACTTTGTGGAATTTCCCAGATGGAAATGAAGACTCTGTGATTATGCTAAATGGGTTCATAATATTTAGTTGACTTGTGTGAAGTTTTAATCCACCTCGGTATTTTCAGTAAACCTTTCATTTTGTATCCATCTATCTATCTATCTATCACAGGCCATGCTTGGCGACTATACCACTTGTTAGTAATTCAGACATAAAATGTAAATTACCATCTTAATGAAAATCGTTTCAATTATTTTTTTAATAATTTTTTTTCTTTTGAGCATTTTTTTCCCAATTATGAACACATCGCGTATTGTTCCAATAATCTTGAATTTTCAACCTAATATAGTACCTCATAAGTCAAACAATGGCAAAACAATGAAAACTATGACAATCAATACACCCTGCAAAACTTAATAAAACTAAAGAAAAAAACATATGTAAAATAGGGCAATGAACAAAATAAAATTTAAAACAATGGATTGGTGAAATTGTGATCAAACTCTACATAGGCAAAGCAAGCTACAGATTGACATCTAAAATCACATAGTAGGCTCAGTAACCATGGTAACATTTCACATTAAAGAAAACTCTCGAGTGACAGTTGGTCACAGCAAAACCAGTTCGGGCTAAGGGTCTGCTAAAACAAATTGTGGCAAAACTCATCAAGAAGGTTCAGCAACATTTTGTGATCTATATGAGAAGATATTTTCTCTAGAAGCTAAATACAGAAAATAGTGGCCCAATCAAATTTTTTGAAAAATGAACTCATCATATCGATTATGACTTCAAAATAACATTTTCAAGTCACCAACTATTAATTACTAGACAATCTTTAACAGACTTGAAAATTGATGTATACAAAATACCCATTAATTTGTATAAGTGACTTGTGTCAACTTGTTTGAACACTTCGAAAATGGTGACTGAGTTTTGTTGCACCAAATCTACACAAGGCTTTGAGTCTAATAAATTCTATTCAAACAATCCTGTGAACAAACATGACATAGGTGGAAAAATGAAATATACAAACATCCTACCAGTACAAGATGGACTACTCTAACTTTAAACTTTTAATCAATTTTGTTTTAATCTAAAAAGTCATCTTTTATATTTCAAAATGTCAAAATAGCCAATGTAATGGCATTGAAGTATAGTCACTGATTGTATTATCGACCATAATTGCATTACAGAATGCAACCGTTACAGCTCAGAAATTAGATACAATGATTTCATACGAAGCAACATATTCCCAATAGGAGGCAAAGACAAAATATTGTCAAAATCGCCAATTGATAATTTGGTAAATTATCAAACCTCTCCCCATAGAAAACACAAGTTCGGCAATGCAAGAACATTTTCACCTAATACATAGACAGAGTGGGTGATCAGAATGCTTTTAAGAAGTTTATTATTTGTAGTTTTCTGCTTATATTTGGTACAATTTTGTTAAAATAAGAGAATACTCTTTCTGACATGACTGATTTTATGAAAATCATTCTCAATACGAGACACTTCCATAAACATTCTATGAGACTTAAAATGACAATATTGCATAGTAGAAAAAAATAGTAGCACCAAAAATGTGAAGAATTCCTTGCATAGTTCTTTTCATCCAAATGTAATAAAATAGTTCACTTTATTTAAATAGTTTGAAGGGTCGATGTAGGGCATCAGAATTCGTCATGCCTAAGTTCGCCAAAGTTTGTTACCCTGCTTCCAACAAAGAGTTTAAAATTTTTGATCATCTCATCCTTTGTAAGTTCCTTGTCCTGTGACAAAAAATAAGAAAATATATTAGTAGAAATTTCAAAAGTCAATATTCATTAAAGAGATCCACAGTTGTGAATTTAGCCAAGTCATATACAAACCGTTTCATGGGCCATACTGTTCAAGCACAATAGTCAGACTTTCAAAACTATTGTCTAATCCGACTGAATCCATACCTGATTCCAGAATTTCCAGATCAGTATTTTTCAAGTAAACATTAACATTCACACTTGTCTTTAAATGCTGATTCGTAGCCATATACTGTATAAGCTGTTATTTTCGCGGGGTTTTATTTTGGCAAAAAGAAGCTGCTGAAAACTGCTTATCTAATAAAAGAGAGCCAATGGAGTAAATTAGAAAGTCAAAAGGGGCCTAAGCTTTCGATCCTAGCAGAATCTTCGTCGGAGGCAAAATGACCATATGACAAATGGGGTTTTATTTTCACAGATTTCGCGAACTGCCGATCGGCTGCAAATTTATCAACACAAAAAAATATTGACACATTTCGTAATTGGTGCCAATGTCCCCAACAGCAAATCTTTGCTACTGCAAACATCCTGTGTAATGAAATCAGAGCCTAAAGTATTTCCTGACATATGTTTATCAATATTTATTCACTCACTGCAATATTTATATTATATTGGATGGCTCAGAATGGAATACCAGAAATATTCCAAGAGTTTTGGAAAATATTCCATGAATTGCAGATGAGTGGAATATTGGCCCTAACGAGTGGAATATTTCTGGTATTTCATGAAATAAAGCCATCCAATATAATTATTATCATCTCTCCCCCCTAAAAAAAAGAGGGTGCAATTTGATTTAACAAGTCATATCACATTATGCCATTATCACTTCATAGGATCAATTATGGTCGTTGACATGTGACTTGCATGTAGTTAATTATGACGTCATCGAGCGTAGTTGTGCTCTATGTTGCGCATCGCATTGCTTTCATTGTTGTACGCGTTGTATATTTCACGCATTCGCGCCCGCGCCCTAAACTGTTGAATAAGCTCTCATATTCAAAAGCAAATTTTGTACAGGAGCCTATGGGATATTCGTAAGATTTCGGTCTTTTTTAGGGATACGCTCTGATACTGCACGAGCAATTGACGCAGACCAAAATACACGTTTTTAATGCATCGCTAGAACACTCTATATAGATGATAATACAATGTATTTTCCATAATATAATTTGATCTGATTGACTTTATACACACGTATTGGCAGCTATTTGCATACTCATTAATATTCATAAGTCACATGACCAAAGGTATTGAAGGTGTAAGATTTTGTTCACAAAATTCAACATTTTGGCAATGAAACCAATTTTTTTTTAAATGAACCTATTAAACAACACACAACTTCCAAAGATTATTCGTACAGATCAAACTAAGACATGATGAATTTTCATATCTAAAGGTACAAAAAAGTGAAATTCAAGCCACTTTTTCACACTTTGTAACTGTTTTTTACAGAGACATATTTTTGTACAAAAGACATGTCAGCATGAGGGTTTTGATGAGCAAATTTTTGCACATGTTTTCCACTATTTTTGCTTCTAAAATGCTTTGAAAATGTTTGTTACATTTTCTGATCGCGAAGTAAACCCGCAAAAATGTCGGACCCTGTGATTCGCAAAAATAACAGCTTATACAGTATACAACTTTCTTTTATTCTTATTTAAAATACACTTAGAATAAATTTGTAAGGATGTGTTAGAATTTAGCCTCTGATAGAATGGTGGTCATAATGGGTTCGTAACATATTTTTATCTGAATCATACACAAGAAAGCAAAGGGTCATAATGGGTTGTAATAGGTTATCACCTTATCATCTGACTCATACATAAGATGTTTAACCTCTGATAGAATGGAGGTCATAATGGGTTATTACCTTATTTCATCTAACTCATATATAAGATTAAGCATCTGATACAAAGAAGTCATACTGGGTCTTTGCCTTACTTTCATCTGACTCATACATAAGATATTTACCATCTGATAGAATGGGGGTCATAATGGGTTCTCAACGTATTTTCATCTGACTCATGCATAAGCATAGGGTCATAACTGGTTCTTACCTTACTATCACCTGACTCATACATAAGATGTTTAGCTTCTGATAGAATGGGGGTCATAGTGGTTCTTACCATATTTTCATCTAACTCATGCATAAGAAAGCATAGGGTCATATATATATTGGTTCTCACTCACCTTGTTATCATCTGACTCATACATATTAGATGTTTAGCCTCAGACAGAATGGGGTCATAATGGTTCTTACCATATTTTCATCTAACTCATGCATAAGAAAGCATAGGGTCATATATGTATTGGTTCTCACTCACCTTGTTATCATCTGACTCATACATAAGATGTTTAGCCTCAGACAGAATAATAATAATAATAATATTCCGCATTTATATAGCGCTTAATACATCGGAACGACGTCTCTAAGCGCTTTACAGACATATTATTACCCCGGTCATCGGATCCTTGCATGCCCGCATACAATGTATGCACCTTCTCCACTCCCTGGGGAGCATTCCAACAAGAGTTCCAAGACTCAATTGCTAGGCATACTACATAATTATAGGCTTTCACATCCTACCGGGTACCCATTTAACACCTGGGTGGAGAGTGGCAAAGTGTGGATTAACGCCTTGCCAAAGGACGCTAGGCCATGGTGGGATTCGAACACACGACCCTCTGATTACAAGGCGAGAGTCAGAACCGCTACACCACAACGCTTCCACAGAATGGGGTCATAATGGTTCTTACCATATTTTCATCTAACTCATGCATAAGAAAGCATAGGGTCATATATGTATTGGTTCTCACTCACCTTATTATCATCTGACTCGTACATAAGATGTTTAGCCTCTGATAGAATGGGGTCGTAATGAGTTGGCATGATCCAGTCCCCGACCTCCTCATGGTTTAGTCTGTTGTCGCCATCTTTGTCTCTATATTCCCCGAACCCTTTGCGTTCTGCCTCTACAAAATCAGGAATCTCGCCTTGACCGTCCCAAAGGTCATCTGTCAAAGGTCAAGAATGAACAATGGTTGTGCATGATCATCTCTGACTGTGCTGCAATGATGTATTAACTCCATCCATTTTATGCATTTTCGAGATTGCAAAACCTGTATTTAGCACTTTATTCTATTAATTGAAATGTACATATGTATTCATTTTGTTATGAGGAATTAAATAAAACAGATAATTGGGCGATTCAATGAAGTGTTTTATATCAGACCCTCTTTAAGAGGGACCATGCTGGATTAACTGCCTCTGCTTTGCGCTTCATAAGAAAGGTATCAAATGCTCAAGTTATCATTGCTTGAATAGTCCATAAAGTGAAGAAAAATTGGGGGAGTGAAAATGGGGGTCAGTTGTAAAAAAAAGAATAAAGAAGAAGAAGTTATTTTTTGGATTTGAAGCCCACCAGGGCAGTGGGAAAATAAGTTGTAATCAACATAGCAAAAACTTTGAAATAAAGTATTGAAAATTTGAGCAAGCAAAGGAAGTGACCTAATAATCTAACATTTCTTATATTCTGTCATATCTGGCATGTGACTAAATCACACTGAGCATCATTCATAGATTATTTGGTGAAATTTACGATGAAATTACATTTCAATAGACAAATTTATAACATGTTATGGTGTTTTCAGCCCCCTTCCCATCAGTATACCCAAGGTAATTAATTACCTTGCTAGACCCTTATCATTAAATTTTCAGTCACATTTACTCATCAAATTTTAACTAACTCAGAGATCTTTCATAGCTCCCTGCCAATCTTTCAGTTCTATTTTACTACATTTATGATCGTTTAAGACTTCACTAAAATTGATAGGAAAGAAGTACTTACTAATATACTCATCAATGTCCACAAAACCATCACCATTCTTATCCATATCCTCCACGGTCTCATCAATAGCAATATTCTTCATATGCGGTTTCTCCCGGGGCCACTCAAATGCCATGTACTCATCCTTATCTAGAGCCTCGTCTTTGTTCTGGTCAGCTACAGCCCAACGAGCTTTGTCCTGTCGTACTTTCTTCCGGAAGTCAAGGGTTTTATCTTCTTGCATTGTAATCAGTTTCTCCACTAAAATTTTTTTAAAGGGAAAAGCGATCTTGTCACTAATTATTAATAATAATGCATACAGCACCTTTTCATAAGTTACAAGTCACAATGAAACACAAATAAGAAGTTTTCATCATCAACATCTTCATTTGTGGACTGGTGGGGCTTCAGTTGTAATCAAATTTTTCATCGTAATCAGTTTCTCCACTAAAATGAAAAGTGATGAGGGAAACTGAAGAAGACTTGCCATTATCATCATCTTAGATAAGATAAATCTATTCATTTTCTGTTTCACAAAACACAATCAAAATAGTAATGGTGAAATAATCTTCATTGGTTCACTAATTGGCGTTATGATTTTTATTGATATTTCAATTATAATTTGTTTATACAAAGTGCATTAAATTTTTTCTTATAAATACAGCACAATCAATTACAGATATAGATTAAAAGCTTGTGTCTTTTTCCTTGCCTACATGCAATTTAAAATTAGAAATTTGACGTGTCCAAAGGACACAGATGCCCCCGCTTAACACGATCAGAAATTAATTCAATATGATTGAACTTAATATCGTGCAGAAACCAATATGCATATATAATGAACAAATTTAGACCTTTGAACCAACTCACATATATAATGAGCTGTGACCTTTGACCTGCGGACTCCAAATTCAAACTTAGCCTGTATTTTGGTGTCATCTACCTACACACCAAATTGTTTAAAATCCATTAAATATTTTTCGAGTTATTGCGCGGAAACCAAGTGGGGGGACGGACGGACAGGGGTAACGCTTAATGCCCCCTCTGGACTTCGTCTGCGGGGGCATAAAAACCCATTATCCCCTGAAGGAAGTTACAAGAGGCACATGGTTGAATCCATACAGGTAGCCTTGCCCCTTCTGCCCCTCCTCCCTTTTGAAAATATTCTGAATTGAATTACAGGGGTATTAAGAATAACATGCCACAGATCACTCATTTTTATGCTATTATTCTTTAATTCTCCTCTCTCTTTTTCCTTTCCTACTTTTATCACTTCTTTAAAAATCATAGGGGAGGAGGGGGTGGTCAGTCCCCCTCCCCGTCACTGCCATTGTCCAGGGTCATGAACCCCTGAACACAAAATCACCACAAACAGACGGGTGGACAGACAGGCAGGCAGATAGACTGTTACAGAATGTTACTTACATGGCATTCCACTGTAAGTAGTAACGTTGTATTCTTCCCACGTCAAAAGGTCATCGCCATTGAGATTGTGTCCACCGAATAGCCTGTCGAGCTCTTCATATAGTACAGAATTCTATCAAGGAGAAAACATATTTTTCATCGAATGACTGAAGAAATATTCACAAATAATACTGTATACATTTGCTTCATGTTTTCTAGAGCTCAGTTAAATATTAATCAAAGGCCATCAGATCCTGACAGAAACTTATCCAGTTCTATAATGATAGATCATTTTGTAACAGCAAATTCCCTTCAAAATGATTCAAGATTATCATGAACCTGTCTTTTACTTTCATTTTACATTCAACCATAGTAATTGATTCTCTAACCAAATCTTGAATCTGAGCATTAGCATACCTAACATAAGCATTACGTGATGATAATAACCTGTTTGTATCACTGTGACTCCAGATTTCTATGTTGTTGTTGTTGTTTGTTTCCACACCCAAATGATCTTGGTATAAAAAATAAAAATAAAAACTTGGTGGAGGGGTGAAATGCATCAAATTTTGGTAACTTATTTGGGCTTTCCTTTTTTTGGGGGAGGGGAGCAAAAAAGAGAACATAATTGTGCACCCCCCTTATGAAATCCAGAATCTCTCCCCTTCTAAGCACCCTCTATAGGCTACTTACAGTTTGAATTTCAATACAAGTAATTGTGCCCCACTTTATGATATCCAGAATCCCTCTAATTGCAAAGGAGCTAAATCACACTCCTCTAAGAGTGAGATGAGGGACCACCAGTCCAGATGGAGTAAGATTTTGGTCTTTCAAGAGTGAGTTTCACCTCTTATTGAGTGAGAGTTAAAAAAGGATGCACACTTTCGCTCCAAAAAAGGTGAAAACCCACTCTTGAAAAGTTGAAACTAAAGATTAAAATCTTACTCTATCAGGACTGGTCCCTCATCTCACTCTGAAAGGAGTGTGATTAGATACCAGATTAGCTCCTTGTGTTTATAGAGTAAGCACCCTATACATACTTACAGTTTGAATTTCAATCCAAGCTCTTAGCTCTGATTCACTGATTGATCCATTGTGATTGGTGTCTAGTCGATCAAATAGCTGCCTGTAAAAACATGTCATATCAAAACCTGTATTTAATTTCGGTAAATCTCATTGACTGAATTTTTCTTTTAACATGGGAAATGTATTCAAGCCCTGATATTCCATTTCAGAGGCTCTTGACCAATCTGTCTGATGATCTGTTTACAGGCCACATGACTCAATTTTCAAGACTAAAGCATAATTCTTTTTTTCATTCATGGGTATAATAATGACTGGTTAGTTACATTTATAAACACACTTCAGTCATTAATTGGCTGCAGATGCATTTAACATGCATCATAATATGCTTAGAATTAGCCTATTAGGCCTAGACATGTGTGATTATGGTTCTCTGACACTTTGACCAACGTCATGACATCAGAAAGTCATTTACCCCCCCCCCCCCCCACAAAAATATATATACATATAAATAAATAAATAAATAAATAAATAAGTAAATAAAAAAATAAAAATGAGTGATGGTCAAGGACCCTCTTTAATTGTCTCTTTCTAACTGGTGGCAGCGGTGGGATAAAGAGAAAATTTCTTGAACCCATTTTTTTTACCAGAAAATCTGTTCACCCACCACTATTATATACTATAGTCTATAGAATTAATTGAAACTTGAACAAATGAAAGGTGCCTTACCCTAATTTTTCTTTGCTCTGTTCTGGTGTCAGGTTTGCGAATTTCTTGGCCTCCTTCTCGCCAAGGAAAGCATCATGATCATAGTCAGGATTGTGATTGCCATGTTCATCAAAATGAGATCTCTCACTCAGTTTGGTCTCTTGCCTCACTCTGCTACTTCCCTCATTGGGTTTACACACAACAGCTGACACGATGAGGGCAACAACGTAAGCTAACAAGAATTTCTTCATTGTGAATGCGATGATACGAATGGGTGAACACTTTCAAAACTTGACAAAAAGAAATCACGCTATTGCACAAAAGTTTCCAAAGTTTTGTACGGGCTTTTCTGAGAGTTGGAAATTTCTCTACCTCTTGCACGGAAAACTCCACGTTAAATTTCTCTGAAATGAAGAATTCTACCGAGATCACTGTCAAATTTATGTGTCGGCATCCGGGGGGTGACTCTGGCCCTAAGCTGACGTGGCGGTGTAGAAATGTCTGGTGTTGGTGGGGTACAGGTGCACAAGCAGCTGATCATTGATTGACCAATCAAAACGCGGTTCCAAGGGGCTTGCCAAAATCGACCAATTGCCGATCGCCTTTTAAACGACACTTCGCACGACGAGAGAGTGATTTTGTTCAGTACGAGGCTGTTGATTGGATATAACCTGCCAAGTCAACAAATTTTGGCAAGTTTACCAACTTTCACTCGCTGGTATATGACACGTGGACTTAGCCAGCTGCTTCTCCACAGGAAAAATGTGCACGTGTGGGATTATTATGGTGTAGCCTTTTTATCAGGATGCTATTCCCTGTTTTAAAAAAAGGAAAAACTGATATGGGGAGAAGTTCAATTACATAACACTTCCTGTAGAAGAAGAACGATAAAGACAACGGAGATTTCTAATCATAATGATTCATAGAGCAAAATAGAGTTAGCTGTAGCTACACCGTGGAAGATTAGGGCCTATATAGCTTATCCTTATCCAATTGAATGTAATGATAAAGTTTAATTTATTTAGGGCATGCAGGGGCTAGTGCCTTTAAGCCTTCAAAATTGTGTTCAAATAAAAATATTTAAGCTGTTAGCATATGTCGTGAGCATAAATTCGACAGGGTAGATGTAAGAATGAACTTGTTTTGACAAGTAGAATGGAAAGGCCTCTTTTCACTAGAGTATTATTTCGTGTCAGCTTACAGCTATAAGTTCAGCCAGACAGAAATTTCGTTACATTACCTTATATATCTATATAAGATTTTAAGGAATGTACTCTTAATATTGATAGGTCATCCCAACCCATTCTCACTCATTTTTATATTTTAAAAAAATATATTTTTGAGGGGTCAATTTTTGTTCAGATTGTTCTCTCTCCCAAAGGTAAATGCACTGCATATGGAGATAATGCCTTCCCTTGCAGGTTATGTACACGTCAGCTTAGAGCGGGCTGAATATTCTAGAAAGTGGTAATACGGGGGTAATACTTTTTAGGTCACAGAAGAACGGGAGTCAGGGAGATGCACACAAAATAATAGGTGCGTCCCACAAAAAACGAAACCGAGATTTATCGATGATTTATCATAACTTAATCATAAATACAATAGACAAATGACCTACCATTTTAAAGCTTAGAATCTCCTCTTTCATCTGGTATTACTTAGATAATTCCTCATTCACGCATGAGTGAGCAAAAACAATTTGAAGAAAGGATACCAAAAACTCATTTGGCGGGCCGTATCTGGGTTTTCAAAAGAAAACCACATGACTAAAAGGTTCAATATCTGCTCTTTAATTTGATACCTCAATTACAGAAAATGGTCAAGAAATAACAAAGTTCTGGTTATTTGAAATAAGGCTTGAATTTAAATAATTTCATAAAATGAAGAGGTTTTACAGGCTAGCGTTCAAACTCACTCGACACTCCGTTTTGTTGACGATCATCCATGCATTAAGTCTTTTGTTACCGTGTGATAGCTTCTGTGGGAAACCGGTGAAAACATGTTTATTTAATGAAATTATGGAACTACAAGCATTGTTTCGAGGGATCATAACTTTTTACTTCGTGACCATTTTCTGTGATTAAGGTATCAAATAAAAGAGCAGATATTGAACTTTTCAGTCATGTGATTTTCTCTTTGAAATTCAGATACCCCCCGCCAAATGAGTTTTTGGTATCCTTTCTTCAAATTATTTTTGCTCACTCATACGTGAATGAGGAATTATCTAAGTAATATCAGATGAAAGAGGAGATTCTAAGCTTTACATTGGTAGGTCATTTGTCTATTTTATTTATGATTAAGTTAAGATAAATCATCGCTAAATCTCGGTTTCGTTTTTTCTGGGACGCACTGTATATGTCATTTAGATAGTTTTAATTCATTTGTATTTGGTGTCAGTAATTCAATATTGAATTGTTCCTCCTATGCACTCGTGAATAATTGCCGGCCTATAAGCATATTACGTACTGCATTCTCCATTCATAAAAACATGCAAAATGCAAACAATAACAGTTTATAAGTTACAGTAAAAAAATATACAACATTGATACCGAATGAATGGTCAGATTGCCCACTCAGACTATAGTAATTATCATCATTCTATTCTGCATGCCTATTATACAGGGTCCAAAACATATCGAGATATAAAATGATAAAACAAACATGCTGGTATTTTAAACATCTTGAACTAGCAGAATAAAGTAAAACAAAATATTTTAGATCATTGTCTAAGAATTGCTAGCTATTTTTTTACATGTCTACATATCACTCTACGATTATTTATAGCTAAGACTTATTGAAACAATGAAGTCTTTTGAATTGAAATTTAGTCTGTACGTGTAACCGTCGGAACAAAATATTAAATGAAAATAATACGACAGTAATTAAAAACCCAAACAACGAAAAAAAACACAAACATTGGGAAACTGAGTGCTGAATAAGTTGATCAACTACATGAATGAATGAATGAATGAATGAATGAGCAAGTGAATTAATGCTTTATGTATAATTTATTTATCAGTCTTTGTCAACCTGCCCGTAACGTCGAGTAATCTCTTTTTACTTCAACCTGCTACTCAAACCATATTCAGCTCACATGGTTTTGAGTCCTTTCCAGAACTTTACTCACTTTCAAGAAAAGAATACCTCTAATTTCCTCTTTTCATCCTTTCTCGTCTTTCCATTTCAATTTTCTGCCTGTATTTCCTTTCCCTTCTTCATGTCATGGTGAACAGTAAACCTTTTCCACGTTATAAACTCCACCATGCAAACCTACAAAGATCATTAGTCTTTGTCAGTATTATTTATCTATTCGATTGTCACATTGTATTCATTATATATTTGTTATTATGTGACCATGTAAATTTGTATTGATTTATGAATAAAATACAGAAACTTTTGCAAATAATCAAATGAAAGAATAATTTTTTACGGAACTTTTATAATTTCATTACATGTCAAGTCCGCTCCAGAAAGATGTTGATTTGAATCAATAGAGAAAAGTCAAACAAGCATAACACTGAAAATTACATCAAATAAAATAAGAAAGTTATGACATTCTAAATTGTTTGAATTATACAATATTCCAATTTTTACAAATTTGACAATAAAGACCAAATTGACTGAGCCATAATAATTATGTTAACACAAAAGTAAGCTCAAATTTTAAGGACAATGATGAAAAATTTGATATAATAAATTACGAAAGAAATAAGTGAGTGGGCGACGTCATCAGTCCCCTCATTTACGTAGGATGTGTATTTAGCTGTTTTGCGATATTAAGAAAAACTTAAAAATGACATAAGTTTTTTCTTTTACATCTGGTTTTTATGAAATCTTCAGTGCTATGCTTCTTTGATTTTTCTCTTTTTATTCAAATCAACTTGTTGTTGGGGCGGACTTGTCCTTTTAGCAGAAAATGAAACACAAAAAAGGGGGAAAGGCAGAAAGATAGATTTCAGAGAAAGGTAGAAAAAAACATAAATGAATGAAAATTAAAACTTTTCAACTTAACTATATGCTTAATTTCAATTTCGGTAAAATAATGTTGACTCCCCGTGAAGTATACCGAATTACAAAACTTTTCAACCCAACTTGATCTAGTTGATCCCGAGTAGATCGATTATTTTGAATTGTCGCCCTCTTGTGTTAAAACATATAAAGGATTGGCGCTATAATTATAGCCTCTCCGCCCCTCTAGAAAAATCCCGGTAGGAAAAAATGCCCCTTTTTCAAATATATATATATTTATATATCTTTATGGTTTGCGCCCCTCTTTTTGATAAGGGTAAGCAGGACGACCTCATTGTGACGTCATATATTTTAGTCAATTGAATTCTCGGGCTATGTATCATAGGTGTATTAAACTTATTTAAGCCAACTATTGGCCTGCTTTTCAAGGGAGCCGTCAAATTTACACTCATTAATATATACATGACATATACAGAAATAAAAAGAAAAGTGATCGAAAATGAATCATGGCAAATGAGTTGACAAGAAATCTAGAGCGAGCATATTCTTTAAAATAAAGTTTTGGAGATTTGGCATTATTTTAAGAAATAAGTGAAACTTTCAAAAGATCTTAATTTAACTTTCATCTTTGTTTATTCCCTTGCATTTTCCCTCTTTCTTTCTTCCCTTTCTCTCTGAAGTTTTCACCTCTTTTCTCACTAATCACAGGGGGGTGTCATCCCCTGGTCCATGTGACGTCACCCCTGTAATTATGATCCCTATAGCTCTTGTTCCATTCACCAATAACCAGTGAGTAAAAGAGCGTTGGTTGATTAAAGGTCAAGTCCACCCCAGAAAAATGTTGATTTGAATAAACAAAGAAAAATCAAACGAGCATAATGCAGAAAATTTGATCAAAATCGGATGTAAAATAAGAAAGTTATGATATTTTAAAGTTTCGCTTATTTTTCACAAAACATGTATATGCACAACTCAGTGACATGCTAATGAGAGAGTTGATGATGTCCATCACTCACTATTTCTTTAGTTTTTTTATTGTTTGAATTATACAATATTTCCATTTTTACCAATATGACATGAAGGACCAACTTAACTGAACCATAAAATGTTATAACAATGGTAATGCCACATGTTCAGGGAGGAATAAAACTTTGTTTCACAGGACAAAGAGGGGAAAGTTAGAATATTTTATATTTCATATAATAAACTACAAAAGAAATAGTGATCGAGTGAGTGATGTCATCAGTCCCCTCATTTGCATACTGACCATGCAGGATGTGCATATAACTTTTTTGTGAAATTAAGCGAAACTTAAAAATATCATAACTTTCTTATTTTACATCCAATTTTGATGAAATTTTCAGTGTTGTGCTCGTTGGATTTTTCTCTTTTTATTCAAATCAACTTTTTGTTGGGGTGGACTTGTCCTTTATTATCAATCGTTTCACCCCATGTCCCATTTTGGTACCATACTTATATATTTTTTATGGAGTGTAATTACTTTAACATTAAATGCAGGGCCCTATAATATTCTCCTCTTCTGTGTAAAGGTACACTGTAAAAAATGAAGTGCTAATTTAGCACTTACAGTGCTTGTATAGCGGCTGCACTACGAGTGCTGATTTTCTAGTTTAAATTTAAACTAGTAAATCAGCACTCGTAGTGCAGTCACTATACAAGCACTGTAAGTGCTAAATAAATTGTTATTGCCCCCACAAACTGGGACCGGACTGTCCGACCATCAGCCCCCCCCCCCCCCTCTAACTCTTCGCATCTCCCACCCCCATTCGCTGATTTTCACATCTACCCTGCTTCCACCCTCGGCAAAGCCCAAGGCTAAGCTTTATTTTTTTCATAGCTTAAAATAACCCCTAACCCTAAACGTGCCAGGTAAAAAGGGCAGAGGTAAAATGGCAGAGGTAATAATGGCAAAGGTAAAAATTGCAGAGGTAAAAATGGCACAGGTAAAAATGGCAGGCTACATATACAAGGAAAAGAGTGAGCCTTCCCCGTCGATATCATATTGATCTTAAGTCTTGAATGGACTCTTTTAGGCTGAATATATTTAATTCGTGTTGTTATTTCTATACATCATCAAATATTTTCTTTTCAAAAAGACTTCAATTAGGTGAGTGATAAAAGCACTGCACTGTAAAAAAAAAATAGTTGAAATTACTCAATAAAATTGTGGCAAAAAATTGCCTTAATTTTTCAAGTATTTATGAGTTTGGCAGTTTTAAGTAAAATTTACTCATATTCTTTGCATCCATTTTACTCAAGAAAATTAAGTTAACTTAATTCAATTAAGTAAAACAATCACTAAAATATTTGAAAAAAATCAAATGGGGAAGTGGACTTTCGTGATTTAAAGGTCCGCTCCCCCATCGTCCCACTTTTAGTGGCATCATTTTCATCTTAGACATCTTTTATCCAAATATTAGACTTTGTGCATTGTCACTTACCTGTATTAGGTACTGACATTGATATTTAGACGCGATCGTTTCATTCTTACAAATAAAACAGTAAGAATAATATAAGCATTTTCCGAAAACCTAAAAAGAAATCAGAAATTTTCTGCGAAATGACTATTTAATGTTGCTCTTTCTTTGATTCAACAAAAGAATAAAATAGCACACCCTTATCCAAAACAATTTAAAACACAAATAGATATGACAGTTATTATAAAAAAAACATTTACTTGCTCTAATGAATATTTATGCATTATCTAAATAAGGCGTTAATTGAAAAACATAAGTGCATTCAACATGATAAGTAATAATCATCTTTGCCTAATTGAGTTAGATTTACTCAATCGAAGCAAGCTAGCAATACGTGAATTTTCTTAAATGTATATTGAACCCAAATAAATCAAATAAATCAAGTAATTAAAAAGATAAGTTAAAACTACTGAAAAAATTGAAAAATAATAACAAATTATAAATTCTACTTACATACATGAAGTGTTAACTACTGATTCAAATTTTTTTACAGTGTGATAATGGATAACAGAAAATATAACAAGAGATTCTTCAATAAAAGTAATTCTCAATTTTCACATTATAATGAATCAAAATAATTACCGAATGGATATTGACATGACACGCATAGTTGTATAGAAATTATTATTTTAATATATAACTCATATCAGCTATAGTCTAAAGTGGATGTCAGGTTTCCACACTTGTCTTTGTTGAGCTGACTGTTTACCAAGCTTATGTGGAAATTGGTAGCGAGCGAATCAGGAATTTAAATTCACTGCTTTATGTGTATGTTTCTTTACTGGGGACGCATGCGCATTGACCTGTTTTAAGAGGGGGGGGGGGTGTCACCCTGACAATTTTTTTTTTTAAATAGCAGAAATGAAATATATTGAAGGTTTGAAGAAAATCCATCACAAATTAAGAAAATTATTAGAATTTTAATTTTTCATTTGTGACGTCATATATTTATACGAGCAGCTGCCCCGTATGTTTCCGACTGACACAAATTGTCAATATCAACCAATTATTTATTGGTTAAAATCTACCAAAATTTTGGTTGGTATTGACCGTTTTTTTTATCGGTCGGGCACATATTTACTAAAACACTGGATACTAGCTTTGACCAATCATTTTATGAGTGCAAGAAAAAAATAATGGGTTATTTTACGAAAAATACCAAATATAAATTATAATGATTGTTTTCCTCTAAACTTTTGGGGAAGGCCCTCTCGTGATCCAAGAAGTATTTGAAATAATTCATGGATAATAACTGATTTGAAATAGAAATCTTAATAAAGCTGGGTAAGTTCCAAGTCTTGTCTTCCTATCAATCTGTTCACACCTTTAATATACTTTCTGAGGGAGGATCAATGACTTTTATTCATTTATCTATTTTCAATCTTCTGTTTCTGTTTATGGTAACTCCCGTAGGAACTCGGCTGGACAGCATTTTTTGCTGGTAAACGCCAAGCTGGTATATAACCAATTACCTAGGAAACATTTTACGTCTTGGTTAATCAGTCATAGTGGCTGACTTTATATAGACGGCAGCTATCACCCTCGGGCCAATTTGTCAAAGTGGAGACAATGGCAGAGTGGGGATTCGAACTCACAACCTTGCGATTATGAGTCCAATGCTCTAACCACTGGACCACATGACCCATTTTTGCCGAGTAATTAAAGACATTGTGGCTGACTAGACTGACAAGCCAAGGAATCATTTTAATTATCATTACTGAACTATATATCTACCTCCCTCCAAAATGACAAGTAGCATTCATGCAGACAAACTAAGACAAAAATAAAGATATCAATAAAAAATAATGAGCATCACAGCTTCAATGTCAACCAGGGTCTTCCCCTTTTATCGCGTTGTATCAAATGATAATACATGCTAAGGTTAAGCAACCCGTCCCTGGATTGCCGCTCGGTCTATCAGCTAAATGCGATCTTTATTGGATATCATATTTCATTCATCTTAGATCTAGTGGTAATGTCCCAGGGACATAGCAATGAACAATAACCCATTTTATGGCCCTGGAAACGATTTTGAAATATGGGGTGCTGGTTTGTTAAAAAGCCCCAAAATAGTTTTCACTCCAAAATGAAGGGCATTTGTTCAAAAGGGGAAAAATGACCCAAAACAAATTTATTCCATCTAAATGAAGTTCATTTAGGTCAAAGAAAAATTGTCAACCTAATTTCCAAGGGGTGCTGCTTATGGTGTATAAAATACCTAACAGCACCCCCGCTTCCAAAGGTTATTATGATCATCAAGGCGTTTATATTCAATATCATATTGGATGCAGTGGTAAGGGTCCAGGGTCTTCTTTTATTTTAAAAAATCCGAACCAGACTCTCGACCGACCCCGAATTGGCTTACCAGGCAAAACACGATTATTATTGATATTGATAAGTTACAAATTCAGTGCCTAGCCCTGCATAGAATGCGTGTTTATTGTCATTCAAATATTTAAAAATGAATAATACAGACGACATACAAAATAAGGACAAAATATATAACCAAAATCGTTTGTCACAATTTTAACGTCTCTATGTTTTTCCCCGCCCCCAAAACCCTCTCTGTCTCTCCACCTCTCTCATGTCTACTCCTATACTCTTTCTCCTTTTTTAGTCCAGTATATGAAAAGCTCCACACCTGGAAAAGTCAAGTTATTTACGAATTCGGTGGAGGTGTACCGTGAGGGCGTTTAAAAAGAAATCAAAGGACAGATATTTTTTTCATTCAATTTATCAGAAGCAAAATGAAACTGCATCGTTCTCTTTTTTTTTATAACATTCCTTTCTGTCTGGCTGGTTATCTTTGATCCAAAGCTTTGCCAGCCAGGTTTACCGTTACCGTTATAGTCCAATAGACAGCTCCATACATGACCTGGAAAAGTTGTTAAGGGTAAGGTCTTTGGGTCGATTTGTGTTCTGATTATGAATTTCTCTCACAAACCTTAGAATAATGGTATTCTTTTTTGTTTCAGTCTTTCTGGTTTAAGATTTGTAGCATATTGCATAAATGCTAATTACATGATTATGCTAATTAAAAAAAAATTGCCCATGGTTGCCAAGGTGACAACTAAGCTAAATTTATTTCAAAACTCATCTAGAATTAACACAAATCAACCAAAAGACCTTGCCCTTAACAACTTCTCTTGGTCATGACTTGTACATGTGATATGAGGATATTACCCCCATGAGATTTGCTGTCCTAAAGACAGCAAAAGCAAGTCCTCTTGTGAAGAGAGTGAGTACGCAAAACGGGAACATTGTATGTAAGCTCACGGATGACAGTTACAAGACGATCGCTTCTCCGGACGATCTCTTCGATATTGGCTTGGACACTATCAACTACCAAAACTTCAAGCTACATTATATGGAGTAATAACTTGACTAGCCTGCATATGTCTGATAAATATGTCTGATAAATATGAATAATGGATGATACAAATATTTCTTACGAGTTATTACCATGTAATATTGACAAAGTCCTAAATTTTGAGACATCCCTATCTTTGAAATTAACCCACATAAATATACGCTCTTTAGTGAAAAATATTGATAACCTTAGACTGTTGTATGAAGATAGTATGAATACTAAATTTGATATAATTGGCTTATCAGAAGTCTGGAATGCGTCTAATACCTCTGTTTTAAATTTACAAGGGTATACTCTTGAAGTAGATGGTCGCAAGGATGATTTGAGAGGAGGAGGAGTCGGAGCCTATATTAAATCAAATTTGAAATATACTCGCTTAAGTTATGACATTGCCCATGCAGAATCTCTGTGGTTACAAGTTAATATTACTGATGAGCTAAAGATAATCATAGCCGTGATATATAGAAAACCAAATACAAATGTAAAAGACTTCCAAGATAGTCTGTTAGATATACTACAAACAATTAAAGTAGATAAACGTAAGTGTGTACTGTTAGGTGATTTTAATGTGAATATTTTAAGTATAGAAGACATAGCTGATGACTTCACTTCTTCTCTACAATGTGTGGGTTTAGAACAATTAATAAAATCACCGACAAGAGTAACCAAGGACTCTTCAACTTTAATAGATCACATTTATTCAAATGTTGATACTGTTGAAACTCATTCAGGGGTCATACATACTGATATCTCTGACCATTTTCCAGTGTTTGTAGTATTCAAGAACATGGCCAAGTTATGTTCAAATCAAAAGAAAATTACCTATCGATGCTACAGAAAATTCAATATTGAACAGTTTAAAGAAGACCTTTCTGTCTTCAACTGGGAAGAGGTATTAAACTGCCATGATGTAAATATTGCATACTCTACGTTTTGCAAGTCTTTCTCATATATATGTAACAAACATGCACCTATGAAAACTAAACAAATTGGAAAAAAGAAAGATATTAAAAAGAAGGTCTGGATAACTACAGGAATAATTAAATCAATACGTGTTAAACAGAAGTTATATGCAAAAGTCCTAAAGACAAACTACAATGAAGATATTGTGAAGAAATATAAAAAATATAGAAACTTGCTCACTACGATTTTAAAGAATGCAAAACGTACTTATTACACCAATTTACTATATGAAAACCGATGTAACACGAGTAAGACATGGGAAATCATTAATGAATTATTGGTTGGAAACAAAAAAAAATTCAAGGGTTGTTGAAGTAGACAGGCTTATCAAAAAGGTCAATGGAGACAATAACCTCATTACATCTATAAATGATATTGTCAATGAATTCAATAACTACTTTGTAAATATTGGTCCGAATCTAGCAGATACTTTGCCAAATGAAAATGTGTCACATAGACGTTACTTAGGGGCAAGAGTTAACAATTCTTTATTTTGGAAACCTGTGACTGAGGATGAGGTTTTTAATCATCTTGTAACTCTAGATGAAAAGAAAGCTTGTGGTCATGATAATTTACCAGCACGATTGTTAAGAGATAGTGCTGTTTACATTTCAGGTGTCCTGGCATATATCTTTAATTTATCTTTAGAATGTGGGAGGGTACCAGATGAAATGAAAATAGCAAAAGTTACGCCTATCCACAAAAAGGGACCAAAAGATGAACCTGGAAACTATAGACCAATATCTGTTTTGCCAGTGCTCGGAAAGGTTTTCGAAAAAGTAGCAAACGGGCGATTAGTACAGTTTTTAGAAACAAACAATGCTTTTTACCACCACCAGTATGGTTTTCGTAAGAAGTACAGTACTAAGTTGTCATTAATAAATTTGTCCAACACTCTCTTAAAAGCAATTGATGAGAGTAAAGCTACACTTGGGATATTCATTGACTTCAAAAAAGCATTTGATACGATCAATCATAATGTCTTAATCAACAAACTCTCTCACTATGGAATACGCGGTCTCCCGCTTAAATGGTTCGAAGACTATCTTAGAGGAAGATATCAGTTTGTTCAATATGAAGAGACAGTCTCTAAGAAAATGGAAATCACATGCGGTGTTCCTCAAGGTTCGGTTCTAGGACCAACATTATTTTTACTGTATATAAACGATCTACCATCTGTTTCTAATTATTTCAATTTCAGATTATTTGCAGACGATTCTAATCTATTTCATACCTTCCCAGCTGGACAAGATGAAATTGATGTAAATGAAGTCAATATTAACATAAATAAAATACAAGAATGGTGTGTTGCAAACAAGCTTACTATCAACTCTATGAAAACGAAATTCATGTTGATTGGTAGCAGAAGGAAAAATATTAGACTAGCTGGTAAATTGGAAATAGCCGGAGAGGAGATTGAAGAGGTTAATGAAGCAACTTTTGTAGGTATAACAATAGATAAACATCTAACTTGGAAGAACCATATTCGAATAGTTAATTCATGTATACGTAAAAGAGTAGGAATTATATTTCGGTTGCGACATTTTGTACCAAAATATACATTAGTATTATTATACAAGGCATTCATAGAGCCACACATAACTTATGGAATCGAGGTGTGGGGGAGTACTTACAAGAGTAGCTTAAATTGTATATTTTACACCCAAAAAATGGCAGTACGTGCCATCACATTCAGTGAGTGGCGAGCTCATACACGTGTATTATTTCAGAATTTAAAGATCCTAAATGTATTTGAAATGCACAATTTATCTATATGTACCTTCATGCATGACCTGGGTAATAATAACTTACCTCACTCTTTAGTAGATTATTGCGATGTAATAGAGCATAGATACCCAACAAGACAAAAAGAAGGTCGACAAGTACATTTACCAAAATTACGGACTACTCAAGGACAATTCTCTCTATCTTTCTTAGGAAGTGATTACTGGAATAATGTACCATTAGCCATCAAACTAAAAGTATCCAGAAACGATTTCAGGAATTCATTACAAAATCATTTATTAAATCAATAACTTATCATATTGCTCTGTATATAACATAAAATGTTACACTCATAATTTTATTTTGTTTTTTTGTAGTTGTTGTGTTTAAAAAAAAAAAACATACTTTAAAGTTCAATATTCGCCTATATTACTAATATGTGTAGGGGCCAGGCTCGACTAGCACTTGTGCTATTTTCTGGTCCCTTTTATCAGCTCTTAACATATACATGTATGTTTCATTTCTGTAATATTTATATGCATGACATAATAATGTAATATGTAAACATCTGTAAATATGTTGTTATCGTTGGTGAATAAAAATCAAATCAAATCAAATCAAATATGGGGCTGTCCCGGGGGGGGGGGGGGAGGGCAGTCAAATGTATTGCTGTACACACGCGTGGACAAATTATTTCCAAACACCCCTTAAACGAGTTTTTCTCTGTGTGCAAAATAACCCCCTAAACAAGTTTTTCGTGGGCTTTATTTACACATTTCTGCCCCTTAACAAGTTGTCGTCAGAATATGACCCCAGTGAAAAAGCTTGGGGGAAAAATACCTTAATTAAGGCTAAACACGATTGGCTAGTCTTAAAAAAAAAAGCTTTGGAAAAAAAAACCCTAGATACGTTTGACCCTGCGATTAACCATTGACCAGTTTTTCAAAACTACCCCCGTTTTGGAAATCGGTGTGTTTGATATTCGTCCTTTGATTTCTTTTTAAAAGCCATCACGGTACATGTACTTCCACCAAATTCGTAAATACCATTGTTAGGCCGATGAAGAAATGATGAAATGCGTAACCGTGACATGCTTTTCAGGAAGATAAATAAAAGAGGACCACAATTCGCATGAAAACACCTTTTTTTCAATCCCGCCAAAAACAAAAATGTGATATTTTGTAATAATATAAACCAGACAAACAAATCGCCTGTGGAATCAACCAAATTCTTCAACCATGAATTGCATGCATTATAAATATGTTCGGGGGGGGGGGGGGTGCACTTCCATTGATGAGTGGACCCCGCGTGACCACGCAGGGCCAGGTTTCGTAAAGCATTTTTATAGAAAGTATTTTCAAAATGCACCCCTTAACACATATTGGCGTGTAAAATCAAGTAGGATCCATGCTTGACCTCCTAAACAAGTACAGCAATAGTTTAACAGTCCCAGCATTAGCAGCAATCATTCTTCTAGTTCATGCACATTTGAGAAACAGTAATTACATCAGAGAAGCAAGCAAACAAACAAACAAACAGCTTATGAGCAAGTTTCCCGGGACCACCCCCATCTCCCACAGGACCCTAAACACGTAGCGTTGGTGCAATAAAGGTACATCTTTTATAAAAGCATTTTAGTCTTTTTATACCATCGCAAATTGGACCGTAAACGCGTAGCTTTCCTAGGGAAATACTGTATTTACCCCTTTTTCATTATTTAAGCGTTTTTACTAACTCTTATAGGGCTCTTATTACGTTACTTACGTCCACTGTAAAAAAATACATAGAATAAAATTTTAACCAGTACGAGGGTAATTATGTGTCTAACCAATTTGGGGCAGTATATACCCAATGCAGGAAGCATATTGTCCAGTATGGGTTAAAAAATAAGCAGCAATTACTTTAGAATGCTTGGGCAAAAGTTTCATCACACTGCATAAAATGCCCAATGTTGGTTGGACACATAAATACCCTCATATGGAGCATTTTTACCCAACATTTTATAGAGTGTAAGAGATCCCTTTTACGTGTTACTTTGGTCACGCGTGGCATCCACTCGTCAATAGAAGTGGACCCCTGGGGTCTTCCTCTCAAACTTGACCCAAAACTAACATCGAGTCGCCAGGGAAGTTTCTCGGTGATAGGTAAAACAATAATTCGGTCTCCAAAAAGTATATAAAAAAACTTTTAAAAAAGCTTATACAAAATTACAAATGGTAAACTCTTTTTCTTTGTACACTATCCTGTCGCAATGTCAAAATTTGAAGTTGACAAATTTAATAACAAACAAGAAGCAGGAAGTTTTAACACCATTTTTTTTTTGGGTGGACTACACATTGGGAGTTCCATTGAGATTGCACAGTGCAAGTGCTTGGGTGAACCCAAACTTCAAACCAAATTTTCTCCTTATTATTTTTTTTTTCAGCTCTCACTGAATTTCTTCTCCATTCTATCAAGGACCTATCAGAGTAGGCTATTGTTGATCTCCTTTGACATCTCCATCATGGCCTTAATTTTCACCATTATCACCATCATCCTTATTTATCTCCATCTTCATCATTATAAAATCATGAACAAAATAACATTTCCATTCTGCTTCATAAAAAAATGAATATATTAATTTAAAGAATTTTATTCCGGGGTTGTCATTTTTTTCAAGCAATCTGCTTATAATGACAATCCTTCTCCTGCAAACAAATGTAAAATTTTCTTTGTTAGTAGTAGATCATATTTGTTTAGAATGAATTTTTTATTTTGGATTTTTTTTTTCTTTAGGATTCATACCAAAATCAATTACCGATATATTATGTTTGTTACGTAATGAAAATTGTATTGTATACGAATGAATGTTATGAATGCAGAAGAAAAAAAATCAAATCAAATCAAATTTATATATAATTTGAAGGCTATATAGATGCTAAACGTTTGTTCAAGCACTTTATAAAGCACCCAAAATTAAGATTGTGCGACTTATTATTAGTTTTGGGGTGGAACTTGGAAGTGCACATTATGCTTGAACCAGGGAGTTATTAGGAAGGAGCTGTAATTCTTGTAATTTATTCAAAACGCATCCATAATGTCTTTAAGCGTATAGGCTATAACAATGAGGTTTTACACCGTTTACCGTTCTTCTACTGAGGTGATTTATGTCCAATATCAGTAAGGTATATAAAGAAGTAATATTGGTTGAATTGCATTGGTTAAATCCCAAACTTGTCTTTGTTGAGCTGACTGTTTGCCAAGCTGAAAATGGGTAGCCAATCAGGAATTCAGATTTACTGCTTGTGGATGTTTCTTTCTTGTGGACGCACGCGCATTGACATGTTTTAAGGGGGGGGGTGTCACCCTGACAAAAAAGCTTTTAGAAATAGCATGAATAAAATATATTGAAGGTTTGAGGAACTCCATCAGAAATTAAGAAAATTATTATAATTTTTATTTTTCATTTGTAACGTCATATACGTGCAGCTGCCTCGTACTCATGGTATACTTGTCATTTGTCAATTCAAGTTGGTTCATATAGGCCTATACCTGGCGCACATTGCGGAAAGCTTTTCTACTTATAAAATATGGTCAATATGACTGATCGACGGGAAAGGCTCACTCTTTTCCTTGTCTATGTATAGCAGGCATTCATTACCTCTGCCACTTTTACCTCTGCCATTTTTACCTCCGTCATTTTACCTCTGCCATTATCACCTCTGCCATTTTTACCTCTGCCATTATTACCTCTACCATGCATTGTTACCTTTACCATTTTTACCTCTGCCATTATTACCTCTGCCATTTTTACCTCTGCCAGTATATACCTCTGCCATTTTACCTCTGCCATTTTTACCTCTGCCATTATCACCTCTGCCATTTTACCTCTGCCATTACTACCTCTGCCATTTTACCTCTGCCATTTGAACCTCTGCCATTATCACCTCTGCCATTTTTACCTCTGCAATTTTTACCTCCGCCTATTTTACCTCTGCAATTTTTACCTCTGCCATTTTTACCTCTACCTTTATTACCTCTGCCATTTTTTCTCTGCCATTATTACCTCTGCCAGTGGCGTACCGTGGGTCACTGCATGGGGGGCACCAGAAAAAAAAAATTTAGTCACTTAGTGAGCGCGCGAAGTGTGATCAGTTGCCTGGTATACTGACCTAATAGAGACATTTTATAAGGACAATGCCATTAAACGGATATGTATCTCACTGATCAAATAATGCGAGCGCGAAGCGCGAGCTGAAATTTTTTTATATTCAGACCTAAAAAGGGACATTATAATCACATTTTTGTAATCATGATACGTACCTGTCTTGCTTAACAATGCGAGTGCGAAGCGCGAGCTGAAATTTGTGTATATATTGACCCCAAACAGGGAGATTTTAAGGACTACATAGGAATCCATTAAGAATATAAATATCTCACCATAGTCATGTAATGCGAGTGCCAAGCGCTTGCTGTTAGAATTACATCTAAACACATAAAGCAGTTTTTTTAGTCATTGTAATCATGATTATCATTCGCATCTCACTAATCAAATATTGCGAGCGCGAAGCGCGAGCTGAAAATTTAGATAATTCAGAACTGAAGTGGGGCATTCTAAGGCTTGTTTGTAAGAATTCACTAGGACCATACGTATTTCATTAACCAAATGATGCGAGCGCGAAGCGAGAGCTGAAAAATGTTTATATTCAGATTGAAAGGGGACATTTTAAGGACTGATTTTAGGAATTCATGGAGAGCAGACATATCTCACCAATCCACTAATGCGAACGTAATCACGGACAGGAAATGTTTTTATGAAGACCTTAACATGGGGCAATCACTTTAAGAAGTCATGAAAAAGAAGCATATATGTCATTACATAAAACAAACTCGAAGTGCGTGGAAATATAATTGGCGTATATTGACTTGAAAACGGGAGGTTTTAGTACAACAGGATTATATCATAAAGTTATGATAAAAATGTTTCTTATTTAATGTAACGTATACAATATAACATTATATGAATAACAATTTATTATTTCCCACTACGTTTCTCTTCCTTTCTCCCTCTTTTTCCCCGTTTTTTTTGTCAGCCGATGGGGGGGGGGGGGGGGCACGTGCCCCCCGTGCCCCCCCCCCCCCGTAGTTACGCCATCGACCTCTGCACTTAATTTTTACCTCTGCCATTATCACCTCTGCCACCATTCACCCATTAGCTCGATGATCTAACCCCCTTCAAATAGAGTTTCGCTCTCATTTTTTTTTGATGCACCCCGCCCCCCCTCCCCCACCCATCGTCTTGATCCCCTGATCTGATCTGGTAGGCGATGTGACCGCCCTCCGTATAAATCACAACTATTTTGTGGGTTTTTTCCATTAGAGTCAGGTCCAGATTTTTAAAAATGTGCTCAGAAAAAGTTCTATCAATCGTATGAAGGTAATTCAGGAAGGCTGAATCCAAAAATGATGTTTGCCAAACTTGATTCTGACGTTTTCATCCTCAAATCGGCAAAAAAAAAATTGCAGTATTTTGAATGCGGTTTCCCCTATTAAACGATTTCTATGGGTGATTATGCTTCAGAAATTATGGTCTATGCTATATTTTTTATACCCAGGGTGGCAAACATATAAAACTTCCGATTGATTCGTCAGCCATCGTTAATTCCAAGATGGCTGCCATGATTCACAGCTGTTGATTAATAAATAATATGATAAAATGTTTGACAATTTTTGGGCGATGCTGGCAAAATCAAGTTATGATAACTTTAACTTGTTCGCCGCTTTTCCTCGCCACCATAGCAGAAGCAAGACATAGAACTGATGTCGCTCTTCCGACGGCAGCAATCGGACTTTGGCGTCGGCCAAGATGTTAAGTTTTTGAAATGTCAAAACTCTTAGGGTATAAGCATCTATTTTATGAAACTAAGGGTTAAACAAAATGTATTGAGACAGGTTATAGTTTGCACTTTTTTCTAACTATGAACAAGATGGTCGTTAAAAATAATTAACTGGTGTGAGCGCGAACGATGGCCTTTGGTAGATTTTTAGTATGTTATGCCTGACATCATATATAGTACCAGAAAAAGTTGACAAACATTTATTTTTTGTTGCAGGTTTTGGGGGTCAAAAGAGAGCAAAAACGGCTGTAGAATGGCGGCCATATTGTTTTTGCCATTTTGAGGATTTTAACATAAAATTCAAGTTTGGCAAACAGCATATTTGGACTCAGCACCCTCAAATTATGTTTAAACATTTCTTTATATTAAGCATTAACACGATTTGCCTAAAGCAATCTACTTTTCTCGAATCTAGACCTGACTACATGAAATTTCATTTATGATGTTGATTTTTTGTAGAGGATGGACACGTAAATTGGAAGGGTGCCAATTCATATTAATTGATTGTGTACCAGGCGTGGATTTCAAACTACGGTACAGCAAATTTCTTACATATGCTCGCATGCAAACCCCATGTCTCTGACGTCATTTGGAAATTGCGAAAAAGTCAAACGCAAATTTCGAATCCTTTACAATCTGACCATCTAACGCACAACGAATCTCAAATCGTGCGATGTAAACACAACACACGTGAGTATAGGTAATTTAGCGCCACGTTTCTGCGACGAGAACAGACAATACAATTTGAAGTTGTAACTTGTACCCCAAACACCGACCAAAATCTAATTATTTCGAGAAGAAATGGAAGAAGATTTTGCCGTAGATAATACAACGAAACTCAAAGCATATACGTGGTGTCAAGAATATCTTGGAGGCGTATGGAAGCAGATTGATTTGGAGGAGTTTCACATCCGTGATTTGAGGTGAGTATTTTTTTTCCATTCAAAATTTCAATATGTGCAAAACGAAGCGGCGCGCGCACGGGGAGGGGTCGGGGTATTGCAACAGACGACTGGCGGCTGCTCATGCTGCTAGCTGCACGCTGCTGGCTGACTTAAGCTGCTGCTTTAGCCATGACAGCACTTGTTCACTGCAACCACCCTGCCTGTGCTGTGGGAAATCTACAGGTAGATTTGTGCCTATTTTTCTTCTTACTACCTCCATGGCCAGATCTAAGCCATGGCAATGGCAATGCAGTAGTACACAGTCACAGCAGTACTCCACAGCTCCAGTACAGTAGCCTTGACACTGTGACAGGACTCCATGTCTGATATTTTTTAATATTTTGACATATTTCTTCATCATTCATGGAGCCTTGAAACTCTTTCCATCATGTCCATACAATACATAACTTAAGGCGAGACCGGCTATTCATATCCATATTTACAGGGTGAAATCAGTTTATAACTCAAAAAGTGTGAATTTTATTGATCTTTGAAGTTTGAGTTTGAACCTTCAAACGCCTAGGCTAAGGCCCTTAGGGTGTGTTTATGCTTCCATTGCGAGGACGGAATCAGCGTTTTCAAACGTCGATTCAAAACGCCGATCGTGAACGTGATTCTGGGAGTGCTGTTTATGCTTAACTTTTCAGAGGCGAAATCACAATCTCCAGCTGGCTTCGCATCGTAATTTTCGTTGAGCAGGAAAGCGATGTCAAATTTGGCGCGCCCTTTATCGAAAGTTTTTTTTCCCGAGTGTTGTTATAGGGAAGGTACGTCGACTGTTATATAAACATCGAACAATTTCCGATATTTTAGTCATTGCATGGAGCTTCTTGATATAGCCATATAATTTTCACCATGGTGAGGATAATAGTAAGAAAAAATAAAGAATATTAAGTATAGGCCCTACAAAATAATAAAATATCAATTTGTTTATGCTACTGGGGCATCTGGAGATGTCTCCTCATTATAACTCATGTTCCAGGTTTTTTGGTGTAAATCCCTACGTTCATCGTAATGACAAATTGGAAGAGTAATACTAGTAATAGCACAACACATGCAAAACAAGGGAGATGAGAGGTAATTCCGTGGAGGTAACATGCGACCATGGAGCAATGCGATTGTATTTGCCGCGGATTTTCATCTCACCGGAAGCATGTACCAAATGACGTAATTTAAACACGTTTACGATCGTGGTTCTGTTTATACTTCCCCAGAAAGCCTGATTCTGGTCAAACGACGTTTACAAACGCACCTTTTTGTCTCACCTGCATAGCAGAGTGAGACTATAGGCGCCGCTTTTCCGACGGCGACGGCGGCGGCGACGTCAACACCAAATCTTAACCTGAGGTTAAGTTTTTGAAATGACAGCATAACTTAGAAAGTATATGGACCTAGTTCATGAAACTTATACATAAGGTTAATCAAGTATCACTAAACATCCTGCATGAGTTTCACGTCACATGACCAAGGTCAAAGGTCATTTAGGGTCAATGAACTTTGGCCGAATTGGGGGTATCTGTTGAATTACCATCATAACTTTGAAAGTTTATGGATCTGATTCATGAAACTTGGACATAATAGTAATCAAGTATTACTGAACATCCTGTGCAAGTTTCAGGTCACATGATCAAGGTCAAAGGTCATTTAGGGTCAATGAACTTTGGCCAAATTGGGGTATTTGTTGAATTACAGCCATAAATTTGAAAGTGTGTTGGTCTAGTTCATAAAACTTGGACATAATAGTAATCAAGTATCACTGAACATCCTGTGCGAGTTTCAGGTCACATGATCAAGGTCAAAGGTCATGTAAGGTCAAAGAACTTTGGCCACGTTGGAGGTATTTGTTGAATTGCCATCATATCTCTATAAGTGTATTGGTCTAGTTCATAAAACGTGGAAATAAGAGTAACCAAGTATCACTGAACATCTTGTGCGAGTTATAGTAGTTTTCAAAATCAGCACTGCTGCTATATTGAATCGCGTGATGCAGGTGAGACGGCCAGAGGCATTCCACTTGTTGTGAGTTTACGATCGGCGTTTTGAAACGGCGTTTAAATGAAAGTAAGCATGGACGCAACCGTGTTTTGGACTAATCACGTTTGGAAACGCTGATTCTGGCCTGAAAAGTGGAAGCATAAACACGGCCTAATGCGTATGAAGGGATAACAATTATTTCACCATGAATGGCAAAAATTAGAGGTTTCTTATCAGACCGATCTCGTGTAGATCCCTTGATCCGTTTGTCAACAAAGCAAATACAATAGGCCTGACCCTTGAACCGCTTCGTTATGAGGTACCATCGATTAGCAATGTTACAAAATGCCGTTTTGAAGAACAAGTTATAGCTAAAAATTATAGTTAAACAGATACTAAAATTTAATACGTGATTATAAATAATTATTATTATAATAATTCTTTCGTTACTAACGGGTAACGGCGTCACATGGATGTAATTAATCCCCCGTTCCTTTGGACAATTTTTATCTCTGCAAATTATTTTTTGCTGACTCCCGATGTAGTTCATTTTTCCCTGATCGTACCAGATCTGAAAGTTTGTCAATTCGTAGCAACAACGGCATAGTGGAAACTTACATGTAAGTGACATGTTAAAGTTTTGCTTAATAATAATATTTTCAGAAAACGGTTTATTTGCTGATAATGAGAATGGATGATGTCACACACTCTGTATTAACGTTTTGGATGAAGTATAGAATTTTTGCAGATTTGACAATAAAGATATAAGCATCATCATAGAATCATGGGAGATCCAAGATGCAACGATGACAATCCAATACATCCATTGATGATTCAATTAAGGTTTGTTTCACATACTGTAATGAAAAAATAACGATATTTCAGATTTATTTTCGTATAAAATACAAAAGAAATAGTGACTGGGTGACATCTTCCTATGGATCATTTGATTAATTCAAATGTAAAAATTATTGTGAAAATAAGTGCAATTTCTGATCCGATTTGGATGAGATTTATTGCTTTATAACTTGTTTAATTTCTTCTGTTTTAATCTAAATTTACTTTGATGTTCTCCAAGCACCTATTGTTCTGGTTGCCTATCCCATTGTCATTTGGAGCTGCATTGTACATGTATGATATTGATTTCATATTGTATGTCGGGACCCAAGATATAGGCCTATGTACAATGTCAACACTGAAATTGAATTGATTCCAGCTTATGGTGATTGTGTAATCCACACAAGTTCAGCCAACGTTCTCGCTACCACGCGTCACGGTTGGCGGGCGCCGACAACCCTGAAAATTTTCAGGGCAAATCCGCCAACCGTGAACTTCCCCGACAACCGTGGCCGACAACTGTAAAACAGGCCTAGATCCACACAAAAAACTGAATAATATATTTAAAATAAAAACAATCTGCTTTTCAGATCCTAAAATAAACTTGTCGATTATTTCTTCCACGATTTCTTCCCGGGATTTCTTTGCTTCGCTACTATGCTGTATACGATACGACCTCGACTCGAGGCCCAATTTAACTCTCTCTCTCTTATGTGGGAAGTGCGAAGATGTTTACCTCGCATTTGCGTATCGCATTGCTCTCATTATTTACGTCTTTAAAATGGTAGTAAAATACGCTCAAAAATAAAGTGAGAAGAGAGGGGTACCGTGGGTTACTGGGTTGGGCAATGTAATTTAGATGTTACGAATTTCAGTTGATATTGTCATTTATTTTGTCAAAAGTAAAGTGTGTCAAAAAATAATATAAAAATTCGATCGAAATTTAGTTTCATCTCGTCCCAGGCCCCAGCCTTATTATAGCTACATCTACATGAATTCATTGAATGCATTTCTGATGACACTGCCGTAGAACGAATTGAGAAAATTATTAAAAGATCACGTTAATAATGACAAAGCCACAGCCACATGAATGGATTGATATTATGTCCAACTCATTTACTCACAGCAAAATGATTATTCACATTTATATTCCAATTTTACTCCATAATTTCCAAAGTCTTGATCTCTACATCGATCTTTTGAAAGTGTTGATTAATTTCGCGACGGTGTGTCTACCAAGTTCTGTGTCACTGCACTAGCGCTCGCCATGGGCCGGCCACGTACATAATACAAATCGCACATGGCATCAAAATCTATCCGAGTCTTCCAAAATTAGATGGGATCCAAAACCGATTTGAATGTTTTTTTTTTCTTCAGATATTCATTGAATCTGTTATAATTTTCATAAGTAATAATCTATATTAATTTTATTCACGCTTTTTATCATATTACGACTCATTTTTTAATGTGAGTTATACGTACAGTGTATTTTCATTTGTATTGTTCTTTATTACTCTTTGCCTGCCAATTAGTCATTACAGTGAATGCTTCATGAATTTGTTGTACAATTGCTTAACAACTCCCGGTAACAACTACGATTTAAAATAAAATATTATTTGAAATTAATTTGTGTAAAGGAGAAAGAGAATAATGGGAGGTGGTCGTGGGCAATGTAAATGAAAATGATGGGATGTTTGTGACTTTGTGGGGGAGGGGATTGGCGAAAAGAAGTCAATGTTCGGAGCGAATTAAATTAATATTCTTTTATGGATGTGTCTACTGTGATTGTGGCTGCATAATCTTTATGGCGAGTGGAAAATCAACCCTTGGACTTGGTCGGGAGGGGTACGTGATTCAATAGATTTCAATAAAAGTACACATTCAACAAAGTGGAATTGACAATTCATTCACAGATATTCATTTCAGGGCCGCGGAAACAGGGGGGGGGGGGGGCTGGGTGGGCTTCAGCTCCCCCACTTTTTTTTCCAAAACCATGTACAAAAACAGGACCACCGGGGGCCCGTTTCATCATCATTTTTGTCCGACAAGTTGTCAGACCTGACAACTTTTCTTGATGTTGATTGGCTAAGAAGCATTGTTACTATGGTAACTGTCGGATGAAATGGGACTTGTCGGATAAAACGTCCGACAGGTCCTTACATGAAACGCTCCCCTGATTGCGTTTTTGCATGGTGGTCAGCCCCCCCCCCCCACTTTCAAGACCTTTCCGCGGCCCCTGCATTTCAAGTACGAATTATTGAAGTTGATATGTGTGAACGTTTTAGAGGATATGTATTTCGTTTGCCCACGCCCACATGAGTCGCTAGTATAATTTGAATATCGCTGGATGAATTTTTCAATTTCACTTATGTCGTTATATATGTTTTATATCGGAATTGTGTTTTATATATAGAGTTATCTTTACAACGTCGTTAGCCTAATTACTGCGAGTGGATTATATTTATGAAATGAGTTGGAATGTGAACGAGACCCCCAAAGCCGATGGCACGTGATCTAATTAGTATTCACTTTCTGGGTTGAGCCAATCATTGTGCTTGAAAACGGGTTTCCCCGAATTCCCGCCCTTGGAATGACTGTGTACCATGTGCGTAACCTGTTAACCTGTTGTATGAATGCGAATCAGCTGGTTTCGTGACCTCAAATATTCTTCATGTTGTTTACGCTGGATGGGGGCTATAAAAAGATCTTTCTGACTCTTTTTTTTTTTCAATTTTAATAATCTGTTCGTGAATTTCTGTAACTTGAAAACTGATGCAATTTATTGAATCACGTACCTCGATCTTCCCACTCATGGTGCAAGAAAATATTTAAAAAAATTTAAAATCGCCAAAATATACATGTAAAGAAAGATTATTCAGCCGTCATCAGACTCATCATCAGTAGTAGTATAGACATGTCTATAAATATGCATTCGCTTCGAATATTGACTTCTTCACCAATCCCACACACACGTACGATCTCAACATCCCCTTGTCATTGTCCACGCCACGACCCCTCCCCTTTCGCGCTCCCCCTTCGACCATCCTAGCTACAACCCCCCCCCCCTCTTCCTCTCTTTCACACACGCTGTATTTGTAGGCCTACATAGTGCATTATTTAAAAATACAAATCTGCTTTCCTGTCAATTAAGCTTTACTTTCAAAACATTTTAAATCGCAATTAATTATAATAAGAACAAAATCGTAATATTAAAGTATGATGAATGACTAAAAATATTTCTCCCGCTCGTGATGGACACATTCATTATTTTATAGGCGAGTATAGAACAATACAAATGAACATATAGGAATAATTGACAGTGAGTATAAATCTACTTTCCTGTCAATTAAGCTTTACTTTTAAAACATTTTAAATCGCAATTAATTATAATAGGAACAAAATCGTAATATTAAAGTATGATGAATGACTAAAAATATTTCTCCCGCTCGTGATGGACACATTCATTATTTTATAGGCGAGTATAGAACAATACAAATGAACATAGCAATAATTGACAGTGATAAACGAATCTTGATTGGATATTATTAGTATAAACATCATCAGCAGAAGTCTTAATTATGAGAGTCATAGTTTCAGTGAGTATCTGAAAACAAAACAAACATGCAAATTATATCGTCTCATGAATACCGATGCCCATTATTTGGAAGCCTCGGAAGTTTTCTTCCGAGGCTTCCAAACAAAGTCGGAACAATCTTTGGATTGAGTAAGGGCGTGGCGCGGCGCGCATGCGGTCCGTAGATGTAGTCGGTCATTGACACACATTCACAAAATGAATCGCACTTTCTAAGGACGTAGCGATCTAGACATTGGAAAGTATGGAGTACATTATCGATGTCATTGATGTGAATAAATCTATAAACTGTAAGTATAAAATGAGATTGAATTTAAATCTTTTCTTTTGACCTTTTTCATCAGTACTTGCCTTCATGCTTCAATCGATCGCAATTCGCGCAACCGTTACGGCTGTGTGGCCGGAGAAGCATTAAATAGTCATAAAATGTGGTGCATTTAGCAGCAATCTAAGCTCGTCGATATTGATATTTTCGATAGCTACCGCGCTCCGCGAGGGAGGGGGGACACCCCCCTCCCGCGACCCTCCCCCCGTGCGTGCTTCGCACGCACCAAGGCCGCTGCGCGGCTTGCGTATCATCGCTTCGCGCCGCCAAGCGTCAGAATGAACCTGGCGAGAACGTTGAGTTCAGCATCATCCATGTTGATCACATGTATAATCACATGACTTGAGGTGGTGTCATGTGATAAGGATCTGAAATGGAAAGTCCTTATCCATATGGAGCATCACAAATTTGTGCATGAGATCTGCTAATAAACGTGAATTCATCTGGATCTGGATGGTTTGAGTGTGGCATTCCCGTACATTTTTGGCAACAATTCATAATGTCGGATGCGTACTTATGATTTATTTGGATCTTTTCCAGGAGTTATTTAAGGATTGTTGTAGCCGCTCTTACAGTATCAGGGAGTTTATTCTATTGGGGGATTGTTTTTGGATATAGAGAGCTGGTAGCATCTCGTATTTGCCCTTACATGTATATATAGTAAACAAACTTCTTTGATTTGTTGTTATCTGAGCCATGTATAAATATTAGGAACATATTGATTTTAGGAAAAGTTAGTGGTTTGCATATGATGTTTTTCAAATCTCATTGAATGAAATAAGAGGACATCACATCAACTTCCCCCCCCCCCTTGGTCCTTAACATTTTGATTATCCTACAGTAGTTGGGCAAAGGTCTTGTAGGATGGGATAAGGATCAATCACATGGAGATGCCGTGGTCTAGTGGTGAAGACTCCCGTCTTCCAATCAGAGGGATGTGGGTTCGAATCCCAGCCATGGTGTGTTTTCCTTAAGCAAGAAAGTTACCCACATTGTGCTGCACTCAACCCAAGTAAGGTGAATGTCTGAATGGGTACCTCAGACCTGCCAACCAGTACGTTTTAGCCGTATTTAGTATGTTTTTTTTTATACAAAATCGTAATTTATTGAGAAAAATCATCTACATGTATATGTGTCTCTATTTCATAAAACCTACACAAATGTGGTTATTACATGTAGATCAATGTAATTTCAGGTAACTTGTTTTTTTTTTCAATCATTTTGCAAAAACCAGGGTGAGATATACACAAGTTTCAATGGTTTTTTTTTTCATCTGCAAGAGCAGTGCACATTTTAGCTTGCATGCAGCTTGAGCGCCATGATGGGCGAGTGCGCCAAGCATTTTATTATGAAATACACTTTTTTGGGGAAAAATACAAAATATTTATCTCACACGGTAAAAATACTGATTTTTTTGTCAAAATACTGATTTTGGGGGATAAGAATACTGAAAATGCAAAATACAACTTGGCAGCTCTGGTACCTGGAGGGATTTATTCCAATATGGCGGCTCAGCTAGGGCCAGGGTAATAATATACCAAGTATCATGCGCAATTGAGTGCATACTGTAGTATCTGCGTTAAATACAAATGGACATGTCTATTATTATAAGATTCTATAGAATAACAATAATTCATAAAAAAGAAGTTAAACATCCCCCAGTGTTTATCTTGCTATCCTATTAAATAAAATCTTTCTGAGTACAGTGAATGTGACCTTTCGAAGAATTTAGTTATTATAGAAATTCCATTGCACTCAAGTGCACTGCTTTTCGTAAATTTATGTGCATTATACAGCCTTCACATGTACAATCACTTTGAAATACATTTGGTTTGCCCCTATTAATTAAATTCACAACTACAAGGTCTACAGCAGAGTTATCTTGAACTTATCAAAATTATTTCATTGTAAGGAGGGTACATTATATCAATGATACAAGCTGTACGTGTCATTGATACTTTAGACCTAGATATTCGAAAAACAATGACAATGACTCCTCTTCACAATAATTAAATGTTGATCAGAGATCAGTTTTTGTTCTTTATAAAATGTCAAAATAATTTTCAAGACCTCCATGATAACCTGTACAAATATTGTCATGTATTGAACCAACGATTGCTTTGATATACTCTCAAAGTGACTTTCAACTGTTTGCCACAGCCAAGCGGAGGGTGTGATAGATTGTTGGTCCATTGGCAGCTTCCTAAACACAGAACTTAGACATAGAACAATTGACACAAAAAGGGATTGGATTTAAGTTTGATGTTAAAATTGAAGTATTCCTGCGAACATACTTTACAATAATAGAGTTGAGATTCAAAACATGAAATATTGATAAACATTCAATACACTGTACGTAATATATTTTAAATCAATAATTGAATTAAAAAAGGATCAAATATTCAATATATATTAACTTGCATATTAAACTTGTAGAGGTGTTGTGGCTTCGTCAGGGGTTTAGGGGTTTGAATCCCTGTTGTGGCTTCGTCAGGGGTTTAGGGGTTTGAATCCCAATGCAGCAGAGGTGTTGTGGCTTCGTCAGGGGTTTAGGGGTTTGAATCCCAATGCAGCATTCACATCCTTGGGCAAGGCGTTTACATTTGCCACTCTCCACCCAGGTGTAGTACATAACTAGGCCTACATGTAAATGGGTACCAGGTAGAAAGAAATTCCTTGAATACCGGTACTTGAGCGCCCGATAAGAATAGCTGTGCTTAAGCTTAGAAACATTGTATTAAGCGCTGTATAGATGTTGCATATCAAATTATCAATAAATGCAACCATTATTGCAATTCCCCATCGATTCTTGATGCGGGATTATTGGCACATCCAAATGTAAGAAAACAGTCAGTGTTAATTAGTGCCTAAATTTCAGTCCAAAAGTTCTTTTTATAGAATCTCTGGATTTATTCAACATTGGAACCTGTTCAGGAGATCTTGTTGCTGTGGGAAACTTTGAAGTTTAACTCGTTGATGACTGTCTATTCTAGCATGGTTGGAGTCCTTTGACGATTTCCCTGACTCAACTTGACAAGCTTAGACTGGAACATCGTTCTCAAGCTCATAGAGCTTATGATGCTCCACTCATGTGTATATATATAATATGAATGATCATTATAAAAAATAATATAAATGTTATGTAATGTTGAGAATGATGTATATGTATATATGATATATATATTTATATATATGAATAAAATAAAATCAATCAATTAAATGTCATAGTTTACACTGTGTTTAGATTGGGGTTTACACCTCTACGCCTGAGCATGGCAGTATTTGTTTGTTTTTGTCACTGCAATCACGCCATTCTGGAACCTTTGACCCTATAAAGAGACAAGGTAAAAACAAGACAATCATTTGAAGATCAAGCGTCAACTTGTGAAAAGATTAAAAATCAAGTCCTTCAGATTGTGAAGAATATCCTACAGTACCATGGGCATTGGAGCAGAGGATTGTCTTTGGAATGGGGGGGGGGGGGGGGGGACGTAACAGTAAAAATAGAGTTCCCCCATGAACATAACCGTCTGCCCCAATGTACATGTACAGTACTACAAAGGTCAATCAATACAGACAATGTACATGTATCATGTTGTCACATGAAAAGGAATGTGAGTGAGAAAAAATGGGGTGAATACAGGACCACATTCAGGAGACATCATTTACCCTTTTTACACACGCTAAAATTTCCTTAACCCCGTACTATAGGTGGGGCTAAATTGCTATTTAGCCCCACCTATAGTACGGGGTTAAGCTTAGCCCACTTTCTTTTTACACAGCATTTTTGCAAAGTGGGCTAACCCCACATTTAGTACGGGATTATTTGGCCCTGCAAAAAAGCAGGGTTATCCCAGCAATTGCGGTGCTAAGAGCGATAGTACGGGGTTAAGATCGCTAGTGTAAAACGAAAGTGGGCTAAGCTTAACCCCGTACTATAGGTGGGGCTAATGGCAATTTAGCCCCACCTATAGTACGGGGTTAAGGACATTTTAGCGTGTGTAAAAAAGGCACGAGTGAACTACTTGTACTACGAATAATCGACAAAAACCACTAGTCCGGGGTTAGCGAGTTTCGTGTCTGAAAAGCAAGCATTCCTTATCCGGGGTTAGCAATAACAATTTGGCATGTGTGAAAAGGGAAAAAAATAGTACGGGGTTAAGGATAGTACGGGGTTAGCGATAGTCCGGGGCTAAGAAAATCCTGTGTAAAAAGGGTAATTAGGAATAGGAACTCAAAAAGGGTCTGGTCACCCAATACCAAAATCATTCACATCGGAATTTAGTAAGCATCTTTTCGTGCAAACTTTCACATTCATTAAAAGACAATAAAAATTGGGAATACAGGAAAGCTGCTTTTAGAGTAGCACTATACAGGTGTTGTGTGTTTTCCACCGTGGGTTTCCCCATAGATATTTTTAAAAAATGGATAGAGCTCATTGTATGCTGCCATGCACTTTACCTTGAAGCAATACGTGTATAAAAGTACTCCATTACACAATCAACAGTATATGGGGCCACACGAACATCTAAGAAACAACACGCACATGTACTGTATGCACGAGAAAAAAGTGGAAATTTGTGTGCACTTGACCTTTTGGATTACTGTTAAGTGCTTCCGGTGACCTCAAAAGAATGTGCTGTTGCTGTGTTAAGTATTTTTTATCAATCGGTGTCTTTCATTCTCCATTGTTTTGTTAACTGAATGATGAGAATAAGTGATGAAAAGATGCATTAAGGATAGTCTGCGGGCACAGACCCTGATTGAAACTTTGATCAACAAGTGGGTCTTTACACAAAGACTAGCACATGTAAAACTTGCTGTTTCAATTGATTTGATTTGAATTATCATATTTCACAAAATAGATAACAACACAATACATAATTTGATTATCATTTATAGTATGGATACATGGCAAAGTAATTCAGTAGAACAAAGAATGACGGTAGAATATACAAATGAGGGAGAGTGAGAAGGTCTTTCAGTACACAAGCCATTGTAGTCTTTGCATTCAGACCCCTTAACTCGAAAGGTTTCCACAGCAGATAACATACATTCAGGATACTTGTGTAAAAGAGAGCTCTCACTTTGGTATTCGAAGGACCCCCTATTTTCTCATACATTCACTTGTCCTTGGATATTTTTCATTTTTGTACACGATGTACAAAAACATAATTCTGAGTGGGATTTTTTCATGGTCAGCTCCCCAATTTTCAAAGCTGTCCTTTCCTAAATGTAAATGTTCAAACTATTTAGAGGTTTATCCTTCTAAGTACTAGGTTTTGCAAACTCCATTGACTTCACATCAACGTGCCTATGCCAGTATGCCCTATGGTCATACATGTTAAAGAGGGTTAAAAGACTGGAGGGAACAGCAACTCATTTCCATTTACTTCCATGTTTTGTTTTGTTCAGGAAATATGGAAGGAGGTGATAAATGGCAAACACACAGAATGATTGAATGCCCTTCGGTTTTGACATAAATGTCAACTTTGTCCTTCATTTTGTTTATTGATATTGCATCCGATACCAGGGATCTGTGACACAAAACTATACAATCGATTGTATAGTATACGTCAAAGCTGTCTTAGCGGCCACCTGCTTATAGCGGCCACTAAAAATTCCCCTGCAGGAAAATCATGTGTTGTAGACCCTGTCTATAGCGGCCACCTGTCTAACACGGCCAGCGGCCACCCATTTTGGTTCCCTCGGTCACTATCCGACCGTCTATAGCGGCCACTAAAAATGAGCTGCGCCGAAACTTTCGGCTCCAAAACTGGTTGAATATAGCGCGTGCGCTTGCTCTTGTAACTACAATAATACATGAATTCATCTTCAATCTTACCGCCATGAATACACTGTTAAAAGCGATATTTAAAGTTCCCCTAATTAGCTAAAGGCCGTTACGTAACATCTATTATACCGAAGATTTTCTATTGTTAGTTGTTTACTCAAAGTTTCGCACCTGCAACTCGCACCCATTGTTCGGGTAAGTAGGTGCGAGATGGCGTAATTAATTGACCTCATTCAGGTTGCAGCAGCCGCGTTCACTAAAATGTTAATTTCTATGTTATAAAAATCTTAATAAAAATATTTGTAAGTCAAAATGAATTTAAAAAAATATTTTTATCATGTTCCTATTATTTTTTATTTTGTTATTTTGAATTTTTTTTTGGGTGGGATAAAAAAAGTTTTTTGAACCAATTTTTGCCAGTTACGATGCTATATAAGCCGTCGCAATCCCGGACAATGGCACTTGTTCAAACTTTCGACGAATCAACGCACTCCTACAACCAGCTGTTCGATTCATCACGAGCAATTCTCATCGAAATCATCTACCAGCCTGCACGTCGCTTGTCATCAACTCGGCTTCCTAATCTTCAGTTTATACTCGGATACACTACTCCAAGAATCTGCAATGGCTCCTAACAACACCGTGATCGGGGGTCGCCATCCACTCTCTCTTGAAAAGAAAATTGAGGTCATCAAGATGCACAATCAGCAGAAGTTGAGCGCTCGATCTATTGCTCAGAGGTTAAGCACCCAAGGTCATTGATGTGGTAGAACACAGATCTCCAACATTCTCAAGAGAAAGCAAGAATGGATAGAGGAGTTTGAAAGCCACGTTCCTCTCGACAGGAAAAGAAAATTCTGCAAGACCAGCAACGATGAACTCAACGCCATCGTCTACGAGTGGTTTAAGGACTCTACAGCCCGAATGTTTCCTGTCAGCGGACCACTCCTCCAAGAGAAGGCCAAAGCTGTTGCAGCTGAGCTACAGTTACAAGACTTCAAGGCTTCAAATGGATGGCTAGAGGCTTTCCGTCGGCGACACAACATCATCTTTGGCAAGATGAACGGGGAGAGCGGAGGGGTCGACACCACTGTCGTCGAAGACTGGAAAACAAAGTTGCCTGAGCTTTGTGATGAGATGAGACCGGTCTTTTCTTCAAGGCTTTGGTCGACAGCACCCTGCACTTCAAAGGCTCTGACTGCTCCGGCGGTAAGAGATCGAAGAGTGGCTCACGTTGATGCTGTGCGCCAATGCACTTGGGGAGAAGGAGAAACGTATGATCATCTGGAAATCGATCAACCCTCGCTGTTTTGGCAGAATCGACAGGAAAAGCCTTGCAGTAGACCACCATGCAAACAAGAAGGCTTGGATGACTAGCAACTTGTTCGAGCTATACATGTAGTCTCTCAATACCAAGATGTTTAGACAGCGCCGGCACATCTTGATGCTTCTTGACAACGTCCCCTTTCATCCCCAACTGCAGCTCTCCAACATCAAACTCGTCTTCTTGCCGCCAAACACGACTTCCATCACCCAGCCCATGGACCAAGGCATAATACAGGCAACAAAGCTGAAGTTCAGGAATAGGCAGCTGAGAGGTATCCTGCAGCAGATGGAGCAAGAGCCTGGGCTGACAGCACCTGAATTACTGAAGAAGACATACGTTATACAGACTATCAACTGGGACGTTCATTCGTGGAAGGAAACCAGCCCTGAAACCATCCAGAAGTGCTTCAGGAACTGTGGTATAGGTCTGCAAGCTGGTGATGTTGAAAAGCAAGTTGAAGAGGCGGTTGATGGTATGAGCGACATATGTCAGCAAGAGCTCCAAGTTTCGCTCAACGACTTGGTGGCTTTTGATGAGAACCTAGCTACGACCGACAATGAGCAGGCTTCTACTGTCCAGGACTTCCAACGTCGTCTTCAAAACAGCCAAGATGAGGGAGAAGACAGTGATGAGGGAGAGTCTGCTATCCCAACACCCCAGCAACCCAGGATTTCCAGTCTCCGGGAAATGGCCAACAGTGTGGCAGACATCAAGGCTTTTGCTATCAGCAAGGGCATGGCCGACCTGCTGAGCCATTGTGAAGAGATGGAAGAGACAATTCATATGCACATACATACACTTGTATACCGTATACCCTTTCTTGTTATACAATACAATTGTTTAAAAAATCAAAATGGCCGCCAACCTGTCTATAGTGGCCACCTGTCTATAGTGGTTACTTTCGCTGCTTCCCTTGAGTGTCCACTATAGACAGGTTTGACTGTAGTTCATGTTTATGAATTATAAGAGACTGAATATAAGGCCAAGTAAAAAAAGAAAGTAGTTGATCATCCACGCGTGCATCTATTCTAGCTGCCGCATGCAATTTTTTACTATTGACTATTTTCAAAAATTGGCTAAAAAAAAAAAATAAATTGTGATGTTTCTCGTCCGCGCCCGCTTCCCTTTTTGATTGCAGCATCAATTTTCTTGATATTTACTATTTTTATGGCTGCTGAATAGCGAAAAAATTTCATAAGATTGGCGAGCGATTTGCTCTCATGTGCTCTGGGATCTCTCTCGCAACTTCAAAAACAATTGCAAAGTCTGATATCACCGTAACTGCAAGAAATAAAAAATTCTGATTTGGTTTTTTATTGGAATTTTGAAGATACCATTATAAATTAGGGAGAAAATAAAGTTTGCAAACTCGGAAAAGATCACAGATTTCTTCATTTTCAGTGCATTTTTGGGGACCCCGCTTCCTGAATCTGAACTAATCCGTCGCGTGCTTTGGAAATATGGACCAGATGAATAAATTTTAATGACGTAATTTGTATTTCAGTTGGGTTTTTTGGTGAGTGATAGCGCCTGTACTTCGATGTGTGTTACGGTGATTGACTGTGCATGTGACTCTGTTGGGTGAATGCATGTATGCTGGGATGATGTGAATGACTGTGCTGGCGCGACATGTGAATTTGTGAAATGAATTGAATATTCTGGCGAGTTTTCTAACGTCAGCAGGCAATGCATTGAATATTCAAAAAATAATTTCAAGTGGGTTATTCATTATCAAGATTGAAAATCATTAATGGGATTCCAGTAAGTGCCAATTCTGTTCAAATTTGATAAACTTCATTCTTCTTGAGCTATTCAATTTGATGGACAATTGTAGAAATTAGTTAGATCTTACACTAACAGTTACAAATATTGAAATAATAAACATGTGAACAATTAACAATTAATTCAATAATCATTTAACATTTGATATCAATTAAAAAAATGAATAAAAATTGAACAGTATTAAACATTAGGTAAACGAATATACAAGCAGCTGGAAACTGCGATGCGAAACCATGCCCAGAGCTAAAAAAGAGATTGGCTCTGGAAAACTGAACATGGCTCCATGGTAATAAAAATGACCCCCCAATGCATTTTTTACCCTTACATGTACATATATATAGTAATATAGAATAATGTTTAAATCATTCACTTGACATGAACGTTTTGTTTTACAACAATACAGTACCGGTATACATGTACATCAGTAATACATCAATAGATTTTTATCGCATGATACATTTTCCATAGATTTCCAATCAATTGTATATATATTATGCATATATATTATATATATATATTTCTACTCATTTATTATTAATATTGAGTATGCATTGATCACATAATTCGAGCTTGACATGGCCTGACAATCATTTGAATAAAAAATAGCAAAAAAATAGTGAGGACGTCCCTCATCACTGATGTCAAAAAACGGGCCGAGAAAATGCCTCCTTGTTTTAAAAAAAATAGTAAGATAGTAAATAGTAAGGACCTCCCTCATCACTGCTCTCAAAAAACCCGGACGATCAGCTACTATCTTATTTTAATTGGCCTAATGGTCAGTGTAATAAAATAAAACAGGGGCTGCAGAACGGTTTTCAAAGTGGGGGGGGGGGGGGCTGACCATGCAAAAATCTCAATCATATGGTCATTTTTGTCTCGCCTGCATAGCAGAGCGAGACTATAGGCGCCGCTTTTCCGACGGCGGCGGCGGCGTCAACATCAAATCTTAACCTAAGGTTAAGTTTTTGAAATGACATCATAACTTAGAAAGTATATGGACCTACATGTAGTTCATGAAACTTGGACATAAGGTTAATCAAGTATTACTGAACAACTGGGCGTTGTGGCGTGCGCCTGTAATCCAAGCTATGCGGGGAAGTTACAAATTGATGCAGAGGTTCGAGCCCTGGTCACGTCTTTCGGATGGTGACGTTAAAGGTCGGTCCCAGACGTAAATAATCATATCTGATTGATACACGTCTGACAAAACTCAAATACACACACACACACACATCCTGCCTGAGTTTCAGGTCACATGACCAAGGTCAAAGGTCATTTAGGGTCAATGAACTTAGGCCATGTTGGGAAAATTATTTTCAAAATCTTAACCGAAGGTTAAGTTTTTGAAATGACATCATAACTTAGAAAGTATATGGACCTAGTTCATGAAACTTGGGCATAAGGTTAATCAAGTATTAGTGAACATCCTGCTTGAGTTTCAGGTCACGTGACCAAGGTCAAAGGTCATTTAGGGTCAATGAACTTTGGTCAAGTTGGGGGTATTTGTTGAATTACAATCATAACTTTGAAAATTTATGGATCTAGTCCATGAAACTTGGACATAAGGTTAATCAAGTATTAGTGAACATCCTGCCTGAGTTTCAGGTCACATGACCAAGGTCAAAGGTCATTTAGGGTCAATGAACTTTGGCCAAGTTGGGGGTATTTGTTGAATTACCATCATAACTTTGAAAATTTATGGATTTAGTTCATGAAACTTGGGATATAAGAGTAATCAAGCATCACTAAACATCCCCTGTGAGTTTCAGGTCACAAAACCAAGTCAAAGGTCAGTTAAGGTCAATAAACTTAGGCCATGTTGGGGTAATTGTTGAAGTGCCATCATAACTTTATGAGTTATAAGTTTATGGTTAGAGTGAATGAAATGTGGACATGGGTGTAGTTGACAGTCTTAAGTCTCCGTTCAAATGTCATTTATGGTCAATGAACGTGGTATTATGTCATTATATGAAAGATTTTTTTGTGAATGATTATTTTATAGTAGTTTTCAAAGTTAGCACTGCTGCTATATTAAATTGCGTAATGCAGGCGAGACTGCCAGAGGCGTTCCACTTGTTACGTTTTTTTAACACGGTTTTGGAATAATAGTGGGGGCTAAAACCCCCACCCCCCCCTCCCCCCGCTTCCGCGGCCTCTGTAAAAGACAGCTCTACGATCAATTGCTAAAAGCGTTGTGTTGAAGGATTCCCGTAATACAAAGGTTTCGTACACTTGATTTTTATGAGTAATTATACATTGTAGTCAATGGAATCAATTGTAAAAAAATGTTATATGATCATCGCTTTATAGCTTTGTGTTATGGGCCCCTGTGGGCGTGTTATCACAGGAAGTATCATACTTTTAAAAACTTTTCAAACATTTAACCTAACTAAAACTCACCTTCTGAAGTCAAAACGGGGTTCCAATAAAGCCGTACTTGTAGTATGAAGCAGAGATATTATTTGTTTGCATCATTGGGGAAAATGTCTGCAGGCACATACCCTTGGAAGGTTCTTGCAATTCGCATAGTGCATAACGCAGAGTCTGAAGAAGTGAGACTAGATTCACTATGGACTTTGGCTGGCTCTACCTAGTCTGCTGTGCAAACCCTTCACTCAAGTTTAGGGTCTGAATGTGCAGCCTACTCATGCCTTGTGTACTGAAGGCCCTTTCGCTCAAGTCTTTGCGTGGAGGCACACTTGTTGATAAAAGTTCCAATCATGGTCTGATACGAATTTATTTGACACAGATAAAGAGTCTTTGGAGTCTACATGTAGTCTTCACTTTAGACCTGTAATTGGTCAAAGTGTCAAATATGAGTCTGGCTTGCAGACTAGGGAAAATAGGGAGCGTTGTATGTCTTCTTAGGTCCATGGTTGCATCACCCTTTGTCATCTTCTGACAAGTTTCCAAATTTGACTTTCCCTTGGTTTTGGTTGGCTGCTACTATGGTTACTTGGATAACATTATTTTTCAGTAACTTTATACAGTCATTGATGGCCTACATGTATATTCACAAAGGAGGTTTGTTCAGCCCAGGACAAATTTATACCACATTTTAAAACTAAATCTCCTTTGTGAATTCAGGTTGATGAGTCATATAGGCCTACATTTCATTCATTTATTGATTCCACTTTAAAAAAAAATAACATAATATACATAACAAATGTATTCGTGAACATAGTGTATCAAAGATCAAATTAAATATCTAACATAAGTATTTAAACATACGGTACACTACAAAATGTGAAAAAAGTGAGGAGCCTAAATAAAAAGCAGAGCTTGTAGAAAATTAGGCTCCCATTGGGAGAAAATATAAGTTGTTACTTTGGGCGAACAAATGTGGAAACGGAATACATATTTATTACATTGAATGTTTAACACAAAATACATGCAGGTCTTGTACAAGTATAACTGAAGAAAATGAGTAGTTTTGAACTTTTGATATTATAAATTCTTGTAAAGATACAAATTTATACTTTACAAATAGATAGGCATGCATATAGGTTAAACAAAATCAACTTTAGGTATGATAACGTTATGTTTTTAAAACCAAAATATCACAGCATTTACATTCTGTATTATAGGATTAACACCTGTTTTCTTTCAAATGAAATATCATGGTTATTATGAACCTTGAACTTGGTAAAAACTTTCCTCTGAATTACACAACTTGGCTCAATTCCTATAACAACATCCATTTTTAGTTGACTGAAAAAGGATGTTGTTATTGGCTTTGAACCATGTTGTATAATTCAGAGGTTTTGAAGGTTGCGACTCATGCACTATATCCCTTGGTTCTTATTCAATTGGTCTATAAACAGGTGGTCTACATTTCTCAGAGACAGTATAGACACATGTAGACAGATCCTTGCCATTTGATTGGTTGTTTGATATCAAACATTCAGCCTATTTTACAATGACATCAGTGCAATTTTAGATCCATTCATTGTGCAATTTAGGATCCATACAATTTTGTCCATTGCACACACGCACTGAGACCCCAGGCACCACGAGTAAAACACTCGTGTTTGCAGCACGCGTGTTGTGCAGTATGTATGTACTCGACAATCAACACTCTGAGCTTGCATTGCGGGAGTATATTTTGCATCAAAATTCATAAATTTGAAATGACAAGGATCTATTTTCAGGTGTCATATAAACCTACATTTAATAATGAATGTTTTCATTCGTGCAATGTCATATGGTAAAAGATGAAAGGCATAGCCGAGTTGAATTTCTTTCACCTCATGAAGTACATGTATTATGTCCATTGCACTCATAAACATTCATTATTTGTATATTTGGCCATTATCCATTCAGAGCTTACATGCAATCTAAATCATCGATGCAAGCCAGAAATCACATACATGTACCTCCCTCATTTTATATTCGGTACATGTATGTATGCACACATTTGTTTTGAACATTAACATGTGTGCATATGCTGTATGGAAATGAGTTAGGAAATGTCTGTCATGCAACGGAAATAAACTCAACAATCATCCCAATATCATTTTATTGATTATCTACAGGTTTTATTTTTGTTAATCGGAGGCCTTGATTGGCTAGTCTGCAGGCACAGACCCTTGGTTTTTGCAATTCTCATGGTGCATAATGCAGAGTCTGAAATAGTGAGACTATATGTAGATTCACTATGTACTGTGGCTGGCTCTTGACAGAGACATACATGTAGGCCTGTATTCTGAAGTCAGGTTTAAAGGTAAATTCTAGTTTTGGTAACGATATCAAAATGAGTTCGTACAGAATCCAATGAAATGACCACCAAAGTGTCTGTTTGTATAAATAAAACGCATGTGCCAAAGGATTCTGGAAGAAATTGTGTAATTGCTGAGAAATCAGCAAATAAGCACAGGATTCGGACGCTCAAAGCAATAATTATACACTGTCCCACGTGCGCTTATCTGTGTTGGGGAAGTTCAGTCTGAACATTTTTCAGCGTAGATTTCAGATTTCACAAAGTTCAGTTTATGTAACTGTACCAGATCTAGATCCTCGATGATATACTGACAATTACCGTAAGTAACGGTGTATTAACCGCACCTTTTTCTCGGCGGGATATAAGCAAAAGTCGGGGGTGCGGTTTATCCACGGTGACGGGTCTGAGCCCACCCGCGTAAACCCTCCCGAACATGTAAGAAGTCTGCCAGTTCACAACACATCGAGTGGCCGGGCGTAGCCGCCCAGGGCAATGTCGTTTAGAGGGGTATGAGCCGCGGGTAATGGGAAGCGAATCAAATAGTGTCCATAACAGATGCACCCTCCTTCATGACACTAATTTCGACTTTATTCTCGATTCAAAGCAGCGAAGTTCCCTGGCTAAGTTCAAAGAGACGCAAAGCATTCTCGGTAATAATTTGTCACAGCTGAGCAAGAGCCGAGAGCTAGCTTGCGTTGTATTGTGGTTTTAGTGCGACTTAAGCTGGCGCTATTCATTTTAACCCCTCAAAGTCTCGTTTCGCGCCAGCTTATTTTTTTCTTTCCTGTTTGCTTTTCATAAGATACCATGTACATCGTGCACCACGTATGAGAGAGACTGCACGAAGCCGTAAAACAACTGGAAAAAATGCAAATTTCTTTATTTTGTAGATGAATTGATCAAGAACAGCAGATTTCCGCATACCGGTAATCTCTTTGAATACTTTGAAATCTTTAACTTAGTTTTTGTTTCTTCGTACCTCAAATATGCAAGTAAATGTGAGAAGGATTTTTTTTTTTTTTTAGTCCAAAGTTGGGGGTGCGGTTAATACACGGGTGCGGTTAATACACCGTTACTTACGGTAAGCCTGGTTTTACAGACTTTCTCATGAAATCAGTGTTTACTGCAACTACTGGAATTTCTCTTTAACTTAGACCATGTTCTAACTCTGTACTAAAATTATGGGAAGCCAAAAGTGTCAAAATTTTTATTAAGTTGTATGTTTCTTATGTTTACATGGTGAAGACAGTCATCTTTTTATACTTCCTAGACAATTATGAATGATTTGAGAGCCAAATGAGCTGAAATATGATATCTCTACTGTTAGTGATGTATGTAACAATTGGCTTTCCATACTTAAACCACAACTTTAAACCTGAGTTTAAGTTAAACATGACTTCAGAATACGGGCCAATGATTGTGGCGTCTAGTCTTTACTCTAGACATGGTATATTTTGGTAGAAGTATCAAATATGAGTCTGTGCTTGCAGACTACTCACCTTTCCTCCTTTGTACCATAATATAGAAATGTGCCATGTGATAAAAGCAGCCTTGAATATTGAATTTTAGGCTAATTAGTCACTCCATGTACATTGTTATATTGGAAACTATCCATCACATCAGGGTAAGAACAATTTTTTTATTTTTAGAGGCTTTTTTGTTTTTTTCCATATTGGGGCAATTGCAGAATTTGGGGGGGGGGGCTATTTCTTTCAGTTTAAGGGCTTCTTTTTTAGGGTGAAACATGCAATTTTGCAGTAAAAGCAAATATTATTTTGCCATAGTTGGCATATTGATATTCTAAACAATCTTGCATGTTTGTGACAGATCTTGGGGCGACTCTAGAAAGAATGGTCGCCCAAAATTATGCATTTTGGGGGGAATTTTAGGGGCGATTTGGACTGTAATGAGGGCGAAACCGTCTGTCGCCGTCATGTATTTCCTATACTGCATCACAAACTTTACTGCATGGTACAAAAGTAAAAAATAACCGCATTCTTCTTCCCTTTCTCACTTTCACAGTTTGGACAAAAGGCACAACAAGCATTATATTTGCAGTTTACCGTCGAACAGTTCGCCGTTATTTGGGGAGCCGAGAATCACGTTGCTGCGACTCTTCAAGCGTCCGATACTGGCCAACAAGGTTGTCAGATTATCCATGACCTTCTTTTTTTCCTTAAATTTGATAGTCAATGGTTTGTGGATACAGTCATGTGAAAGGTGTGTTCTTTGAATGATGTCCTCACGAGGCACAAGATGGCTATGACCTCAAGGGACCCTTGTAGGCAAAATGTAGATTCACTTGTTCTATCGATCTTGAAATTATGGCTTGATATTAGTGGACAAAGCTAAATGAAGTATTCTGAAAATGGGTATGTATCCTTGTAAACCAGGCCCAGCTGCTTTTGGAAAATAACATGTCTAGATTAAAGTTGCAAAAGGATAAATTAAAATAATGAAAAGGACATTAATCAACAATTCAATACATTAGTCAACAATTCAATACATAAATCAACAAGTCAATACATTAATCAACAATTCAATACATAAATCAACAATTCAATACATTAATCAAAAATTCAATACATTAATCAACAATTCAATACATTAATCAACAATTCAATACATAAATCAACAATTCAATACATTAATCAACAATTCAATACATAAATCAACAATTCAATACATAAATCAACAATTCAATACATTAATCAACAATTCAATACATTAATCAACAATTCAATACATTAATCAACAATTCAATACATAAATCAACAATCCATCTGCAACTAGGGCCTACATAAAGATCAATTTGCTGAAATCAATTGAATTGTATATAGTATCAAGATCTAAACCATAGAAACCATGAAAGTCCCAAAACTTCAATTAAAAGTATATTTCATTCCAAAGACCACATCTGATTCAGGACTGTTGCAACAAACCTTGAGGCAGCTCTCTCAGTGAACAGGAGGCTGAATAAAAAGAGAAAATTGGTAGAAATAATTTTTTACTTGCATGCAATTCTTTCCTCTTTATCTTATCCCCACATGTATACATTCATGCCATGGATATACAGAGCGGGCCTTAGTAACTACCTATACTTATGCTCTATTCCTGATCATCAGCGAGGAAATTGCACTGACGAACCAAGAGAGGTCCTCCTCCGCGTCTATGGTGAGATTTTCTTTGAGGGAGAGACGCCGCTTCTGGACACCGTGATCTTTTCGTTGCTGTCGGAGAGGAGACAGGCGCCCAAGCTGTACGGGGTTTTCAGCGAGGGACGACTTGAAGAGTTCATTCCTGTGAGTTTACTTTATTTGTAAATATTGGACTGTTGATGACGATGATGATATTGATGATGGTGATGACGACGATGATGATGATGATGGTAGTGGTGTAGTCCAGATTGGACCTCGGTGTATTAAAGCTCTCTTTCTCAAAGCTAACATAGAGGGCCTCCTGACTCCCAATCCTCTCATCTCCCATCTTCACCAAGGAGATGAGAGGATTGGTGCTTGGTTAGGGATTGGGAGTCAGGAGGCATTCTGTGTTAGCTTTGGGAAATTTAGCTTCCATACAAGGTCCATTCTGGACTAGTGGTGAATTGGAGACAATGTTGGTGATGATGATTATGATGACGATCATGATCATGATGATGATGATGGTGGTGGTGGTGATGATGATGATGGTGATGGTGATGAGGGTGATGATGATGATGGTGATGATGGTGATGATGATGATGATGGTGATGGTGATGATGATGATTATGATGGTGATGGTGATGATGTAGTTTTACGGATTGTGAAAGAAAGTCACTTATTAAACAAATTATGTATGGATCTGTATTTATCAATTGAAAATTCATATTATTATTAAAGGTCAAGTCCACCTCAGAAAAATGTTGATTTGAATAAGTAGAGAAAAATCAAACTAGCATTACGCTGAAAATTTCATCAAAGTTGGATGTAAAATAAGAAAGTTATGACATTTTAAAGTTTTGCTAATTTTTCACAAAACAGTGATATGCAGTTCACTGACATGCACATCAGACAGTCGATGATGTCCTTCACTCACTATTTCTTTTGTTCTTTGTTTGAATTTGGTTGTTCCACTTTATATGTTTGTCATTTTGCCTCCAACGAAGATTCTGCTAGGATCGAAAGCTTAGGCCCCTTTTGACTTTCTATTGTTTGAATTATCCATTATTTCATATTTTACATATTTGACAATAAAGACCAACTTTACTGAACCATATTGTATTAAACAATGCTAATTCCACATGTTCAGGGAGGTATTAATCGTTGTTTCACTTGACAATGAGGAGAAAATTAGAATATTTCATGTAATAAAATACAAAAGAAATAGTCAGTGGATGACGTCATCAGTCTCCTCATTTGCATACCGTCCAGGATATGCATAAAACTGTTCTGTGAAATTCAGCAAAACTGTCATAACTGTCTTATTTTACATCTGGGGCCCGTTGAATAAAACTTTTGCCACAAAAAAACTCTGGCAAACAAAAATGTGCCATTGAAAATAACACACTCAAAAACTCTGGCAAAAAATTTGCCAGAGTTTTTTATGGCAAAAGTTTAATATGCAACGGGCCCTGACTTTGATGAAATTTTCAGTGTTAATGCTTGTTGGATTTTTCTCTTTTAATTCAAATCAAATTTTTGTTGGTGTGGACTTGTCCTTTTATTAAGCTTGCAAAATGTGTTTCTTGCTACAACTCCAATGTATATATGTACATTAAAGTGAACTAGACAATTGAACTCTTGGAGACTCATCAAGAATCTAATTAATGCTATTCCTGTCCTACAACAGGTGCACACCCATCTATTGTCAACATGTTATTATAGAGCTATACAACAGAGCATATAATCAACACTCTTAATTACATTTAATAACATTGATCTGATTTTTTTTTAATGTGAGCTGTAAAATCAAATTTTTTCCTGTATCTCTGTCACTCTGATACATGTTAAATTGCACCCTATAAAATTAGGCCCTAAAAATGCCCCTGAAAGTGCATCAAAAAGTCAACAAGTCCATACATGTGATGACATTTAGAATCCTTGACTGCATCAAACTTAAATGGTTAATTTTTTCAGTCACATGAAAGTGTCTGCACATTTTTCCTTTTTGTTTTTTAAATCAAAATATTAAAAACAGCACACATCAAATTTCAGGATTTTATTTACATGTACATGTAAAGGTAAAAGAAAGTAGTTGCAACAAACAATTATTTCATGAGAAAACCTTTTATTAAAATCAAGGTTAATGGTCACAATATTGCCATTGATCTACAACTGGTACCTTATTGTAAACTTATCTTTGTGAAATCAGGAAATCGTAGCTGAAAACCGATAATTCCGATGATAACTAACACAAAAAGACATATGTGGGACAGTGTATTAATATTGCTTGGAAAAACACCAGACATTTGATGGAATTCTGTGTTTATTTTGCTAATTTCTAAGTAATTATGTATTTTCTTCTAGAGCCATTTTGCAAAAATTTTGTATTTATACATGTACACTGTATACAAACATTTTGGTGGTAATTTTATTGGATTCTGTTCGAACTTATTTTGAGATTGTTACCACATTAATGTTAACCATTAAAGGGCAAGTCCACCCCAACAAAAAGTTTGATCTGAAAATTTTGAATAAAAAGGGAAAAATCAAGCATACTAAAAATCTCATCAGAATCGGATGTAAAATAAGAAAGTTATGACATCATAAAGATTTGCTTACTTTCACCATTGACATCACAATGGTTATTAGTATTTTGCTTTAAGTTGGCCTTTATGAAACAAAATACTTTGAAGTGAATTGGATACGAGTATAAGCACTGTGCTTAGTAATTTACTTTGATACTTACAGTACCCGGTAGTCAATCAATACTTTGAATGGGATACCAGCCCAGGCCTGTTAATGTGATTAAAACCTATCATGTTCTACCACAGGAATGTGATTCTGTATTGAATGGACACTACATTGAGTCTCATTGGTTCTATGCATGAGTACACAGTTGTTTGTACAATACCAATGATGATGATTATAGTGATGATGTTGATGATGATGATTATGATGATGATGTTGATGATGATGATGATGATGATGATGGTGATGATGATGATGATGATGGTGATGATGATGTTGATGATGATGGTGATGATGATGATTATGATGATGATGGTGATGATGATGATGATGTTGATGATTATGATGATGATGGTGATGATGATGATGGTGAGGATGATGATGGTGATGATGGTGATGATGATGATGATGGTGAGGATGATGATGGTGAGGATGATGATGGTGATGATGATGATGATGATGGTGATGATGGTGATGATGATGATGATGATGGTGATGATGAGGAGGATGATGATGATGGTGAGGATGATGAGGATGATGGTGAGGATGATGGTGAGGATGATGATGATGATGATAGTGATGATATTGATGGTGAGGATGATGGTGATTGTGATGATGTTGATGATGATAGTGACAAAGTTATAATATTAAACACTATTTGGATAACACACATCATTTTATGATATTATTACCCCAGCTTTAGCCTTTTACATACATCCTGTTTGCCTTATGTTTGTTTTTAATACAGTCACGTGCCTTGAGGACGGATGAGCTATCAGACCCAGAACTCTCAACAATCATCGCTGGCAAGTTAGCTGGATTTCATCAGCTTCAGCTCCCGCTCTGTAAAGTACCAAGATGGCTCGATACCATGCTAGACAAGTAAGACAACCAAAAATATGACTTTTTAAACTCTTATTACCCTAAAGGTCAGGGTGTTTGAGATGTACTGAGGGGATGGGAAGGCATTGGCACACACATTCTTTACTACTTGGTAGTCTCTAATTTGTGCATTTCATAATATATGCACCCACCAACATTCAATATCACATTTAGTATACAAGGTAAAATGGGTTGTGAGTGAGAGTGGAACGAGTAAACAAACTGATTCCCAAGATAAGGAGAGAATGATTGATGTAAAGAATTATATCCTATGAAAATTGCAGTGTTTCAATGGAGTTCCTATTAACTCCGAAACAGAGTTGATATCTTGGGTTGGGGTTGGTCAACCAATCTTTTGGGATTAACTTGTAGGAGGATGGACATCACAATAATATCCCAATCTGCACGCATGCATTATGAAACGGAGGAATCAAAACTCCTCTTTGACCCATTCTTTGTGTGGAGCATTGTGGCCCAGTGGATTAGTCTTCTGACTTTGAAACAGAGGGTCGTGGGTTCGAATCCCAGCCATGGCGTAATTTCTTTCAGCAAAAAATTTATCCACAATGTGCTGCACTCAACCCAGGTGAGGTGAATGGGTACCCGGTAGGAAGAAATTCCTTTAATGCTTGAGCGCCTAGGTAGCCCAGTTCAAGCCGGGGTAATAATATCCAAGTCCTTTGGAAGCGCATAGAGACAACGTTATTCATAATGTATTATGCGCTATACAAGAACTGACTATTAGTATTATTATTCTTTGTGAATTTCATGCCGATAACACTTGTTCATTGATTCGCTTTGTATATAATACATGTATATATATATATTTTTTCATTTCAGATGGTTCAACAAAGCCTTAGGGCTGACTTTCGAAGATGACATTAATCAACAATTCATGAAACAGATCTTGGCCTTTGACCTTGAATCAGAGAGAAGGTTTATCAAGTAAGTCTCAGCTAGGCCACCGTGAAATTGAATAAAATATATCTTGAGTCTTAACTTATAAAGGGGCAAAGACCTTGGTTGGTATGAAGAATTTGTGTAATATGCAATAAAAATGACAAATGAGAACATTGCATAACTCGTTGAAATCACCAAAGGACAGAGAGTTATTAGCTAATCCATTCATGCCATAATATATCTTTATTACCCCTCTCAATTTTGATACACACAAAGAATGCAGAGAGTTCCATTTTTTAAACCTCAGATAGGACTTTGCAGAGGGGAAGGATTTAAATCATGGCCTTCCATTCATAAGGCAACAGATCTATCACTGAGCAACCATGCCCAGCAGACAGCGTTCCCAGCCCATCAGGGAAATCGGTGAAAATTATTAAACTTTTTCTAGTCAGGGAAAAATCAGGGACCTTGATAAAAAAATACCTCAAATGAAAGAAAAAATCAAGGAATTTTGATCGGCCCAAAAGTCAAAAGCAGACTTTGTTATATTTTGTTGCATATCAAAACAACACCCATTAAATGAATGGTTATGGTGGTACTAAATATTTTTACACTATTGTTTTTATACTGAAAGTACATGTAATTCACTGTAACAAGATAGATAAATGAGATAGATAAATAGATTTTATTTAAAACATCATGTCTCACAGTACAAACAAATGAACATGAAATACAGATAAAAAGAATTACAAGACAATAAACAATATACAGTATTAACATAGGAATTTAAATTAAAGGGTCACTCTTGCAGTGCACTTAATTTCAGTAAGGAGAAATTCAAACAGAAAACTAGGTAATGTATCCAGGCACCCCAAAAGGGGTACCTGTAGAAAATTAACTTTGAATACAATCATCCAAAGTGCACCACGAAAATGACCCTGTAAATGATTAACATGAAAAAAATAATAATACTAAGTTATTACTTGTAAATTAAACTAGATACGATTTATAAATATTTCATGAGTAAAGTTAAAACTATCAAAATCGTACACACAGGAAACCATTAGGACTTTACTTTTACTATTAATAAAATACTTTACTATTAGGAAAAACTAGCATTTATATAAAACAGAATATCAAATTATATGGACCCTAATTGCACTTAAAATTCGTAAAACCAGTGAGTAGGCTTATTTATGTGAGATATTGCACAAAGAGAGAGAGAGAGAAGTAGTACATGTATATAAAGTCAACAAACGTTGGAAACATCTGATAGAATGAATAAGTTATATAAGATATAATAACAGTAATAAACACCAATATTTATTTATAAATGCATTGTATAGAGTAATTTGTATTTTTTATTATTGTTTTAATTTACATTCCATAAACCCACTAGTTTCACTTTTCATTTCATTGATTATATGGTAAATAAGTATGTATGTAACCTTTATGTAAGAAAATTGTGGTTTAGCAATTAAAAAAAAAAGTAAAATGTAAACGTTAACTAGTTACGCCAGAGTTGATATTCCAATACATTTTGAGACCAGTAGGTGTGCAGGGTAAAACGAAACCCTGAGGTGACATAATTTTCATAAAAAAGTGTCAAAAGCCAAAAAATTGTAAGTAAAAAAAAAACATCTCAAAGTCATGCAATCAGAAAGGTGTCACTATTTACAGTCCATATTCATTCAGCAGTCTGTGGAAAAAAGGAACAGGATTGTTTTTCATTCTAGTAGTTCTACTTCTAGGTTCAACACAGACACGTTTCCTAAGCTCTCGACGTTGTTCAGCAGGTGCAAACCATCGATGAACTGCATTCAACTTGAAAGCACTACGAGCAAAGGAAAGACACAACTGAATCCTTCTTTCGGACAGCGTCTGCAAATCTGTCACAGAAAGAGCATTTTGGTATGATATGTACTGATTCGTTTGGATGATTCGCAGAGCACGTTTCTGGACGCCCTCGATGGTCTTCGCCTGCTGTTGGGTGAGGGAACTGTGCCAAACTTGACATGCATATTCCAAAACTGGTCTGATGAAACCGGTGAATACTAATATCATGTCTTCAGGAGGGCAAGAAAATGGCTTCAACGATCGCAACATGAACATACGGCGATTTGCACGAGAGACAATAGCATCTACATGTTTATCCCATTTAAGATTATCCTGAATTGTGATTCCAAGGATTTTGGTGTCATTCACTTGCTGGACCGTTTCCTGACACAATTCAATGTCAGGTTGTGATCGGGTGGTTTTACTGAATGAAAACATGCGAAAGTGGGAATGGGTTTAAATAATTACCAAGGAATTTTTAAACTTCATCAGGGAATTTTGTTTTCTTGAAAAGCTGGTAACCCTTGAAAAGCTGGTAACCCTGGAAATACTTAATTTTAAAAGAAAATGTTTTACAGCTTAGATTCATGATTTCACTCAGTCAGCGGTTTATAAATTACTATTGACTTTACTACACATGACTGGTAACCCTTTCTTGTGCCATATGTTGCTGACTTCGCACCTAAAACTGTTAACAGTAATACTAGATTTATAATAATATGGTATGCAAATATTGACTGCTCATGATGGTGATAGTAAAAACTATAACTCTTAAGTTATCTTAAGTCCTACTATTTTTCCTACGTGTAGGCTGAAGGTTAAGGGATGACAGACTTAAAGTCTCAAGATCAACAAATGTATTATGTGTGGAATTAAAAGATATTCTTAATGTACCGTTTTTATTTCAACCCCTTTCAGGAGACTGGTATCACAGACTAAAAGCCCTGTCGTCTTCTGTCATAATGACTGCCAAGAAGGTATGAACATTGACCTCTTATGATACTTCCTTTAAAGGGGAAGTTCACCCTGGCATAACTGATATGATGATTATGATGATGAGGGGGATTATGATGATGATGATGGTGATGGTGATGATGAGGATGGTGATGATGATTAGGATGAGGATGATGGTGGTGGTGGAGGTGGTGGTGGTGGTGGTGATGATGATGATGATGATGATTGAATTGAATTAATTTATTCATTTTCCATTAAGAAATATACAAAATCAGTAGTATACACAAATAAACATAACAAAGCATAAAAATGAGACATTATACAGATGATGTATCATACTTAAAGAAATGCACAATACTTTGTTTTATATAATATACGTATTAGGAAAATTGGATGCCCATGAAAGCAGTATGCCTGTTAAGTTGGGTCACTCAGATGATGATGATGATGATGATGATGATGATGATGATGATGATGATGATGATGATGATGATGATGATGATGATGATGATGATGATGATGATGATGATGATGATGATGATGATGATGATGATGATGATGATGATGATGATGATGATGATGATGATGATGATGTGATGATGATCATCATCATAAACTGGTGCTTATATAGTGCATAATCAATTAAAGCTGCTGTAAAATTTGTTTTAATGAAAGCAGAAAAAATAAACCAAACACATTGATGAAGATTTGGATAAACTTCGTCAAAGATTGAGAGAGTTGTGAATTTTCAAAATTTTGGTTTTGTGACATAACATAGGAGCAGCTGACATAAAAGACATGTTCTAATCAGTTTTTATTCCTTACAAAATAATTTTTCATCTTTATATATTTCGTAGCTAGCTTCCTTTGACTACACTTACCCACTTTTTACCCAGGAGATAAATTCATATTCAAAGTTCAAATTCAACTTTATTTCCACAAAAAAAAATTATTTATACAAACCATTAACATTAAAATATATTTTACTTGTGGAGGAGTCAAAGGAAGCACAACTGCTTGTATAAATTGGTTACTGATAAAAAAATCATATTAATATGTGCTAAAATGTGAATTTAGCAAACAAATGTAAAAATATAATCATAAAATAATTACAAATCCAAGAGAGAGAAGGGGGGAACAAATCCTTACAATGAAAGGAAAGCCGTATTTAGAAGTGTTTTGTCACGGAGACCTGCTTTTGGAGTAAATAGTAGGTAATATGCCGTGGAGTGAGTTTGGAAACTCTTGTTGGAATGCTCCCCAGGGAGTGAAGAAAGTGTATGCATTGTGTGTGGCATGTCAGGATCCGATGACCAGTGCAATTATATCTACAAAGGTTTCTGTGACATTTGTTTCGGCGACAATTGCTCTGATGGAAAATCTGCACGTTTTCCAAACATGAAATAAACCCTTCTTATTATCTTTACCTTCTTCTGAATCAAGAACTCTATTACAATCCTAAATATAACCTAGCCCGTGCCCTCTGAGATATTAAGACTGGAGCAAATGCCGTGTCACGCTACAAAGTGCCTAGAGAAGTTGATCTGATGTTTTAAGCACGATGTAAAAGCATAATATTTAAATTGTGAAAGGACTGTTAAAACCCAAACAACACTAGTTATTATTGATAATTATTTGATTTTTTTCTTTTAATTCTAGGAAACATACTTCTTACCAGCGGGGAAAACTCCAATGAGAAGAATCTGATCTTGATTGACTATGAATATTCCAGTTATAATTTCAGGTAAGAATGCTGGGGCCCACAACACAAAGCTTAACAATGGTACAACATTTTTTCTACGAGAGATTGCATTAGCTACAATATACAAGCAATCGTGAAAATCAAACGTACAATTAATTTCTAACCTTTGTATTACAGGATCCAGGTTGCCACTTGGTCTATACCTTGGGCCCGTAACACCAAGCGTAACAATCATCATAGAAAAATATCTTTATGATTGATTGCATTGACTACAATGTACAATCAATCGTAAAAATCATGCAATCAATCAATCGCTATCCTTTGTGTTATGGGACCCTGCTTTCCATTCGGTCTCATCTCACATTGTCTAATCCAAGTTCAATTAAACAAATTTTTATTTGACAAAGTGTTTATGCAGAATCGAATAAAATGACCACCCAAGTGTCTGTATGTATAAATAAAATATCTGTGCCAAAGGATTCTGGAAGATATTGTGTAATTGCTGAGAAATATTAAGCAATGGCAAAAAGAAGCTGCTGAAAACTGCTTATCTAATAAAAGAGAGCCAATGGATCGAAAGCTTAGGCCCCTTTTTTTACTTTCTAAATATTAAGCAAAACAGCATGGAATCCCATCGAATTATCTGGTCTTTTTCCAAACAATAACACATTGTCCCACATGTGCTTATCTGTTTTGGCGATCTTCATTGTGATCGGTTTTTAGCTTTAGAATTCATGATTTTAGTTTAGTTTATGTAGCTACCAGAGCTAGATCTAGGATGATATAATGAAAACAGACTTTCTCATGATATAATGTTTACTGCAACTAATCAACTTTATTGGGGGCATCGTCGACTAGTAGTTATGACTCCTGACTTTTAATCTGAGGGACGTGGGTTAGATTACAAGCCATGGTGTGTTTTCCTTCAGCAAGAAATTTACTCACATTGTGCTGCACTCGACCAAGGTGAGGTGAATGGGTACCTAGTAGGAATTTATTCCTTGAAACGCAGCGCGCGTAACAGCTGCTCTGCTGAAGCCAGGGTAATTATCCTGTATTATTGTAGAGCCCTTTAATAGAGACTTCTGATAAATTGTGTTAAGCACTATATGAGCAGGTATAATTATTATTAATTTAACCTGATATACCTTATCTTTCTTACTCGAATAGGGAATTTGATTTAGCGAATCACTTTGTGGAGTGGTCCATGAATTACTGCATCAAGGAGGCACCCTACTATTCCCTGATACCGGAGGATTTTCCCTCTAGAGGGCAGCAGCTCACCTTCATCAGAGCTTACATTGCAGCCAGCCGTCAGATGGGCATGTACCAGCCAAGTTGCCATGGTGATTCGGCGGATGAAGAAGAAGCTATTCTGCAGGAAGTGAAAAGGTTGGTTTTGGTCAAGATGTGATTGATTGTCCTGTTGCATGAAATTGTGTGTGAACTGTGAATATGAATGGACACTTCTGATTGGCTAGAAACCTAGCTATGTTTGATTTTCTTGGTTTTCATGATATGTGTAAACTAATGAAATAATACCCATCGATACACATGCAACGTACAAGCCACATTTCGATACAATAAAACTTGTATTACTTAAATATTCTTCGAGAGGTTTGCTTGCCGGCTTGCAATATTGTTAGCAAATTACCCGTCTTCAGTATTTTATATTACCTGTTGAATGGAGAACAAAAGAGTACAATGTTGTTACAATATTCAACTTCGCAGGGCCATCAGCCAACTGAACTGCATGAAATAGACAACGTGCGCAATAAGCAATGCCATGCAATGTGCAATGATGCCTGGAACCCTGGATTAAGCACTATACCCTACTCTAAACCTAACATTAAACCCTCTTATTACAACTGTACATCTTAGACAAAATACAGCCTGGAGCAATCTTTGCAGAAGCAAATGTCATGTTACTATATCAAATATATTGTATTCTCTGACTTGTGCATTATTCAAACTGATGAATGTAATATATCTGATATACCACTAAAGTTCATCCAATATTACTTGTTAATATTCCCTCTGTGTAGATTCTGTCCTGTCAGTCATTTCTTATGGGCTCTATGGTCTATCGTACAAGCCAAGATATCTCACACAACCTTTGGATACATGGTAAATATCATTCATTTTTAAAATGCAAATTTAAACTCTTAACCCTAAATCTCCCGGGGTATTTTGATTCTTGTCATTCCGGGGGGGGGGGGGGGGGGGGGGGCATTATGGCCCCCCCTTAAGATCTCAGCCGCGGATTGCGCGATCACAACGAAAATTTGCATGATGGTGGAGAATGACGTAATCTACGCAGTTGCATTGGTAAATTTCACTGAATTCATACATTTTTATTTTATATGAATTAATTATGCTAATTTATTCATGAAATCATACTTATTGCTCTGATTCACTAAATAAAGCTCCTAGAATGCTATTTTTTGGTGAAAATATTCTTTATAGCATTCCGAACAATTGTGAATGAAAACAATTCTGGTACCAAGACCGATTTCTTATGTATTTTATTGTTTTTTAATTTCTTATGTATTTCTTTTTTTTTTTTTTCGATGGAAATCGTTCCAGATTTAATTCTGATCATAAACAAAGCAAAATTAATTAAGTTTAATCAGTAAAAGTAGAAATAATGATGCATTTATGAATTTTGGCTAATACACAATCTGCATTGGATTTGTACATGAAATCACGTTTATGAGCAATTTGGGGTCTGACATGCATTACATAATGTTGCGTAATGTCGTAACCGCGTACCAGGGCGTCACAAATTTGGTCTCAAAATTTGCGCGAGATATGAAAGTAAAAAGTCTGAGCGGCGAGGTCAAAAAATTTGCGCAGCAGATATATCGCGAAAATTGTCGAGGGGGGCCATTATGGCCTCCCCGGGAGAATTAGGGTTAATGTGCCATTCACTGTAATCAGCGAGTGCCATTTTTTTTTTCAAAGAGTCTATATTTAATTGTTTAATTTATAAAAAAGGGAATCCTGAGACAATAATTTTAAACCTCTTGACCATAAAGTGAACTGAACAATGGAATCACTCATGCATGCAATGCACTCCTCAAAATGTAATAATGTAACAATAGCTGTATGACCATTGCACGAAAATGTGTTCATGGCACTCCAGTGGATGCACAGATATGTGTTCATGGCACGTAAAGAGTTAAGACTTTACTACCAAGTTGGACCCCACCCCCCATCGTATAATCTAGGGCGTGGCTTTAGCTTTTGTCATTGCTTTGATGAGTCTGATGTGGAAGACTATGAATCATACCTACGAAGCAACCACCATGGTAATAAAACTTGTAAGTGCATAGGAACATTATATGAGAACTGTGTTATACTGTGCGTCCCACAAAAAAGGAAACCCGTATTCAGAGATAGATTTTACAATTTTCAAGTATTTTTTTACTATAAATTTGATACTCCTGGCAAGAGTGCAAACTTATCTCTCATTTGAAACGAAGAGCTCAGCAAATCGTTCACGCGTAGCAGATTACAAACAATAGATATTGAGGCATATCAGAAATGATTTGCGCAGAAACTTACGTGTGAATCTGAATCCACTCTCATTTCAGGGATCAGTGAGAGAAGCTTAACAAAGAATACAAAAGAAATGCTAATGAGCCAATTGTCGAATATGCAAGAGCGTCGTATCACGAACCAATTTTGTCCCATTTTTCTGCGCAACCTGGTTTTGACATTAAAATTTCAAACTCGTCTTGGTCATTAATGTGTGAAGTGTTTGTCTCATATTAGGTTTTAAAAATAAAGAAGAATAATTGAATTAAATTATTATGTAAATGAAATATCATCATTCATTTGCCTTGTATATTAATTTGTGGGATTTCTATTTAAACAGGAATATGCTGTCGCAAGGTTCAAGGAATATTTCCGTCATAAGGCCTTAATTCCAGTGGACATGTTGCCTTCTACTGCTGACCAGAGAAGCCAGGAAAGAGATGAAAGTGCCTCAATCCATCCAATGGAACAGAGACAAGCTATCTTGACCTGAACTTTGACCTTTGACCTCTCATCATGGATCAAATCGGCTTGGGAGAATGGAACAGTAATGATGAAGATTAAGAAACAATGGTGATATAAATGCTGCAGTTCCTTAATAGCAGTTATGCCAAATAACCTGTTGGAGTGGGTGGGTAGTCTCATCGAGCGGATGTAAGTGAGGGAGTATATTACGAGAATGTGCGGTGCTGTCAGAGTGCCAAACGGACATGTAAGCCCTACACAAAGCCACATTCCTTATAGTTGTTGAAAACAATGATCAGGAGCATCTAAAAAAATTTAAGACAATCTTTATTTTAAACCACTTGTTTTTGAAATTTATGTAATATTCTGCAATATAAAGGTGATTACCTTTCACTCCATGCCTGCAGTGATATTAAGGGTCCGTATGGATGCTTATTGACTATTGTCGTCATTATCACAGCAATTAAAAATAACCGATTAGCTTAAAAATCTTAGCTCGTTCTTGTCTGACCTGAAGGTTTACAATTATGATTACAGTATTAGCAGTTAAAGAAAAATTATTTTTAGATCCTGAATGAAGATTAGCATCCCTTAACGCTCTGCACATTTTCGTTCTTTGCAGACTTTAGCTTACACTTCGATGGAGAGCATCACAAAACCATTGTCCCCTTTTAAATTACTATATATTGTATTTTATCAACTCATTTTCTTACTTTAATAAATGTGTATTATATACATTATTCAGCTTGCCTTCATAGATGGGGGATAAGATATCATATCTATCTTCTATCGATCAATGCATGTATTATGTAATTCTAATTCACAACATTGCAGTTGAGGTAAATGATACTAATTATACAATATAAAATATGAAAATAAGCGGGTAGATCTGATAGCTTGATAATTTACAAGGAATGATTCATGGTAGAGTTTATTAAACAAAATGAAATGGGGAAAGTAATAATTGGAGAGTGGATACTAAAATGTGTTATCACACAATTACGGCGTTGAAATGTATTTGCAATGGAAAGATAGTATCACCTTTACTTGGACCATTTTCTACAACTCTTGTTTCACTACCTTTCAATCGCACAGCATTCCATTCATGTTTTTTTTGCATTGATATAAAATAAACTGGATAGAGCTCGTCTCATGCTGGCAACGCAAGACCTTGAAGTTACAGGACACAACAGTATATGGGACCATACTAACATGTATTAAGAAACAACATGCACTCGCAAGAGAAAATAGTGAGGAACTTTGTGTGCACTTTAGACCTTTCAGAGTACCTTTGTTTCTGGTGGCCTCAAAAGAGTGTTGTTGCTCTATCCCTTATCAGTGGTTTCTTACTACCAAATGGACTATGGCAAGCCAAAATTTGTTTTCTCGAGCCATTATATTTGTTTTCACTACATTTATATGGTGATGCTTGTTTCATGCAAAAGTCTGAATCCATGCCCTAGTAACACAAAGTTTAGCAATGATTGTAGAACAAATTTTTACGATTGATTACATTGACTGCGGTGTACAAGCAATTGTTAACATCAATCTTACCATCAAACTTACAATTGATTTTACAATCAGTCTTACAACAATCGCCTAGCTTTGTGTTACAGGGGACCTAGTATTCTATTCTCAGTCAGTGTTTCAAGTTTCAGTTAATTGATCATGTGATATCATATGTATGCAGAAACCTGCATTTTTATACAGTATGATCAAATGAAAAGTTATGTATCAATTCTGAGCCAGAGAAAATGATATTTCTCAATGTTTCAACTCATCCAGTTCAACTGGCAGTTGAGTGTATATGTCTACAACAGGTTTCAACTATATTCCGTACCACTTTGCCATTTACAAACAAACCAAACCAAACCAAACCAAACCTAATGTACATGTCTCACATTTCATTGTTCAACATATATGTTGCGGACATCTTATCAATTGTTTGTATGCTGGTACAGGTCTGTATTCTGTTGTATATTTCATGTGTAATCTGCTGTGAAGGAATGCTCCTTCCTATAATCTGCAATATAAGAATACCTGGTGCGTGTTTCATAAAGCTGTTCGAAAGTTAAGAGCGACTTTCAGAACGACTGGTGATCCTTTCTTACGCGCTAAATAATCACCAATGAACATTTGATGGTGAATATCATTTACCACAAGATAGTATCACCAGTTCTTAAAATCGCTCTTAACTTACGAACAGCTTTATGAAACGGCCTCCAGGATTGCTTGTCAATTCTATTCTGTTATGTGCCCTTGACTTGGATTGTAATTGTACTGGTGGGTGGGTGACATTATGCAAGACAGCTGACTCTTTACTGTCCTTATGGAGTGCTGCAAAAAACTTGCGATCACTTGCAAGTCCATTATCGGTCCCTAAATCAATTATAACTTTTGAAATTGATTGCAAATTTGCGTTTGATTGCTAATCTGCTTCTTGAAACAAGGAGTGCAATTGATTTACTCTAGCTCAAATTAATATATCAATTGTAAAATTGCAACAGAATATCTGCAATCAATTGCAAATTTTTTCTTGCAACACTCCCTAAGTCATATATCCCTATGAAGCCGACTTGGCACCTAAGAACATCTTCCAGTTGTGCGTAAAGTCGTTTGTAACGTTCCAAACAGCTTATCAAATGCCCACCTACATGTAGTGTATTAACAGTAGAAATTCGTAATTTGTTTTTTATCAATGATTGTCAATTAAACAATACAGTATCATGGTGCAGGGATCAATAGTGCAATGACCTATGTTTTGAAGCTGGGCCCCGTTGCAGAAAAATTACTATTATAGTAACTTTGTCATCCAGTGGTAACTACCATGGTAACGCTGATCAACAGCCAATCAAAATCAAGGATCCCAGACAAGTTGCAATTGGATGGCAAAGTTACCACAATGGCAAACTTTTATGCAACGAGGGCCTGGTATGTTTACAATGTATTATCAGCAAAAAGCTTCACATTTAATACTTAATGATTGTTTATAATTGACTGGTTCGTAGTTAGCCCATGCCCCAATGTCCTTAAATTACCTCTAGTATCCATCTAAGGCGCTGTAGCTCAGTAAGAGCGGAGGTTTCTGATTCCAGTGACCTGGGTTTGATTCCCACTTGGTGCGCTAGTGCCCATGAAAAAGCATTAATCCTCATTACCAAGTCCCTCGCAGAGGACCTCAAGCCATCAGTCAGTGCTTTCTTAGCAATCAGGTTAAAAATCACCACCAAAACATGCAGCAGTCTTTATGTACATAAAGATATGGCACTCATAAAGTATTAAAGAGTATTATGGTAGTTTAGCTAGTTTATGTTGTATAATATAAAATGCTTAGACATTTTGTTAATTAGGCAGTATTATTATCTCAAAGACACAACCGCTCTTCAAATATGGAATTATTGTAAAAGCTTAAGCTAAAGTATGTAAGCACTTTTTGAAACGGTAGCCTTTAGCCCAATCAGCCTACGCAATTTTTGTTTATTTAGTAGGGTTTTTAGTTACATGTAGTACGTTTAATGATGCTGGAATTTATGTAAATTAGACTGTGATACGATCCTGTGTTGTGCCGGCTTACAAGGTCGGTCCCCTCTCTCCCATGAGAATAAAAAATAAAGACATAATTTATTTTTTTCATAAAGAATTAATTATTATCATCATAATTATGAAAATTAAAAAAATAAATAAATGAAAAAAAGTAAATAAATAGGTGTGCACCCCCACTAGGATGTGCCTCTGGGTAGCCCTTTTGTTTAGCTTTCAATAATAAATTGCCATACTTTGTCCATTGGGAAGTACATGACACAACATGTATGAATGTGATGTTGACATTTTTAGTAGCTTTTAAACAGTTACTTGAACTTGTATTCATGACAAGTGTGGTTAAAATGGTTTAGTTATTGCATGAGCTTTGTACATTCCTTTACATGTGTTAATCTTGCTTATAATCAATATCAGTATTATGATACAGAGTAAACTGCACGGAAGCGACATCACATCTAGACGATAGTGCATCTTATACCTCGGTCATATTTTCTCTACGGCGGCTGTACGGCGAGTCGAAAACAACCGTTATAACATTTCTTGTACCAGCTACATAGGTGGTTTGAATAAAACGGCGGTTTTCGACTCGCTGTACGGCCGCCGTAGAGAAAATATGACCGAGGTATAAGTGTTGTCTGGATTACCCCTTTCTGAGATTCTGAGAGATGATCTTATTCTCTGCCGTGGACAGTGGGTGTTTCATGAAACTGCTTTTAAAGTTATGAACGACTTGTGTATGGCAAGCCATGTGTGGTTCTCGATCATTAAGTTAATAATGGCCAAGTACCATAACTTGGGACCACAGAGGTCTGTTTGACGTCAGAAATTTGACTCAGAAGAGGTAAAAGACACATATTTATGTGTAAGGTACATGTATTGTATCTCTTTCGATAAAACAAATGAAATTAATCTTGTTAGGTGTTCAAATGTCAGGAAAAATTTTGCTTGCACATTGGCACTTCATAAATATCAGGAAAAAAATATTTCCTTGCACATTGGCACTTGATAAATATCAGGAAAAATGTTTGCTTGCACATTGGCACTTCATAAACCAATTGTTCATAACATCATGCTTAACTTTACAGACAGCTTTATGAAACAGCTCCTGAATGGCATCTGATTGGATGTTTTTAAGCTTTCAATTTAATCTTGCTTGTACTCATTTAATTCCAGCTAGCATCATGGGCATTATCAGCTTCTGAAAGTTATGGGACACTGACCAAGCGTGGGTTGCCCTCTCCCGTGGTAGGGACCTGTGAATTTTTGCCATCGATAATAGGCCTTTAATGTAATGTGTAGCAGATATTAAGCCAAATGAATGTTATTAAAGGCTTATGTGGTGGATTCTCATTATGACAAGCAGCAACATGCAGCCTTCATAAATGGAATGGGTTTGATGGTTGACCCCAAAAATGTTGGGGAGAGGGCATGTCCCCCTATCTTCCACCTTATGATGCTAGTAGATTGATATTGGACATAGTGTATTCTTTGATTCTCAAGCAGCTTTTGTTTTTTCTACAGTCCATCAGCTGACTAAATTAATATATGGTTAATCATGATTTCTGTTTAACTTTACCAAAGAAATTGTTCGTTTTATGCCTCTACTACTTGTTCCCAGTTTTACAAAACTTCAACAATTGATCACAAGGTTGATTTTTATGCTTCATTGCATTGAAGATTGTGTGTAATCAGTTGTAAAAAAAAAGGCAAAAGATTGATTGCTAAACTTTGTGTGATGTGCCTTGATGCCTCTTATCCTAGGCCCTCTTCTCACAGTGTGTAGGTAATTGATTGTAGATCTGATTTTTATGATTAGTTCTATTGATTATATGTGCCATCTATCATACAAATCTACTTTATGATCAATCTCTATGCTTTGTCATACTGGTAGCAGCCTGTATAGCTGTGCAAAATGCTTGTATGTCACATTTCTGCATGTGTGTATTATAGCATGATTAATGTGCACACTCATTGGCCCGTATTCTGATGTCGGGTTTAACTTAAACTCAGGTTTAAAGTTGTGGTTTAAGTATGGATAGCCAATTGTTACATAAATCACTAACAGTAGAGATATCATACTTCAGCTCATTTGGCTCTCAAATCATTCATAATTGTCTAGGAAGTATAAATAGATGATTGTCTTCACCATCGATGAATCAGGAAAGAGCACAGTAAACATAAGAAACATACAACTTAATAAATATTTTGATACTTTTGGCTTCCCATACTTAAACCACAACTTTAAACTTGAGTTTAAACTAAACCCGACTTCAGTCATAGTTTTCATTCTATAATTCATTGCAGCATAGGAGCTTAGTACTCTAAGGGAATTTATGAAACATAAGTTTGTATTAATAAAGTTAAGGATACATATTTCTTGGTATTATTTTTTTTTTTACTTTGAATTATGCTCTTGAGTAAAATTTTTAGTGGATATGACTATAGATGTATACTATAGCATCATTTTTCATGTTCTATTACCGACTCAACAGTAAAAATATGTAATTTCTCTTCATGATAGTTTGAATCAATGGTGATTAGCTTCTTTAAGTGATAGAGCCAATCTTATACTTTGATTGTAACAAGACTTTCTTTAAACTTGTCAGAAACGAAAACTTTGAATTCAAAAGTGCTTAGGTAACACAATTGCCTAGGTCATAACTTTTGAAAGTCAAAGTCATGAATAGAAGTCTTTAGTTGAACTTTGCTTGATTTAAAGCAGGTTTTCTGGGATGAAAACATTGCAGAGCATAGTATGGCTGCATAAGTTAAGTATTTAATTTGTAAACAAAAAAATTGGTATAAAGCAAAACTGTGCATATGTTCAAACTTTGCATGAGCCAAAATGTGGCATAAATTATAAATAAAAACTTTGTTTTACCTGAAATTGTGCATATTAAACTCAAAATGTGAAGAGGTTAAATATAAGGATTAATTTTAAGTCATTTTTATTTTTCGTAACAATTATAGGGTTTTGCCGAAAAAAAGGAGAAAAAGCAAATACCTGCATTTAGGCATTTTACCTGCCATGATAGTTTAGAACTTATCCTTATATGTTCATGGCATCTAATATTTGTGTCATGAAACTTCTTGAAATAAATTATATGTGTATATTCATTGATATAGCTGTATATGTATGTAATACTAATAGCTAGTAAAAACAATTTTTGTGATTATTTCCTTTTTTTTTCTTTCACAAGAAGTATCATTGTGATGATTCCATATCAAACATGTATATAGCTGCAAATATTGCCTCAGAATAATTCAAAGATGAAAATATATGCCTTTTCTTATCAATGAAAAAAGATTTGTGATTATTTCCATTTAAACTGTTTCAATGATTAGTTATAGTGTGTTGGAAAAACACCTGAAAATGTACTTGATGTGTAGCTTGTATTACATGAAGCAAAAAGCCTCCAATGCTAATAAGCCAGTTCGTAGTTCCATTCTGCGCATGATCAGAGGAAGGTCATTGGTACTAAAGTGACATGGTGGTTTAAAATCTAATGAGATAAGCACCAACTTTGGTGTCTTGATTATTCATTTATTCATATATTCTTTCCTATTGTGTTTTTCATTTACATCCACAAAGAACAAAAATGCGTCCACAAACGACTGGTATATCACAGTTTGCCAAGTACATTGTACAACATGCTCTAATATGCATTTAAAGTAGAATGCAACAAATACCTTCATGGATTCTTCATTTATGTGCTATTCTAGTCACCTGGTATATTCAATTTCTTCATCCTGCTATGTAAGGCATGCATATGTTATATCTTGCTTTGAAATCTGCCTATCATAATGAAAGAAATGAAAGGTCTTTTGACCAAAATTGTCCATGATGTAACTACCAACTGGTCTATTTGGATGCGTAGGGCACTCGGTCTAACTGTTCCCTTTGTTCAAAGGGATTACTTTAATTCATATAAAAAAACTTGTTGCCACACTACGGTATATGTAATATGTCATTATAAATTTTCCAAACTTCTTTGAATGAATGTATTTACTTTTTTCTAATGAAACGATTATTGCCTTTGACGATGCAAACATGCCTATCAATGCAAGTTTATCGCTAAATATTCTCAAATATTTAAATGTATTTACAGGATAGCAGAGGTATATTTTGTCTTATTTCTGCTTATTCTTTTTTGTCACACCTTTCCTCTCTCCATCTTGTCACTCACTCGTTCTCTGAACTCTTCATCCTTTTTCATTTATTTTTCATTTTTTTGTTTTTCTCTAGTCTCTCCCTTCTGTCATTTTTCTATGGAAAGCCAACATCACCAACATCTAGAATACATGTGTCTGTGTAGTGTTTTCTAAATATGATGTATGTTTTGATAAATGAGAGTTGCGATTGATTCAATAAGTCATATCTATGGAAAGCCAACATCACCAACATCTAGAATACATGTGTCTGTTCAGTGTTTTCTAAATATGATGTATGTTTAGATAAATCAGAGTTGCAATTGATTCAATAAGTCATATCTATGGAAAGCCAACATCACCAACATCTAGAATACATGTGTCTGTTTAGTGTTTTTGAAATATGATGTATGTTTTGATAAATCAGTGTACTTCTCTTCAATCCATACTGGAGGAATTATGACATTGATGGCTTTCTATAGTTGAGATTCATGACCATTTGCTAAATATCGGAAATGTGCAAAGGCAATTTCATCAAATAGACATGACATTTTATTGTTTTTGTAACCGTTACATTTGTATCGTAAAATTTGGCAAGAATTTGTTGCATAATTTTAATCCAAGTGTCTATAAACTGTTTTATATGTCTTGTGATTCTTGTCCGTTTACTCCACATTGCCCAGAACTTATATCGTTTTCCAGTTTTCTGTAGGGTTCATATGAGAGTTTATGATTCTTTACGATGGCATAGGGCCTTTCAGAGATATTGAAGAGGGCTTACCCGTTAATTATTTTCGATTCACCGTGCATATTTCAACTACGCTATTGATGCTGTATACAGCATAGAACACCCAAAAAAGCCTGGTCTGGTAAGGGTTAAGGCTCTATCACATCGTTCTTTGCAAACCTTGCGGGTGATTGCCCGCAACAGATTTTCAAGCATGTTCAAAACTTCTACATTCAAATCAGACTTGCGTGTGCTGTGGGCAACTGCATGGAGATATGTGCGAGAAACTGTCAATGTGAGCGACCTGCAGGTAGCAGAAATAGTCACCTGCAAGTCACACGCAAGGCTTGCACGGAACGATGTGACAGGGTCTTTAGTTTTTGATAAATTTTCTAGTCTTACTATCCCTCGCTCATTTTCTCCATCAGCTAGGCTCCCTTTTCTTCAGGCATTCTCCCTTCCAATCTTCATTCTCTCTCTCTCTTGTCAATTCTCCTAATAAACTTTGTCCATTCTCCAGAATTGTTCTTAAAAAGATACAATTCTGCTTACATGAACTGTCTACTTAACATTTATAAGTAATTCTGAAGAGTAGTCTATGTTAGTTACATTTAACGGATTAAACCTTCATCAGTATTGCAGATTCGTGACAAATGTAAAAGATCTGTATATATTATGTGTAACACTTTATTGATAATACATATTAAGAAGCTCATCGTTTTATTGCATTAACTATCTCTACATTCATCTAATATTTTTTATATTGAAGGATACAAGCATGATCAGTCGGAATATAATTGGGCTGATATACATGTATGTACGTGTGTATATGTATGTTGTATAATGATAATGTATTGTTCATATAATGAAAATGCACAAACAGCAAATGTATGTGATTCGGACACATCTTCCTTTACATGTCATTTTATTTGATTAACTAATAAAATAAATATTTAAAAAATGCTCAATTACGATACTCATGCCTTTTTGGGGTTATTTTTAATACCTCAGTCACATTTGCTCTACAGAGAGTCAAAAACGGCCTTTTTTACTTTTATATACCAGCTACATATAGGACTCGCCGTACAGCTGCCATAGAGCAAATGTGACCAAGGTATAAATCATCAAGTATGAACATTTAGATGGGAAAAATATTGGTACAACAGAAAAGCAGAGAGAAGTAGGATTTTGAAAGGTGTGAAGGGAGGGGGGAAGAGAGAGATGGGTAGGAAGGGTGATAAAAAGGAGGCAGAGATAAGTGGAGTGGCAAAATGATGAGAGCAAGGAGGGGGTGAAACATGAATAAAAAAATTGGCAAATATCCCAAATTTGTTGCATTAAAAAAAAATAATTCAATATAGCCCATTATTTTTTCTTTTAGGGGGGGGGGGGAGAGTAAGGAGAGAACAATCACACAACTCTTTTTTTTTTCAAAGGAGCATGTCTGATAATTCAATGTGGCACAGTATTCTCCAATGAATACAATATTTTTGTATCCCCCCCCCCAAAAAAAAGGTTGAAACACTCAATAAATGTGATATTTGGCCAGTCAATGATAAATTGGGTTACTAGACATTTTATTCATTGTTCTGGTAATTGACATAATACATAATTTACACATACAAGACAGATTATATATATCATATTTCTACAAAAATTGAAGTTGGTAAGCTTTCTGAGATTTTCAAAAAATGATCCATTATTACCTGATTATAAGTTTGAACAATTTCACCATTTGGCGTGAGATATGGAATTGTGACAGAAGCCTATATTTAGTATAATCTAGATGGATGCTGCAGTAATTGTCTTAACTTTAGGTAAAACTGGGTAAACTTTCTTTCCTCGAGGAGTCTGATGAGAAAGACTACAAACAGATGTAGTCAATGTTTTTAGTCTTGCTACTTCAGACTTTAGTAAAACAGCAAAGACATGAGCTCCAGTCTTCGCCTAGAACATAGGCTGATCACAGAGGCAAGAACACTAAGTCATATATCACTCCCACAGCGACCAGTCATATTCTCATAAAATTAATTTTATCACTTAAAATCCTTCTTTTGATTTTTCATGTCAATGGAACTTCCCCCAGTTACAATAGGTCTTTGATGCATAATTACCAACCCTCAAGAAATTTACAATCCTCATCATCTAACCTCTTACAAATTCCAGTTGCTAAGAAATAATGCAGGGAACGGGCCTTTGCTCGGGCAGGGCCTGTGGAATTCTCTCCCACAGAGTTTGAAAACCCAGACTTTTGTGACCACCTTCAAGGGCAACCTGAAAACATACCTGTATAAGAGTGCTTTTTGATAGACATTGACTTATTGTTCAGAAATTTATTACATGTATATGTAAATAGTTTTTGTTGTTCTGCTCTGAAGTGCCTTGAGAATCTAAACAAGATGGAAAGTGCGCTATACAAATCTCATATATTATTATTTATCATTATTATTATTATTAAAACTGATTTTAGCTATTGGTAAATTATTCCCAGAAGTTAAAGACAATCAGTTGCAACAATGCGCATGTCCACTTAAAGTCTTAGAAGTTTTCTGTACTGGGAATAATGTAAAGTCACCAATCTTCCCTCTGCTATGTGACCAAGATTTGCAATGTAGCATGGACTTTTCCCTTTAGACAAAATAAAAATGAAAAAATATCACTTTAAAATATAAACTCTTTGTTCTTGGTATATTTTGTGAAAAGATACTGCCAATAGGACACCTGGGGCCCGTACCACAAAACTAAGCAACGATCGTAGAACATTTTTCTACGATTGATTGCATTGACTACAATGCACAATCAATCGTGAAAATCAAGCGTACGATTAATCGCTAAGCTTTGTGTTACGGGACCCTGATGTACCAAAAACAAAATAACAGTGATAATTCAAGTGAAAGCAGTTGGGAAGTAAACGCTGCAAAACAGGCTATTGGGCAGATTTTTTACTCATGCTAAGTTTTCTATAAGGAAATTTGCTATAATTTTCATGATTTTCAATGCATATTTGGTCATTCAAATTATTTTGCCTGAAAATTGTGCTTTTTGTGAATTTCTGTGATATCCATTTCTTCCGGAATTCCATAAGGATTTTCCATTTATCTTGTCATGGAAAACTTGGTACTCAAGTGTATGGACAGCCGTGTGTCTGTCTCTGTCTATTAAAATCACAAAAGACATTGAATTATTTCTTTTTTTAATTCATACTTGCCTTTGGAGAGTGCAAGAAGTGGAAGACATCCAAATGAATTTGGGTCATTTAGAAATATGTTTTACTTTGATAAAGGCCAGTTTTATATGACCTCTTCCTTAATGTGTTTCTTTTTCTTCTTTTTCTTCTTGGGAACACCATCAACCCCTTCATCAGTCCCATGTATTTCATTTTGTGTAGTCCTTTCACCATGATCACCACCTCCATTCACATTGTGCAACACATCACCGTGTTTCCTCTTCAATTTGTTTTGCTTTCTAATTTGTTCTTCACCCTCACCATCAGATTCTGATATTTGATGGTCAATGTGTCTTTGCTTATGCTTTTTACTTTTCACTTTCTTTTCTCTTGTCTGATCATCATCCGATTCTGGCTCTATCTTGATTCTGATTTCACCAGTAGGTTCGATGGCTTTGCTCATATTTTGATCAGAATCCTCAGAATCCCTCTCTTTATGCTTCTTTTTCTTCTTCTTTTTGCCCGACTGACTTCCATCCTCTGAATCCATGTCCTCTGTCTTCACAACGATGCTTTCCTGTATGCAAACATTACCATCCATGTTTGATTTCCTTTTCTTTTTCTTCTTTTTCTCTATGATTTGCTCTACGTTCGATCCATCATCGACGACGTTAGTACGACCTTCATCCAGTGACCAGCCCGGTTCCTTCTTTATCGTCATCTCTGATAATGAATCGTTCATTTCATTTTCCCTTTTTTTATCCTTCTTTTTCTTTTTCTTCTTCTTTCCCTCTATACCTTCTCCTTCAAAAATTACTTCCATCCCTCCGTCAGCACTAACATCAAGATCTGGTTCTATTTTCACTACGATGTCATCCCTCTGTCTATCCTCAATTTCCCTCTTTTTCTTTTTCTTCTTCTTTCCAACGTTCTCTCCATCATTCTCACTTGTCGACTCTAGAGGGAGCTTTGCATTGTTTTCTGGGTCGCTTATGAAACCACTGTCATGTTTCCTTTTCTCAGGGGCATCTGTCTCCATCGCGGTATCTTCTGCTCCTTCGCCATCAGAAACATCCTGTTTTAGTGGGTCCACAAGGGGCAAATCTGAGAACCTGACAATATAAAACAGAAAATATTTGTATTTTGGATCATTCTGTGAACACATTGCAGAAGGGAGAAATCTAAATGTAAATATTGACATCCAAAATACCTCTTTCTTAGCTAGAATTATTTGTATTAAACCTTTTTTTCAATTTGTCTCAGAGTATATTCCAAAGGGGAGGGGGGAGGTCATCTACTTATTAGTAAGGTTAAAAGTGCAACTTAACCCAAGATGGGTAACATGTTCCTTTGCTTAAAAATGAGATACCAGAAATTTGTATTGGTATTTCAACAAAGTGGAACAAAATTATTGATATTGATAATAAAGCTTTGTATTCAGATACTTGTGAAGTTGAATAACTGGAATTTTGATCTAGAAAAAGATTGTCCTCCAAGTTTTAGCTGATAGGATTTAAATCACTAAGAATCTGATCTAGATGAAGCATTCAACTAGGCCTTTCCCAATACTTATATGTCATACATGTATGTAAATGATCAATGTTGATGTTTTTAATTATTATTCTAAGTAATTCCTTATGTTGTATAATTTGTATTTTTGTAAAGTGCATTGAGAGTCCTTTCAGGTCTGAAATGCGCTATATAAGAACTGCATTATCAGGCCTCTACAAAAAAAAATTCATAACTTGCCCTGTCGGGCAAGTGATAAAAAAATTTGCTTGCCCGATAGAAAAAACTGCTTGCCCGATTTTTTTTCAAAAATTATTTTGCTCTTAATAATTATTCTTTTCTGTCCTGGCTGAACTTGATTTACTGGCGCTGCCCTTGGCATTTCTTTTTCTTGACTCTTGTTCAAGTTGTTCTGGCCGCCGATCATGACGACAAAAGTCGCCTATTTTAGTCTGACGACTCATTGTTTATTTGGTTTGAAGTTGAAGCCGAGTCAGGGTGTCCAGATTTCACAAAATGAAATATGGGACAATCGACAAAAAAAAAAGATCAAGAAAGAAGGCTACACACAGTGTTAGACTTGTGAAAAAAGTACAGAATTGGAAGGGAGGGTGAATGAAAGAATGAAGGAGAGAAAGAAAAGAGATGAATTGAGAAGAAAGAAAGAAAAAATGAAGGGGAAAATGAAGGAAATAATAAAAATATAAGAAAGTTCTAATAAAAGAAGGATGAGAGAATAAAAATAGATAAAAAGGTTTCTGTCATTCTTTGAATTGAATATAGAAAGAAAAAAAAAGAAAAGGGAAGATGAAGAAATGTGTGAAAGTCAAAACAAAGAAGAGAAAGACAAAAAGAAAGTAAGAAAAAAGGAGGAGGAAAGAAATTTTTCTTTCATTTTTGGAAAGAAAGAAGAAAACAGGAAGGAAGAAAGGGAAAGAAAGTATAAGGGAAAAGAATAAGGACAAAATGAAATAAATAATGAAAGAAAGAAAGGAGGAAAGAGAGGGAGGAAAGAATGAAGGGAGGCCAGAATGAATAAAAAAATAATGGAAGGAGAGATAGAACGAAAATAAAAATGAGTGGAAGGGAGAAGGAATGAAGGAAATAAAAAAAGGAAATGTAATAAAGAAGGCAAGTAAGAGAAAGAAGGAAAGAAAGAAAATGAACAGAGAGAGAGAGAGAAAGGATCAGGAAATAAAAATAGATATGTAACAAAAAAGGGCAAGAAGGAAAGATAGAAGGATAGAAAAGAAAGAAAGAGGAAAAAGTTCAAACTTCAAGCAAATAAAAACAATCCAATCATATAACAAAAATCCTAATGATATTTGGTGTTTCTTTTATATATTTTTAAAATTAAATAAAAACTAAAATGTTTTAGAAATGAATAAAATACGGGACGTCTGGTCCTGGCCGAGTCAGTCCGAAGCTTGCATACATTCAGCGTGATCTAGCTCGAGACTCGGCTGGCTTGATCGCGATTGCTCGTGTACGTCCGTACATGCGCTCTGAGGGCGAGAGAGGGGTTTCCCAAGCCAGCTCCTTCGTCGATTAGTAGCGCATGCGCACATTGTAGTTTAGAAAGTAAGATGGCAGCCTCCATCGAACGGGACCGCTGGCGATAAATTGTCGCTTTTGTCGGTAAATTGGCGCTGATTTGACATGTTTCCACTGTTTTTTGACTGGTATGACATTGTATGAGAGATAATTGGCCGATAATTGCAATTTATCAAAAAATTATTAAACTTTACTCTCAATTTATCTTGTTCATTTTCAAAACAACCACTTTCCCGATCGGGCAATTGACTTTGAGAAATGCTTGCCCGCACGTCATTTTCACTTGCCCCGGGCAAGCGGGTTTGTCGCGCCCTGGCATTATTATTATTATTATTTTGCACTCAAGGACGTAACATCTTGCACAACTTTATAGAAATAGGTCCAAGAAACAACCCCTGGGGCCCGTTGCACAAAAAGTTGTGTTTAAACACAAGCCAAAAAATCAATCGCATGTCCCAAATGCGCGCTGTTGATTGGTAGAAAATCAAGTTATGCATGATTTTTAGAGTTACGATTGATTGCAACTCTTTCTGCAACGGGCCCCGGTAATATTTTCTTGTCCAAAACAAGCCTTACTAACACTGGGGTAATAATATAATTTGTATGAGTATATAAACATTGCATGAGAAGCCATTTCGTAATAACAATTTGACCATCCGTAGACGGTCATTGGCCGAACAAGAAGAGTGCTATTCAAATAATTGAGATGAGCATGATCATTCATATGTTATTCTAAAAGATGCTTATTATCCCATTTTAAGAATAACAACAAAGTGTTTCAGCAATGTGTGGTATTTGGCAACAACCCAAATAATAGCCAATTTATAAGTAGTTCAAAGCGGACAATGTAACAGAAGCTTTCCAAATTGTATATTAACACAGCCTCCAAGTTGTGTCACCGGGTCTATGCAGTAATTCCTTTTTTAAAAGTTGAATATTACTGATCGGAATACCAGGCAAATTACATAACATCCTCTTTCCAAAAACTTGAAAAATTACTTGAGTATATATCCAACTAAAGAAAAGGGAGAGGTCATTGCAAAATCTTGCTAAAATGCTAATTACCAAATAGCTGTTATTTTTATTAATATCATACCTTTCCTCTGTTGGAGTACCCTGTATTGCGAGGATCCCATTCTTTGCTTGAATCTTGGTGACCTTTGCCATAACCTTTGACCCCTTCGGTAACCTCTCCTCGGCGTCTGAACCCCGGAGAGGGAGTGAAAGGTTGAACCAGTTATGAACCAGGCAGCTGACGTGATCCTTTCCAAGCTCATTAACCACACACTGTGGGGAATAAATAGAAAATGAAATAAAATAACTATAATGATGATAATGAGGATGAAATTGATGATGATACTTATAATTATAATAATTATATTTGGTAATTATAATAATGATAAACGTGGTGATGATGGCAACAATTACGATGACGGTGATTATAATGATGATGATGATAATTGTGATGATAATGATGGTGGTGGTGGTGATGATGGTGATATTGATGATGAATGATGATGGTGGTGGTGGTGGTTGTAATGGTGGTGAAGATGATGATGATAATGATGATGAAGATGATGATGAAGATGATGATATAACAAAATTATTTTGTTATAATGATACATGTAATCATCATGAGGATTAGGTATATATTGCACTCACATCTACCTTGTTAGGTGTCCAAGGCACTTACTATACATGTCTCTTGGAGTATAAATAAAATTATTTCAACTTGTTTTAAATTCTGTGAAACCCTAACCCTTTTAATACTCTAAGGACACATTGTAGACCCAATAGAAAAATTATGCACTAATAACATAGGTTTTCTGAAGCTGTGGGTCCCATTTCATACAGACTTTATATACTAACAAATGCACAATTGATATAAGAAATTCACTATCAGCCAATCAAATTGAAGGATTTCAGTAGCTTAAAACTGTTATTGCAAATTAGTTATTGTAACAAGTTCTGTTAAACAGTTCTTACTTTCAAGATGGATCCAAGGGAAGGTTTGAAGATCACTGCCTTGAAGGAAACGTTGAAATGAATGTAAGGTTGATCATCAAGAATGTTGCCTGTTTGCTGAAGAAGTTGCAGATTACAGTAAGCTAAGGGGACACCACCAAGGCTGCAAGATTTAAGGACAATGGTTCATTAGATTAGGCATGTTTTTTTTTCTTAAAATTGGCAACTTTAAAGGACAAGTCCACTAAAACAAAAAGTTGATTTGAGCAAAAAGAGAAATATCCAACAAGCATAAAACAGTTGCATCGACATCGTCTGTGTCAGACTCGGCTCATTCTGAATTCTGCTTTAAATATTTAAGCGAGGCAAAGCCCAGACCAGGCCTAAATTCAACCCTACGTGTGGTAGATCTAGCTCAGGTCACGTCACGAACTACATACGCATGTCTGATCATGGACCTATTACAAATGGACATTCAACGAGAGCATTTTATGGCCACCACCCGTTTCCAGCTGTCAAAATTGCTGTCACACAGTTTGTTAACTTTCTCTTTGCACTTTTTTTACGAGCGCCCGGGGCAATTGTTTACTCAATCCCTTCTCGGACCATGACAGTCACCGCTCGATCTCTGGCCCTCTTTCGACCAGATGCGGTCATGTAAGCTCGATCGCTGCGATCAGGGAAAGTCCCTGCATTACCTATAATGCAATGCGCAATTTATTCTGGTTTTCAATACATTATTTCATGCTGTCAATATTGTGCAATTATCGTCTGATCATCAGAAAAAATTCCTATTAAATTTCGCCAATCCTCTGTAATTTTACGCCTAAATGAAAATCGACTTCTGACCGAAGGTAAGCGCGACTATCGACATCAATACTGTCCGAAAAAGATGCATGTTTAACGTCTTTCCGCACATTTCTCTGTCGAATTTTAATTGTTTTTTTGCAGTAGATATACTGATCTACACGGTGATGTCAATGCATTTTGTGAGCGGTTGTTAGCGATGCATGTAGGTAAAAAATATGTTTATGCACGCCTGTTTTCTTGTTTCTGCAAAACTGGCAATCATTTTCTTAACGCTAACGTTCGCTGCTGTGTGTTGCTTTTGATAAAGTGAACGAACAACATCCCAATGTATAGGAGCAGAGCACAATTGATTTCCGCTGCCCATCAATGACAGCGTGTTTTAAGACCGGCTTGATGGGCGTCAGCTGCCAGTGCTCTGTTTATAAAAGGATTAGCGGTGACGGTCTTAGGCCCAGAGGGGATCATGTAGGTCCATGGTCTGATTCTGTCATTTTCTGGAAATTCTGTCTGGATCTGGATCTGGATCTGGATGTGTACACTGCTGGACCAATTGGTATGAATGCAGCGGGTGAGAGAGGGCACGGTGATATTTAGTCGTATCGTAGGTAGCTCTTTTCGATCTTTGACTTGAACACCTCTAGTGATGTGCTGTTCACTGTGTCAGGTGGGAGATGGTTCCAAGCCAGAGGGGTACTCACAAAAAAAGATTGCTTTAATTGTTCAGTGTTTGTTGATTGAATAGTGTAACCTTTATTGTGGTTCACTACTTGTCTTTCTAAGATATTCTGTGCTTGAAAGTCTTTAAATTGTTTTGTTTTGACTTTCCGTTTTGGCCTTGATTTAGTCAAGAAATTCTCAATAGGAAGGGCTGGGACCAACCCCTCGACCACCTTGAAGAAGGAAGATAACTTCAGGACTTGTCGTCTTGAGGATAGTGTTGGCAGATTCAGCTTTTCTCTCATGCTGGTGATGCTGCCTGGGTTGCGAGATGTGTAGTCACCTGTGATGAACCTCACAGCTCTGCGCTGAACCCTTTCAAGGCTTTGGATATCTTTCTGCAGGTATGGATCCCACACACAGGCTCCGTACTCGAGAATGGACCGTACAAGGGAGATGTAGGCTGTACGTTTACACTGCTCAGGGCAAAACTGGAGATTTCGGCGAAGAAGTCCCAGGATGGAATTTGCTTTTTTCGTTGTCATGCTGATGTGTGGGGTCCATTTAAGGTAATCAGACAGCATGACTCCGAGGTACTTCTCTTGGGAAATGTGTTTGAGAATATGACCATTGATGTTATAGAAGTAGGATGACTTCTGATCAGTACTCAGTACTTGGCATTTCGTGGCATTGAATCTCATTCCCCATGTAATCGCCCATTGCTGCAGCTTGGACAGATCGTTTTGAAGACTGACATGATCCCGCTGCGACTTGATCGTTCTATATAAGAGACAGTCATCAGCGAAAAGGCGGACAGTAGACTTGACATTGTCTGGTAAGTCGTTGATATGACAAAGGAAGAGAAGGGGGCCGAGCACTGTCCCTTGCGGCACTCCTGACATTACCTTCGTTGAAGATGAGTGTTCCCCATTCACAACAACTTTCATCTGTCTCTTTGTTAGGAAAGATGAGAGCCACTGAAGCAAAGGACCTTCGATGCCATATCTTTCCAGCTTGTGTAGAATGAGGGACGGTGTCGAAAGCCTTCTCAAAGTCCAAGATAATGATGTCCATTTGGGTCTTCTTATCATGGGCTGTGAGAAGGTCGTGTACGGCAGTCAAGAGCTGTGTCTCAGTAGAATGGCCTGCTCTGAAACCGTGATTGAGTGGTGACAAATGACATTCAAATTTCGCATGACCAGCTTGTCTAAAAAAACTTGTTTAAAACGTTTATAAACCAGGATATTGCTCACATGAAAACACAGTAAAACAAATTGTCTTTGTGGATAATAATTCCTTGTTTTTGTTTGCTAATTTAAAAAAAGAAAATGAGGGAAACGAACCTTTCTGAATAATGCCCGATCTCCGACTCCAGAGCCTCCATCGCTCCCTTCTTCAGCCGCCCGAGGTAGCGGGGAGAGAGAGCGAAGTGCCGCTGGGACACGACAGTGCGACATCCATTGCACGGATCTTTCGTCAGTTTTGCTGCCTTTTTGAAGATCCCGAACAATTCCACATTACTCATTCTTGAAGGAGAGCGTCCGGAATTATCATGAATCACTGTAAAATTACACATTTAAGCAAGGAATATGTTTTTTTAAACTAAAATGTGCCGACATAATTAATAGTAAGCACTGGCACGACCGACCACGCCAACATGCTTCCTATAGAATACGGTGTCTTATAATATATTAACTAAATTGAAAAGGAAAATAATATAGAAAGGGGAAGGGGCCCCGGGGGTGCTTCCCAGGCTGGAAAGCACCCCCTGAAATTGGTTGGTATGTGTACTAAACAGAAGAAATCTAACCAAAACCGGTACCAAAATGATCGTAATTTTTGTAGCGAAACATTTTTTTTTTTACTTTTGCTTTTTTTTGTTTTTTGCTTGTCGAATTCGCCGTGCACCATATACTTCAGTTGGTAAAGAAAACTTTTTTTTTTAGATAGAGTCAATGGCGACAATAGTCAAATATGACTAATCGCCACTCAAACCAACATAAGAAGAAGAAGAAGTTCCCAGGGGGGGGGGGGGTGAGGGTCAGAAAAAACCCAACGTTAAGCCAGGTCATTGTATCAATTTTAAACTGACTGGCATAGCTGTTAATTGAATATAAATATCCTAAGCTTGATAAAAAAACATATTCCTTCCTAAGTTGTTTATTTTATTTAGAGCAGCCCCCAAATTCCCCCGCAAAAATAGAGAGAGAGAGAGAGAGAGAGAGAGCGATTGATTTTATTTCTGTGGTGAACACATCAGCACAAAATAATAAGAATGATGAAATAATATCTCTCTTATTCTTTGAGTGATTTAATCAAACATTTACCAACATTTTTTTCTATTTTATTGCCAGGGTAAACTTCCCATTTCGCGATTGCATTATTGTATCCAGCGGTGGATCTAGCTTTTGCCAATGAGTTGGGGGTGGGGGGTGGGGGTTCATCCACATTTTCTCCGCTCGGCCACTCTAATGGCTAAAAGCTGGTTTTATTATTTCATTATTACTTTTCTATTTTGGAGGCCTCATGAAGTCATAATTACGCCTTAAAAATAGTTGAGCTGTTGAGCTTGAGCACAAAACGCAAGCTGTATACATATATATCTCATTATTTTCGTCCGACAAGTTATCAGATCTGCACATCTTTCCTTGATTCTGATTGGTTGAGAAGCACTGTTACTATAGTAACTGTCGGATATAATGGGACTTGTCGGGATGAAACGTCCGACAAGTCCTTTCATGAAACGCTCCCTGGGGAGCGTTTCATGAAAGGACTTGCTATATGTTTTATCCGACAGTCACGGTTACCATAGGAACTGTGCTCCTCAGCCAATCAAAATCGAGGATAGTTGTCAGATCTGGCAACTTGTCGGACGTAAATGTTGATGAAACGCTTCCCAGGAAACAACATATTCTAAGCACTATTTGTCATCATAAACAAGATGCCTAACCAGCTGCGGATCCAGGATAATCCAAAAAGGGGGGGGGGCAAATTTTTCGGAGGAAAATTTTGACACGCAAAAAAAAAAAAATCAACCACAAATTAAGGTTATTACGTTCCCGAAAAAAAAGTCTTCAATTTCAAAACAGGGGGCACACCTCTGTTTTAATGGCATTTTTACGTTACAAATGTTAATTTTGCTTCTCAAAAGGGGGCACGTGCCCCCCCCCCCCTGGATTCACGCCTGTGCCTAACAAACCAAATGATAAGAGTACGACGCGTGACCAAACATTGTGGATATATACTGACATGAACATTATATTTTAAACACGTTTTGTATTAAAGAATATGATATGCGTATCCCACTAAACTATAATAACAAATAATGCGAGCGTGATCGAAGCGCAAGCAGATTTTTTTTTGATAAGCTTGATTCCAAATGGAGCTGATTCCATTTTAAACAAAATTTAACAGAATTGATTTTAAAGTAAAATATGCTACTTTAAACATTGGGATCAATGTACCATATCGCATTAAAACTATTTTTGTGGAAGCTTGCGAAAATTGATTACAATTAAACTTTAGGATTTATTCCAAAAGGAGGCAAATCCATGCACCATGGTCGTTAAAGGTCAAGACCACCCCAGAAAATTGTTGATTTGAATCGATAGAGAAAAATCAAACAAACTTAACGCTGCAAATTTCATCGAAATCGGATGTAAAATAAGAAAGTTAAGTTTCGCTTATTTTTCACAAAACAGTTAAATGCACAACTCAGCGATATGCAAATGAGAGAGTCGATGATGTCCATCACTCACTTTTTAATTTGTTTTTTATTGTTTGAATAATACAATATTTCAATTTTTACAGATTTGACAATATAAGGACCAACTTAACTTAACCATAAACTGTTAAAATAATGGTAATCCCACATGTTCAGGGAGAAATAAAACTTTGTTGCACTTGACAAGGAGGAGAAAATTAGAATATTTCATATTTCATAGAATAAAATACAAAAGAAATAGTGAGTGGGTGACGTCATCAGTCTGCCAATTTGCATACCGACCAGGATGTGCATATGGTTCCATGACAATTGCTCCGCCGACAATTGCTACGCAAAATACGACAACTGCTCCGCCGACAATTGCTCCGGACAGTTGCTCCGCCGACAGTTGCTCCGTCGACACTTGCTCCGCCGATATTTGCTCCGTCGACACTTGCTCCGCCGATATTTGCTCCGCCGATATTTGCTCCGCCGATATTTGCTCCGTCGACATCTGCTCCGCCGAAAATTGCTCCGCCGACAATTGCTCCGCCGATAGTTGCTCCGCCGACATCTGCTCCGATTATACGACAATTGCTCCGCGACAATTGCTCCGCCGATATTTGCTCCGCCGACATCTGCTCCGCCGAAAATTGCTCCGCGACAATTTCTCCGCCGATATCTGCTCCGTCGACATCTGCTCCGTCAATATTTGCTCCGCCGACATCTGCTCCGCCGAAAATGGCTCCGCCGTAAACTGCTCCGATAATGCTTGCATGATATATTACATATGGCATACACAGGGGCCGCGGAACAGTTTTCAAAGTGGGGGGCTGCATGAGTCTAAAGTGGGGGGCTGACCCTGCTAAAAATCGCAATCATATGGTAATTTTTACGTTTTTGTACACGGTTTTGGAAAAAAGTGGGGGGCTGAAGCCCCACGGTTCCGCGGCTCCTGAATTCTGATACATGCATATAGAAAGAAATAGAAAAAAAAGGGGTAAGCACAAAGGAGGGATAGATATTATTAATTCTTATTCATGGTGGGGGAGCATTTGTGTAAGTTTTATTACGTGCCTGGTGATTAGAATGAAAAAAAAATACGCGTTTTCATGTAATTATTATAACAGTACAAAAAACTTAGATATACCCCATTCTTAGCGTCAAAATCGCTCTGGCGAAATTTGCTCCAGGTGAAATTCAACGGTACCCCACCTTTTTTGTCGAAAACCTGTACTGTAGTCACGCAAAATGTTTACTGTCGGCAAATTTTGTTCCTCACAAACATGACCAAGACATTCAGTAATTAAAATTAATATTCACGAAAATACCAACTTGTGAAACGCTACATGTCGTGTCACCTTCTCGCCACACCCCTCCAATCTGGTTTCCATATCCTCTCGTATACACAGTGCAGCTCTGGTCTCTACATCCACATTTAATTTAATTTATTTATTTTTCAACAAAATATAAATCAAATAAATGCAATATCATAACAAGTCAACATCATAAAAAAATATACCAAGGTCATAAAATCAACTTGAAAAAGACATGTTATAAGAAAGTTACATACAAAGTAATCATGTGTAAAGGATTTGTGATTTATAATTTGTGAAAATGGAGGATCCCACTTAAAAGCAAAGCTTGTATATTGTGGGCTCCTCAAAATATGACAAGCGAGAAATAAATTTATATATACAAATCAAAATATAAACCATGATTACCAACAGGAGACATTAAAAGAAAATATTAAATAACCAAAATATACGAAAAAAAAAAAACTCAGGAATGAGAAACAGTATAGAAAGAAAGCGGATGAATGAGAGAGAGAGAGAAAGAGAGAGGAAGGGGGGTGGGGAATGAATGTGAGAACTGCATAATGAACTACAGGGAGAGGAGTGTAGACAAACAGAAGCAACGTAGCGCATGAGTGAAAAGGAACGGTGATTAAAGATAAAAATCTGTGATGATGTATTTTTTAGACGTGATTATAGGATTTCAGTAAGAAAGATTTTAACTTTCTTTCTAAAAGTGTACAGAGAGGGGGAATTCTTTAAGTCGTTATGAAGGGAATTCCAAAATTTTGGGCCTTCATAAATGAAAGTATTTTTGGCTTTGAACGTCCTGAAAAGCGGTAAATGGAACTCATCTGATTGCCTATATAGTTGGGTATTTATGAATGCTCTCATTTTTATGAAACATGTCATTTATGATAATATATAATAGTGAGTTGCTTTTTTGTTTTATGTTGATCATGATTGTTTTCTTCACTGATAGAAAAAGGATACTTAATTTTTTTTTAATTAAAAAATAAAATCCATATGGTCCGCCAATAGTCGAATTATATTCATTCTGATGTTATAATGTAAGTAACAATTTGTTGTTGATGGGGGATATATAATGTTACACGTAGTTTCAAAATAAAATAAATCAATCAAACAAGATTTTCTTCTATAAATGATATACCTTCATCTGTATATGGCCGCCTAAGAAGAAAATGAACAAGAAAGAAAGTGAAACGGAAAGGGTGAAATGGTATATTATTTTCTGAATATTAAGTCAAACTCTTTTCTTTTTTTTTAATCGATTTCTGTATTAAAAATGTCAAAAAATTTGCTCGCTCGCTTCGCTCGCTCGCATCTTTTTAGAACTATTGTTCCATCAGCCATTTTTGGCTCATTATGCCACTGTGAGCGTCAGACCAGTAGGCCTATAAATAATCCCAGCTTGCATATCGCGCTATTTAGTAAGATACGGAACATGATTGTGTGTGTTTTTTTTTTTATATTCCGTTTTCATAACCTATGAAAAAAAAAGTTTCAGCTTAGCTCCTCCATAATTTAATTGGCGAGATTCGTATCCTTTTGATTAATTTCTGGAACGGATATCAAAATATTTTGAAATATTAAAAAAATGAAAGGAAGGAGAATGAAATATAATACAAATAATACAACTACTACTAATAACAATGATAATAATATTAATAATAATAATGAAAATAGTAATAATAATACTAATAATGATTATAATGATAATAATAATAATAATAACAATCATCTGGTTATCTATATAATGCGCTTAAGACATGGTATGTATCTAAGCGCTTACATATTTATCACCCCGGTCATCATTTTAATCAGCTATTCCCGCACACAACGTATGCACATCCTCCACTCCCTTGGGAGTAATCCAGCCTGTCACCGATTAGGCGCACATAATGCAGGACAAGCTACAATGGCCCGTATTCTGAAGTCAGGTTTAACTTAGACCATGGTCTAACTCTGTGCTAAAATTATGGGAAGCCAAAAGTGGCAAAATTTTTATTAAGTTGTATGCTTCTTATGTTTATTGTGCTCTTTCCTGATTTATCGATAATGAAGACAATCCTCTATGTATACTTCCTAGACAATTATGAATGATTTGAGAGCCAAATGAGCTGAAATATGATATCTTTGCTGTTAGTGATTTATGTGACAATTGGCTATCCATACTTAAACCACAACTTTAAACCTGAGTTTAAGTTAAACCCGACTTCAGAATACGGGCCAATGACTTTCACATCTTACAATTTAGCACCTGGGTTGAGAATGGCAAAGTGTGGATTAACGACTTGCCAAAGGATGCTACACCAAGGTGGGATTCGAAAACACGACCGTTTAAGTACAAGCCAAGAGTCAGAACCGCTACACCACATCACGACGGTTCCACTTTAAACTTTAGTCTTTTAACCCTTAAAAAAAAAAAAATCCGCTTTTAGCGGCTGATCGGCGAAAATGTGGATGAAAATGTTTTTTCCACCCGGCCCCCCAACCCTAGTGGCGAAAGCTTGGTCCACTCCTTAAATACTGTATGTCTCAAGTTCACGATCACAAAATGTCCCTTTTCTGAAATATATCAAAAATATTCAATTAGCGCAATGCGCTCTCACTATGAGATATCCCCCCCCCCCCCCGAGATATGCTTCATTGTTTACAATTTTCCAGGTCAATAACAGCTCGCGCTTTGTGCTCGCATTATAAATTCAGTTTAATGCGTATCGGGTTTCATGAATTTGTAACTATATTATTACTGGTATATATATTATTGTCTTTTAAAAATAACATTATTTGTTTAGACGTAGTGAGAGAGATACATATATTCATTTATTAAAACATATTTATATTGTCGCTATTGCACAGAATAGAACAAAAATACAACCGAAGTCTAGTTTTATAGTAACTCACCAGTAGCGTAATGAGCCAACAACAACAATTGGAGGGGGCCAGACAAGGATTACATTTATTTTCCTTTCCTTTATTTATTTTTTCATTGGTAGGGAGAATGGGGGGGGGGGGGGGTCCGTGACCCCTAGCACGCCCCTCTCCCATCTGTACGCCAGTGATGATCATACTTTCGTTTGGAACAAATTGAAAGAAAAAAGGTGCAAGGGTAGATAAGGCCCAAGATGTAAATAAAAATTATTGATAAAAATATTAATAATTATAATGCTGCTAAATATACAATAAATCAAGCGGTCATCAATGAAAATAAACGTCGTGAAAGAACAAAACGAGAAAGAGAGAGAGCCCGTGCGAATGTATGGTGTATAAGATGCTGGAAAGCAGAAGAGATATTGTGTCCAGCATCCCCCCCCCCCCCAATTTCTCTCCACGCTCAAGACCGGAGTGAAACCAATGATAAAAATATATGAACAAAAATCCAGATTCACAATTTCAATGGGGAGTGGAGTGTGTCATTCCCCTTCTCCTTTACAATTTGTCAAGTGGCAGCGGCAGGGAGAACGATTTGTTTTGTGTTTTTTTAAGCAGAAAGCTGTGATGATAGGGGGAGAATAAAATAAATAAAACATTTACGAATAACAAGAAAAAAAAACCAACAAAACAATTTGTATCAGGATGAATTTCTTATCATTTCAAACATAGACCAACTTGGAGAAATAAGATGTTCATGCAATTGTCGTATAATCGGAGCAGATGTCGGCGGAGCAAATATCGGCGGAGCAATTGTCGGCGGAGCAGATGTCGACGGAGCAATTATCGGCGGAGCAATTATCGCGGAGCAATTGTCGTATAATCGGAGCAGAAGTCGGCGGAGCAATTATCGGCGGAGCAATTGTCGGCGGAGCAATTTTCGGCGGAGCAGATGTCGACGGAGCAAATGTCGGCGGAGCAAATATCGGTGGGAGCAAATATCGGCGGAGCAGATGTCGGCGGAGCAGATATCGGCGGAGCAAGTGTCGACGGAGCAATTATCGGCGGAGCAACTGTCCGGAGCAATTGTCGGCGGAGCAGTTGTCGTATTTTGCGTAGCAATTGTCGGCGGAGCAGATGTCGGCGGAGCAATTGTCGGGCCACCGTGCAGGTTACTGTTTTGTGAAATTAAGTGAAACTTTAAAATGTCATAATTTTCTTATTTTACATTCGATTTTTATGAAATTTTCAGTGTTTTGCTTGTTGGATTTTTTTTCCTTTTTTCAAATCAACTTTTTGTTGGGGTGGACTTGTCCTTTAAGTACCTAAAATCATACGTTAAGATTTTTAAGCACACTTTTTGTCAATTTTGTGGCTACCTGTCTTATCAGTGCAATCGTTTGATACTACTAAGAGTTCTACTTTTGCATGAATATTTTTGGATTTATTTCCTTTTGGAATAAACCACCGAAAATCATCATCTTCATAAAAATCCCTCATATTTTTTAACCTGCAAATTTAATAAAGATTTTGTTTCACGTGAAGAATTACTTTCAATTCTAAATGGTGCTAAATCCATAGAACTTGATATTGTGAAATATTCTCAAAAATTAAGATTAAATTCAAATTCAATTTCAAATTCCATTTTACTTCCACGCATTTATATCAAATATTTGTAATCATTAATACAAATAAATGATAAATTATAAACAAAACGACTAGTCTGATCTAGCACTATCAGATAATTATATAATATAACAAAAGTGGATAAAGGAAAGTGGTAAATTGGAAAAAAAGATATACTTTAAGAAAAAAATAATAATCATATGCCATTGATTCATGCAGCTCCTTTTAGAATCAATCTTTATACTGATACAAAAGGAAACATTTAAGCAATAATATATTGTATATCTCTCCAAGCAGGGTGGGCGGATCCAGAATTTTCCAGGGAGGGGGATTTTTGTACAGAAAAATTTGCAATTAAGCCTCTCTCCCCCCCCCCCCCCCAAAAAAAAAATTCTTCATTCTCAATTAATGGTGACGTATATATTAGGAAAAATTTGACGAGCAAAAAAATAGAAAGAAAGAAATAAAGATATAGAAAAAAGGTCCTCACTTGCGTATGCAGGGGCCGGAACAGTTTTCAAAGTGGGGGGGGGGGGGACTGACCATGAAAAAAATCACAACCATATGGTAATTTTTACGTTTTTGTACATGGTTTTTGGAAAAAAAGTGGGGGGGGAGGGGCTGAAGCCCCCATGAAATATTTTTAATGGCTCTCAAGGGGGGGGGGGCAGCTAGGGGCCGGATGTGCCACTTCCTGGATCAGCCACTGCTCTCTACAATGCAAGCGGGGTCCACCAGCTACATCGAAATACTTTTATTTACAATTTTTTTTGGCTCATTACGCCATGCACAGCTAGGCCTCTTGCTCTAGACTGAAAAATCTGCTGTATATATAGGGTTTTATTTTATTTATTTTTTATTTTTTTCAAAAAACATTTTAATGGGACGCCGTGAAGCTATATATGAAGTCTCGAAGCATATCTTGTCTTGGGGGTCATCATATGTCTTGCCACTCTTATTTTTCAAAGATCAAATTACGAAATTGTAACATCGTTCTGAGTCGATATAAGCATGCATGATGTTTATAGTTTAAACGTTACTAGTAAAAGTTTTTGAGGAGTGGGACTTGGGGAGCGGGGATTGGCATATATGGGATGACGCAGATCCAACTTTTGCCAAAGACAATTTATTGTATTGTATGAAGTTTTCGAGGTGGGAGACTTTTTTTATTCGTTAAATATTTAGTATTGTAGTATTGTTATCATCCCGGCTTAATTATCATCATTTATATCATTGCTAATATTATTAATTATTGTCGTTATTATTATTATCATTATTCTTATTATTGTCATCATTATTATTATATTATTATCATTGTTATTATTATTATTATTATTATTAATATCATATTTATATTATTATTATTATTATCATTATTATTGTTATTGTCGTTATTATTTATCATCATAATCATCATCATCATCATCAGACATTATCATCATCATAATTATTATTACTAGTATTGTTATGATTATTATTTTGATTTATTTTTATTAATTTAAAGTATTCGCCCCTCGACCCCTATACTCGACCGGTACTCGACCCTAAAAAATCTGAAGAAAGCTAAAAAGTGAGCTAGCTTTATAACGAGGTCAATGAACCGTCTTGGTAAATGCAGATTAAATTATTATAATTATATAATGAAAAAACACGATAAAGGACTTTGTAATAATTGTCAAACACATGAAACCATTGAGCATTTCATGTTATTTTGTCCTTTATATGCCAGACAAAGGGATCGACTTTATCGCAAAATGAAAGTTACGAATCCGAACCTAAAGACATTATTCGCCAAAGAAGAAAAATTTCCGGCCATTTTAGCCTTTATAAAAGGCAGCGGAAAATATAACCAACTGTAGAGAATATATAAACATACATATATGTGCATGTACTAATACATGTGAATACCTATATATGAGGCTGGTTACTATTTTGTTGTTGTGTGTATATATTCAGGCTTATTTTTAGGCGATTTTGTAGTAGCATGTCGCATTATAATGTATATATATGTAAATAGGGAGGGGAAAAAAAAAAGAGAATTAAAAAAAAAAAGACAACAAAACATTTATATCTGGAGATTCTATTGGGAATTCCATATAGATACAATTTTCTTTCTACTTCTGTTTCTATTCTAAACCGAAGATATGGAGTAAGGAGCGCTTATAAATGCTTTTGAAACCCAGGACCAAAATCCAATTGAAACCAGTTGGATTTCCAACTGGTTTCAATTGGTTTTAACTGGTTTCAATTGGTTTTAACTGGAATTTAACAATTTCCAGTTGAAACCAATTGAAACCAGTTGGGCAACTGGAAATCCTAACTGGAACCAGTTGGGTAACTGGAAATGACTTTCTATTGGAAATGATTTCTAACTGGAACCAGTTGAGTAACTGGAAATCCCAACTGGAACCAGTTGGGCAACTGGAAATCCTAACTTGAACCATGCAGTTGTGTAACTGGAAATCCTAACTGGTACCAATTGGGTAACTGGAGATGACTTCTAACTGGAAAGATGGGTAACTGGAAATGAATTCTAATTGGAACCAGTTGGGTAACTTGAAATAAAACTGGAACCAGTTGGGTAACTGGAAATGACTTCCAATTGGAAATGATTTCTAACTGGAACCAGTTGAGTAACTGGAAATCCCAACTGGAACCAGTTGGGCAACTGGAAATCCTAACTGGAACCAGTTGGGTAACTGGAAATGACTTCCAACTGGAAATGATTTCTAACTGGAACCAGTTGGGTAACTCGAAATCCTAACTTGAACCATGCAGTTGTGTAACTGGAAATCCTAACTGGTACCAATTGGGTAACTGGAGATGACTTCTAACTGGAAAGATGGGTAACTGGAAATGAATTCTAATTGGAACCAGTTGGGTAACTGGAAATAAAACTGGAACCAGTTGGGTAACTGGAAATGATTTCCAATTGGTTTCCAATTGGAAATTTTCCAGTTACCCAACTGGATCCAATTGAAACCAGTTAATTTGCATATTATCTGCTAGTGTGCACAGATTAATGTTTTATGAGATCCATCATCATTAACAATGTATCTATTTAATTCTTTTCAATTTCAAGTGCCACACTTTTTAAAGATAAGTATTTAGAATACTTAGCAGTGAAAACCATGTTCATAAATGCTATAGATTATAATTAAAACAGATTAAAGGATAATAAGTACACCACTAACTGTTACCAAATTACATTAAAAAAAAAACTACATATATTTGAAGATCTTCCATATAATATATACATATGAAAGTCTGTAAAGAAAAGGCAGAATTGGTTGCTAAGGCTTTTAAAACGATAGACAATCGATTAGACAATGACGAGATTATTAGAAGAAATTCATTTGAAAATTTAATACAAAATACGATCAAAGAAAGCTGCTCCTCTGAATCACCTCTTGATGATGAATTTACATATGATGAATTAACAAGCGCTGTTAAAGAAATGAAAAATTCTGCAGCAGGAACAGATGGAATCAAATCAATTATGATACAACACCTACCGAAAATAGCTCTTCAGTTCATACATTATTAGTTTTAGTAAACAATATTTGGAATTCCTCATTATTCTACCCTCAGATTGGCATTATTCTACCCAGATCCCTGTACTTAAACCAGGTAAAGACCCAACAAACCCTTCTTCATATCGACCTATTTCCTTGACATCAACTTTCTCCAAACTGATGGAAAGAATGGTTAAAAATAGACTTGTATGGTTCATGGAGCGATGCAGTATCCTGACACCAACACAGGCAGGATTTAGAAAAAATAGAAGTTCTTTAGATCAACTCCTTAGATTAGAAACGGACATACAGAAAGGATTAGCTAACAAGGAGTATGTCCTAGTTATTTTCATTGACCTTGAAAAGGCATACGACCTTTTATGGAGAAAGGGAATAGTATTTAAATGTCATCAAGCTGGTATAAAAGGAAAAATGTTACAGTGGATTAATTCATTTTTACAAGATCGATATTGCAAGGTAAAAATTAATGGCCAGTTATCTTCACAATTTGTTCTGGAAAATGGAACGCCCCAAGGTAGTGTTATTAGTCCAATTTTGTTCAATTTAATGTTGAATGATCTAAAACTGATAGAAAAATCTGTTAAAATCTCTATGTATGCCGATGATATTGCCGTATGGTGCTCAGGCAGAAATCTTGACTTTTTACAAAAGAAAATGCAGAAAGCTATAAAAGAAATTGAACAGTGGTGCTCAACCTGGAGTATGATTATTTCTCCTCAAAAGTCTGCTGTTATGATTTTTACCAATAGGCAGCATATAGAGGTAAATATTAAGGTTAAAGATAACTCTATACCACAATACAAAGAATATAAGTTTCTGGGTATTTGGTTTGATGTGAAACTCACCTGGAAAAAGCACATCGATTATATAAAACTCAGATGTTAAAAAAGAATCAATTTGTTACGGTGTATAGCAGGAACAAGTTGGGGAAATAATAAAACGATTCTTTATATAATATACAAAGGTCTTATTAGATCCATATTAGACTACGGATGTGAGTTATACGACTCGGCTAGCCTTTCGCTAAAACAAGAATTAGATTCAATCCAATATCAGTCACTGAAAATAATAACTGGTGCAATATATAACCCTGCCCTTGAAGCACTACAGGTAGAATGTGGTGAAAGACCTTTACAACTAAGAAGAGAACTGTCTGTTGACAAATACATGTTTTATCTTTTAACAAACAGAGATAGTCATCATCCTACTTTAGAAATTATTGAACCTTCCTGGTATACTGATAAATTTACTTGGAAATCAGGTCGTGGACCCTTTGTAGTCAGAGCATGTAAGCCAAATGAAGAGATCCAAATTGAACAACTAAGCCAAAGAATATTACGAGAACCTTTTTGGTCATATGAAATACCTAGTATATCTTACTATATCCATAAGATTATCAATAAACAACGTAACTTAGTACAAGATATGAAAAACTGTGTCTCAGAAAGGATACATACAAGATGGAAAGGTTACTTAAATATCTACACTGATGGATCAAAACAAGAAGACAAGAGAACCGGCTCTGCTTTTTATATACCAGAACTGGATATTAAAAGATTCTATAGATTAAATTCTGTAAGTATAATGAGAGCCGAATTAACAGCAATAGTAATGGCACTTGATTGGCTAGGAGATAACAGAGGTATGTCCGTGGTAATTTTTACAGATTCGTTGTCTGCTCTTCAAGCACTTGAAAGCAATCGTATACAAAACAATCTTATTGTTGATATCTTGTATAAAATCAAAGTTTTACAATTATCAGATATTTATGTCAATTTTGAATGGATACCATCCCATTGTGGTATTCACGGGAACGATGTGGCAGACCTTTTAGCAAAAAAAGGAACATCAAAAGAACAAGTTGAATTAAACATTCCATATATCAAAGAGGAATGGAAAACCCACATGTCTTTGATTTATAAAGAAATCTGGCAGGCTCAATGGGTATCCTCATCTAAAGGAAGACATTTATTTAGCATCCAACCCAACGTGGCAGATACAATTAGTTATCAAGGTCTCATTCGGTTTGAAGAGACTATGATACACCGTTTAAGACTCGGAAAATGTAAATTGAATTATTATCTGTATAAATTTAATCAACATGAAAATGGTCTATGTTCCCATTGTCAGGTTCCTGAGACAATAGAACATTTTTTACTACAATGTAAGAAATATGAAAGAGAAAGAAGAATTATGCAAAGAAGCCTGAAATTAAACAAGCCAATATCAGATCTGGCAACATTATTGGGAAGAAATGCAGATTATAAAGTCATCCTGAATTACGTGAAAAAAACAAAGAGATTCGAATAAGAATATTCCACTGATCTCTCTCCATCTCTTTCTCTCTCTCTCATCCTTTTGTTCTGATGATTAGTGATAATTCCGTAGACTACTAAAATTGAGCTTCGACCTAGCTTCTTATATCAGTTTGCATACTATGAAGTACAAAAACGCACAATTTAATGGTGGTGGTAACTAATCATAATTATATTGCACCTCGCTATATGACAGGTCAGACTAGTCTAACGCCGAGGACATTGATGCGGGAATTTAAAAGCAACTAACTCGGAAACGACCTGGCGCAGATAATCTACCAGATTGAAGAGCGCCAACTTAACTCCAACACCAACCAACCAACCTGTATTTTATCAATGCCCTTTACATTGGTATTAATAGACATATAATACTGCTTCTGTGTTGGCAAATGAGCAATAGTTAGTGCAACTGCTAATTAATTTGTAACTAATTAAGTTCATTTCATTTAGTTCCAATTGGATCCAGTTGGAAACCAATTGGTTTCAACTGGTTCCAGTTGAAACCAGTTGCCTCCAATTGGTTTCAACTGGAACCAATTGAAACCAGTTGCCTGAACTTGCCTCCAATTGGATTCAATTGGTTTTAATAGGGAAATTGGAACAACTGCACCAATTGACACCGATTGCCAACTGGTTCCAGTTGCCCAATTGGTTTTAACTGGAACCAATTGGCAACTGGTTTTCAATTGGAACCAGTTGTTCCAATTTCCCTATTGAAACCAGTTGGCCAACTGGTTTCAATTGGTTTTGCCTAATTGGTTTTAACTGGATTTTGGTCCTGGGAAGACACATTATTAAAACCAATAAACTAACACCCACATCCATGAAAGGAAACACAAGCACGAGTACTAACTGTTCAATCTAACAAATGATGTTTAAACAAAATACTCATAAGATTTGATTATTCCACAACGCATTCTCCCCCTTTTTTTTTCTTCTCAAGTTTTTCTGGGGGGGGGGGGGGGTGGGAAGGGTAGATATTTTTAGGACGGGTTGTTTTGTCCTTCACCAAACTGTATATTTTTTATTACTTTGTATTTATTTTGTGAGTATTTCCCTCTCATTTATTCATTCTTTTCTCATTTGATTATCTGTATTTATACTTTGTTATTTTGTTATTTGTTGTGTTATCTATTTCTTGAGGGGCCCACATTGTACAAGCATTGCTTTTTAGTGGGTCCCTCCATTTCCATCTTAATTTAATTTCTATTGAAAAATAGTATATATATTTAAAACCTACAATGTGTTGCCCAAATCGACTAAGTGTTTTTTTTTCACTACATATGTATAATTAATTTTGTTTGCAACGGATACAAATATTTATGTTTTATATATGGTATACAATTTGTTTTTGTTTGATGGAAGTGAAATAAATGAATTTTGAATTTTGAATTTGAATTTGAACGCCTTTCCTCGGTGAATCTATATCTCACACACAGTGCAATTAATAGCAAAATCGAAGAGCTGTACAGGGGAGGGTGGAATCCCTCTCGCTTAGCCTGGCGGAAATCATCGGATATCGACAAGGCCCTATATAAACAAGGTTGCGACAACAGGGGTCAAAGGTCAAATTTGAAGGATCTCGAATAGTTCCAACCGGGCCTTTTTGTCGACTGCTACCATTGGAAATGCGTGCAAAATTTTGAATCATTTTTTATAATTATATCGGAAATCGACGTTAGAAATTCATTTTTACACTGCACATCCATATCAATATATTAGCGACCACCTAAATTTATCAAATTTGTACAATCTTATAACAAAATCCGTGAAATATCGTTGATTTGAAAAATGGCAACCGAGTTCGTCGCAAGCCGCAAATGCTCACTGCTGCTGGTAGCGAGCGGGACGCTGCACTAATTTTCCCCGGAACTGTCGGGCTGGATGTAAGGTTCTGCTGCCCCCCCACGGGTCGTTTGGAGAGCGAGAGGTGAGTATGTACCGGAATGTCATGTGGTGCCATAAATATAGTCTGCTGGGCAAACCCTTCACTCGAGTTAAGGGTCTGAATGTGGAGCCTACTCATGCCTTGTGTACTGAAGGCTCTCTCGCGCAGCAAGTTTTGTATGTGCTAGTCTTTGCGTGGAGGCACACTTGTTGATCAAAGTTCCAATGAGGGTCTGTGCCTGCAGACTACCATAAATACTAGTTTCATGTCCTAAATTCTTATTGTAGATTTTGCGCCGTTGTAAATTTAGCTGAATTTGATTTTTTTTACCAGAGCACTCAAAAACATGAATGATTTGAGCATATCTTTGTGCTTGTCTTTAGTTTGAGTTTGACTGAGTGGGCCCTTAATTTATTTATTTTTTATTTTATTTCTGATATTTAACATGTTTAAATAGGCCACAGGGCGGCACATATCATCAACTTGGTGGTTTTCCATGTGGCCCTATTAACAAAAGTACAGCAAAAAATGTAACTAGATCTATTAATAATACCAAATAGATCTAACATTAGATCTAGATCTACATGCAGTGAGTTGAAATAAACATGACAAAATGCCAAATGTACAAGCAAAAAATGTATGCAAACATGTTATAAGAAAGATTATTGGTATCCTTAATTGGGAATTATGTTCATTTAATATTAAAATCAACTATGACAATTTGAATCAAGCTTGTGAATGTAGATTTTGAAGATGAAAAATATATTGCCTATTAATTGATGGAAAGAGAGATAAGTGCTGTGCAGAATGCAGATATTCAATTCTACTAACCTTATTTTTAATAAGAACAAAATTAATTTCAAGAATTCAATTCATTTTGGGGGCTTGGGGCCAATGCATAAAATGAATTTACAACCAGGACTGTACCAAATAGTGAAGTGCTTTATCCAGTTTAGATCAAAAGAACATAAAAAAAGAAAGTAAATATTTATTCATTTCAATCACCACACAGCACAAGGTTTACAGGATAACGTTAGGTTACTTATATAAAATTTTACATTGGATAAGTGGTCTTGTCAGTTGTCACCAGAATAAGGCTAGTGCTAGTTTCCCCTTATATTCCTATCGCTACAGAATTTTTCATAGCGTTCTTAATATTTCTACCCTTTATGCCCTGTAAAAACATACCATGGTGTTCTTTGGATTTTATACCATTTCAATGCCTTACATACATGTACCTCGTTGCTCTCGAGATCAACATGCTTTATTTTATAGTTGCCACCGTGATGTAAAACTATTCCGAAGGAAAGTGAAATACCCAAGTAGGCCTAGTACAGTACTAGACCAAAAGCTTTAGTATCTGTATTTGGTTGTTTTGCTGAACTGTGTTGGCTTCTCTCACTTAGTAAAGTGTCAGAAATTGTTAAATAAATCCTAGGAAATAGTTATTCCTGTCTAGCCTAGTACCAATTTGGCTACAAACTCTTTGTTGTGTACTGGGTGAGTTCAATTCTCACGAGGCATATTCGAACATCATTGACCACCAAGTCTAATAGTCTATGATAACCCTAAATGCTTTCATGGTGTCAGTACATGGACAAATGAGTTTAGTAATCCACTTGGTTTGCATGTAGCTTCCTTTTTTTTAAATAATACTTTCATTTCTGCACTGCCAATACTTTGCACATTTTCTAGACCAAAAATCTTCAATCTCTATACCATCTCAGATGTTCTTCTGGAAGTTTCCATGGCGAAAAAGAATAGTGTAGCAAAAAACATCTGAGATAGTGTAGTAGGTTTCATGGTCATCATGTATCTTTCTTGGGCAAATATTGGTCCTGAAAAGGACCACCCAATCTTGACGTTTCAACAGGTGTGTTCTTGTCGTCCTACTCATGCCTTGTGTACTGAAAGCCCTCTCGCTCAGACAGCAAGTTTTGTATGTGCTAGTCCTTACGTGGAGCCACACTAAGAACAAGTTTCATTCGGTCTGTGCCTGCAGACTAAACTAATGCGGCCATGGCACCTCCTCACCCATCCAATGCCATATAAAGTTCATATTGGCATTAAAATGTATTTGCTTAATAAAACAACCTCTTTACAACTATCTAAATTAACGCATGATCCAACTATATTATCGTTACATGTACACTAAATATGAAATAAAAGAAACAAGAGGTAGAGAGTGAGATATTGACCCTCATTTTATGCTGTTGCCACCAATGAAAGTTCTTAATTTAAATTTGGAACTTCATGAGAGTCGAACTCATCCAACATTGCACAAAATGCGGTCAGAAGACAGGCGGAATGATACATGATGCAAGATTTAAAGGAGAACATTTCATGGAAATAAGAAAGATTGATTGCACAATGTAGCCCTACATGTATGTAATATAATCACATCTTATTACAATCATGATGGAAATCAAACAATCATACTTACACAGCTTACGGGCTTATCCAGTAGTTCCTCTCATCCAAAACAGATCAATCAGCAGCAATTACATTTAGGGCCTATTTTATTGTCCACAATCAAATTGGAATAAAAATCTACATTTAGATCGAACTTAGATAAGTTTGGTGCATCAATGATTATCTTGTCAACTAAGCACGTATTATCATTGGCTTTTGTAATTACTTAGTTATCACACCATACATATCAACAGAGTAGAGGTCTACATGTGCATGTATGCTAAATTAGGCCTTTAAAGTTTCTTTGAAAAACTACAAAGAATTGATTTTAATTCCAAACCATTTCAAATTACTTGGCCTAGTCGAAGAAATTTTTGGTCTAGATACCCAACCTGTCCGGACATGCAACTAGTGGTATGATAGGGGCACTTGTCCAATACTACAAGGTTGTGATAACATCCATGTGGTCTAACACCACTTTTAAAAAATGCAGTGCTAAGCTAACACCACTTTTATAACAAGGTTGTGATAACCTTGTCCGCAGTTAGTAACCTGTGTGGTGAACAAGATTGTCAACAAGATTGTCAATTTTCTCTTGATCTAGACTGGATGAATACTTGATATTTTGGAACAGTCAATTTTGACCATACAGTGAATTCATCATCATAAAAAAATGCCTTGGCACAAAACTAAATTGAATTCTTGAAATTAATTATTTTTTTTATAATTAAAAAGAGATTAAAAAGAGAGTCTGTGGAGATGAAGATCTGCATCAGTCACAGAGGGCCTCACAAAAATATGCTCAAAATTAAAAGTTTTTGAGCGCTCTTGTGAATAAAAGAAAAAGATTTCTAAGTCTAGAATGAAAACAGATAACTGAATGGATCTGTCTTTTTGAGTGTGCATTGTACATGAATGTTGCATAGACTCAAGACAGAAAGAGTGGCTGGAGAGTGCAAGAGGATTGGGTGCTTCCACTCTTCCCGCAATTCGAGAAATTTTTACTTTTTCCAGGAAAGGTTCCAGAAATGAAAAAAATTCCAGGAAATTCAGGGAAATCCAAAAATTACAAGGGGGCCCCTTGAGAAGCAAAATTAAAAATTGTAATGTAGAAATGCAGAAGTGTGCCCCCCCCCCCTTTGAACTTGAAGTCCCTTTTATTTTTGCATGTCAATTTTTTCCTCAGGAAAATGTGCCTCCCCTTTTGGAAAATCCTGGATCTGTCCATACTCCATGATTAAAATTAAATGACAATTTACCGTAGCAACTTTAAAATATTCATGTAATATTTTACAAAGATTTAGATCTAACATTAGATCTTCCTCCGGATCCAGACATAGGCTCCATCGTCGGAGCTCAACATTTTCTGCGCTCGTCATTTTGTAATTTTGTTCCTATTTTTCAAGAGGACAAGATGACCAAATTTAGGCTCACTGTATTAATTATTATTGCCAGATTTTCATTAAAAATCAAAATGGAAAATTCCAGGAATTGTCTATGAATTTCAGAAAATTTGGGATTCATTTTCAGGAAATTTGTTTTGGATCTGTGTAACATCGATGAGGGGTTTGGTGTCCGGACACTGAAAAATGAACTTAATGAAGCCTTGTATTTGTAGAAGTTTAGGCTTGCTGTTGTTTATCTCACTTGTTTTTTTTATTTTATCTCACTTCTCAGCAAAATAAAGCAAAAAATATAGCTTGAAATTGAATAATGCTTATCACCATCATTATTTGTTCTTTATAATATTTTCTTACATTCTGTGCTAAAAAAAATCTAAGACATTGCTTGTATTTTTGTAAACTTTTCAAAATTAAAGGAGATGTCGTGAGTCCGGACACCCAACCCGTCAGGAAACACAACCACAGCGTATATCGGGCTACTGAGCCAGCCGCACTGCCGGCTATGGTTGCCAGTCCCATACCGTATCTTTACTGTCATGTTTACGCCTTGGAACTATTAAAAATTAGTAAAAAAGCATGTTAAAATTCAAAATTATTGCAAACCAAACATATCAAAATGAAGCACATAAAATTCTCTTTAAAAACTATCATTTTGTTTTTCTTAATAACAATTGTTATTACCTGAAATTTGCTGTCGAAAAATCTTCCCCATTGACTTTGTACACAAACTTCGGTGAATTTGGAACTATTCAAAAGCTCCATGAGCAAATGACGGCTACTTCCGGTGTCGCAACCTTGTTTATATAGGGCCTTGGATATCGATGGATAGCGCCACCTTCACACTAAACTCAACCAACCAATTACTATACTAGTTGCATTGACCAACTCGCTCTCTTTGAGCCTCCGATTCGATTTAATTTTAAGCCCCAGAAGAAACACAATTGAAACAAAATGACACGACATCAGAGAAATTGCACAGCAGGAACTGTTTATACATATCATGAAAGACAAAAGGACGCTGGTGAGCTTATAAATTTGATCATTTTGATATCCAAAATCTGTGTTTGATTGATTGTCTTGACTCTGTCTTGTCGTTTGACTTTGAGAAATGGTGTTGTCCCACTCGTTCATTTCTGTGTACCGGGCGATATTCTGGTCCTCGCCTCATTCTCAACTAACGTTCATCATCATCTGCTGTAATCTTCAAAGGGCTCTGCAGCCTATCACGAAGATGGATGGGAAAAAAAGAAAGATCAAAAGACAAAAAAAAAAGAAAATCAAAAAGAAAGAAGGAAAGAAATAAAGGAAGAAAGAAGGAAGGAAAGAAAAAAAATAGAAAAAACAAAACTGAGGGGAAGAGAAAGGAAGGAAAGAAACGTTTAGACTAACCAAAGGCCAGGCCTTAAATTTCGTCATTTTTAGGGCAAGGCCCGTTCAGCCTTGAAATACCTCATATTTTGGAGGGCGTCAATTTTTTTATTTTATTTTATTTTTTTATTTAGGGCCTAGCCTAGCGCCTATTTACCACTTGTGGGATGGAACACCCTATCACTAGTATCACTATCAGCAAGTGCTGTTTTTCGTAGGGGTCCATAGGCCACTACAGAGGGCACCAAGGCCAAAAAATTTTCCCAAGAAGGGCATCGAAGGTCAATCTTTTTACTAAATTTTAGGTAGGCCTATCCTTTTCTTTATTTTAGATGTCAAATGTACTTACTCTTGTACGGGGTGCTACATAAAGCAAGTGAATTTCAATATAGATCTAGGCCCTAGTTGGAAAATACTTGCCCGAGTATATATTTCACTTAGGCCCAAAAAACTTTCAAAGCAAGATTTTACCGCTTCAAAAGAAAGTAGTGTCATTCTAATTTCTATGTACTAACCCAGGGAGCTCCCGCCCGCACAGCGGGCCGGAGCCCAGCCCAGGCCCAGGGGCTTACCGTGTATTTTACCATACTCACGGGACTAGGGTGATTTATGGTCTAAATATTTCTCCAAATGAATTGTGAAAACAGAAATTATGCACTTACCACGATTGTATGGATGAAGGTCTAACGAGTGGCAGTCTCCTGACATCTGGGCACAAACTGGAACCTCAAAAAAACGAAAAGTTCTCTCCTTCTACCCCAGTCTCGATCGGCCATTTTGTTACAATTCATAACAAAAATGGCCGATCGAGACGGGGGTAGAAGGAGAGAACTTTGTAAGAGTACATTTGCTTTTTACCTATTATGATAAGAGTACTTGCTATTTAAAACTTACTTGCATTTTAACTTTTTAAGATAGGAGTATTTGGTTTTTAACTCATTTTTAAACTCAACTTAAGAGTACTTTATTTCATTTCCTTCTTCCAAATATAGCTGCATCGGGTTATGGCACCAATAAAGCTCGTCTTGGGAAAGACTCGGAGAAAGATTTTGATTGCTGTTGTCTCACCTTACAGCCATGCAAGAACCCTGTCATCACGTAAGTCAAGTCAAAATACAACAAAATAGAACAATTGATATTGATGCACATTGTTGAAAGATGGTTAGAGCAATGCTTTGTTAGTGTAGTCTTTAGAGTTAGTTTAATAAAAGACAAACTATAATTGCAACTTTGCCTTGATGGTAACTACTGTGGTAACATGGCTCAACATCCAATCAACATCGAGACTTCCATGGTGGTTAGTGAAAATGATGGCAAAGTTAAATAATTATAAGTCCTTTTCATATTTTCAATTTCCAGGAAAGATGGCTACTTGTATGACAAGGAAGCCATCTTGGAGTATATTCTCTTGAAGAAAAAAGAAATCAAACTTCAGATGAGTGAATATGAGAAACAAATCAAGAAACAGGAGGTGAGCAATGCTGCAGAGTTTTACAGATAATAAAAAAAACAATATTTATTGAAAGTATAACAACATAATCAGTGAAAGTAATTGAATATATATCAAGATAATTACAAACATTTATACTAGTAAAAATGTAAATTTTATAAATTATTATCTATTGAAAATATAATGATATAATCAGTGAACATAATTACAAATATATCAAGAGAATTGTAAGTATACATACTAATGAATATATTAACAGTACATGAAGAGTATAGACGGAAAATACTAAAAATCATAAGTCCATTTACGAAAATGTGCAGAAAGATAACCTTTCTTTTTAGTGATTCCGTATTCCATATTACTTAAACTCATTAAAGGGAGGTTTAAGCTAGCAAAGTCAGGGATTTAATTTTGAAATTTGCAGAGATAAATAAAGTTTCTTAACAAAACAAAATTAATCAAATAAGGGCCGTGTTATTTTTATATGATTACAACTGAAACTATTATAAAAAGCTATATCTAATACAATTTTTTTCTCGAGAATTGAGTTATATTTTTTTTCAACCAGTTACTCATTTGATCTCCCCAATACAAATTGATTATGATGAAATCTTCTCAACTGTATGTATAATTTATCCTCTTATTCCAACACCTCTCACTTAGAAACTGGATGAAGATGGAAAGAAATCACAACAATTGAAGAGAGTCCAAGACTTTGTTGAATCAGGTAAGGTAACATATATAGGACTGTTTCAAATAGTCAATGATTTTCAGTGAAGAACAAACTGATATGTCAAGACAACAATGTTTGCATGAGTATACATATATGTATATCTTATTTAGAAAATGCTTTTAATGGATACGTCTTTGCTTGCTATTCCAAATACTCCTACAAAAACTGGTGATGATACATATACTGCTACTGCTTCTAAAGAATCAAACAACATTATATCATCAAACTTTACGGACAAATTGAAGAAAGTCTTAAAAATATAATTCATCTCCGATCAGCCATTTCCCTTTTCTTGATCTATTTTATTTACATACATTTGTATTGTAATTGTCCAATACATTGATGCTTGTTTGTAAATGCTTTGATGTAGAGAACTATGGAGAGCTAAATGTTGGTTATTGAAATTATTATTCTAAATGCTTTGTTCGTTGGCTTTCCATAGTTAAGATTGGTTGGATCAATTTAAACTCATTGTAAGATGGACTGGATTCGTCTTTTATAACAATATAAAATTTACAAAGCTTTCTTCTTACGCAGAGAGTAGCATCATGGGCGGAGCCTCTTCTGCTAAGCGAGCAAGAACGGGCGAGGCGTCGACATCGAACGGTACCAAGTCGGTTTCTAACATGATAGATGGGAGAAATAAAGAATTGCCTAGCTTCTGGATCCCTGAACACACACCGGATGCAAAGCCAACCCTTGTCAAAAAACCTGTGAGTTAAAGTTACCAGGGTTACCATCTTAGAAAGAGTTAAAGGACAAGTCCACCCCAATAAAAAGTTCATTTGAATAAAAAGAGAAAAATCCAACTAGCATAACACTGAAAATTTCATCAAAATCGGATGTAAAATAAAAAAGTTATGACATCTTTTAAGTTTCGCTTAATTTCACAAAACAGTTATATGCACATTCTGGTCTGTATGCAAATGAGGTGACTGATGACGTCATCCACTCACTATTTCTTTTGTATTTTATTATATGAAATATGAAATAATCTAATTTTCTCCTCTTTGTCAAGTGAAACAACGATTAATTCCTCCATGAACATGTGGAATTAGCATTGTTTAATAATATATGGTTCAGTCAAGTTGGTCCTTATTGTCAAATCTGTAAAAAAATCAAATATTGTATAATTCAAACAATAAAAAACAAAAGAAATAGTGAGTGATTGTCATCATCGACTGTCTCATTTGCATATCACTGTTTTGTGAAAAATAAGCTAAACTTGAAAATGTCATAACTTTCTTATTTTACATCTGATTTTGATGAAATTCTCAGTGTTATGTTTGTCGGATTTTTCTCTTTTTATTTAAATCAACATTTTTCTGGGATGGACTTGACCTTTAAATCCAATTAACCTCAACTCTATGGAAATCCATCAACGTCATAATTCATTCTTCAGGAAATTTTCACATAATGTCCTTTGTAAAGAAAGAGATGGAGAGTGAATATTCAAGAAAGGAAAGCAAGGAATGTATGAATGTACATCATATCTAGAAAATATTTAGAACAAGCATGCAGTTAAGATGATGATGGCCGTCCATAGTTGTAGTTTATTGGATCAATCACAACTATTTGTGAAATGGGTCCCAGGGCCCCGTAACACAAAGCTTAGCAATGATCATAGAACATTTGTCTACGATTGATTCCATTGACTACAATGTACAATCAATCGTAAAAATCAAGTGTTCAATCAGTCGCGAACCTTTGTGATACAGAACCCAGGTCCCTGTAACATTAAACTTTGCGATCGATTGTTGGGCAGATTTCTATGATTCATTGTGTTGATTATTGTGTACAGTGGCGTACCGAGGATTTTCCACAGGGGGGGGGGCAAAACCGTCCGCCAAAAAATTTAACAAGCTTCAATCACAAATAAAGGATTTCGTACCAGAAAAAAAATTGACAAGCAAAAAAAAAAAGGTCTTCAAGCTTGTCAGGGGGGGCAATATAGGTCTTCAAGCTCGTCAGGGGGGCAAAAAAGGTCTTTCAAGCTCGTCGGGGGGGGGGGGGGGGGGCAGGTATACCTCCTTTGCATGGGTTGTGACTCGTCAGGGGGGGCAGAGTGCCCCCCCTGCCCCCCCACCCATAGGTACGCTAGTGATTGTGTATGATCAATCAAAGAAATCACCCCCCGCCCCCACAATCAATCACTAAGCTGTATGTAACGTGGCTCAGTTTGAGGTTTTTTACAATGCAAATTCTGTGTTCTTTGGTGTTCTAAACATCAGAGTTTATATTTGATGACACGAGACCCAGGAAGGATTTCATGAAACAGGGCCTGTCTTACAAAGAGTTGCAATTGATCCGATCAATCACAACTATGGACGGCCAGCTACGTCAACATCTATTATTCATGTCTGTTTAAAATATTTTCTAACTATGATGCATCTTCATGCATTCATTATTTTCTTGAAAATTCACTGTGCTGCTCTTTGTTTACAAAGGACATTGTGCAAATATCCCAAAGAAAAAATTATGACAGTGATGGATTTCCATAGAGTTACGAAGGATTGGATCAATCGTATTCAGTGATTTATACTGACTATTGTTCTAAGCTACATGTACTCTAAATCCTTGCATCTGATTGGCTAATAGCAGATTAGTCTGTGAAAATCACTGACAAAATTTTCATGTAATGCATCCCAGTATTTGTTTTGATATTAGATCCAGGTTTTGGATACGAACATGTCTTGGGTTGATAGATTAAAACTTAAAATAGCAAATAATCCTTGTATGGTTTGTGCTGTAGTTATATTGTTCATTATTGTGCTTTATTTTTTTATACTGCTTTATAATGCATATGTATACTTCCCTTTTTCTCTTTCTTCCTTCTCTCATTCATCTTAGGCACTTTTAAATTAAATTATGATGTATATTACTGAATTGTTTGTAAATTTACCCCTTCAGCTTGTGCTGTTAGTCAATCTGAAATAATAATAATGTAATAAATATATATTTCTGTAACTTTCTTTTTGTAGGACAAGACAATCTACTGTCCGATGAGCAAGAATCCTCTTTCTCTGAAATCACTCATTCCTGTCAACTTCACACTAGTAGATGAGAAGGATAAGACACCACTAGTTGCTAAGAGAGAGAGATTTAAATGCGCAGTCACCCATGATGTACTCTCCAACTCAACGCCGTGTGCTGTACTTAAACCAAGGTACTTTTTTCATCCCCTTCCTCTTTCATTTTCTCATATGCTTATTGATTTTTTCTTTTTCATCTTGTTCCGATCGATCGTCTCTTTTTTCCTCTCTTCTGTTCTCCTTTTCCCATTTTCTTTTCTGTATTCATCTTCTCTCCGTACTCCCCTACTTATTCATTTTTTAATTTTTGTTTCATCTTCATATCTATCTGATGAATAATTGCTATAATTAGTACATCATTTCTTGTATTTACAAAAGTAAATATAATTTTTCTCCTCTCTTTGCTTTAATTTACAGTAGTAAGGTAGTCACTATGGAATGTATCAAGAAATTTGTTTTTTTTTCTTCTTTCTCTTTCGCTTCCTCGATCTCCTCCTTTTTCCTTTTTTTTTTGTTCTTTTTCCTCCTCTTCTTGCCATTTCTCTTCTTTGTCTTTCTCTCTTCCTTATTCTTTCTTCTTTCGATCATTTTTTTTCCTTCTTTAAAATCAACTTGCTGTATGATTGCTGTAATCGGTACATCTATTGTTTATTTACAAAAGTGAATGATCTTTTTTCTTCTCTCTTTATGTTTTATTATCCCAGTGGTAAGGTAGTGACAATGGAATGCATCAAGAAGCTCATCAAGAAAGACATGATTGATCCTTTTACTGAAGACAAGCTTGAAGAAACAGACATCATTGAATTCAAAAGGGTAAGTCTTAATGTAGCTCACTGATCAGGGCCCTGTCTTATAAAGAGTTGCAATTGATCCAATCAATCACAACTATGGAAAGCCAGCAACATCAACATGAAAATGCATGATCGTTGAAAATATTTTCTAGATATAATGAAAACCCGTACATTTATTGTTTTCTTGAAAATTCAGGATGCTTTTCTTTGCTGACAAAGGACATTGTACAAATTTCCTGGAGAAATAAATTATGACATTGCTGGATTTCCATAGAGATACGATTGATCAGATCAATTGTAAGTCTTCATAAGACTGGGCCCTACTGGATGATTCACAAGGCTGTTCATTACAAGCAATTTTACAAGTGACTGGTGATCCTTTCTTGTGGTAAATGATGTACACTAAGTTTCCATTGATGTTGATTTATTGCCTAAGAAAGGATCACCAGTCGTAAAGCTGCTTTCAACTTTTGAAACAGCTTTATGAAACACCCACCTGTAGAGTGATGTCGCTGAAGCATCTTGAAATAAAGCCATCAGTCGTTTCTTTTTAGTTCCATTCATTCTTCATTACTTCAAATCTTCCATGTGCTCATTATGTCTTCTTAACAGTAGATTTTCTGCTAGACTAATGCAGATGGTGCTAAAAGACTTTAGAAATGGCCCCAAATTAGTGCATTTGTGCACCCCTAACGTTCCTGTTGATTTGCATACAAATGCCCTTTTATTTTTTTATAAGATGTGATACGAATGCCATATTTTGTGTGTAGTCCCAATTCCCGGGTCCCTATTTAACCATATTTTGTTTTGTTTTGTTCTTATTTTTACCAGGGAGGCACAGGTTACGCCAGCACTGGGGCCAAGGCAGCAGAGAAGGCTAGACCTGTCATGATGGCCTCATAGTCCAGACTTTATACTTCAGTTCCTAGTCCAGCTCATCACTCTGCAGTATGCCTGTTCAGACCTTGATATCTATCCAGATCTAAACATGGATCCTTGTCAAGCTTGTCATCTAGAGTCTATCCACTAATAGGATTTAAAGCAAGACCTTAATTTAAACATTGGACCTGTCATGTTGGCCTCATAGTCCAGACTTTATACTTCAGTTCCTTGTCCAGCTCATCACTCTGCAGTATGCCTGTTCAGACCTTGATATCTATCCAGATCTAAACATGGATCCTTGTCAAGCTTGTCATCTAGAGTCTATCCACTAATAGGATTTAAAGCAAGACCTTAATTTAAACATTGGACCTGTCATGTTGGCCTCATAGTCCAGACTTTATACTTCAGTTCCTAGTCCAGCTCATCACTCTGCAGTATACTTTGAGTCCTAGTCAGACCGCGATCTAAAACCTAGATCTGACCCTGGATCCGAGTCTACGCCACCTCCTTGTCTGGATTCTAAGCCAGATCTTGTTTTAAATCGTAGACCTGTCATGAATTGCATCAGAGCCCAGACTCTATACTCTGGTTCTTAGTCCTGCTTATCACCAAGGAGTATAGTAGTCATAGTCAGAGCATGGTCTAAAATCAACATCTAAGCCTGGGCTCTTTTTTCATCACCAACCTCTCCCAGACTCGACTTCATATTCTTGTCTGGATTTTTAAGGCCACCGCACACCTTACGATTGCTCTGCGACCCAATTTAGGAATAAAATCATAATTTAATGCTAATGTCAAGACCTATAATATCTTAGTATGTAAAGTTCTAAATCACTGTATGAATACCTATTTTCAAATCTGTGACTATCCTATCATCCTTATTACATTAAGGCTAATTTAATATGTAGTCATAATAATGACATAGCAGTCGTACGATTGGCTACGATTTGAATCAAATTTTGCCTTTAATCCAAAAATACAGGCTTGCAATCATCCAAAACTGTTATAATTTGAACCTCAGATATATACTATTCATTTGCATTTTCAGAAAATGAGCAAGATGCGATTTTTTCCAAAATCGAATTTTGGACCAGTCATAGGGTGTGCGGTGGCCTTAAGACAGACATGGATTTAAATCATAGACCTGTCATGGTCAGAACAGGGCCCCCAATAATATTGTTTTTAATTTCTTTATTTTATTGTTTGTAGGATGAAACGTGTTTCAGAATTTGATTTTAATCAAATTCATATTAGAAAATCAGGTTGAAACGGCTTAGGATGAGAAATGTTGTTGCAATTTATGAATATGAGGACTCCTATCTTTTAAAGAGAGGGTTGTTCAAGTCGCACTCCAAGCATTAATTTCCTTTCGCAAGAAATTTACAGTATCCATATTGTGCTGCACTAAACTCGGGTCAGATAAAAGGAACCTGACAGGAATTCATTCCTTGACACCCTGAGTGTGTAACAGCAGGCGTCCGTTGCAGAAAGAGTTGTGATCAAACGCAACTCGAAAAATCTTATCCAACTCAAAAATCTTGCGCAACTTGATTCCAGCCAATCAGGCACCCGCATTTGGGACTTGCGCTTGATATTTTGACTTGTGTTACATTTATTGTAGAGTGCTTAGAGGCTTCTGATAAAGAGATGCTTAGCACTTATCAAGCAAATTATGATTATTACTAGTAGTATGTTTGGTTGTTTGTATTCATATTCCTTAAAAAAATGTTTTTTTTTACTTGACATGACAAAATGAGTCGTGTCCCTGTTATTCCTTTTCATAAACTTGATACGATACCAAAAGCTTTGTAAGACAAGAAAGTATAATTTGTCCAATGGCATGTCATGAATTAGAGCTGCCAAGTAGTACTGATTTTCAGTATTTAGTACTGAAAAATGAGAAGAAAACTGATGGTTTCATGCTAAATACTGATTTCTAAAGTTTAAGTTTTGTGTTGTCCGATGGTATTTCTTTGAAAATACTGATTTCCTCACCAAAATACTGATTTTCAGCTTTAAAAATACTGAAATGTTTTTTTTTCGGGTTGGCAGCTCTGATTAGATGTTAAGGTCCACTTATATAGCACAATCTTCTTTGCTTGATATTTGGTATCATATTACCCTGGATGTAGCTTAGCCCCTGTATCGATGCTAAAGCATTCAAGTAATAAATCCTACCTGTTCACCTCTCCTGGGTTGAGTGCAGCACAATGTGGATCAATTTTTTTGCTGAAGAAAAATATGTTTAGGGACAGAGAAGTGACAATTGTTAAGTACTTGAAGGGGGGGTGGGTTGCGTTTAGGGTTAAAAAATCACGATTGTCATTTAATCTGGATTGAAAAGAAGAATGCTAAACCCTATATAGCCCTGGCTATTTGGAAATATCTCAGCCAGGCAAGGGAGGGGATTTTTTGGTTATCATTAGATTGAATGCAATAAGTTATACAGTGTATATGAAAAGCTTAAGATCAGCTCTATTAATCATAATTAATCATAACAAATCTCAAAAATTCGTTTTTTTTTACTTTAAGGGATTTAGATGTATATGTAGAGTACCACTGAGCAATCATTTTATCTCATTTTATTTTTTTACAAAGACTGCAATTTCAAGAACTATTTTAAGAAACTTGATTTTGATTACAATTTTTGTCCCATTATTTAGATATCTTTGATTAATGATAAAATTATGTTTCAATCAACTTTACAAACTACATACCCTGTATAAAATGTAGATAGGCTTTAATTGTAAATAAAATTATGTGTATGAAATGTACATCTTTGCAGAAGAAAATTCTGATGATGATGATTATGATGATGATGATGAAGGTAATAATGATGTTGATGGTGATGATGACGATGATTATGATGATGGTGATGTAGTGATGATGATGATGATGGTGATGAAGATTATGATGATTATGATGAAGTAGATGATTATGTTGATATTGATGGTGATGATGGTGATGATGATGATGGGGATGGTGATGATGGTAATGATGATGATGGTGATGATGATGGTGATGATGATGATGATGATGGTGATGATGATGGTGGTGATGATGGGGATGAAGATTATGATGATTATGATGAAGTAGATGATTATGTTGATATTGATGGTGATGATGGTGATGATGATGATGGGGATGGTGATGATGGTAATGATGATGATGGTGATGATGATGGTGGTGATGATGATGATGGTGATGATGATGGTGATGATGATGATGGTGATGATGATGGTGATGATGATGTTGATGTTCATGATATTGATGATGATGGTGATGATGATTATGATGAAGTAGATGATTATGTTGATAGTGATGATGATGATGGTGATGATGATGATGGTGATGATGATGGTGGTGATGATGGGGATGGTGATGATGGTGATGATGATGATGGTGATGATGATGGTGATGATGATGGTGGTGATGATGGGGATGGTGATGATGATGGTGATGATGATGATGATGGTGATGATGGTGATGGTGATGGTGATGGTGATGATGATGGGGATGATGATGATGATTATGATGAAGTAGATGATGATGTTGGTGGTGATGGTGATAATCATGATGGTCGTGACTTTGATTGTTGATGATGGTGATGGTGATGATGATAATGATGATGATGCATTTGTATAGCGCCATATATCTGTCAAAGACATTCAAAGGCGCATTGGAGGAGCCAGCCAATCTGGGTCGCCAAGAAGGGTGCGCACACAGAACTGTGACCCGCAGGTCTCTCCCGATAACCGGTTGGGGAATACAGGTGGACCACTACACCGGGGGTTCCCCCTACTCTGATTAGAATAGTGCAGTGGGTTCTTAACGTGCAAAGTTGGTGATTCTCTTCTACACGGGGCCTCCATTTAACGTTCTATCCGAGGGACGGAGTGTTTTCCACTGTAACATAGCCTGCATCTATGAATCAGGGGAGAGACGTTTACACACAACGCACTGGCTTCAGTCATCCACCCGGGGTGGACTCGAACCCACGATCTTTGGTTCGACGGGCAGACGCTTTACCGACTGAGCCAACTTGGCTCTCTAGATGATGATAATGATGGTGATGATGATGTTGATGATGATTGAGATGATGTTACTGATGAATGTTGATGTTAATTTATATCTGTGCTTTAGAAAAAGCAACATGATTTCAGTTGATAAAGTATGACTATAATGTATTCATCGCAAGAGGGAGACAGATCAAACCACCTAATGAAACTGAATTTAGAAATTATTTTAGGGTCATTACGTACGAATGTATTCGGAGAGCGTCGGCGAGATCAACTTCCCTAACTAATTTGTTCGGTTAGTTCAGCTGTGAAGTACATCACAGCGATATCGCGGAAGATGGAGTTTGTGTACAAAGAGTGGGAATATCTTTCTTTGTGAGTGTGATGATTCATTAGATTGGATTTTTTTGTGATTTATGAGGTATTTCATGTTATGAGAAGATCATGGCGGAAAGGTTGCGGACTGAGGAGTTGCCTTCTCCGTGGAAATATGCTGTCACTTCGGATGGCCGTGTATTCTTTATAAAGTAAGTTCCTTAAATTATCGTTATTCTAGACTAAAATCCCAAAATGTGCAGCTGCACTGCAGACTGCAGCAGCTGTAGCTGGCCTGTAAGCGCTAGCGCAGAGCTTAACTTAGACCAAAAAGCTTCACTCAGTCTCTGTATTTGGTACTTGTTCGCTGAACTTAACTGCGTTGGCTTTACTCATAAAATTCATAGTAAAATGTCAGATATTGTTAAATAAATCCCCAGAAATGATTCCTGTCTACGCAGAGCTGCAAATGTAAATCTAAAAAATAAATTTAACTCCGCAAAAACAAAACGCAACGTTTGCAGAGTGTAAGTTAGGAGTCTAACTAACGTTTAAATTTTTGGTAAGTTGTACAAGATCAGAAGATTGGTGTAAGAAATAAGGGGTCCAGATAAAACTAACTTAGATAAAACACTTCCAAGTTCCATGCGATTGCTCGAAATAGGAACTACGATATCTAAAATCTAACCAAGTTCCATTTCACTTATATTATAAATATTATAACGATTGATATGAAGTCCCTTTGGTGACTTATTTTAGCACTATGCTCCTCATCTTTTCTTGCTCTTTGTTGCTCGTTGTTCCGAAGGTTCGTTAATCCGAAAACGAAATAAGCTTCGTTGTTCCGAAGGTTCAAAGTCCGAAAACGAAATATGGTTCGTTAATCATTTCGAACCTTCAGAATTACAAACCTCATTTTGTTTTCGGACTAAAGAAACTTCGGAAATACGAATCTCAGAATAATGAACCTTCGGTATAACGAAGCTTCGGAATTACGAATGTATGCGGGCCTATTCATATCAAAGACACGACAAGGGAAAGACTAGGCACCTAAACTATTTTACATGCCTTGTCTTGTCTTTCCGTTAATGCCCACAATCATTATATTGATTATTATGGCATTTGAATGTCAAGATTGACTTGACCTGAATTTTGCCGGGACCGGCAGGTGCAATACACCGGGTGAACACCCTACTCTGACGAATAGTGTATTGGTTTTAACGTTTTAGCATAGGTTGTGACTCTCCTATACACGGGACCAACATTTGCGTCCTTTCCGATGGACGGAGTTCTGCATTCACACCTGCACTGAATACAGTGGTGAGGCACGCTAACACACAACGCTATAGCATCAGATTTTTTGTCAGACGCGTTTCGGCATGAGCGGGACTCGAACCCTACGTTGAGATTTACAAACTTATCCGAAACATGCGCTCTAACCGACTGAGCTATGCTGCCTCCAAATGCAAATCGACGCATAGCATTACGCAACGTCCGTGAAGTGTCCAATCTTCATTGTATAGATTGTCTTAAGTAGACTGTATTACCGACACATGAACAAAGCTTTTACTGCTGGTTTTGTTCAAGGTACGTAGATTTTTTGTATTTTAAAATTGGTCATTGTTTTAAATTATTTGCAAAAAGTGTTATCTTTGCCAATAATAATCTTAAATTATGTTTTTGAAGGTATTTCATATATTGGTGCCCATATTTAATCATGTAATTATAAGAATTACGCATTCAAAGAATTAGACACAGTTACAAAATTACCGATGAGCTGAATCAAGGCTGTGAAATTTATTAGCGCTACCATCGGGCTTCCTTTTATTTCCGTAGAAGAGACATGCGAAGTTGCTTTGCAGTCCGAGTTTGCAAATTTGCTCTTTTTTGTATGAATTTGAAATAAGTATGATTGTATGGCTACTCACTGGAAAGAGCCCCGGTGAGTAGCGAGAAGGAGTTTCGGCAAATATTACTTCTGTAATGAAGTGATACTTGCCGACTACATAGAAATCCAGGGTCAAACTCAGTTCGGTGTACAAGGTTTAACATACTAACCTCGTACTAGTGTGAGTGGCCTAGACATGGTGTAGTGGTTATGACTCCAGTCTCCCCATTAATACCGTAATGAAAGTCTGGTCATAGGTTCAAATCTTACTCCAGCCATTGATATCTTTCAGCAAGAAATTCATCCATATTTTGTTGTGATAATAAATAGCTGAATTTATAAAGCGCTTTTTGCCAGAGGACACAAAGCGCTGCTATTATTACCCCGGCTTTAGCTCGAGCTACCATCACCTGCGCTCAGTGCATGCAAGGAATTACTCCTGCCGGGTACCCATTCACCTCACCTGGGTCGAGTGCAGCACAGTGTGTATAAAATTTTTGCTGAAGAAAAACACGCCATGGCTATGATTCGAACCCACGACCCTCTGTTTCAAAGGCAAGAGTCAGAACCACTAGACCACGACACACCCACAGGGTTGTATTCAACCCAGGTGACATAATACGGACCTGGCAGGAAATTATTCCTTGATACACCTGTATGCTGAGTGCTTGACACCAGCTCTGCTATATGTGTTTCATTATTAAATATTAGTTTATGTTTTATTCTTTGTTTTGTGTTTCATTAATATGTTTTATACTTTGTTTTTTTGTTATAGTGATGACACAAGGACAACAACATGGGTTCATCCAGTTACAGGAGTAGCAGTAGCATCAGGATATGAGAGCAGAGAAGGTCAGTTCTCACTAGATCAATCTCTTTAAACTTTTAATCATGAGCATTTTATTCCTTCAAGGTCGGCTCTCACTACTTAGAGTTTCTTGGTCATACATACATGTTGGCTACATGCACTGGCGGATCCAGGGGGGAGCACAGCCGGCCCATGCCCCCCTTTTTAAAATTTGTAATGTAAAATTGCTGTTAAAACAGAAGTGTGCCCCCCCTTTTGTTTTTGTTTTGTATGCTTGTCCATTTTTTTGTGGATGAAATATCCTTAATTTTTGGTTGAAACCTTTTTTTTTTTGCTTATCAAATTTTTACTCTGGAAAAATGTGTTCCCCCTTTCGAAAAATCCTGGATCCGCCCCTGTTTTTAGCATTTATTTAATCCATTTAAAATATGTATTGAATCATACTTTATCAATAACTTGAGCTATTTGAATGTAACACTTATTGCTTGGTAAAATACAAGGGAAGAGAACGACAAAGAAATAGATGGTTGGAAGGAGTTACCAAAGAAAATGAGGGAAACTGAGGGAAATTTGCATGTCATATAAATATATATATCCATTGGGTCACCAGGGAAAAGTCTCATTATTTTCCATCTGACAAGTTGTTGGGCCCGTTGCAGAAAGAGTTGCGATCAAACTAAAAACTTGATTTTCAGCCAACGAAGCAACTATATTCGGGACTTGCGTTTAAACGCAACTCTTTCTGACAACTTTCCTTGATTTTTATTGGCTGAGAAGCACTGTTAGATGGTACATGTAACTCGAGGATAAGGATAAAACATTTGACAAGTGCTTTCATGAAATGCTGCAAAGTAGCCAGGAATGACTCAACATTTGGCAATACAAATTTGGTTTTGTGATAGGTGGATATTTGATAGAATGGGATTCTCTTTGGAATTAGGATTAAGTTTTTGGATTACGGTTTCAGGCTTTATCCTACATCAAAAGTTTATATAAAGAGTGAACTCACATTTTCTTGTTCTGTTTGCAAATTCAACGATTAATTTTACAATAGAAATCGGAATAAAGAAAGCTGATTAACCCTAGAATAATCTGATATATTTGGGCTTCATTGTGATTGCCAATATGATGTGTGTACAGCTGCTTTAAAAATTATCTTTTATTCACAGAGGGATAGAATTTTAAGTTCTAAGAAGGGTTTTTGTCTCACCTGCATAGCAGAGTGAGACTATAGGCGCCGCTTTTCCGACGGCGACGGCGGCGGCGGCGTCAACACCAAATCTTAACCTGAGGTTAAGTTTTTGAAATGACAGCATAACTTAGAAAGTATATGGACCTAGTTCATGAAACTTGGCCATAAGGTTAATCAAGTATTACTGAACATCCTGCCTGAGTTTCATGTCACATGACCAAGGTCAAAGGTCATTTAGGGTCAATGAACTTAGACCATGTTGGGGGAATCAACATCAAAATCTTAACCTAAGGTTAAGTTTTTGAAATGTCATCATAACTTAGAAAATGTATGGACCTAGTTCATGAAACTTATACATAAGGTTAATCAAGTATCACTGAACATCCTGCATGAGTTTCACGTCACATGACCAAGGTCAAAGGTCATTTATTTTAGGGTCAATGAACTTTGGCCGAATTGGGGGTATCTGTTGAATTACCATCATAACTTTGAAAGTTTATGGATCTGATTCATGAAACTTGGACATAATAGTAATCAAGTATTACTGAATATCCTGTGCAAGTTTCAGGTCACATGATCAAGGTCAAAGGTCATTTAGGGTCAATGAACTTTGGCCAAATTGAGGTATTTGTTGAATTACAGCCATAAATTTGAAAGTGTGTTGGTCTAGTTCATAAAACTTGGACATAATAGTAATCAAGTATCACTGAACATCCTGCATGAGTTTCACGTCACATGACCAAGGTCAAAGGTCATTTATTTTAGGGTCAATGAACTTTGGCCGAATTGGGGGTATCTGTTGAATTACCATCATAACTTTGAAAGTTTATGGATCTGATTCATGAAACTTGGACATAATAGTAATCAAGTATTACTGAACATCCTGTGCAAGTTTCAGGTCACATGATCAAGGTCAAAGGTCATTTAGGGTCAATGAACTTTGGCCAAATTGAGGTATTTGTTGAATTGCCATCATATCTCTATAAGTGTATTGGTCTAGTTCATAAAACGTGGAAATAAGAGTAACCAAGTATCACTGAACATCTTGTGCGAGTTATAGTAGTTTTCAAAATCAGCAATGCTGCTATATTGAATCGCGTGATGCAGGTGAGACGGCCAGAGGCATTCCACTTGTTAGAACTCTGCCTCACTTGGAGGAAGAATGAATGACTTTTCAGGGGGAGAGGGTTACTGGAGGTCCTGTTTCTTGCCTTTCAAACACAATTAATACCCATGAGCATGAAATTAAAAAAAGAAGTAATTTTTCAAGTAATTTTTTGGTGAAATTATTTGCTTGCCATTCTGTGGCACATGTAGTGGCTATTTTTGGTAGAAACAAATATGTACCCTGTAAAAAGGTTCAAGTGTCATGCTCTTTAAAGATAAATGCCAGTTGTGGTAACGATCTCAAAATGAGTTTGAACAGAATCCAATGAAATTACCACCAAAGTGTTTAATGTGCCAAATAGCTCTGGAAGAAAATGCGTAATTGCTGAGAAATTAGCAAAATAAGCATGTAATTCCATCAAATGTCGGATATTTTTCGACATAGTGATCATCAGACTTAGTGATTTTGAGCTAAGATTTCATGATTTTACAAAGATAAGTTTACATTAATGAACCAGATCTAGATGTATGATAATATTTTTACAATTAACCTTGATTTAAAAGACTTTCTCATGAAATAATTGCCTGCTGCAACTACTGTCTTTTACCTTTAAAAGTTTGAAATCACCAACAAAGAAGAGACAGAGCTGTCTGAAATGATTTAGAGTCATTTTCAATCTCATATGTATCCAGGCTAATAAAGAAGATTCAAAGTAACTATTTTGATGGTCTTAATACTAAGCTCGAAAATTTGCCTGTTTAATTCATGCTTAAACGATTCTGACTCATCACTTCAAATTTTTTAAGAAGCATCCCCAATAATACAAGAGAAATGTGTTCACACTCTTCAAGGACAAACATTCTTTAACTTGTGCAATGTGTGTACATATGTAATTGATGTTTTGTTTATAATATAAATCAAGTATTTTTGCTCATCTTTACCAAATTACTTTTTTATCTGGTGTCACCAATAATTTTAGCATGTTTGAAATGTAATTAAAGAAAAATCAATCGGAATCCTTGTAAGAATTTCAAATCATTACTAAGTTGTATTCAAGGCAGTAGGAAAAACAACAACAAAATGACAAAAAAAAAACCTGAAAAGAAATATCAATAACGTAACAAAGTAAAAAATGTTAATGGGCTAATGGCATTAATCAGATTTTAATTTAGCCTAAATTTTGACCATGATTTAGCCTAAATTTTGACCATTATTGTTTAATGTGAATGGGTCTAATTTCAACCATTGATTCACTGTGCATGTTGATAATCTTTAAATTCCCCTGAGAGATTCCCCAGTCTGAAACCTTTACCAGGATTAATTGTTTAATGTAAACAGGCCCAGTTTCAACCATTGAAACTCTGTACAGTTTTATAATCTTATTAACATTCCCTGGGACCTTAAATCCAGTCTTCTACCTTTACCAACACTCCTTTATGACATCTTTGCACCAAGACTATAAAAGCAAAATAAAGCTGGATTTACGTCCTTTTGATTGGAAACAGAGAAAAAAGTTTCTTTGTTCTTGAAAATCAGAAGAAGATGTTAGTTATTGAAGAGAGTGATTTCCTTCTAATAGCTACATATTTGAAGCATTAGATGCCATTTGTAAAGCAGATTAAATGCTCTTTAATTCGTATTTTAATAGCTTTTTCTTCCCCATGTGAACTCTTCAGATTGTGAGTATGACCTTTGTCAAGAGTGCACAATTTAATACTGTCTCCTCTCCTGTCCCTTGTCTGTATATTGTGTCAATATTGAGCTGGAATATGGTGAATGTTGAAAAAATAATGAGTGTTGAAATATGACAACATTTTAGTACATATCTAGTCACAAGAATGTGCACATTTTTTTCTAAGCTTTAATATGTTCATGATGAAGTTCATTCAAACAGAGTTCTTCCTGCATTCTCTAAAAAGATGGTTGAGGAGGAGCAATGAAAAGAAATGTTTGCGGTATTCCTGTGTGAATAGTATATTTTATAGCAATCTTTATTCTGTTCTTCTACAGATCTTCCAGCAGGATGGCAAGAAGGCTCCACTCCTGATGGTCAAGTATATTTTGTCAAGTGAGTATTAAAAACATTTATTCCACTGAAAAAAAAAACAACCATGACAGTTGCGTATTTCTCTTGTTTCAACGGATAATTGAGTAAATTTTAAATGATTTATGATGGAAAATGACAATGATCCTGGATCTGCTGATCTGGGCCCTGTTGCATAAAAGTTACTATTATGATTACATTGTCATCCAATGGTAACTACCATGGTAACAATGCTCATCAGCCAATCAGAGAGCACTGGATGGTGAAGTTACCTTTATAATTAACTTTTATGCAATGGAGCTCGGGATCCATGTTGGAGAAAATCAAGAGAGTTGAAAAAAAAATCAGTGTAGTCTTAGGAATTGAATGCATGTTATAGATTCATTTTTGTCTCACCTGCATAGCAGAGTGAGACTATAGGCGCCGCTTTTCCGACGGCGACGACGGCGACGGCGGCGTCAACACCAAATCTTAACCGAAGGTTAAGTTTTTGAAATGACAGCATAACTTAGAAAGTATATGGACCTAGTTCATGAAACTTGGCCATAAGGTTAATCAAGTATTACTGAACATCCTGCCTGAGTTTCATGTCACATGACCAAGGTCAAAGGTCATTTAGGGTCAATGAACTTAGACCATGTTGGGGGAATCAACATCAAAATCTTAACCTAAGGTTAAGTTTTTGAAATGTCATCATAACTTAGAAAATATATGGACCTAGTTCATGAAACTTGGACATAAGGTTAATCAAGTATCACTGAACATCCTGCATGAGTTTCACATCACATGACCAAGGTCAAAGGTCATTTAGGGTCAATGAACTTTGGCCGAATTGGGGGTATCTGTTGAATTACCATCATAACTTTGAAAGTTTATGGATCTGATTCATGAAACTTGGACATAATAGTAATCAAGTATCACTGAACATCCTGTGCGCATTTTAGGTCACATGACCAAGGTCAAAGGTCAATGAACTTTGGCCATAATGGGGGTATATGTTGAATTACCATCATTACTTTGAAAGTTTATGGATCAGACTCGTGAAACTTGGACATACGAGTAATCAAGTATCACTGAACATCCTGTGCGAGTTTCAGGTCACATGATCAAGGTCAAAGGTCATGTAAGGTCAATGAACTTTGGTCACCTTGGGGGTATTTGTTGAATTACCATTATATCTCTGTAAGTGTATTGGTCTAGTTCATAAAACGTGGACATAAGAGTAACCAAGTATCACTGAACATCTTGTGCGAGATATAGTAGTTTTCAAAGTCAGCACTGCTGCTATATTGAATCGCGTGATGCAGGTGAGACAGCCAGAGGCATTCCACTTGTGTATATTATTTATTGATTTAGAATGACTGATTTATTTGTTTAAATTATATTGATTTACATAATTGACTTCTAAATCCATTTATTGTTTGATTAGCTTAATATTCATTTGATAGCTAGATCCCTTGTTCCTTTGTTTGCTTATTTGCTCTATCGTTTGGTAGTTAATTCAATCGTTCGTTTGTTCATTTGTTTGTCCATCGATGTATCTATCCATTTATTTAATGATTTTCAAAGATGCATTTCTCTGCAAATTACATTTCCAACTCTGGTTCAAAATAGGCCTTTATGTAAAGTCTGTCAAGGTAAAAAGACAGATGCATCAAAATTTCCCCTTGCCCAAATTGTCCTCTGGAGGGAGAAATAAAAGAATACTTTTAGCTTTCTCACACAGCTATAAATCATAAAATTAATGGCTTTATTCAAGAATATGCAATGTACCAACTTGTTCAAATCATTTTCCATGGTGATTTTATATCACACCAGGTGTGAGAGTAATTGAGTTGTAATCAGCGAGTGAATTTCACGAATTATGACAGTGATTGCTTAACCAGCCGAATCGCTATAAACGAGCAACGATTATTGACAGATTGCATCGGGTACAACAGTCAATGGTTCGACTCATGCATAAAATGGTATTGCAATGGCAGACACACTTGGTTAGGATTTGAACTACAAATGTAATCTGAGCAAGGATTGTTTGATCAATCAAAAGTCAATTCCATTAAGATTGCATTTGTAGGCAAATTTATCAAGTCAAGTTTTTGCTGTGAGCAGGTTATTTTCATGAATTTTTAAACGTCCTCCATGAAAATGATCTTTTCAATATACATGTAGATGCATATAATTGACACATCTGGTTTGAAAGATAATGAATATGCTAAATAGTGAAAGGAATCTTACAGATTCATGGAAATAGAATAGACCTTCATGTACTGTATAATCTGATGGAATAACACATTTTTATGGCACTCTGCAGGATTATATTATACATGTAGGCCCTACTATACATATGAGACAGTTTTGAACAGGTGAAAAGATAGTAAACCATGTAAACTTTCATGAATTCATGCATGAAATAGAAGAATGGTTTCCCATGTTACATTATGAAACCAATCATATGAACTTCTACCATATTTAGTGATGTACACAGTAAAATGTAAATGTAGGCCTAGCAGTAAATTGCCAATCCGTCTGTTGACAACTCATTCACTCATCACATGGTCTATTAAACTTCATTTACACATGTATTCTAATTCCATTCCGCCCATCACCATTTCGTCTAACAACCGTTTAGTCTCCATCATGATCATCATCACTTCGTCTAATCATCTGTTCGTCTATGACCATTTTGCCTCATAACCAGTTGGTCTAATACCCATTTTTATTTCCATTCATTTCATCCATTTAACACTTACATGTACATACATGGTATGGACTAAATGGCATTTAGACCATGTGGATAGTGGACGAACTTATGGTAAACGAGTTGGTAATTGGATGAATTGGCATTAGACCAATTGAAAATAAACTGGCCTAGCATCTGTGCAATCAAGGAGCTCCTTGGTGCAATTGCAGATAACTGTACCTACATGTACAGTATATCTATGAAGAAAATACACATGGAAGGACTGAACCCTCCAGAACTTCAACCACATTTTAACAACACAACGGTTTCCAATGTACATGTACATGTATCACATGAGATTGAAGGTGAATGTTATGGGAGCATTAAGGATCTGATTTCAAGCTGTCTACCTGACATCAGTATGACCTTCAGATTAAGATGGATCGGTATCATAGACCCTGTTCATACTTAATTTTGATACCCTTTCTTAGTTAACCATTGACTTCCCTAACCCCATACTACATGTACAATTTACATACATGTACAATTTCGGCGCTTTGTAACTTTTGAAGAAGCGCTTAATATTAAAGAAGTAATTATTATAATTGTACATGTATATTTCTCTTGCACGCACTGACCAAATTTTCCATCTTTACTCAGTAAAGGAAATACTTGCTGTTCTCGTATTCAGCTCTGACTGGACAACAGGGCTGGCTCTGTTTTTTTTTTGCCTTGGGTATAGGCCTGCATGGGTTACTGCCCTTGACTTGGCTGGATTTCTGTTCTCACGATAACTCTTAACCCTGAACTTTCAGGCTTACCACCGCAATCACCAAATACAGGGCCAGAGAGTCCCGACTATTGGTGCCTTTGTAGGGGTTAATGCACTTTGCAAAAACGTTATGAGAAGAAAAAATGGACTAATCTGAACCCTGGTAGTAACTTGCCATTTTCATTTGGGCACCTGTAGTACAAAATGAGAAAAATCATGCTTGTGAGAAAAGGGTAGTAATGTGAATACCCTGCATGTAGTTTAGATTTATTATTCACATGTGAACAGGGAAGTCTCTCATACTCTGAGTAGGAGATATATCAAGCAGACCCAGAATACCCATAGATTTATAAGACTTTGGTTGGGATTTGAACCCACAAACTTATTGAAAGATGAGAGTCATAACCACTAGACTTGTTCTCTAGTTTAGATTTAATTTACCTGTGTGAACAGGGTCATGACTCCTCTGAGGGTTGTTACATCACAACTCTCATAGTCTGATACCCCTTTCATAAACCCAATAAAACCTATCCTCCAATTAGCCGCCTAAGAGTAATGCGGATAATTCAATAAAAATTGCGTTCACAAACTCCGAAAATTATCCGCATTATTTTTTACGAGCGCCCGTCCTGAAAAAGGCGGATAATCGTCATGACAACTGGACACGCCCCCTCCGATGCGGTTGTGTTGGAAAAGGGTGACCTTGTGACTGCACCATTGCAATTATCTGCATTATTTGGAAATACGTTCATAAACTCAAAATCTTGTCCCGATGCTGCTATTATGCGGATAATAGCAGCATCAGAATAATGCGGATAACTCTTGTCCTCCTCTGATTTTACGACCAAATTATGCTGCTATTAGCCGCATAATTGTGTTTTATTGGGTTTTATGAAAGGGGTATGAGTGGAAGATCAGATAATGAACATTGACAGTGATAGCTTAATACACATGTGCTGATACATCCAAACAAATACATGTACATGTACTTCCATCTCTAGTCAAAAACATTGATACCGTAATTCTTTGCTTTTAATATCTCTCTATTACTATTTCAATTTAAAAATGAATAATTTGAACTGTGTTATTTTGGTTTAGAATCATGTTGCAACACTCCTGTCAAAAAAAAAAATCAGAATGGGAGTATAATTTTATACTCAAATTTTATACTCATGTACAATGTACATGTACAGTCGTATACACCTGTGCATGACTTTGTTACAGCATATCAACATGACTCATGAACAGTACATTGCCTACATATAGGTTTTCTGTACATTTGTTTTGAATGACATTTTTTTGATGTGGGAGTTGATATCCTCATACATCAATCCACACATCTTACTCATCAAGTTTACTCAATTACTACATAACCATCAGTGGGCGAGACGTAAACAAAAGAAATATGCATTTGAGCGTGGGTGTCATTCATTCCGAGAAAGAATTCCTCAGTTCAAGTATATTTCACTTCATGTCAAAAGGGCAGTTTTTCATGCCATAAATGATCACTGAGATGTTTGAGGTTTCAAGAACGGTATTCATACCCATCCAATCACAGAAATACAAGTAAATTGTTACAAGGAACTTTATGTTCGGGCATCAAAATTACCCCTCACTTTATAATTTTTTTCTAATAAGTTTCATGATTATGACTTTATCAGTTGATAAAACATACTTGAAGAAGATTACATTTACAGTTGAAATTAAAATTATGACCCTGTTGTAGGTACACAAAAATAACAGAAAAAACAAAGAGAGAAATACAATGATAGCATGGTATTGCTGTTCTTGTTTGAATGAAATAAAAACCATTCAAGTTTAAAGTTCAGCATCGTACAGGTGTAAATTACACTTTGTGAGGCTTTGTAAATATTCATTAATGCATAAAAAAATCACTCATTGCACATGTACATATAGGTCTACTGGCAGTTGTAGCAAAGTACATGTAAGCTTACACACCAAATAATACTTTGATTGATATCATGATAGATGGGTGAGCAAATATTATAAGAGCATGAATTTTCAGATAAATAAACACTCATAAACACCCATAACAGTATTGAGAATGTTCAGTGATTCATTTTCTTGGGAGCACTTTGCAGTTTGATCTGCATTTTTCATGACTGCTATACAAAGTATGTGTAACAAAGATAGTTGTTGATCTTTTTTTTTCTAATGACCCCAAATCCATTTAATAGATATCAATGGTAAGGGGGGGGGGGGCTCCTCCATTCCTCACCTGTACACATTATTTCATATTTAAGGTATAGACTTTACTTGGTACTTAAAGGACAAGTCCACCTCAACAAAAAATTGATTTGAATAAAAAGAGAAAAATCCAAGAAGCATTACATCGAAAATTTGATCAAATTGGATGTAAAATAAGAAATTTATGACATTTTAAAGTTTCACTCGATTCCACAAACAGTTAAATGCACATCCCAGTTGGTATGCAAATGAGCAGACTGATGACGTCATCCACTCACTATTTCTTTTGTATTTTGATATGTGAAATATGAAATATTCTAATTTTCTCATTGTCAAGTGAAACAATGATGAATTCCTCCCTGAACACGTGGAATTTGCATTGTTTAATACTATATGTATATGGTTCAGTCAAGTTGGTCCTTGTCAACTTGGTAAAAAATGAAATATTGTATAATTCAAACAATAAAAAAACTAAAGAGATAGTGAGTGATGGACATCATCGACTGACTAATTTGCATGTCACTGAGTTGTGCATATCACTGTTTTGTGAAAAATAAGCGAAACTTTAAAATGTCATAACTTTCTTATTTTACATCCGATTTTGATGAAATTTTCAGCATTATGCTAGTTTGATTTTTCTCTTTTGATTCAAAATCAACACTTTTCTTGGGTGGACTTGACATTTAATACTTCATGAAATAATAACTTTACAGGAAGCTATACTGGGATTATGAATAAAGTGAGGCAGAGTAGAACATGTACATGTACATGTAGGTCCATGGCCACTGGAAGGAGTGTCATCAAGTGAAGAAATGATGATGGGGAAAGATCGAAAATTTGTATAACTGCTATGTCTCTTTGTGTAATTGCTATTTGAATACTTTGATGTACACTGTAGGTCATTTGCAATCACGGCACAGATTTGTTAATGTACATGTACATACGCCTACTTGCAGTTTAGGTGCCTCATACAATACATGTAGGCCTATGTGAATTGTACTACGAGGGGAAAAAGTCTCTCTGCTCTTCCATATTACATGTACAGGGACGCTAGATTTCGAGGCTTTGGGGTTAGTTTTGATTCTGTCATCACCCACTCACTTTCAATCACAATAAAACCAAGCTAATAAGATCCCAGCGTGTTACTACAGAGGAACAGTATGTGCTCTAGCATTCTGACGTCCTTATCCACCCCCTCCCCCACTCCACATCCCCCCCCCTGTTAGTATGATAGTACTGAGGAACAGTATTCTGGCTCCCTTATCCACCCCTCCCCCACTCCATATCACCCGCCCCCCCCTCCCCCGTGTCAGGAGGAACAGTATGTGCCCTAGCAATCTGACCACCTTATCCACCCCTCCCCCACTCCACATCACCCCCCTGTCAGTATGATCGTACTGAGGAACAGTATGTGCCCTAGCATTCTGACCTTCTTATCCACCCCTCTCCCACTCCACCCCCCTGTTAGTATTATAGTACTGAGGAACGGTATGTACCCTAGCATTCTGATTTCCCTGTTCAACCCTCTTGCATCCCCCATTTTCAGTTTGAATGTAATTCTTTCAAACCTTCAGGTTGGCAATATATTATGAGCATGTTCACTTTCAAAATGCAAAGATAACAGAAATAGATGACAAAGTAAAATGTTAGGGACCAAATAGAAACCGAGGCTTGCCCCTTATTATATTACGAACAATATTAATGGGTAATGGACAAAATATTTCCGCAAATCAGAATTAATTCCTGTGATGGACATGAATGACTTGCCTCAACCCACAGGTTTGAGCACTGATGAACTGAATCTGAATCACATATTTGTACTGTTGAACATCTTTTTTAAAGGTCAAGTCCACCCCAGAAAAATGTTGATTTTAATCAATAGAGAAAAATCATACTCGCATAATGCTGACAATTTCATCAAAATCGGATGTCAAATATGAAAGTCATGACATTTTAAAGTTTTGCTTATTTTTCACAAAACAATGATATGCACAACTCGGTGACATCCAAATCGGGTGGTTAAGAGTTGGAGTCTGTTTCAGTGGTGAGACTATACATGTACCATCATCAGTATCCCTAGTCCTTGCTCTCATACAGTACCATGCTGTGTGCTATATCAGACTGGTATGAAGTTCTACATAGAGAGCCTGCCATCTCATTAGCTTCAATCCTGATGGACGACTGTCTGTATATTTCATGCCACATTTCCGCTTGCCAGCGTAGATGATGGACTCGTGGAAATACTGTCCCCAGGAATCCAACCCCCTGCCATTATTATCATCCTTTGTGATTTCAGTAAACTTTGATGAAATTCAGCATTCACTGTTGAGTAATTCAGTTAAAATGATACAATCCTTCACTGGTGTAAAGATGGTGGGGGAGGGGGGGGGGGGGCTTGGTTCCACAGCCAATAATAAACAAGGAGAAAACGATAGAAATGGAAAGGAATAAACAACAAAATATATTGTTTTCTAAAAAATTGTATAAATCTATTTTTAGAAATAGCTTTTTTATTATTAAAATAAGATGAAATGTTTGCCCTCTTGCTTTGCTCTCTCACAACTTTTTCAAAATTTTGACCTATACACCATGTTTGCTTCCTAAAAATTATTGACTCACTTTGATATTTTATAAATATTTAGATATCATTTGATAAAAATTAAGTGCACAGAGTTTCAAGCAGTTATTCAGAAGAAGAAATGGTTTTCATTATTATAAAATGATTTTTTTCTCTCTTGTTCATTTGTGGAACAGTATTTCTTGATACAACTAAAACGTTGAATGGTGTCTGACCTCAATTTAACTGCAGGTGAAGACACTGTGATCAGTGTAGGCCTACATGTTTTTAATCATTTAATTAAATTCCAACTTCTACATTTTTTAAAAAACAGTTCTAATCCAAAGGTCTCAGAAATATTTGAAATACATTTTATAACTTTTCATATTCTTAATTTGATAATGTTGTCTCATTAATGAGATTTACATTTATGTTTCACTGCAGTAAAAACTCCCTGAGTTTCTGAAAAAAAATTGAGATGATGAAATATCAACATCACAATCTTTCATACTAGCCCAATTCCTTGTCTGTGTGTTTTCCTGATTTTCATCGAGCAAGACTTGTATCAAATGGTACTTTGATGATTGTAACCTGTATTTGTATACTTTACTTCTCGACAAAAGTCAATAAAATAGTTTACCAAAAGGCTATAGTTTATTGCCCCAAGCAAATAATCTCTTTATTTATTCCCCTTTTTGATACGAGTTCTAAAATCACTCACCCAATACATTGTATCATTGCCACACGCTTTCTGTGGATATAAGAGTTGGCTGAGCAAATTTGTGTTGTATTATGTTTTGCTCATGTTAACTTGTGAACGTTTGTGTCATTAATAGATATCACTGACATGTACATTTCAGCTTTGAAAAAATCTACGTTTATTCTTCTCTCCGTATGTTCAACATACAAAATATTAAAGCTTTCAAACTTTAAATTTGGCCTAGATATAAATTCTGCATGTAGTGAACTTGTAAAGTAAAGGTCTAAGCCACTCTGTTAAGAAATCACCCTAAATTTTGAGACATCATATTCTGAAAGAAATTGTGATTATTCATGAAATTGAGCATGCCTCCATGCATGTAAATGTAATTCCTTATTCAGACCGATATTCATTTATCCGAGTGCCTTTTATAGCCCCAGGCTATCTGATATTTATTGAGACATGATCAGGTTTTTAAAATCATTCAGAAATGTTTTGCCTTGCTTCATAACTCCTAAAGGTCATTGTATAGATATCATCACAAAAGCCGTACCCCATGAAATTCTTCAAAAGGAGAATTGTATGGTATCTCTGAATGACATCCAATCAGTCACTGCGCACATAAAGAAAACAAGATCTGATAATAGTTGTTGGAGGAAGGATAAATATTTTGTAATTGAGCCTAATGTTGTTGCTTATGGCATGTTTATTGATAGCAGTCATGGCTGTAGTGTGAGATACTGTAACTAAATAGGTCAGTTTCTCAAACAAAGTTTTATAAATTCAAATTGTACCTCTAGGTATAGGGTGATGTGAATGACACAGTGGATGTTTGAAATACATGTTGTTTTGAGAACTCAACTAAAAAAGGCCCACCAGAAATCCATACTGGAAATTTTGAATATTTTATACATGATATAGGAATACAAATCTGTGCATAAAAAAGTTCTGATTTTTCGGCAACTGGGATTTGTAACAGTAACAAGTATAAATGCATAGGATAATTGTTCAAAACATGCAACTTGCATGCATTGTTAAGTCTGCAAAGTTATTCATGTGACACCCTTTAAATAGTTATTATTCTAAAATTGATGAGTAATACATAAAGAGGGGGAGAGAGAGAGAGAGAGAGTGACAAGAAAAAATGGCTCTCAAACCTTCAATTGAAAATTCAATAGGCCAGACCATGAAAAAGCCCAAACTCAATGGCATAGGCCTTCATACTAAATTGATTTTGAGACTCTTTATACTAGGCTCATGATCCATTTTTGAAACCAGATTGTATGAAATGGTTCCATGACATTTGCTCCGTCAACAATTGCTCCTCTCTAAAATCCACACACCAATCAAATGACCAACTTCAACCCTAGGTTAAACCTCACCCTAAATCTAATACCCCTTTCATAAACCCAATAAAACCTATCCTCCAATTAGCCGCCTAAGAGTAATGCGGATAATTCAATAAAAATTGCGTTCACAAACTCCGAAAATTATCCGCATTATTTTTACGAGCGCCCATCCTGAAAAAGGCGGATAATCGTCATGACAACTGGACACGCCCCCTCCGATGCGGTTGTGTTGGAAAAGGGTGACCTTGTGACCGCACCATGGCAATTATCCGCATTATTTGGAAATACGTTCATAAACTCAAAATCTTGTCCCGATGCTGCTATTATGCGGATAATAGCAGCATCAGAATAATACGGATAACTCTTGTCCTCCTCTGATTTTACGACCAAATTATGCTGCTATTAGCTGCATAATTGGGTTTTATTGGGTTTATGAAAGGGGTATTACTTAAGGCCCTATCGCAACCCTAACCCTATATCTTAGACAAAATAAATCCTGGATCAATTCTCGAAAGGAGCAAATGTTGCGTCACCGTATGAATTATAAAATTGATTGCAAACTTGTTTGAAACATTCGCAAATTTTTCTACCAAATTCCCTTTGAATGATGAATTAAAGGTCCAAAATATACAAATAATGAAATGAAGACATTGGTTGCTTGTTTCTTTACTGTATGAGTCATAGTATAGAGGAGTGTTAATATAACTTTGTGATATTTGAAGTGCTTCTCTCTCTTAATTATATTTGACTTATTGAGCTTTTCGTGGCAACCATGACAAGTAGTTGCTGATTTTAGATAGAAGATGGGAGTTTATCCACACCGTACATAGGACTGTTAGTTGGTAGAGGTATTTTTAGTGGAGACTATGACCCCGTTCTCATTACCGCCCTAAAACTAGTTTACTTGAAACTAGCTTAGTGGAAACGAGTTTTAACGTGTAATGAGAACGGTCGAAGCGGTCTTGGAAGCGATCTTTTCAAACCGGCTCGGAAAACCACTTGGTGATGCAGTTTTCAAATCGCTTTGCCTCGTTAAACTGGTTTTAGCATAAGTGAGGACACAACCGTTCTTCAGGAAGCAATCTTCACATATTTTGAACGCACTACTCCACATAGTGTGTGTAGAATGGCTTCGCTGCGGTTTTGAATTTCGTGGGAAACATGCCACCCCTCACTTAAAGTGTTCCCATAGCAACAAGGCCACTTCATGTGAAGTGGTTTTGAAGACCACTTTCGGGTGATCAAATAGGAACGCTACCAAAGCAATCTTCCAAACTGGTTTCCTGAACTGGTTTCCAGTAAATTAGTTTAAGAAAGTATAGTGAGAACGTTGTCTATTAAAGGAGAATGAGATCTGGGTCCCTACATTACAGCAAAGAATCTCAATTCCCTGATTATCATTATATTTATTATTATTGTTAGTATTTGTGTGGCGTCGCCTATGCCTGAGAGGTGAAAAGCGAACTGAATCACTATTACCCGCAGGTCCTCCTCCCGATATTACTGATTGGGGGAGTGCAGGTGGACCATTACACCGGGGTTTCCCCATACCCTTATACAAATAGTGCAATGCAAAGGTGGTGACTTTCCTCTACATGGGGCCTCTATTTAATGTCCTATCTGAGGGACAGAGTGTTTTCTACTGTAATATAGCCTGCGTCTATATGGAACAGGAGAAAGATGTTTACACACAACGCAGGCTTCAGTCATTCTCCTGGGGTGGACTCGAATCCACAACCATTGCTTCGACAGCAGACGCTTTTTTACCAACTGAGCCTACTTCGATTACAGTATACATTGGCAGCAAGCATGATTTATTCTTTTTTTTATTGCATTACCTTTCCAGGAGCACGAGCAAAGATCAATACAAAGATAATAGTGATCATTGCAATACATGTACCTTTTTGTGTACTGTGACCTTGTGCCTCAGAACCCAAAATAGTTCACTCAAAATGAACTTTGAGATTATTATCAAAGTTTAAAAAACACATTAAATAATAAAAAACAACGAGTATCTTATCAAAATTGATTTACATCAATCTTCACAAATACTTTGTTTGGTAGGGAAGAATTTCAGTGAGAGGTTCAAATAATAAGGAGAAAACAAGGGTTGAATTTTCTTTGAAGCTCTCACTGATTTTTCTACTTTTCATGATGAAATATCATAAAGACTGATTGTAATTGTACAGTGAGTATTTGAATACTGGTAGTTACTATTAGTGTGATATAGTATTTGAACCTGTTGACATGAAAATGTGATTAAAAAAAAAACTAATGATACATGTACACATTGTAGTTTGGTAATATGGTCCATTTATATAGTGCAGCTACTAGTACTATGATTGTATATACTCTACTGCGCTTGATACATGTACTTGGTATCATATTATTACCCCGGCTGTAGCTGAGCCGCTATATAGGCGCTAAAGCATTCAAGGCATAATTCGTACCGGATACCCATTCACCTCACCTGGGTTGAGTGCAACACAATGTGGGTAAATTTCTTGCTGAAGGAAAACATGATTCGAACCCAAGTCCGTCTGATTGAAAGACGAGTTGTAACCACTGGATCACGACGCCCCCGTCATGCACATTTGTACATGTACATGTAGTTCCCTTGAATAGAACACTGATGGATAAACCTATCTTTTAATCTCAATTTCAGGACTATTACATATTTATTTGCTTCAGCGACTCATCTTGATAAATTCAGAGTTTTTTGCACTGGAGAACTTATGAACTTGTTGACAAACAAGTCATTCTCATTGAAGTGCATTGATCAGAGTTAATGAAATAACTGGGCTAACCAGCTTCCCCCAAAAGAGACAAATATTTCTGACTTTTTGACCCTTTTTGTGAAGTAGTCAGGCTCTGAAATTGAATTGAAAGTAAGTGGGCTGGGTTGTTCTGTAAGTCACTGCTAAGGTCATGGATGATATTCAGCGTCTCAAATTACAGGTGCACATATTCACCAATACTAGTTTTGGTGAATATGTGCACCTGTAATTAATATTAAGTGACAACCTTTTTTTTTTGCTTGTCAAATTTTCCTCGGGAAAATGTGCCCCCCCTCTTTTGGAAAAATTCTGGATCCGCCCCTGATTACAAGATACAAAATAAGATACAAAATACATAAACTAAATAAGAAAGGGAGTATAGAATAGTGGGTTCTGATCACATGTCCCACCTCCCCCCCCCCCCGTTGCCATCCTAGTTCTGCCTATGGAAATTAAATTATGAATTCAGTAGTCACAACAAAAAGTGATGTAGGAATCTGAGAAATTTTTAATGTCAATGATTTTGATGTGGAAGAGGTTCATCGTGGTGAAGGGTTGAGTAGAAGAAATAACCAGTTGTCTCACGATGTAGCAAATGTAGTGGGAAAGCGACGTTTCGTCTGCAAGCTGCTAGACTTCGTCAGGCAATGAGCAAAGACTCTGCTGCGCACGGGTTATATAGCGTCGGGAGCTCCAGCGGGCACCAAGCACCAGCGCGAACCCTGATTGGCCAGCGGCATCGGCCAATCACAGCGCGGCTCACGCCCGAGTGGAGCCAGACAATAGCTCCCGACGCTATATAACCAGTGCGCAGCAGCGTCTTTGCTCATTGCCTGACGAAGTCTAGCAGCTTGCAGACGAAACGTCGCTTTCCCACTACGTTTGCTACATCGTGAGACAACTGGTCAATGATTTTGTTTGAACTTTAAATTCTAATTGAGACTTTAGAGATTGCTGCTTTGCCAAACCTTCTTATAGCTAGCATCATAAACTTGTATAAAGAATACATAGATAAAAATACTGTAGATATACATTTTATTTTCACATGGTATAAACCTAAACAGATGCATAGCCTGATTTGCATTGGGGCCATGCCATTAATAAATATACAAAGAAAAAAAGACTGTCAGACTCTGAAGGTTATTATATTAACATGAACTTGAGTACTGTATGGTTGTTTTTGTTGAGATTTCACTGCGTGGCTACCACGCGCTAGTTCGTGTTACATGTACATGTATATCTTTCATAACACACTCCTATAGAAAGGTGTGGCAGGAATGGTTCTCCCAACGCTTCGAGCTATATTGTCATAAATACCACAGAGATACCTGTTTTATGACTCTATGATACCAAGGCCCTGTCTTACAAAGAGTTACGATTGATCCAATCAATCACGACTATGGAAAGCCAGCAACGTCAACATCTAAAATATATGTTTGCTTAAAATATTTTCTAGATGTACATGTATATTTATATTTTTCTTTAAAATTCAGTGTGCTGCTCTTTGTTTACAAAGGACATTGTGCGAATTTTCCGAAGAAAAAGTTATGATAATTGATGGATTTCCATATACTTGAGGTTGATTGGATCAGTCATACCTCTTTGTAAAAGATGGGCCCTGGTTTTATTGAAACATACTGCAGACAGTATGAATATCATTCTGATCTGTTTTCTCTTATCTGTCACCCCTTATTCCTTCATACATGTATGATAATACTTCTCTTTTATATTGGCAAGTTATTACTCCAATTCAATATTGCCCAGTGTATTGTTACTAATGCCCTTTTCGTGCCCACTCGCCCATATCATCAGCATGTACGCTGAATACAAACGTGAACTCGTCTCGACTTTATGCCTTGAATGTGAGGTGTAACACACGCTCAGAAAGACGACAGATCCATTATTTACCAAAATGCTGATTTTACTGTAAAAGACCTCTACACCGTGGTTTTATCACAAAGCAAGTTTTTGCTTTCTTTGAAAAGAAGCCATTTTTGGATCAGATAAGTGATGACGCGTGTTTTGTACACAAAGGGATGAAAAGTTTATAGTTTTGTGTACATACATCGCAGTTAAGTTTTGTTTAGTGTATACAGATGTGGTTTAGCTGCTACTTTATCTGTCAAAATGAATATAGGCCCTGCGTAAACTGTATAAGATCATATATTAGTACAGTACATTGAAGTACAATGTACTGTATATGGTTGGAATTTGATTTATGCTATTTCATGTGTACTGTATATAATTGTAATTTTTTTTTTTTAAGAAGAAGCTACAAGACTGTTCGGACTATTGTATGAACAGCTCTGTTGTTTTCCATGCAATATCATCAAGTATAGATTTTATTTGCCTGTCTGACTCTGTCTCAGGTATGTCTCTCTGTTTGTCAATTTGTTTTTCTGTTTGTTTGTATGTTTATCTATTTGACTCTGTCATGTTAAATGATGATCATGATTTATACGGAAAGAATCTTTCCAAGCATGAGTTTACATGTACGCATTGTACAAATTATTTAAAGGGGAATGAAACCTTTGGAACAAGTGGGCGTGTATGGAAACAGAAAAATCAAAGAAAGTTTGAGAAAACTCTGACAAATAATAAGAAAATTATAAGCATTTGAATATTGTGATTACTGTTGCTATGGAGATCCTCCCATCAGCAGTGTGACAAAGATTTATGATGTCACATGGGAACAGCTTTCCCTTTGGTGGACTATAAATTATAAAATACCCTCAAAATGTCTCTTTCTGCTCTTTCTTATGGTGATACAAACTCTACATCAATAATGTATTCTTTGAAAATCTACATTACATATCCTCTTATAGAAAGAATACATGATCTACTGATAGATGTGATAAAAGAGGCAGATGAAGTGAAATATATATATACAAAAGTACTGGGAAAGTTTTTCACATGTGACATCACACATCTTTGTTGCATTGCCAATAGGAGGATCTACACCCGGGGGGGGGGGGGGGGGGGGTACTCGACCAAGAAAAAAAACGGGGGCCTTGGAGCGGGCTTATTGTAAAAAGGAGGGTCCTCGGAACGGGCTTTGCAACTACAAATGTTTGTGAAAACGGGGGTCCTTGGAACGGGTCGCCTGCGGGTGAGTGCGTATGCATCCCTATGGAACGTGCATGCAGCTAGCCTGGCGACACGGGCGCCGGGTGCGCTAGCGCAGAGGCGATGGTCGGACAGCGCTCTGCGGCCGCTTTTCACCAAAATTTGCGGCTCATTGTAGCAGATCAATGCGACCGGAATGGCGAAACGGAAAATATGCGAAGCTTTGGAGCGGATTTCTTTCTTCTTTTTCTCGATAAAAATGCTATGCTTTGGAGCGGCTTTCTTTGTTCTTTTTCTCAACAAGACAAATATGCTATGCCTTAGAACGGAAATTTGAGTGTAAAAATGGGGGTCCCCTCCGCGGCACATACCCACTATGCATTACATGTATATACAGAGTGCCCCCCCCCCCCCGGATCTACATTACAATAATGATCTAAACTTCAAATGCTCATTTAACTCTATTATTATGTATTCAATTTTTCTCGAACTTTTGTTTATAATAATCTGTTCCTTTGATTTTTCTGTTTTTGCACAAGCTATCTTGTTTCCTTTAATCCCAACCATTGACCACTTCTAGTCTCACTACTTCAGACTCTGCAAATTGTGAAAACCAAAGGGGTGTGCCGGCAGACTAACCTCTAGCCTCTCTAGTGGATCTCATAGGCATGTTCATATACAGTTCTTCTTTATTTCTTTATTTTCAGTCACTACGATGAATCAACCACATTCAGTAATCCAGTAACGGGAAGATCAGAGATGGATACAGATACACCGGACGCACCACAAATGTAAGTTATAAAGTATTATTTTTTTATTGGTTACTATGGAGACTCAGGGTAAATTGGTATAAAAAAGAGCTAAGCTCTGCTTTTTTATTATGTGGGGGCCGTTTCATAAAGCTGTTGGTAAGTTAAGAGTGACTTTAAGAACGACTGGTGATCCTTTCTTACGCGCTTAACCATCGCCAATGAACATTTTGGTATGTACTATTTACCACAAGAAATTATCATCAGTCGTTCTTGAAGTCGCTGTTATTACGATCAGCTTTATGAAACATCCACCAGAGATATTGCATTTTTTATCACTTTGTCAGAAGAACGATCATCTTATAGTCGCCAAGTTGAGGTTCATTACATTTTTTTTATATGCAGGGGTTATTCAGAAGGTGATTCCGTATCATAAAGAACCCCTCCCCATCTCTTAACATAGATGCCAACCTTTCCCTGTTTTGCTATGGATACCTAGGTGATTTTGGGTTGGAGTTAAATTGGCAATAAAAACATTAATGAATAAACGTTTGCTTCAATGTAAAAAAGGCAATCACTTTTTTTCAATGTTTCCAAGTTGATTTATTTCTTCTTTAAATCTTTATATCTCAAAATGAATGATGCAATCAACAAGCTATTTATATGATTAAACAGAGCAGCACAATACATTGCTTTTTTGTATTTACATGTATTATGTCATAGGAGGAATTGTATTTTTCCTGACACTTTGGGAATAAAAGAATTAAATCATTATTGCCAATTTGAAGATTACAATATTTTCCAGTATGGATGGGGTTAATAAAGAACTTTATTTACAGATTGATGCAATCTCCCTCTCCTACATTTCAAGACAAGAAACGTACCTGAAGGATGTAATCCATTCTACAAACAAAGCCGTTGATGATTCTAATTAAGTCTTTCAATCCTATCTTTCTGCTCATCTCTTTTTAGACAGTCATTTACAGACATATATCTTTAATATATGAGCAAAAGGGTTAATAATAAAGTGTCATCCAAATATTTCTGGTAGATCAGTTGCCCAACCTTAAACTTACATGTATACATGTGCATCTACTTGAAAAGTACATTAGCTGATGATGTGCTTATTCATTGTTCTTTGTGCGTTTTGGATGGTTGTGGCAATTGATGCATGCCTCATTTATTGGAGTTCTCTAAGGAATAGAGAGTCATTAGGAAGTTTATTCATTGCTTGGATTTTTATATTGGATACACCTTGTGATAATTGAAGAAGATTGAATCATTTGATGGTAAGCTATAATTGTATGTCTATGAAACAGAGTATGATAGAGGCAGAGCCGCATCTATTTAGACTTGTTAGAGGGAACAATTTTCCGGAATATCTTGGAGTTTAATATTAAAGTGAAAAGTTTGAGCCTTGACTTACTAATTTTGAATAGAGTGAAGATCAATATGGAGGGAGAAAATGATTTTGTAAACTAAGCCTATTCCAATGTCCTAGTTTTGTCTCGCCTGAACAAAGTTTGGCAGAGACCTAGTAGCTACATGTACTTTTCCTGTTTAATAGTCTGTTGGGCTGTTAGTCCGTTCAAAAATGGTAAAGTTTTTGTTCAACTTGCCCTCATTTCTTTATTTTTGCATCAATTATTTTTAATTCAAATACAGCTTTTGTGTTGATCCAATATAATTAATATGGATAAAGTATTAAGGGATACTTTTGGCATCTTTTTGATAAAATTCCTCTCCCCCCTCATCCATTCCCTGAGATGTCATTGTTATCTACTTTCATGCCTTTTCTGTGCCAGGTATGCCCCTAACAACCAGCAGAGTGCCCCGCCCAACTCCCATTACCCAGAATCCCCACAGAGCCCGACCCTCTCGGTGAAGCCTTCCTTCAAAGAGCGCACCATTCCCAAGACCGTGGCTCCCAAGGTGAAGCGTCGTGAGGGCGCTGTGGTATCTAAGGACGGCTGGCTGCAGAAGAAGGATAGCTCAGGTTTAGGGGTCTGGCGGAAGAGGTGGTGTGTCATCTCGGACTTTTGTCTCTTCTACTACAAAGGTAATGAGACAAAATATAGGGAAAATATTGGGCTGTTTCACATACATGTATAGTGTTGTGTAATGTAAAGTCGCAAATTAAACATGGAGTTCCAACAGATAGATATATAGATAGATAAATGGTTTATTTGATAAAAATCATACATCTCAAAATAGGTTTGAACAAAAGCTAACAAATTGACCACCAAAGTATTGGCACACATGATTTTGCTAAATGATTCTAGGAGAAAATACCTAATTGAGCAGCATAGAGATGAGCCTAGCTTCTAGCCTGAAGACAGGTCTTTTCCAAGCAATAAAAATACAATGTCTCACGTGCATATGCTTGTGATGGTGATCTCTAGTGTGCTTGGTATTTTCATGCAGCTCAGATTTCACCATTCCACAAGGTTTGTTTTATGTTTAGCTTGCTCCTAGATCAACAATGATATAACAATTAACCTACCTTGGTTTTAAAACTTTCTCATGAAATTATTGCATGCTGCGAGAATTTATAAGTTAAAGGGGAATCCTACCCAAATAAAAACTTGTTTTTATAAGAAAAATAAAAAATAGACAAGTTGATAGGTGAAAGTTTGAACAATATTGGACAAACAGCAAGAAAGTTATGAATTTTTAGAAGTTGTAAATATTGGTAATCACTATACTCATGGAGACTTCAAATTGGCCGCATATGGGATGTCTTAGTGATGTAAGGCAAGGACTACTCTTCCATTTACTCCAATACATATTATGGCTAAAATGTCATTTTCCCCTTAAGTTTTATTTCAAATCATATTTTCAAATTATATTTAGATTACTGCCCCAGGGTACTTTATAGGAGAAAACTACAAATCCCTGATAATAAAGTACATGGCCTATGGGAAAGTTGTCCTTGCCCCTTGTCATAATTTACTTACCCAGTTGCCAATTTGAAATCTACATACTATTAGTGATCTCGATTTTAAAGCAGCTATAACTTTCTTATTGCTTGTCCGATTTCTTTCTAACTTTCACCATTCTGTTTTATTTATTTTTCTCCTTCTCAACACTACATTTTATGGCCAAGCTGGATTCCCCTTTAAGCTTGAAATTCTAGCTGATATTGAATTGTTGAATTAAAATCAGTTTTCAGGGCTACATGTACATGTAAAACCTTGAATTATATTTTCAAAAAAATATTTGCTATAGCATCAACTCCTCATCCTCCTTTGGAAGTTTTGCTCACAACATTGCAAAATTGCAAATTCGAAGGACATTGCGCATGCTGTATACATTTACGTCTGAACCAAATTAATTTTTCCAAAAAATCTTAAGAGAACATTACCATGGCAACATGCTACACTCTCCCATAGGAATTTTACACCAATAATGAAAAGAAGAGGGAAAATGTGGATGCTGTCTATGATTTATTTTACCCATGAAATAATTATGAATCTTGATAGAACGTTGCCATAGAAACTCACTATAATGTGTTTTTAATCTGATTTTTAATGTTTATTCTCATCCTCGTAGGTGCGGATGAAGTCAATCAAGCGGGAACTGTAATGCTACCAAGCTATATCATCAAACCAGTTGAACCTAGGGATAAAATCACTAAGAAATTTGCTTTCAAGGTATGTAATAATAATTATAGCTGGATTTAGATTTAGTGCTTTTTGCCAGAGGATTCAAAGCACTGCTATTATTACCCTAGCTTTAGCTTGAGCTACCATCACCGGCGCTCAGTGCATGCAAGGAATTAATCCTGCCGGGTTTTCATTCACCTCACCTGGGTTGAGTGCAGCACAGTGTTGATAAATTTCTTGCTGAAGGAAAACATGCCATGGCTAGGATTTGAACCCATGACCCTCTGTTTCAAAGGCGAGAGTCAGAACCACTAGACCACGATGTGCCCACATGTATGTTAGATACCGTTATAAGCTACTGAAATCCTTGTATCTTATTGGCCCAGAGCTAGTTTGTCTGTTAATTTCACTGATAACATGCTTTATGCAACACTCCTAGGGAGAATTTCATTAAAATAAAAAGTATTGATTTTTAGTGAAAACTGTTATAATCTACTAATATCAGAGGATCTGTTTGGATTGGATGTTATTTTGATGGACGATGATTTGATGAAATTTGATACAGGAAATAAGATTTTATGTCGCATGCTTTTTACGAGAGTTGTAATTTTTGTTCCTGTACAAAATTTGGCAGAGACTGAGTAATCACTTACATTTTGCCTGTTTAGTCTGTCACAAAAATGTTATTTTTTTTATTTAACTTGCTCTCATTTCTTTATTTCTGCATCAATTATGTTCACACTTGGTACATATGATCCTTGGGTAATACCACATGTATGTTTATGAGGATGATGGTTTCATAGGTCATGGGGTCAAAGATCATATATTTTTTTTCATTGATCACTAAATCATGCGAGATTTGTGAAATTTTATGAAACAGGCTCTTCGTGACACTGACATTTTTTTTAGTTCGCTCTTCTTTCAATCTGCTTTTAACATGATATTACCTTTGCACTGGATGACGTTTATCTTTGTTTAATTGTGTAGTGTGAACACGATAATATGAGGACCTATTACTTTGCTGCTGAGTCTGATGATCTCATGCATCAATGGATTGACGCTTTAAATGACGCTTCACATGTCAACCTGGACAGGGGTTATGGGTGAGTAAACACAACAATTATAAGTCCTAAATAAACATACAGGGTTCCCGGCCCATCAGGGAAATCAGGGAAAATCATTTTACTTTTTCCAGTCAGGAATAATTAGGGAATTTGATAAAAATACCTCAAATCAGGGAATAATGCCTCAAATGAGGGAAAGATCAGGGAATTTTGATCAGCCCAAAAGTCAAAAGCACGATAGTCAGACTCTGTTATATTTTGTTGCTTATCAAAACAACATCCATTGAATGACTGGTTATGGTGGTACGAATTAATTTAACATTATTGGTTTTATGCTGAAAATACATGTAAACTTAGAAAACATGCGAAATCGGGAATGGCTTTAAATAATTATCAGGGAATTTTTAAACTTCATCAGGGAAAAATCAGGGAATTTCATTTTCTTGAAAAGCTGGGAACCCTGGTTTGACTCCTACCTTTATATCCCAAACCCTTCTGAGACACATTATTTTAATTCTTGAAATCCCCTTCTCCTCCCAAATCCTAAAAAGATACAAAAGCATGGGCACAGATATGAATATGTTCACATTCACTTTGTACTCTTTGTATGTAATGTAATGTAATGTAAAAATAACAGATTGAACCTACAACATATCTCCTCCTCAAACAGTCTGTAGAGATCTTGTTGAGGGATTTACAGCATTACACCTTTTATCAGCCAAGTAGATACATTTAGACATATACAATTAAAGGTAACTTCTTATACATGGTTTGCCATAATACATGACATGTATTCAACAATTGATTATACTTTTTTGTCACTGAGTCCTGGGGGCCGTTTCATAAAGCTGTTTGTAAGTTAAGAGCGACTGGTGAACCTTTCGTACGTGCTAAACCATCGCCAATGAATATATCATTTACCACAAGAAAGGATCACCAGTCGTTCTTAAAGTCACTCTTAACTTACAAACAGCTTTATGAAAAGGCCGGCTGGTAGTAGTTGCTCTGTAGTCAAAATAGATAGCCTTTTGTTTCATTGCTCAAGTGATCTCTCCTTCAAAGCTAGTTAAGTACATGATTGATTAATGAGAAGCATGAGATCACTGCCTCAAGCATGGGCCAAAACGTGTCCCCCTACCAAAAATAGTAGGGGGGACACAATATGAAATGTCCCCCCTACTATTTTTGGTCTTTTATGATGGAGAGAAATACATCATTCAAAACAGAAATAATACACATATTACATTACATTACCTTACATTTTGGGTGAAAACCTTTTTTTTTTGCTTGTCAATTTTATTTTGGTTAAATTGACGTTATGTAATAAACGGCCACCTAGTATATCCACATTTTCCCTGGTTTTCTTCAATAATTTCTAAAACAAATCAGCCAATTGAGGCAAACTGATTGCAATGTTACATCGTTTGGCAGAGAGTACCATCATCGTTTTGCGTTAGACCTAACCCAGTAAGTTAGGGTAGGCCTAGTCCATGCTATACTAGGGATGGGGATTAGATTAGACCGTCTTAATTGGGACAAAAAGTTGATTTGATTGACAGCATCCATATCTTAATTTGACCATTGATTCTTTGGAATCAATGTTTAAAGACTTTTACATGATTTGTTTACCATATTGCAAACTTTCCTGGGCCTGGCTTGGGCTTGGCCGTCAGAACGCGTATTTTATGCACACCCATATCAGCATATGTTTTTAAATTGTTTTGAGGTATTCGTTTTAAAATAGATTCACAATAATTTTGTTGTGAACTCTTGTTCTCCGAGAGGATATTTATGACATATTCCCGTCAACGTCAGACTGGAAAAAAACCAAAGTGAATAGAATAGTCACCATGCACATCTCATAATAATGCACAAACTATCAGGAAAGTTGGTTTGAGGTACGATTTTAATTACATTTCGTTGTGAACTCTTGTTCTTCGCGAAGAAATATGTACGACATAAAAGCTCAACGACGGAAGGGAAAAACAGAATTGAAGTAAAGAATATGCACTATTGATCAGCATATATACGATTTTAATTATTTTAATAAGACTTGTTCTCCGAGAATATGTTTGACACATATTCCCGACAACGTCAGAAGAGAAAATAAAAAATGAGAATTGAAGTCATCAACATCTTAGATTAATGCTCAATCTAGATCTATATGTTTTAAAATTATTGTGGTGTATTTGTTCGATTTAAAACATATTCAATATATTTCGTTGTGAACTCTCCATTCTCCGAGAAGAAATATCTATGACACATATTCCACAAAACGACGGAAAGGAAAACAAAACAGAATTGAAGTCTCATAATGCTCAATCTATCAGGATGTGTTTTGAAACTGTTTGAGAGGTCCTAGCGAGTTGAAATCAAATGTACACATTTTGCTTAATATACTCATGTTCTCCAAGAATATAATATATAGATACGCATTTCACCGCCGCGTCGGAAAGAAAAATACAACAGAATAGAAGTCCCTATATCAAAAATGCAGTCTATCATGACATGTTTTAAACCTGTTTTGAGGTGCTAAAACGAGTTAAATCAATTTCATATCCTTTTCATTTCTCAAGTACAAATATTATGGGAAGAGATTGAAATGACGCATTTTTCCGACAAGTTCGATTTTGGTGATACAAATTTAGACGGACTGTATTAAATAGGCCTAGATCTTTAAAAGGGAGTGATAGGCCTATACTTTTCCTGATCGCTCAATTTCTATTCCCTTTTTAGGGGGTATCAATGGTGTGACATCTTTGAGACAGTCCCCGGGAAAAAAGTTTGTACACGTCCCCGCTAACTTCAATGATTGTCCCCGCGGGCCGGGGACAGTCTTTTGTACATTCCCAGCAATGTCCCGGCTACACAACCCGGCATGCGGGGCAACAATTTTTTGTACATTCCCGGCTATGTCCCGGGACCCCCAGGGCCGGGAATATAATTGATAAGTGCATTACTATAATAGTAACTGAAATGCAAAGGGTCACAGATGTATAACGCCCTGAATAAAAGCAGAATTTTATTATTTTTGTTAAAGGGGAATCCAGCCTTGGCCATAAAATGTTGTGTTGGGAAGGAGAAAAATAAATTAAACAGAATGGTGAAAGTTTGAAAGAAATCGGACAAGCAATAAGAAAGTTATAGCTGCTTTAAAATTGAGATCACTAATACTATGTAGATTTCAAATTGGCAACTGGGTAAGTAAATTATGACAAGGGGCAAGGACAACTTTCCCATAGGCCATGTACTTTATTATCAGAGATTTGTGGTTTTCTCCTAAGTACCCATTCCCCTGGGGCAGTTATCTAAATATAACCCAGGTAGTATATTGTTTAATGTCCTCATGAAAGAAAAATATAATTTTAAATAAAACTTTTGGGAAAAATTACATTTTAGCCATAATATGTATTGGAATACATGGAAGAGTAGTCCTTGCCTTACATCCCATATGCAGCCAATTTGAAGTCTCCATGAGTATAGTGATTACCAATATTTACAACTTTTAAAAATTCATAACTTTCTTGTTTTTTGTCCAATATTGTTCAAACTTTCACCTATCAACTTGTCTGATTTTTCTTTTTCTTATAAAAACAAGTTTTTATTTGGGTTGGATTCCCCTTTAATGAATGTCATATTTTCATATCCTTAATCTATTTTTTCTTCTCTTCAGCAACCAAGATGAGATTGACTGGGGTAGCAATCCATTGAGGAGCCCCAAGTCACTGCGTCGCAACGAAGACCCGCCCACCAACGGCAACTACCCTAACGGTTCCGCCCACCCAAGGCAGCACTCCCCCAATCGGTCTGGTACAAGTCCACCTCGGCAAGGGGGATGGGGAAACTATGAGGATATAGAGTTTGGGTTTAGGCCAGGAGGCGAGACCAGTTTGAAAAATGGGCTTGGTCCAGACAGGTAGATTCAATATTTATTCCTAAAAGTTATATTTTTAATATGAAGATGTGTTGTAACCTGATCCAAATCAATCCAGCACAGAGCATAACCTTCTCTTGACCATATTATTCCAGTCAGTGTCACCCTAGCTTATTTCATGGTTGTCAGTGGAACCGATGTTACCTTCCAATACCAATGCTGAAGTATTAGAACCATGATTGTACAGTAGTTCACACTTTGGATATGAAATATCTTCTAAATATATTCAACTCTGCTTTCTCATCTGATTTTATATTCATTTCCTGAAATTAGTTGTTGAGCTACAAGGAAAAATGAGTCTCTCTTGATAATAAACTTTGTTTGGGCATGAATTTGCCTCTAGGTTCATCCTCCATTGATTTTTTACATCAAACTGGATCAGCGAGAATAATTTGTATCTTGTCTCTATTATTATAAGTGTGATGATTATTTGATAATTGTGACATTATATTGTAGCCAAAGAATCTGGACATTACATTCTTAGAAAAGTTCATTATCTTTTATCTTTGTTATAAACTTATTATCCACCCTATTTCAGGTCCCTCCTACAGCAGTCATCCAGGGAATCATGGGAAGGTTCCCAGCCCCGCAGTAACCATGACAATGGCTCATACAGCTCAAGCCAGGAGGAGAGACGTTCAGGACAGAACAGCCATCTGTCGCCCCCTAGGTCTCCGAGCTTACACAGTTCATCGTCAAGAGATCATACTAATATGGAGGGTAAGGAATGAGGAATGCTCTTTCAAACATTTGATGGTGATGATGATGATGATGATTGTGATGATGATGATTATGGTAATGTTTATGATGATAATGATTAAGATAAAGATGATGATGATTATGATTATGGTTATGATCATGATGATGATGATGATGATTATTATATTGATGAACAGCATTACAGCGCCAGTGGTCTGAAAACACTCAAAGGCATCGACTGCAAAAATATGTCATACACTATTAAAACATTTGCTGGAAAACAATGAGGTATTTTGTTCAGATTCGAAGGTGTTATTGTTGTTAAACAATAAAAGTTAGTGTAGAGTAATTTAATGATCTTAATGATTACAAATGAAGTAATCATTGATTAGCACTTGTTAGCACATATGTATGGATGCAAATTCTTCACTTTCCTTGATTTAATATATATTTTTCACATTGCAGACAATCCCAAAGATCCAAACGCAAGCTACAACTATGTAGATATATCTGAGATCAAAGAGCGCAAGCGACAGAACCAGCTTGACTCTCAAGGCTCCTACAACGATGACCCCCGACTAGGTGACCCCCGATCCGGTCAGCACCAAAGACCATCGTCCAGGCACCATGATGACCGGGGCTCTGTAGGCAGTGGTCACTCAGGATATAGGAACGGACGAGATGAAATGGACGGAGGACATCCATATCATGACCCACGGGTTGAGATCAATGTCTCCATGGCATCGGATCCTGACCAGTCCTGGGGTCAAAGGTCGGAAGGTCAGAGGTCAAGCAACCCCAGGAGGTCAGAGAGTCGTAGATCAAATGCAAGCCAAAGGTAGGCGAGTCTCCAACTGTTAAGTGAATTTGTCTTTGCTTTTAGTGATATATATATAATTTTGGTGTTTTATATTGGGGAAATCATTTAAAATTAATTTTGATTCATTTTTTTTTCATTTTATTATGAATAATGAGATTGTTGAAGTAAGTGAATGAAAGTAAGAAAACTAGGGGTGGGGGTAAACATGGCAATACATAATTTAACTGTGTTTATGGAATGTATAAACACGTCAAATTTTTGCTTTAAATTATTAATCTACTTCATGATGCATTTGAGAAGGTAGTTATTGTAAATCTGAATAATTCAATAAATGAAAAAAAAATAATTAAGTACAAGAAAAATTCAGTGCATTTTTTAAGATCAGATTAGCTCTTCTGCATGTACATCTGATATTCCCTATGTCAGTCCTACCTGTCTGATGTGTTTCAAGAAGTCTTAATTTGGTTATTTGAAAAAAACATATATTTGAAAGTGAGTAAAGAATCAAGCTAATTGCCCGTATTTGGTTTCTTTTCATGTTTTTAGATCTATTTCTGAACCAAGTCAACAGCGAGGCCTGGCACCAATGGAAGAAGTACCAGTGACCAGGGCGAGCACCGAGAGACTGCACTCGGCACCGCGGCGTGAAGAGTCTTCCTACCAGCAGAGTACACCACCAAGGGGTAGGGAACCACCAATGCATGACAGGGTACCTCCTCAGCATGGTAGAATGCCACCACAGCATGGAAGAGTGCCATCAGATTATGCAAGGGTACCGCAAGGGCATGTTCGCTCACCTTCTGAGTATAGTAGGTCGCCATCTGAATATAGCAGGTCGCCTTCCGAATACAGTCGGTCACCTTCAGAGTATAGTAGAGGTCCGCCTCAACAGGGGCGTGGATCTAGGGGACCACCGCCCCAGCAACAACATGGGAGGGGACCAGCCCAGCATGGCAGGGCACCGCATGAAGCAGGCATGGCACCGCATGGCAGGATGCCTCCACCAGGCCATGGTAGAGGGCAACCACGCCAGGGACGTGCACCACCACACCAAAGGCAGGATCATGTGCGTGTACCGTCCCATCCAGGACAAGGACGGCCACGGCAAGGTCAAGGACGAGGGTACCCACCTCAAGGCGGTGCACCACACCACCAAGAGAGAATGCCAGTTCAACAAAGCAGAGCACCACAGGAACACAGCAGGGTACCACCAAACCAGGGTAGGCCGCATTCAATGCATGGTAGACCTCAGCCACAGCAAGATAGGACACCCTCTAGAGCTAGTACAATGCCAAGGGATATGAGCCCCTCACATAGTCCAGCAAGAGGATCGGGTATGAACACATAACATTGCACTAATCACCTTTTGAATGATTATAAAAAAGTTTTCAATGTTTCTTTCCTTTGAAGTGTCACCATAATCCTTTAATATTCTGCATGTACCAGGGGTCTGATTCATAAAGATTTTGATTGGCTGCTGTGTCCTGTTACCTTGGTAGTTACCAGATTTCAAAGTTAACATTATTGTTAGTCCTTTATGAAGTGGACCGCAGTTTTTTTGTTTCTTTGCTGTTTCACTAATTCTTTGCATTTTTTCTGTGAATATGAATAAAAGATCCATAGAGTAGCTTAGCAGTGATGTCATTGTCATTAACTTCAAGAAATATATCATCATGAAAGACTTTTAAATCCAAACTTTTATCTTTTCTAACATTTTGAGTTCTTGACACTATCTAAACTATCTTTTCCTTATCATTTTCTTGTGTACCTCTGAATAGTATGTTTCTAGTTGATGGTTCTATATCATTGTTTTTATTGTCTGCCATTAATAGAAAGCAATGGTTCTAAATGAAAGATCCTTGTGCCAGTCATTCATCAGTCAAACTGATCTGGGGAGAGGTATTGAATAGGAACTTTCTTTAGACACGATCATGGCTAATTTCAGTTTCCATGGGCTTATATTACTATGATGCCATACTTACAGAAGCTCTGCTAAAGCCAGGGTAATTACGCTGCATTTCTTGTGGAGTGCTAAAGGGACTTCTGAAAAAGAGGTTTTTAAGTGCTTTATAATCAAGTATAATCAGTAGTATTGCCTTGAGCCATACCTTGAATAAATATTTATCTACTGGTTCTGTTACATAAATCCTTATTTTTTATTCATAGACCGTGATTCAATCGATGCTGCTCCGACAAGACGAACCTACTCCGCTTCGTCGACGAGTGTGAATCGTAATGATACCCTCAAACGTCAGGAGCTGGAGAAGGATGATGAGGTCGCTCCTTTGCAGCCATTGGGAGCTAGGCAGGTAAGATGTGTTATAAGCTACTGAAATCCTTACTTCTGATTTGGTAAGGGTAAATGTGTGTTTGAAATACCTGACAAGATGCTTTGTGATATCCCCCCCCCCCCCCCGGGACAGTGATTTTCTGTTTTACAATGGCCTTTTCTGTTTCTGAAAACATGTTATTCTATTAAAAACTTGATCTAATATCTGTTTTGCAAAGGTGAACTGAATGAATTTTCAGATGATAAGTAAAGAACCAAAATGTTTTTTTTGTATTTTCGTATACTTGTTAACAATATACAAATAATGAATGTTTATGAGTGCAATGGACAGAATACTTCATGAGGTTAAAGATGAAATAATCCATTCAAGGAGGAATGGATCATTATTTCATCTTTCACCGAATGAAGTATTCTGTCCATTGCACGAATGAAAAAACATTCATTATTTGGTTTATATGACACCTAAAAATTGATTTTTTTTTTCATATGAAAGTTAAGAATTTCGATGCAAAACATGCTCATGCAGTGCGAGTTCGGTCTGTTGATTGTTACGTCATTACATCATGCGCACTGCTGCCTGCAGCTGCAGTCTCGGTGCGCGCGTGCAATTTACAAAATGGCACGATGAATGGATCCAAAATTGCACTGTTGATAACGTCATTGCAAATGGGCTGAATGAACGATATCAAACGACCAATCAAATCACAAGGATCTATCTAGGTGTCATATAAAACTCACCATCCCTACCCTTTTAATGTGTACAGTGGCACTCAAAAGTTAGTGAACCCTACCAGAAAATGAATATATTTAAAGTGTTCAAGTTCTGCCATATTTTAGATATTTAGTTGTGAAGTCAGGTGATAAAATGTTACATTCAATGAAGTTTGTTGTTTCTCTGGGCTCCCTCAACATTGTAGTGTTGTTGTTTACATTCTACACTCAGCATATGAATGGGTGCATTTCGTGGTGGGGTTCACTAACTTTTGAGCACAATTGTAGATAGGTTTAAACCAAGGTAGTATGTTCATGTAAGTTTATTTGATTTTTCTTGTTACCTTTGAATCAATATGGTACTTACATGTACCTTATTTCTTTGCTGACCACTCCCCTTTGTCCCACTCCATCCAGGCTGCTCCAAAGACTGGTAGATATCGCAAGTGGCAACAGAAGACTCAACAGTTCGTTGACCTTTCAACAGGCATTAGGCTGAGACTGAGTATAGCTGCTGGGGACCTTGTTGGAAAGTCGGTAAGTATTTTTTCTTTAGTATTGTTTACATAATATACAGTGAAATAAAGAGATAAATAACAATAATTATAACAATTATAGCGATAACAAACACAACAATAATAAAGGCAATGATGGTGATAATGATGACGATGATGATATTTTATATTAGCCCTTAAAATAACAGAACAACGTCTTAAATGGAAAAAAATCTTTTAGCAATTGGTGTCACAATTGGTTTTCCATAATTAAACCACAACTTTAAACCAGAGTTTGAATTGAACCCCAGTTTATAGCTACATGTATGATCATCAGGCTTGTTCACCATTACTGCTCTGCTCCTTTCCTTTACACTTCAGTATTTTCACTTTACCATTGAAATATTTATTCTATTATTTCATGTCTAGCACGAGGAGTTGGTCCTGTTCCTGATTCAGCTAAGACGTGACAAGGCCAACCTTCAAGAATGGTTAGCAATGATAGACAATGAACTAACGCTACTCAGGGATCCAAACAGTTCCAGTGCTAACTCCTCTAGACTTAGACCAAGGTAATACAACATAGTGCTTTGTAAATCAAAAGAATGGCTAGCATTATACAAATTGCAAATAGAAATGAGTGTGATTTTACAAGATTTTATTGAAAGCAAAATTTTGTATAATAGCATGGATAAGAATATTCATGTTGTACAATATAAATAGTATGAAGAATGATCGAGTTTGCTATCATAAAAGGTTGAAAGAATTGTATAAAGCAAAAATTATAATCCATTAGTAGCAGTGCGTATTTATCCAATGTATGCCTTGCGATGGTAAATTTAATTGTGTACAACAAGCTGACTAGGAGTATAGGTACCCAGCAGGATGTGAAAGCCTATATGTAGTATGCCTAGCAATTGAGTCTTGGAACTCTTGTTGGAATGCTCCCCAGGGAGTGGAGAAGGGGGCATACTTTGTATGCGGGCATGCAAGGATCCGATGACCGGGGTAATAATATGTCTGTATTAGAGACGTTGTTCCGATGTATTAAGCGCTATATAAATGCGGAATATTGTTATTATTAGAAATATAATAGACTTACAGTGCTTGGGTACCAAACCGTTCTAGTACTAACTCTCCTGAACATTATAGTGTTTGCAGGGAAAAAAACTACATGGGGGCTCGGGGCAATTTTGCCATTGAGATCCTGACATTAGTGTTCAAAGCTCTTCACGATGCAACACCAACTTACATCAAGGATCTTCTTGTCGTGAAGCAGTGCCACTATTCTTTACGATCTTCCACATCTACCACCCTTGTGATTCCCCGTAGCAGGACCAAGCATTATGGAGATCGGGCTTTTAGCTATGTGGCCCCAGTTATGTGGAATAGACTGCCAAGTACTATCAGGAATATGAACACTCTTAAGACATTCCAATCAAGTGTCAAATATTACCTATTTTTACAATCATATTAGTGAAGGCCATGTCTTTTCCTCATATGAATGTTATGTTGATGATTTTATTTGTGATTATTTCCAATGTTTTTGTTTATTTTAATATGTAGCGCCTCGAGTAATAATCCATTAAAAAGTGCGCATTAGAAATACTTATTATTATTATTATTATTATTAAATGCTCCAAAAGCCATGGAAAAAAAAGGGCTCCTGGAAACCCCCATTCACTGCAAGGTTAAAGCTCATACAATGTTGCAGATTTAGTAGCCCCTTATATAATTTTTTTTTGCTTCTATGTTTAGGAGCAATGAGTCTCTGCGACGTAGCCCACCAGACCTAAGCGAGGATGACAAGGAGTATTACCAAGAGATACTAACTGAGAGAGAAGACATCGCAAGAGAACTGGACATCAGCGCACCTCTTATAAACCTGGTTGACAACCTAGTTAGGATGGGAAGTCTGTATGGTGGAGATAATCATATGATTGCCCAAGAGTTTTATGGGGTAAGTGGATGGATGGATGTCTTGGTGGTTGTGGTGGTGGGGTTGGTTAATGATAGTGTTGTCAATGATCTTGATGGTGGCGATGTGGTCGTAGTGGTGGTGGTGGTGGTGATGGTGGTGATGGTTGTGGTGGTGATGATGGTGATGGTGGTGATGGTGGTAGTGATGGTGGTGGTGGTGGTAGTGGTGGTAGTGGTGATGGTTGTGATGGTGATGGTGGTGGTGGTGATGGTGGTGGATGTAGTGGTAGTGATGGTCAATAACCTAGTCAGGGTGGTAAGTCTGTATGATGGAGATAATCACATGATTGCTCAAGAGTTTTATGGAGTAAGTGAGTAGTTGTCATTGTGGTGGGAATATTGGAAGGGGTTATGATGATGATGATGATGATGATGACATTATTTCAAATCAAATCAAATTGTTGATATGATAGTATTGATAATTGCTAATGTGATAATTTTGATATTGATGATTGGAATAATGCTGCTGCTGATATTACAATTGCTAAATAATAGCGATGATGGTGAATATGATGATTATGCTTATAAATGATTTATTGGTTGGATTGCTTAACTAAGCTAGTCGTACAGACTGTTTCACCCTAAGGCTCGTCAGCGACTGATTAGTATGAAGAACACAATTTTGGGACAGAATAAAGTATACAGAGCATGTGCATTAGGGTATAACATTGGGTTGACAGAGATGAAAGGGGTTACTAAAGGGGTACATGTGTATTGTTTATTACATCAGGGGTACTTAGGGGTCATTACTACATGGTTACATGTGAGGGGGGGGGGGGCTGGTGGGGCTATCCATATCCAGCAAGGAGGAACTTTTTCTTATGTCTACAGGTAGATATGAGTTCAGTTCGAGAGTTCAAATTGTTGTTTCTGTTTGCGGTGATGATGAAGTATTTCTCCCATAGGCAGAGGTTGCAGCGTTTTTTGAGTGGAGAGTAGGGTTGTGCATGGCGTACGATTCTCCAGGTTATCTTGTGGGGTGTGCCCTCATCTTTCAGTTTCCAGATATTGCTTACTGAGCTCGGTGCTGTGCCTCTTCTCTTTATCTTTAAATGACGCTTTGTGAGATGCATGTCTGGTTTTGAATGTGGTGGCGGTCAGTCCGATGTAGGATTTTTCGTCGTGGGGGGTGGTAACTTTGGCTTCGTAGATCACGTTTTTTGTTGTGCATTTTCCTGGTAGAGGGCAGTCTTCTGTTTTCCGGCAGTTGCACTTTTCGGTTTCTCAGCTTTTTTCTGTTGTCGATACTTTGTTGTTCTGTGCCTTTATGGATTTGCCCATGTTATCCATGCAGCTGTAGCTTATCTTTAGGGTGTTTCTGTTGCAGATTTTATGGAGTTCATGTTCCTTGGGGAAGTGTTGGTCCACCAGGGCCAGAAATCTTTTCTCGATGTTTGTGTTGACATTTTGGCTATATGGCGGGTTGAACCAGGTTATCGTCCTTTTCCTTTTCTGTTGGCTTGGCCTTGTATCCGTGTTGTTCTTGGGGTTGTAGGTGAGGGTAGCATTGTGGCCGGCTTCGTTCAGGGCTTTTTCGTATTCCGGTTTGGCATTGTTGAGTATTTCCTCGCTGCTTGAGATATTGGATAGTCGGGTTTCTATGGATTTGGGTATTCTTTTGGTGATGCTGGGTGGGTGATTGGATTCAACATGAACGTACGTAGGGGTGTTTCCTGGTTTGGCGTATGGCTTGTATTCCATCTTGGTCAAGTCGAAAGTGACATTGAGGAAGTCGGTGACTGTTGAATTAGCTGTGGCTGTTATTTGGAGGCCTAGTTGTTGAAATTTGTCGCAGAGCCGTTTTTTGATGCGTTCAGCTATGGCTGGTGGTTTGCTGATCACGGCTAATCCGTCGTCTCTGTAGAGGCCGATGTTTTCTTTGGGTATGATGCTGTTGATTTCGGTGAGGATATACGTTCCCACCATCTCGCATGTTTCTGCTCCGTCATATGAGCCCATGGTGACGTCAAACAAGTCTGATGAGTTTGTCTTTTTCCATGGTGTGTTGTTGTGGAACAGCAAGGTGTTTTTCGCTTTGATGATGATGTCTTTTGATTATGCTTATATAGACCATTGTATAATATAATAACTTTGATATACAGAGAGAAACAAAAGGGTTCCTATGTGACTTCCAAATCATGGCGATTGATTTACAGTCCGTCTCATCTTCCATCCCTTCTCTTCATTTAGGATAAAGTCCAGAAGGGCCTTCCTTACTCTCCTCCAAAGAAACTCATCGAGTTCTCACGGCGTCTTGAAGAGGAAAAACTTGTTCAAGATCTAGAGGATGAGCTTCGACAGCTTGAGACCGCTGAGGACGTTGAGCTTCAGGTAACTGACAAATCTTTCATGATTTCATTGACCTGTTAAATAAAATTACTATCAATAGCAAGTTGCAATTCACTGTTTTAAGCTAAAAATGAAAACATTATGTTCACATTGTATGGGCCCTACTTCCATTGTTTACTGTGCACTTTCCTCTTGATTTAATCTTTTTGAAGAAAACTGCTTCACTTAATATTACCAGACAGTTATGGATATAGCACTAAGTGTGCTGACAGATCGGACCTCTAGTGTTAGAGATTATTGTCACAACTTGTTATCCGGAGTTAAGGGACAAGTCCACCCCAACAAAAAGTTGATTTGAATTTAAACGAGAAACATCCAACAAGCATAACACTGAAAATTTCATCAAAATCGGATGTAAAATAAGAAAGTTATGATAATTTAAAGTTTCGCTTAATTTCATAAAACAGTTATATGCACATCCTGGTCAGTATGCAAATGAGGAGACTGATGACATCATCCACTCACTATTTCTTTTGTATTTTATTATATGAAATATTCTAATTTTCTGTTCATTGTCGAGTGAAACAACAATTAATTCCTTTCTGAACATGTGGAATTAGCATTGTTTAATACAATATGGTTCAGTCAAGTTGGCCCTTATTGTCAAATGTGTAAAATATGAAATATTGTATAATTCAAACAATAAAAAACCAAACAAATTGTGAGTGAGGGACATCATCGATTCTCTCATTTGCCAGTGACTAAATTGTGCATATAACTATTTTGTGAAAAATAAGCGAAACTATAAAATTCCATAACTTTGTTATTTTACATCCGATTTTGATGAAATTTTCAGCGTTAGGCTTGTGAGATTTTTCTCTATTGATTCAAATCAACATTTTTCTGAGGTGAACTTGACCTTTAACCACAAATGTGGACCAGATTTGAATTAAACCTGAGTTCAGCATACATGCCACAGAATATTTTTTTTTATCTTCATGTTCTAATTATTTTCTCCTAACATCACTGCCAAGAAGCACAAATTTTCAATTACTTTGATAAAAACATAAAGTCACTATTACAAAAATATGGATGGTCTTATACAACAAATTAGAAATTTTGTGATTTCTACAATAAGAATAATAATGATAATAATAATGATAATGATAATAATAATGATAATAATGATAATGATGATAATGATAATATTAATGATAATGATAATAATGATGATAATGATAATAATAATAATAATGATAATAATACATATGATTTATATAGCGTCTTTTCCATTTTTATTAAATGCCCAAGGCGCTTAGAAGAGAGCAAAATATAAAAGTAAAGAGAATTACAAGAAAGGGAAATATAAATGAGGAAAAATGCCCTTATTCCAAATCTAGTACCTGCTGGTGAACAAATGCAATTTTAGGTTGATTACAACATGACCAATGGGAGGGGTGTTGTTGTATCGTTGCCAACTGAAAATGTGACCTGCCACCCCAAAACCAACAATAAGTTGACCAAAATGAATTTTGAGATTTTTATTGGGCTTGAAAATTCACTTTTTAAGCTTAAAATGATATATAATACGTTAAAATTGACCAACAATAACCATTACAAGTGCTTGATTGAATGCAGAGGAAATTCAGCAAGAGCTTTAAAGTTGAATTAAGAAGGGGGTGAGTTTCCATAAATATAGGTTCTACATACAATATATAGTATATATAAGTTGTTCAAACACATATCATGTCACAATAATCCTCTGCCTTCTCGATATTTTGCTTTGAAAGTCTATGAAATTAGCCACCTGTCAGAGCCCGAGAGACGAGTGTACAGAAAAGTCACTCGGAGTGTGACGTCACCGGGGGGAATTTAGTATAAGAGGTGCCTGAATGTCATACAGAAATGCTATGCAGAGAGAGAAAGATAATTTACTTTTTTTTTTCAAAGCAACTCAAATCAAACAAATAGGACTGATATGTACAAATCTTTACTTTCCCTGTATAAAAAACAGTATGAATAACCACCATGAACTCTTCAATCATGATGTAAGATAGCAAACAGTGAGTTATTGAATGATATTTTCACTATTTCTCATTTATTTTATCACGATGTTCAATCAAGTGAGTAGCTGGAAAGTAATTCCGGCGGCTAGCTCAGCGCGCGCTGAACGCATAATACTAGTACACACAATACCCAGGCATTGAGTGTACTGTTATGGTCTGGTATGTCGACTTAGTTCATGGCCGTGCAGCGATCCCCTGGCGTTTTTTCTTCTTTTCTTTTGTCTTTGACTCCACTTTTATATCCTCTGGATCATTTCCACTCATAGCTCATTCCACAGAACAATCTTGAACCAAACGTATAGTATTCTTTCTCGGCCTTCTGAGTTGTTTTCTATATTTAATTACGCTAGGGGTCACCGTCACACATACAAACGCAATTCGGAAGTGAGTTGAAGACAGAAAGAATTAGTATACATCTCTATGGTTGAAGACAACAAGAACGGTACCGTAGCTCGACAGCTAGCTGCGCCGGAGCGGGCGGCCGGTCGGCACAAAGCAATTCCGCAACCAACTGTGTTTTTTTGCAAGAGCCGCGTCACACGCGGATAAATATGTCATAATAACACGTCTGCTACGTTATCGACTGGTGAGAAGATCTCGATCAAATTTCATATTATTCACCTTGAAATTATTCCTTTAGGGTCTATGGTATCATTCTGAGGGAATTCACATATTTGGAATAATAGTACGGCCACAAATATTTTAATCATTTCCTCTTTGCAAGTTCTATGGCTCGCAGATACAACTTCAACTGCAGTTATTCCATAGTAGTACACAAAACGGCACTGCCTTGTTTACTAAACCGGGACCGAATACCCCCCGGTGACGTCACACTCAAAGAACACCCGTCTCGGTAGGCATTGCAGGAGCGAACTCAGGGAAAATGGGTAGGGATAAATCGTTCAAATTCACTATTTTGAAAAAAGAAAATGGGGGGTCGAATCACCTATTAGTGTTTGGGGGGTTGTAAGGTTGCTATTAATGTAAATATCTCAATATTTGGAATCGTCTTCTTAATTCAACTTTAAAAAAATGAGAAAACAAAATTTGAAGTTAAGGGTTCACTCAAGCATGAGATTTGAATACTGTGTCATCTCGGTGACACTTTCAAACAGTCCGAAAAAGCAGTGTCCAAGAAACTCTGGTATCTTTTCTTTTATTCAACTTCACGACTTTATATTTTCACAGTATGAAGAAGAAGAATTGCTCTTTCAGATAAGCTATATTTTTTGGGGGGGTTTTGGAGACTAAATAACTATTTTTGCTATTTACAGAGAAGCTTACCTGGCGACTTATTGGTGGTTTTGGGGTGGTAGGTCACGTATATTTTGGGATTTATCCGCCTGTACATCTCAAATAAAAAGGTATAGTCAGTTGACGTCAATATGAAATTTGTATGTACATGTATTGTCTGTTTATAGGAGAAGTTAGATCAGCTTTACGACCTGGACAAGACACTTCAAGAGATCTCAGCAAGAGTTAGTGTTTTGAAAGACGAGAAGGTGAGCTCTACACTTGATGAAAAACATTTACTTTCTAAAATGAAATGTAACAGCAACATATTTTTTTGTGGACATTTTGTATTAATTTTGCTTTGATGTATTTTCCCATTGCAACATTGCATACTCCTCAGTTATAAATCTGTATATAGAAATGGAGAGTAGAGAATTTTGACAGGAAATTAAAAGGTAAAGAAATCAAAGAATAAAAATTCATATGCTCATAATCATTACCATTTAAATAATTTCAAAGATTTTTCCCGTTTCTCCTGTGTGGATGAAATGCCTGTTGCCAATTTGAGAATTTTGAAGATTTTCCATGTATTTTATTACAGATTTTACATGAAAACACACTACAATGACTAGATCAGCAGATCACACATGATATAATGATTTAGAAATGCCTTATGTTAGTTATAATACATGTTTTTTTTCTGTTTTAGAAGAAAATTAAAAACACACTTCGGAGGCTAGATCAGCAGATCAAACATTTAGAGATGCTAATAAAAAATGCCTATTGCCAATTAAAAGATCTTAGAGATTTTACATGTCTTTTTTTCTGTTTTAGGATAAAATTGAAAACACTCTTCAGAGGCTTGATCAGCAAATCACACATGACTGGGATGATAAAGAAATGGTTGCTAAGATTGAAGAACAACAGAGACAGTTGGAGAGGCAATTAACAAGAGTGAGGGCACAACTAGCACAGGGTACCAAGGTGAGACGTCTCTTTGTCTCTACTCTTGTCTGTTGTATGTTTGTTTGTTTTTCTTTTGGACTGGACCTACAGATGCTAAGATTGAAGAATACCGGTAACACAAATTACTATAAGATTTATGTTACAAGTTGCACAGGGTATTAAAGTGAGACATCTGTTTGTGCTTTTCTTTGCATATTTTTGTCTGTTGGACTGAAAGTGTGACTGCTAATCCAGAAAGAACAAGAGAGATAACTTAATATCTGAATAAAAGCCCAATAACTTTAAAGTAGAACTATATTGAAAATCGTAAAAATGGAGAATCATATATCAAATTAAAGGAGAAAATAAGGAGAACACGATGGTGTAAATCATTTATCATGGAGACCGATGGAACTCAGTTAATTGATAGTTTAAAGTTCTCTCTCTGAATGCTTCAAACACGCAGAATTACATCCGCGAAATTGGGGATTTTTTATGACGTCACTTTCTGTACGAGAGGCGTGATTGGCTCTCCAACATGAAGCTCCACTTGCATGCAAAACCTGTTGCAAGGGTACGTTTTCTCTACATTGTCACTGAATACTTCGATCCCGAAATGAAAGAAAACCCAGAAGTTTATCTAGATTTGGATTTTCAAATTAATGATTATGAAGATGAAGAGAATGATGATGAAGTTTCTAGCTCTAGAAAAACAAAGTGACGTGGATAGAGGTATACATTAGGGGAATTACGCCGGTGATTATGAGTCGGATAATTCAACTTGCATGCCGATTCGCTACCAACACATGCAGCTGATAGCTGCTCCGCGGGTCAAATCCGTGAAAATGAATTCCATCACGACCATCCAGACAGAGTCTCTTTCTTCTATCAACAACATAATGAGAATGAAAATAATGATATAACTGTACTTACAAACAAGTGAATATATCCGAACCTAGGCTGAAGGTAAATCAACTCAAGGAATAACAGCAGACGATATGCACCGACGATGAATTTCACGTGGCTGGGAGATTGCGGGGGAGATTGTCACTCGTTCTGTTAGATAAAATGTATATCTCAATATTTTGACTAAATTACGAAACTCGGAGAATTAGTATTCTACATAAAAATTAAGTAACACCTGGTACTATATTTTTTGAATTACGATAAAACCTTTTTGAAGCAAAGAAAATGAGGTGAATTAAAATTAGATATAAAAGATCATCCGCCTAGCTCGCATTCGATTGTAAACAATCAGCAAGGCGAGCACATAGAGTTGGATAAAGCTACGCTTTATCCAACTCTATGGGCGAGCAAGCCACTGAACTGAAAATACATATTTTCAGTTCAGTGGAGCAAGCTGGCCATGTGCTTTTGATTGTTTGTTTACAATCGCATGCGGCTAAGTGGATGATCCTTTATATCTTATTTTAATTTACCTCAATTTCTTTGCTTCAAAAATATTTTATCGTAATTCAAAAAATAGTACCAGGTGTTACTTAATTTTTATGTAGAATACTAATTCTCCGAGTTTCGTAATTTAGTCAAAATAATGAGATATACATTTTATCTAACAGAACGAGTGACAATCTATTCCAGCCACGTGAAATTCATCGTCGGTGCATATCGTCTGCTGCTGTTCCTTGAGTTGATTTACCTTCAGCCTATTTTCGGATATATTCACTTATTTGTAAGTACAGTTATTTTATTATTTTCCTTCTCATTATGTTGCTGATAGAGGAAAGAGACTCTGTCTGGATGTGGTCATGCTGCATGGAATTCATTTTCATGGATTTGACCCGCGGTGCAGCTAGCAGCTGCATGCGTTGGTAGCGAATCGGCTTGCAAGTTGAATTGTCCTACTCATCATCACCGCCGTAATTCCCTTAATTTACCACCATCCACGTCACTTTGTTTTTCTAGAGTTAGAAACTTTATCATCATTCTCTTCATCTGCATAATCATCAATTTGAAAATCCAAATCTAGATAAACTTCTGGGTTTTCTTTCATTTCATGATCGAAGTATTCAGTGTCAGTGTGGAGAAAACGTACCCTCGCAACAGGTTTTGCATGCAAGTGGAGCTTGACGTGGGAGAGCCAATCACGCCTCTCGTACAGACAGTGACGTCATCAAATTCGAGTCAATTCAGAGACCGATGCGAGGCATATTTCGGAGAGGCATTTTAGCGCTTTTTAATTGGCGATTTCCACCTTATGTATTATTTTCGTTATTTTTGAATGACCTAATGGTAATCCTCACATCATTACCTCTCCACTGATATATAATAAGGCCATATTCATAATCAATACATTTCTCCTTTAAGCTAATCTTTAAAGACTCTAAATTGGCAGCACAATGTAAAAATAACAAATTCTGTTTAAAAATTAGGGGTGAACTTATTCTATTTGACTCTGTCATATCTATATCACATTTTTTAAATACAAAAATGAATAGAAAATTGTTTATGTTTGCTAATTTGAGGGGCAAAAATGATTTGATTTTGACATTTATGGGTTAATAATGTTAATGTTTTTATATTTGTAGGAGCTTGAAGAGATCACAGCTGAAAATAGTAGGATAGAACATGAGGTAGCTCTGATGAGATCAGGAATGGAAGGGATTCATGTTCTTGTTGATGTTTTTATATTTTATTTGTAGGAGCTTGAAGAGATCACAGCTGAAAATAGTAGGATAGAACATGAGGTAGCTCTGATGAGATCAGGAATGGAAGGAATTAATGACATCAATAGACAAAAGGTCAGTATTTCAATAAAATTTTTAGTTTTGAGTAGTAACAGTACACCTTATGATGAGAATGAGAAACAGTAATACATTAGACTATGATAGGATGTTTCCTGGGCCCCATCTTACAAAGAGTTACGATTGATCCAATCAATCACAAGTATGGAAAGCCAGCAACGTCAACATTTTAATACATGTTTCTTCAAAAATATTTTCTATTTATGAGGTATATTCATACATTATGTTTTCTTGACAATTCAGTACGCTTCTCTTTGTTTTCAAAGGACATTGTGCAAATTTCCTAAAGAAAAAATTATGACACTAATGGATTTCCATAGAGTTACAATTGATTGGATCATGATTGGATCAATTGTAACTCTTTGTAAGAATGGGCCCTGGGCCCCATCTTACAAAGATATACCATTGATCCAATCAATCATAACTATGGAAATCCAACAGTGTCATAATTTTTTATACACATTATACACAACTTAATTTATTGTAAAAAACACTTTGAACCTGAAGGGAAAAGTGCAGTTAAGATGATAATAACCCTGTTCCTTTTCATTGATTGTTTATTTTTATGTAGTCATTTGACTAAATTATTGCAAGGAGAGATCACATGTGTGTGTGTACAATCATGCCAAAGTATTTTTTAATTTGCTTCATGACCCTTTTCAACGATCATTTTCTATCTTTCTAGTCGGCTGACTCGGCGAAGGAGAAACTACAGATGGAACGAGAGGTGAACCACGTCCAGTCCGTCATGAACAGTCTGGAGCGTCAACGGACGTCGCTGGCCAATCAGATGGACACGCTCCGTCGAACACAGGCTACAGGTGATGATGATGAAGGGTGGAATGGTATCTCATCTTACGGTAAGGGGGATGGGTTGATAGGTTTGCATGCTGCATGAGCTGTGTTGATAAACTGATCACCAGTCTCTCTGTGCTGTGTCGTCTGCTCAGTGGTTACTAATGCATTAATACTGCATCTCCGGGTTGAAGGAAGAATGGTGTTCAACTGTCTTTGGTTTTCAGGAATGAGCTACAGGATATTTCTTTATTCTTTGCTGACTGGCAAGTAGATTTTGTTAGTAGGGGAAGAGGAATGTTTTAAGGGAATGGGCTCGTTGTTTTGCATGCTGCATGAAAATGTAGAAAAAAAAATGGTTACCAGTCTCTGTGTGTTGTGTCTTTGCCTCAGTTGTACGTAATTAATGCATTAAACCTACTTGGAGAAGGGGGAGGGAAATCCCTTTGTTAGAGAAGGTATGGTGTTCAACTGTCTTATGTTTTTTAGAATATTCTCTTTATAGATTTTTGTTCTGTGCTACTTACTGGCAAGTAAATTTTGTTATAAGGGTAAGGGAAATGTTTTAAGGATGATGAGCTTATTTTTTTTGAAGGTTGGTGACAAGTTTATCTAACCCTGTTCAGAGGAGGGGGGGGGGGAGCATCTTGTTGGAAGAGAAATGTGTTTAACTGTCCTTTGTTTTCAGGAATGAGCAGGGGATATTTCCTTTTTCCTTGCTGTGCAACCCTACTGGCAAGGGAATTTTTTTTCATTAGTAAGGGAAATATTTTAAGAGGAGTGATTCATAGGCTTGCATTGTATAGTATGAAAGGGGGGGGGGGGGGGTGTGTAGGGAAATAGTGATTTTTTAACTATCTTCTTTATTCAATACAATTTTTTTCAGAAGTATTGCTATTATTTGCTGTGCTGCGAAAAGTAAAAATAATGTTTTGACTCAGTATTGCAAAGGGGTTTATAGCAGTTGAATGGTTTTCTGTGTTCAAGATTTATCTGTTGAAAATATCTCTATTCTGTGCTGTGATGCTTAACTTGGTCATTTAGTGTTTCAAACCTATTCTACTTTCCTGCAAATTTTTTTTCAAAAGTGCATTGAATATGACAATTTGCAGACAATATTTTGATGGACAGAGGTTGAGTCGATGTGCATGGTCTCTTAGCGTAGCAAACCTTAACTACTTTTCTGCAAAAATCTTTTACATTGAGCATAAAAAATGACAATTTGCAGACAATATTTTGCTGGACAGAGGTTGAGTCGATGTACATAGTCTCTTAGCGTAGTAAACCTTAACTACTTTTCTGCAGAAATCTTTTTAAATGAAAAATAGCAATTTGCTTACAATATTTTGCTTGACAGAGGTTGAGTCGATGTACATGTAAATTTCTATTTCACTTGCAGCCATGGATTGGAAGGGGTTAGGAGCATATTAGTATCAAGGACTCCTGTCTTTCCCCCATTGTAAACTGAATTCTCAAATCACAGGGATCACTGGGCTCTTGATAATGGTTCTTGATTTTCTTTTTTTTTTCAATATGAATTTTGTTTTGTCTGCATGCATCGTTTGATGGAGGCAAATTTGGGGCGCATTTATTATTATTATTATTCATTCTGCATTTCAAAATACATGAATTATAGTACAATACAATTCATCTAAAATATTTATCATCTCTTGTCAGAGGTAGAATTTTAATTTTAAAACATGCTTTAGGGTACATTCCCTTATGATTAAAGCAAAGATGCTTTGATGATGGGGTTGAAAAACCCAGCTAAATTGCACAAACTTGTGTGTAATCCAATATGCGGTTTCCAGAAATACGTTTCTGCAAGCTAGATAAATGCAAAGGAGTTGAGGAATGTGTTACTTTACACTTCGATTGCTTCTAAACTGTTTCTGTTTTCAGTGAAAATATGAGCGCCATGCCAAGTATACTGCCAAGAGACAAAAGACAAAATAAAAAGCATGGGGCTTACATTGTTGTTCTGCAAGTAAAAGGGAAATATTACACTGTCGATTGTAATTAATGATACCAAATATTCTGTCAGAAAATGTAAGTATGAAAAACTATGTTTTTAGATGATATTGGCCATATTGCCCTTTTATTTGCCAAACAATAACACGACCCTTCCCCCTCAGGTGCGCAGCGACAAGGCCCGTTTCCCTACTTTGCAATGAGATGATGATCACATATTCAAATTCAACCTTAGGAAATGCGTTTTGATAGTGGATATAGAAATGTGTTTTTAACTGCATGGGAAAAGTTAATAAAAGCAACCCTAGAGACATTGTTTTCATTGTAGTAACTCAGCCCTGTATTATTGACAAGAGTAAAGTTTCATGTAGAGTGGTAGTAAGGACGTGTAACAAAATGCCTAACATTAAGCTTTGTGAATGTTTTATGCTAAATGAATGCTAATCAGTCTTGGCATGCTTTTTGAAGATTGATGCAATTGAGTGTTTCATTGACCTTGAAAATGTTTTTAAATTTTGTTCTTTTGTATGATTATTGAAACTTAGAAATATCCACATCGAAGCAGTAAATGAACACTTCTAAAAGATGATTTGAATGAAAGTCCTTCAGGATTGAGTCAGTGATGGTACTGACTAGTGATTTGAATATAAATGAATATGAAAACATTGTCATTGGGTCTCTGTTTTATGTAGGTTCCAAAGGCAAGGTGGTCCATCGCAAATCATCCAGAGAGGCACTTCTCTCCGGTCCATACGCTGTAACCGACCTTGACACCCTGAAGTCGGTTGACATCAGTGCCCTACGCATAGCGCCCTCAACCCATGAGACGAACAACAACTCCACATTCGCAGACACGACTCTCGATGGGTACAGCGATTCAAAGCAGAGCTTCAACGATCCTATGCAGAGTTTTACCGATACGAAGCAGAGCTTCAGCGAACCTGAACAGCAGTACTTGGACACCAAGCGAAGTAAGCTGGATTCGCCGATGACTCAAGCGATTAGCCCTGGGGTGTATCCAGCGCAGAAGGGGCATTATAACCAAGGTGATACTATCTTAGGAAGTGGGGACCCCTTCGCAAGGTACAATGACTCTTATGACCCTGCTTTGGGAGAGTACTATCAGGGAAAGGGTGTTCCAAGAGAGGATAGTCTTGCTGGGAGGGGAGATCAGGTTGGGTATGACCAAAGAGAGTTTAATCAAGACCAGGAAAGGTATGACTCGGATATGGAGAAGTATCAGGGTCAGGGTTACGAACCTGATTTGTCCCATCGGAGTGACTTTGATAGGAGCATTGGTGATGCTGGCGGTAACGACGTGAACAATCTTACCAATGATTCCAAGGTATTGGATGGACAAACCCAGTACAACATCCCATCATTTGACGATGTGAACGATCAGTTGTTTGTCAGCCCAGCTAGGGTCGATGTCAATGTCTACAGTGGCAAGAGCAACCTTGAGCCGAGGGTTGCAGAGCAAGGTCTCGTCCAGGCGGAATACAGCAACCCAGTTTACAGTTCACCAAGCTTCTCAAACACCCCGCCCCAGGGATCAGCATCGACAGGGAAGGGGAAAGGGTTCTGGTCGACGAATTTGGATACGAAGGAGACGCACGTGTACCCAGAGTCTGGAGAACCGCTGTTTGGGGTGGAGAAGGAGGAAGAGGTGAAGAGGAGTATGGAGAAACCTGTGATGGAGCCGTTGCCTCATCCATACGATATGGATGAAAGCTTTGAACAAAAGGTGAGTCATGTGGGTACCATTGAAAAAAAACTAACTATGGTATCTTGACCAAGTTGATAACTGTGTACCATGATAGTTATATGTAGCATAATGGTAAAGTCACCATTATAGTAGGTTTAATACAATATGATCTGAGTGTTTCATATAGTTCTTCATAAGTTATGAATGACTTTAAGCAAGACTGATGACCCTTTTTTGTGTTATAATTATGATATATACCTGTGTATCTGATTGAACACTAAAGAACATGTTCCCGTAGTGCGTAAAGTCACCGTAACTGTACGCACAGCTTTGTGAAACATCCAATTCGAGAGTTTCACATAGAGTTTAGTCCATTTGGAAACAATATTTTGATAGATAAGACAAACTTTTTAGTGTATATTGTAAATCTGTAATCTTTTTATAACAACTATTTAACACTTATATGACACATATGTGTTAGTGCCATTAAAACTGTAATAACAATCATTCTATGTCTTGGTTTACAGTCTCCAGAACCAGTGCAGCCGCCACCTCTGAAATCACCTGAAGCAAACTCAGACCTCACACCAGTAGGTCTCTTCCACTATACCTCTCTATCTCCTAAGAGCTTTGATCACCAACCCACCAAGAAACAATCCTCTAAGCAATCTCTCGACCGTGCCCATAATGCCTTGCCCGACTATGCAACACAACCCCATGATGGTTATACGTCCCCTCCGAACACTATGAGCAACAGTGCCCCACAGGATAGGAGCTACTTCACCGATGTTCCTTCGGGAAACTCTGTCGGGGATTCCATGAAGGTCGACGGACCTGCTACTCTGCCGTATACGAGTAAACAATGGGATGACTATGCCAGCCAGCCGCAGTGGGATTATGGTTTCCAAGACAACCAAGCCCCGCCCTCTGAGTCGTCCTACAGATCGGATGACAGCAAACCAAAGGAACGCAAGACATCGCTGTATGGACCAACGCCATTTAGAAAGAGTAAGGCGAGACATGTCTTATTGCTTCATGAACTTCTTTTGATACATGAAGTTTATTTTTCCATTGTAAGAATTTTTTTTCAATCAATAGCTGACTTCTTGTGAGCTTTTTGAAGAAATATAAATCATTTTTGGGGGGTTCAATTATAGTATCTAATGTTAGTCACAAGAACAGAAAAGGTTCACTCTTCAAGATAACTGTTAATAATAGTAATATTTAGATGTGATTTATGTGACAGCTTTTTCGGTGGGAGGGGGGGAGATTTCATATGATAGAAAAGTAGAAAAAAAATTGTTGATGAATTGGAATCGGACCATGTGGCATGACACAAAATGGTTAGTAGACGAAGTGGATTTAAATCATTTAGTAATTTACCGATTCTACTTTTGTTGATTAATCCATTCTCCCTTTGTAGCATCCGCTGTCGATCCTCTTAACAAGACTATCCCAGGTTTCTCATCGGTGAGTGGAGTGACGAGAAGACGGAAACCAGGAATGGATGAGGAGAAGAAGAATAGGAGAAAGTCAGCGTCGGTAAGTCAAAGAACCTAATAGCTTCTTAATAGTTTTGGAGAATCACCCAAAGTGCATGCCATTATTCTAATTCATTACAAGATTATCATCATCTTCATTACTGTTATATCAGAAAGAAAAAAAGTCCATTACAAGATTATATGAATGCATGTACTCTAAAATATTTATGATATGAAGAATACATAAAATAAATGTAAGAATGTTTTTTATTGAATGAATTTACCAATTATACAGAATTGGAACTTACCTCTGTCTGTTCCTCCTCCCCCTCCTCATCATAAATAATAAATAATTTATCTCTTGATAGGTCATTTATAGAGGTGTTGTGGCTCAGTGGATAAGTCTCTGGTGTTGTGGCTCAGTGGATAAGTCTCTAGACTTTTGTACCATAAGGTCCCAGGTTCAAATCCATTGCAGCACTCGTGTCATTTTGGCAAGGCATTTGTCTGCATTTTGCCACTCTCCACCCAGGTGTAGTAAATGGGTACCCGATAGGAAGGAATTCCTTGAATGCTCGAGCACCCGATCAGGGAAGCAATTCTAAAGTTGGGATAATAGTTTGCGACACTTCGAAATAGTGTATTAAGTGCTGTATAAATCTTATGTGTATTATTATTAATTTCATCAGGAGCGTTTATTAAATTCTGGAAGTCGGCCTCATTCTGAGCCTCAGCGAGATGCTTTCTCTGATACTGAGATGGAACCTTCGCCTGTTATGACTATCAAACCTGGAAAATCACCAGTGGTACGTACAAAAAAACATATCCTAATATACTAATATTCATATCCTTTATATCCTTAACAGGACAGCTCCCTCTGAGGACAACTCCCACAGATTAAATTGCCCGGTAAACATTTCTGTAGATTGTATTCTGAATCTATAAAAAAAATTATCTCTTTGGCCAATAAGGGCTATTTGTGGAGCACTAAATAAAAAAATTATGAATAAATGAAATTAATAGAGATCACCTTGTTCTCAAAGCATATCCTTTAAAGATAAATTCAATTAAAGTTACTGTGGAGCTGTCTTCCGGGGAAAGTTGCCCTAATACCCATGCATATACTTTTAGGTACTAATCATTTGATGAGTTTATTTTGTTTTAGCCTGCACATGCTAGAAAATATGATCCTTTATTTTCATCAGCAAGGGTGATTTTTTAAGGTCTCGTTCAGATATGACACAACTTCATTATGTTTTCAAAATCATGACATGATATGATATCAAGAGTTTGGCAGTGCAACTCTGTGCAAACCAATATTGTGCTTACGTTACTACATTATTTAAAAAAAAAAATCTTGTTGAATTTGTACAAAACGAGACACTGAGATTTGCTGTGCCATATCTGAATGAGCCTATTATATTAGAAATGGTTTGAAAACATTCATAGTAGGGCGATTCCATGCTGGAAAAATCAGCCAACATTTTTCAACCTGCTGTCCAAACGAATGAAGAACTTCACTTTGCTTTGTGGTAATATCAAAGTACTGCTGGGTAGACATGCAAAAAACTGACAACCAACAAAAATATGTTGTCCATAGGTGAATTAGAGCTTAAAATGTTGCGTGTCGTACGGGACATTTCTGCGTCCCGTGCGACACAACATTTTCAACTATAAATCACCCATAATCAATTTTTTTGAGTTGGTTATTAGTGTTTCACATGACTACCCACTATAGCTTTATCTTGACAAAAAATATTTTTTTGCCCAAGCATTCTGCTAGGAAACTAGAAAATGTTGTCAAAATATCCCGTACGACACGTATGGAATCGCCCAGTAATTGTAGCGGGGGCCGTGGAACTGGAAGGCTGGGCTCCCAAATTTTTTCAATAAATGTAAAAATACGTAAAAATGGCAATCTGATTGTGTTTCTTTACATGGTCAGCTCCAGCCCCCTTCCTCTTTTGGCTCAGCCCTCCCACTTTCCAAACCATTCCGCGGCCCCCATGTTGGGGTAACTAAAAATGGGAAAGGGTCGTAAACAAGGATTTGTGGTCTGTGATATACATGACATAGTTACACAGCAACATATTGGTGGATTGGTTTTATATAGCTTGGTACTAGAATAACAGGTGGATGTTATTAAACATTATCAGCAAGGGCACCTAGGGCAGATTTAAATAATTATATAATGGAATAATTTTACATTTATTGGCAAGAAAAGCACAGGGTAGAAAGTTTTTAAAAGAAAATGAAGATGATTTTCTCCAGCCAATCAGCAAAATAGGTGAAGGATATGATGATGATTGTGGGGGGGGGGGGGGGGGAGAGAAGGAGTAGAAAGAGGCACCTACTTATAGATCAGACTTCTTCCAATTCAAAATAAAACATATTTGCTTATATATCCTGAAAATTTTGAAGAGAACATTTGATGATATTTTACGCATGAAAATTCTTTTGATAATGAGTGTGTACTTTCTCGTTCATTTGCAAGAAACCATGTGATAAGACATGATGTTCTGTGCAAGAGCCAAGTGATTGATTTTTCATTGCATTATTAATCCTATTTTAAGTTTTGTTTGCTTGTCTGATTGTCCCCCATTCATGGTATTGAACTAATTCATTTCATGATATTGATTTTCTTCCCTCCCCCGCCAACGTCTCGCCCCCTCCATTGCCCCCCCCCCCTTCAACGTAATCTCCTAAATATAAACGACTCCCTTGTGTGTCACGATCCCCAGTCACGGCTCAAACGACAAACCAGTGCTTCTCAACGGCTAATCCGATCGGCACGAACAAAGTCATTGCCCGGAAACATCAACCTCCCCGCGTCCGAGAATGGAACAGTCCAGGCCTCACCCTCCAATCACGAAACTGTCCCTGCCCCCATCCTGTCCCCCTCCACCTCCCTCCCGCCCCCGTCCCCCACGCGGGACGATGTTTTCGGTCGGAAGAAAATCCACACTTTGGACGGGACGATAATGTATAAGCCACCGTCACCCTGGGAAAAGGCATGCATATTTTGGTTTGATTATATCATACTGCTTTGCCGGACTACCATTCTTCTCGTTTCCATTTGCTGTGCTTTTCTTTGCATGCTGAAATATCGTACTTAAATATGACTTGCTTGATTTCATCATTGAAAATGGGTTATCAGAAAGCTGTGTGCTGTGTTTATACTGTGCATTGTTTCAATTCACTCTTTGTGTATTAACATGCATGTTAGATCGGGGCTTGCAGGAAATCAGGGCTTTTTGCATTGTTGTGTTTCTCTTTTTTTCCTCAGTCGTTAAATTCATTTGTCTGTACCAACTCACCGAGCATTGCTATCCTACTGTAAAACTGTCCTCGACTCTCATATTGTTTGCTCTTTTATATGCAGTAGCATCTTTTTTTCCACGTTGTTGCTATTGTAATGAGGATTCTTTTGTAGGATCTGTTGAGGGGCATGTTGCAACTTAAAACTCAAACACAAATTAGATTTATTATTATTATTATTAGTTTTGTTTAAACACAACTAAATTTATCTAATATACTGATCGGTACAACAATTGGTGATACAATTAAATAATCTTGGAAAGTTCTATCAAAACATGTCATGCATAGAAATAAGTAAATTATTTTCTGCTTGTTAGTGAACATGTAATGGCTGCAGGCCCAATTGCTAGGTTCAAACTACAAATACTAAAGAAAAAAGTGTTTCATAATTGTCCACCACTATTTTAAAATGAATTGTATGTTTTGCTTTTTTATATATTTTAATTTTGTGGAAATAAATGAAATGAAAAAATGAAATGAAATTGCATATTTTTTAGATCTCAGAAAATATTAGTCATGTAAATTGGTACCCACAGTGCTTTCCATTCTGACTTTCATTTGGCTGTGTGATCACTAACCTTTCTGCCTTTTTTTTGCATAACAAAATGATGTGTTATTAATGGCAAATAAAATATAAAATTGGCTACATGCTAGGGGAATTTATGACAGACATATATTAGCCGGGCTGATAAAACCTCGTATCATAAAATTTAAATATTTTGATGACAGCTCAGAATAAGGTAGATTTTAGAGTTATAACATGGGTAGCAACCTTCGTTTGCCTCAGAAGAGTTCTTGACAGGTATCAGGAGACTGTTTTCAGACAATATGAGACTGCCACCATTGCTATATTTTCAAAATACAGCCTTTTCTAAGCTGCCGTCAATTTTTTTTAATTCTTTGATATAAGGTTTCATCAGCCCAGCCACGATATATGGGAATTGCATGGTGGCAAATGGTGAATTTGAAATGTTAAAAGTCAACGCTGATCCATACCTTAAGCAAACAAAGACTTGCAAATACCATCTTATTGTTGGTTAACATTGGCATATCAGGCATTTTTACATCACATTGTATTCTTCATTATCAAATTGGTTTAACATGGTGTGAAAGCACATTATTGAATTAATTCAGTCATGTCTGCAAGCACAATTCATATGCACATTCGCCATTCCCTGGGGAATATTCATTATAATCCAATCATTTAAGATGTATGATATCAAAATCATATACAGATTATTACCCCCGGTCAATGGATTTAATTAATCTTGCCTGCACACTCTTTGCGTATGGACATTCATCATTCCCTGGGGAATATTCTTATAATAAATTTTGTTGGAACTCATGGTATCAAACCGCATACAGATTATTATCCTGGGTTTTTTAAATCATTGTCTGCTTACACTATACATTTATGTACATTCTCCGTTCCCTGGGGAATATTCGGTATAATCCAATCATTTAAGATGTATGATATCAAAATCACATACAGATTATTACCCCCTGTCATTGGATTCAATCAAACTTGCCTGCACCCACTGTATATATGGACATTCGCCATTCCCTGGGGAATATTCTTTATAATCAAATTGTTCTTGACACATGGTATCAAAGGGCATAAAGATTATTATTATTTTTTTTATCATTCTTGTCTGCCTGCACTACTCATATATACATGTTTGCCACTCCCTGGGGAGTATTTATTACCTCTTACTGTATCAGTGAAAAAAGTTGCTAATTTTTTTTCAGGGCTTTATTTCAAAGTCCATATTTTGCTCTCAAAGTGGTGATTTTGTGGCTAATAGTGAGTTTGGCATATTGCTCATTTGGGTTCATGTTCGGAAGGGGAGCATTTTGTGAAAAAAATATTGTTTGGCAACAAAGTCTGCTTTATATAGTTACAATAGCAACATTCACACATGTAAGTTTAGCTATTCAAAATCAAAGAAAGTTGTCAGGTTGGGTTTTATTTTGAATAATTTTTAACTGGGGTGCTTCAAGTGTGTCTAACAAAAGATAATTCCCGCACTAACCTAGCAGCAGAGCTGGCTCATTGTAAAACCCATTGAAAGTGCTTTTTATTCTTCTTTAGAAGCCCCCCCTCTAGTCATGGATGCAATAAAGAATGCTGCAGTCACATTTCCCCTACGGTGCCTGCACAGTGAGTCCAAAATACCCTTAATATGTAATTTTGTCTGAACAACCTGGTACAAAAATGATTGATACAGCTGTCTTGATTCGGCGTATGGCCACTGTAAAGGGAATTGTGACTGTGCCATTACAGTGCACTGAAGTTGGATTTATCTAAATCTGATTGAGAGATCTTGCTTTTTCTTGGTTTGACAGGCTTTAGCCAATGATCTACCCATGGGTGAACTCCAGAGGGCGCTAAAGACCAAAGACGAAGAGTTGGAAGAGGAGGAGCAACGGAGGCAGTCCAACTATGTCTACAAGAGTGATCTGAAGAATGTGGAATTTGATGAGTCAACTGGAGGAGGACTAGTAAGTGATTCATTGTGAAGGTTTGACAAGAGTTAACACCTGGGAGAAAAAAGATGAAGCCGTTTAGGAGATGATGAAGTGAATGGGGACAGAGATTATTTAAGTAGTGATAATTGTGGTGGTTATGTTCATGGTGATGATGATGAAGACAACGACGAGGATGATGATGATGATGGTGATGATAATGGTGTTTATGATGATGATGTTGATGATGATGATGACGGTGATGATGATGATGATGGTGATGATAATGGTGTTTATGATGACGATGATGATGTTGATGATGATGACGATGATGTTGATGATGACGGTGATGATGATGATGATGGTGATGATAATGGTATTTATGATGATGATAATGTCAAATGATGATAATGGTGATGATGATGACGACGATGACAACGACAATGATGATGACGACGATGATGATTATGGTGATGGTAGTGGATGTGGTGATGATGGAAATCTTGATAGCAACAATGATACTCTGTCTAATCATGCAAATGTGTTATTCTCAATCAAAGATCATGTTTCCATCTTTGTTGATCTAACATTCAAATAGGGAAGATTTTTAAGATGATAGATTCAAATGTTGCTTTAAATTGATAATTTAGGTGTTGTGTTGGTTACGACTATCAGTCGATAACAATAGAAGCCAACATACTTGGCTTTTGTGCTGCTGTTAGAGCTCATGTTGAATTACTGTACGTAGAATGTTGAAGCTTTTCTTTCATCCTCGATCTTCTTTCTTTCAAAAGACTTTTACCTTCATCTCCTCCTCTCCCCCTCTCTCTCTCATCCTGTTCTTTCTGTGTACATATTTATTGATATATCTCTCTCTTTCTCTACCTAGATTTTCTCCCTCTCTTTTGTCTTTCTGTTGTTTCCAATTTAGCAGTCTTCCAAACCCTCCCTCTCCCCTCTTGTCTCTTTCATATCATTTTCTTCTTTTGTGACTCTCTCTCTCTCTCTATCCCCTGCCTTTATCCCCCCTCTGGCCCTGTTAAACCTCTTTCCCTTAGTTTGTCTTTTATTCTTTCGTTTCCTTTTGTCCTATTTAAAAAAAATCTCTTTTCTCCTTTCTTCTCATGTTACAATGTGGGAAAGCTTATTTTTAGCATAAAGTTATATGTATAGCAGAAAATAATTTTTATCAGATTACACATTTTTAGTTAGCAGTCACACTTTATTTAGAAGCATTAATTTGACAAATATATGAAGAAAAGTCATTTTTTGCTTGATATATAGTATTGATGTATTTTGATAATCTTTTGCTGTGTATAATTTCCATTTCCTGTTGAAGTACATCTACTGTACGATGCCGCATGCTTACCGCCGGGCCAAGAGCCGCTTTCTGCGAGGTTGTTTTATGATCTCAGCAGACGAGCTCCACCTACCAGCGCACCTGTTCACGGTTAGCCGCTTGACGCACGGCATGCTGGGATTGTCGTGAATTTGTTTGGTTTACTATGTTACTGCAGTGAATTTATTTTATGCAATTTTTTTTTGTGACGGTCAAATTGCCAAGGCTCTGTCAGGGAAAAAATCCATGGGGGCTCACAGCTGAAAAGAGCCCTGATCTCTTTTAATTTGAAAGGTCAATTTGAAGAAGCTTGAAGATAGCACAAAATAAACATACAGGCATGCTAGGTTGCTAACTGCTACTTTAATTCATTTGTCCCTTTAAAGAAATTAAGCATTCATTGGTTTTGCAGAGAATATATTGACATGATTTGTGACAAAGAAAATATCCCCCATCGAACATCACTTCATAAATGCAATTAAAATATGTCATTCAAAACAAGATAATTATATATAATGGGCATGGAATTTAGGAATATGAATTTGTTGTGCCACAAACACTTTCAACCAAAAGATACAATGTATTTTTGTTGTTGTTGTTGTTTTTTTTTTTTACTTCTGAGCTGTTTTCTCGAATACATTACCCAATTCTCTTAATTTATGTCAGTATTTAAATCCATTCAAACAAGAAAGTTTTCAGGATCAAACATATCTCAACAAAGGTGTCCTTACATTGTAATGACCCCCCCTCTCTCTTTGATATTACTCCGATTTATGATATGATTGTATTATTGTAATTGTTTTCATGCTTGTTATGGTAAACGGTTTATGAGGCCAAGTTAAGCATTATACTTCTGTGCCCCTCCATATTATGGGCAATATCTTTTTCATCTAAATGATTTTGTATGTTAACATTTTTATTGTGGAAAGCCTGGAAATAAAGTTTAATTTAATAGGCATGCACACAACAGAGAATGGTTTGAGGTGTATATTGCACCTTGAATTTATGTATCAGTTGATGATACAAAATGATGTTTGATTTGGTATAAATGCATGATGTGATTGTTGTCTTTGTGTGTTTATTATGTTTTTATTTTCTCAGGAGTAATTCAGCAAAGTATCTTAGAAAATATATGAAACGTGACCCATATGAAATGGGTTCGATTTGAATTCTGGTGCATATTCTCTTGCGTGCACATGTGTAATCTTTAATTGGAAGGAGAGATCGATTCAAATATGTTGTAATATACATATGAGATTTAAATATAAAAAAAAAAGATATTGTTGTGACATTTGATCCTTGAAATTTGGATTGAACATTGCAGTTTATAGTTCGTAGAAAATAACTGCTAATTAGGTTCTGTGTATTTTTCTAAAGCCACAGACTCAACAATGTGGCACATTAGCTATTACGTGTTGTAATGTAAAATCATAATGGCCCGTATTCTGAAGTCGGGTTTAACTTAAACTCAGGTTTAAAGATGTGGTTTAAGTATGGGAAGCCAAAAGTACCAAAATTTTTATTAAGTTGTATGTTTCTTATGTTTACTGTGCTCTTTCCTGATTCATCGATGGTGAAGACAATCATCTATTTATACTTCCTACACAATTATGAATGATTTGAGAGCCGACTGAGCTGAAAGTATGATATCTCTACTGTTAGTGATTATGTAACAATTGGCTGTCCATACTTAAACCACAACTTTAAACCTGAGTCTAAGTTTAACCTGACTTCAGAATACGGGCCATTGAGTCTTACTCTATGAATATGAAGTGTATCTTTTGCACTCATCTCAGTGTATCCTATATTGAAATGAATTTGTTAGACATATTGAAACATTTATTTTATTCAAAAAGATGTATCATAGTACATAATTTCAAACAGCACTATTGACAAAATAAGGCCTACGATATATACTTATAAATCAATGTACAATGAGGAAATATTTGTGTTGTTCAGACTTCGATGCCTTTATTCATATTCAAATTTCAAAATCATTATTGATAATTTTATCTTTGTCTTTCAGCTTGGTATCCCGGCGAAAGTCCATATCCCAGAAAGATACAACCCTGCTGATGAAGACATGAATGAGATTGAGACTGAGACACCAGAAGAAAGGGCTCAGAGGGAACAGAAAGCTAAGAAGATGGCTAAGATTCTATCATCACAGAGTATGCAAGAATGGCACCCTAGGGAAATGTGAGTTATATAGGAAGATAGAGAGAGAAAATAGAGATGGGAAGATAAGAATAATTGGAAATGAGAGTCGCAAAGAGAGAGAGGGGGAAAGAGAGAATGAGAGAGCGGAAAGCAAAGAAAATGGCCAAGATTCTTTAATGGCATCCTAGGGAAATGTGAGTTATATTGGAAGATAGAGAAAGTAGAGGAAGGGGGATAAGAAAGAGAAATGGAAAGGAGGCTGGCACCCAGAGAGGGAGGGAGAGAAAGAGGGGGGGGGGGGGGCTGGAGAGAGTGAGAGAGCAGACAATTAAAATGGCCAAGATTCTTTAATCATAGAGTATGTAGGAATGGCATCCTAGGGAAATGTGAGTTATATTGGAAGATAGAGGGAGAAAATGAAGAAATTTGGGATAAGAAGGAAAGGAGGCTGGCATGCAGAGAGGGCGTGAGAGGGAGAGAGATAAAAAGAAAGAAGAGGGGGGGGGGGGCTGAAGGGGAGGGCACAAGAGAGCAGAAAGCCAAGAAAATGGCCAAGATTCTATCATAGAGTATGCAGGAATCCATCCGAGGGAAATGTGAGTTATATTGGAAGATGGATAGCAATCTGTGCTGGAATACTCCCCTGAGAGTGGAGAATGTGTGTACATTGGGCACAGTTTAGCCATAATGTGTAATGAATTATGTGAAGTGCTTTAGAGACATTATTCAGATGTATTGGGTTCTATTATTTGATCCCTCATCCCAAAACCCACAATGAGTCATCCAATATGAATTCAGAGGTGTTTATAAAGTTTTAAAAATCAGAACCGAAGCTGTAAATTGAGTTTGTCTTAATTGATCAATGATAACTCACACAAGTTCTTGATTAATAAAGAAGAATATTGAAATATGACTATGTTAATTTCTTTCCGTATACTAGCTTGCCAGAATGGAACGGAGGTGAACCGTCTGTAGACATGAAGCAGCGTGTAGAACGAGAGAAAGAACTCCGTCAAGAAGTACTTGTCAAGCGACGAGCCCTTGCCCACGAAGTATCCCAACAGACCAAAGTTCTTGCAGGTACGCCTAGCGATAGCGATGATGGTCATAAGTACCGTCGCAGCGATGACGATCGGTACAATAGTAAATTTGATAGCGATAGATGGGATTCTGATGAGGCTAGAGTGTAGGATATGAAATGTTATTGAACTTTATATACTGATTGGCATGCTTTAAGCAAGGCATTAGTTTATACTATTGCCCTGCTAAAAATAATTGGTATATCTAACAAATATTGACTACTCTGTTATCTGGGCAATAGCAAAAAATATTGCACTTCATCGATCTTGACACTAGGTGTACTAATTTTTCCTTGAACATAGGTCTCAAGGAAGAATAGGCATAATAGTCCCAAGATAAGTTTTGGGCAATGGTTTTTACCTTCTCCCTCATGACCAGTCAATACTTGGAACGATTAAGGCATGTTATAAGCAATAACAGCAATGTTGACTTTACTTGCGATGATCATTGTATAGCAATTATTCATATTTTTTTTCACAGTAAAGATGATGAAAATCCAGTAAAAATCAAAATCTTATCCAGTAGGCAAAAATTTCAATCTCGGGGACTATAAAGATTTTTTTTTTTAAATATTTTAATTGGGTTGGGCTAGCAGTTTAAAAAGTACTTAATTTCATACTAGTATATCGACCAGTGAAAACAAGTTGTTTCTCAGTTTAGCATAGAACAACAAAGCTAAGGTTATATTTGTATTTTTTGTAAGATTCGACCCTCTTTCTTTTTATCATGCGTAACAAACGGGTTTATAAAAAACGCCCGTGCTATACAATGCCCTAACATTGGCTTTATTAGTTTACTCCATTGACTATCGGATCATTAGAAACAGGGCTTATACCTGTAAGGGTTAGCTAGTAGGTTTCAATGTATCATGTCTGTACAAAGTTGAATATTTGTGTCTGTTAATTTTAACGATGACCATGTTTATTTGATTCTTCTTTTCCCTTGACAGATTGAATGCCCTTTATAGGTATGAAAAAAAGGGACTCGGTCTGCACAGAATTAATGCATTTGCACGATTTTGAACAGAAAACTTAAATTGCATTTCAGATCCTAATTACGTTTCTGTTTTTTTAGAGCCATCATTTTTATTTTAAAAAAGGCATGTGTTGAAACTAATGTACTGTATCTTCTCAGTTTCTTATTCGATCTTTAAAAAATAATTATGTTCATTAATTATAGTTCTTGAACCAAAATTTTATTAATTTGCACATTACTTTTTTAAAAGTGTATAAATATCTGTACTCAAATAATTTTGCTTGCATTCAGGAAAACAAAAACAGATTGTTCTTTCTCATAGACCCAAAAATATGAAATTGCTGAACTCTTTTGTTGCCTACTCTTAACACAGATTTCTGCTGAAAAAACTACAAATTCTGCACTATCATTAGATTTAACATTTAATAATTTATTTCATACCAATTACATGTAATCCTTTTAACTCTTATTACACAGTGTAAATCCATATAAATAAAAATGTAACAACATTTTATCAATTACATTAAAAATCATGTGAATTATTATGTAATTAATCATGCACAATTCATTTGAATATTTATAATCCCCTTAGATAAATAAAATATATATATTCCTGTCAAATTTCTCCTGTCCTACAAGATATATGTATCTTACATCATTTTTAATTTAACATATATTATTATGAATATTGTCTTCCACATGCTACTTTTGAAATGTATCCATATTACATTATTTCCTCTTATTATGAATTCAAATTATCTTATTTAATCTGACTTTCCTTTATTATTTTACTTGCTTATATTAAAAATGCATCCCATTCTGACTTTCTTTTTCTTGAAAAAAAAATTGAATAATATATATTTAAAAAAACTCTCAGAATTTATTTGGTTTACATTTACTTTGAATTAGCGATTAATCATACGCTTGATTTTCACGATTGATTGTACATTGTAGTCAACGGAATCAATTGTAGAAAAATGTTCTACGATCATTGCTATTAAAGCTTTGTGTTACGGGCCCCGGATCTAAATTTGTTGTATTCAGTGATTTTCATTACTGCTAATCACTATGAACTGTACACCATTTTCAGACCCATAAATCTCTAACAAACAGTGACTTAACAGCCCAAATTCACAAGTGAGTTGTAAACCAAATATCTAAACCCTGAACTTACATGTACAGTATGCAGAATTTTCATGTATACATTTATTTCACTCAATTCTGTGCGTATACTGGGAAAGGTTGAATAATAAACCTGCTCTGTTGTCACGGTTGTTGCTATGGTTTTAGGTCAAGGTTTATGTAACATCATTTGTGAAATTGGGCCAAAATGTTCTTGTTAGAATGATATTTTCTTGAATAAAGTAACTTGCCAGCAACAAATTCATATGAATTTTGCCTAAGTTCTGATTCAAACAGATTTTGAATATAGCGAAAAGACCCCATAGTAATAGTGATGCCTAGTTAGATATGAATAGCTATACAAAATCATTTCGCATGAAATATGAAATAAACAAGGATGATAAGTAGAACTATGGATTAGTGAGAAATTCAATAATTTTGTAGCAAAATAACCCGGATGCTTTTTGAGGCAGTTGAATGGTTTACAGGTGGAGGAAGCTGTGTTGTTTCGTTGAGTCTTTTATTTCGCTGTTCTCACTTTTCTAACCAACTGTTTCATGATTTCATCTGCACAGTTTTCATTTTACTTGTTTATTCAATTATTCTGTTATTTTTATGGCATTTTGAATCTGGTGGACTAACCTTGTTTATTTTCTTCCTCTTTATCGTTCAAATTTTTTAAACAATCGTCTTCACCGTTGCTGTGCTGCCTTTCGAATGGATGCTCAGCCCAAATGAACGCCGTAGCATAGACCCAACTCACGCACATCATGCCAGGACAGCTAAACACATCCATTTAAACAACCCTTCCTACCTTCCCCTTTGGTGTTGGATGCTAACAAAATGTCATCAGCAAGCAACAGAAAATGGAAATATCGATGTTAAGGTGGTGTTTCACAAAGATATGTTACTAAAAATCAATTTTAAATGCCCAATTGAGTGTGGTATATATTGTATACTGATACTTGGTCATAGCAATACTATAACATGGCATTACAATCAATTGCAATCAGTTGCAAGTCAAGTTTGGGTCCCAAAATTGTAAGTCTGGCAATCAGTTGTAATTTTGGCAATCAATTGTAAGTCTGGCAATCAATTGCAAGTCTGGCAATCAATTGCAAGTCTGGCAATCAATTGTAAGTCTGGCAATCAATTGTAAGTCTGGCAATCAACTGTAAGTCTGGCAATCAATTGCAAGTCTGGCAATCAATTGTAAGTCTGGCAATCAATTGTAAGTCTGGCAATCAATTGCAAGTCTGGCAATCAATTGTAAGTCTGGCAATCAACTGCAAGTCTGGCAATCAATTGTAAGTCTGGCAATCAATTGCAAGTCTGGCAATCAATTGCAATTTCACATTTGATTGCCATTTCCTTGCTGCAAGAAGTGTGAACTGACTTGCTCCAGCTAAAATTGATTGCAAATATTTTCTCGCAACATCCTCCGAAGTCATACTTAACTCTTTGTGAAACAACCCCCATAGGAATATTAACAAATATCATCATAGCTATGTATGATTTCATACAAACCACTTTCATCCTGCCATTCATATTAAAGAGTGTACTCATTATATTGCATTTTAAACCTCATTGGATGGTATTCTGATAGCCATGGTTTAGTTAAACCTGGGGCCCATATTACAAAGAGTTGCGATTAATCCGATCAATCGCAACTATGGAAGGCCAGTAATGTCAACATCTAAAATGTTTGTTCAAAATATTTTTTCTAGAAATGATGTATATTCACACATTCAATGTTTTCTTGACAATTCAGTATGCTTCTTTTTGTTTTCAAAGGACATTGAGCAAACTTCCTAAAGAAAAATTTATGACATTGGATTTCCATATACTTGAGGTTGATGGGATCAATCGTAACTCTCTGTAAGACGGGGCCCTGGGTTAACTTAGACAACACTTTTATGGAATGCCAGTTGTTGACCCATTCACCAATTATAAATTATTATTCTGCTGCAAAAAGATGTCAAAATATTTATTTAGTTGTGAAATGGAAAGAATAGGAAAATACATAAATATAATGAATCTTAATAAATTTATTGGAACAATTATAATTGTAATGAATATGGAAGAAATATTATGAAGCCAAGCATTCCATAGAAGTATGGTTTAAAATTCCAGTTTAGACTAGGGTTGGACCTAGGTTTAATTACTAGTATCGGAATACCACCCATTGAACTAAAATCATTCTTTATTGATGTCATCTGCTTGTCGCTTTGAAGTCTGTGTGTCAGTTTTGTGCATGGATGCAGTATTGAATGTCTTACCATTCTACAAGGTCTTCATCTTGCTTTATAAGGGGGAGTATTTCATAAAGCAATCAGTCAGTTATTTTCAATAACTATTTGTTATAAGCTACTGAAATCCTTGCATCTGATTGGCTCAGTGCAAAGTTGTCTGAAAATTAACTGATTGTATCATGAAATGCTCCTTTGTTTTTGTTTCATTTCATGAGCTGGTGTTTGGGAAACTAAAGGAATTCAGACTATCATTTTTCTCTCATATATTTCTTTCTTGTGTTTGTTGCTCATTCATGTTTGACTTATGTAGAGTTTTCCCCTAAACTTTTAGCGTGCAAGATGACCAAACAAAAGTTATTTGCTGTGTACGAGTGCTTGCATTCATATTGCACTTTTTCCAAGAAAATAATCATGAAATTGCAATCCCATACATGTCAATATCTAGGTCCCATAATCAGTCTAACATCTTGCAATGAATTACAAATCAATTTTTTAATTGATTACTGTTCTTCTCTGTAAAGGAAGTTTCGATTGATTTGGTTCTATGAAAATTGATCTACCAGTTGCAAATATGTATGTGGAGTTTGAACTAAATTGCAAATCTAGTGCAATACACCCCTAGATTGTTCTTGATCTTTTTTGTTTTAACTGTGTATATATCAGGACATATACAGATACAAATTTTGTACATGTATATCACTCAGTTGATTAAATATATTGAGAGAAAATTTGTGAGAATGGTGATTTTTTAGTTTTCCCAAAGACCAGCTCAAAAAAGTAATCATGCACATTGCAAAATCTTTTGGAAATCCTTACCACTTTGGCAATAGCCAGTATTCTGAAATCTGATGTAACTATGGTCTAAAGATGTGATTTAAATATAGGGAGCCAATTGTATTTGCATTACAAACCTTTTTAGAATATGATAAATACTAATTTTCATTTACACCATTAAAAACATGGGAAATGTCCCAGTAAACTCCAGACAAGAAGCACAAATGTCAACTTGCTTGACAATTTTAGCTTTCCATAAGTTTTGTCCAAACACTTATAGCTTCCCATAAGTTCAGCCCAGTCTTAGACCGTGGTTAATAGACATCAGACTACAGGCATGTGTGTTTTATTTTAAGATTCAATTAGGATTTTTCCCATCATGCCCCAAACTCATTGCAAATTTAGATATTTATGTTTACTTGTATCATTCATCAAACTCAATGCTTTCCCTTTTTTTTGCTTGAAAAAAAAATGGCGTCAATGAACGAATCTTGTTTTGGCCATAGTGAACATTAATAAGAGTATATATAAATGTATAGATAAAACATTGGCAAAGAATATATTATTTTTTCACGTTATGCTCCGGGGGGGGGGGGGGGGGGGGCACTTACATTGACGAGTGGATACCATGCGCAACCAAAAAAACACATAAAAAGGATGTCTTTTTCAAGATAGGGTAATAAGGGTGTCAAAAACGCTAAAATAATTTCGCTAGGAAAGCTATGTGTTTTGGGTCAAATATGAGAGGGTAAAAAGACTAAAATGTTTTATAAAGGATGTACGTTTTGCCCCAACAGTCAACACTACGTGTTTAGAGTCCGATTTGCGCGAGGTGTGGGAGGTACTAGGTGGGGCTGTACTAAACCCAATGATGTAGGTAAAGGTAAAACCGACGTCCCTGACATATAATAACAATTAAAATATCACTTTACTTTAGGGGTTCAATTCAGGGAATCATTTTGTTTCCAATATACTTGTTTAGGGTAGGGTTTCACACGCCAATACTTGTTAATGGGTACATTTTCAGAATGTGGAAAACACTTGTTTAGGGTGATTTTCAAGACACAATAGTTGCACATGGTATCCACTCGTCAATGGAAGTGCCCCCCCCCCCCCCTCGGGTTATGCTCTAGAAACATGGCTATGAAAGTAGTGCAATGCAACTTAACAGTGGAGAAAGGCAACTTTAAAAAACAAAAAAAACTCTTCATGCTGCTTTACTATAAACCTTTTGTCCCACAAACATTCACAATGCAAACTTTAATCAGGTTTTTTTCTCCTCCATGAATCCAAGTGAAGGTTTTTTTTTTTTTTTCAATTTTAAAATGACTTTATTAAATACAATTTTGATATAGCTAAATATACTTCTCAAAAGGCTACCACTCCCCCAATCCTGCCAAAATAACAAAACCTTTGCAAAAGCAAAATTAGTGCAGCTTTCTATGCTAGACTTTTGTATTTGTTAGAACAGGATTGAACACATTCTTCAGCTCTTCATTCTGTATGCTCTGATAGCATTTTTGTGTGGTGTATTTATTAGTTCCATGAACAATATATTCAGTAAATGAATTCATGTTTCATGAAAATGTGATTAAAAAAATATGCTCAACCTCAATGATTTGGTGCTATACATGTAGTTGATGATCTGTTTGGTATTCATTAAATTCATGAAGATTTCATTGACTGCATTCATATGCATTTGAAAACTGAATTCTAGAAATATGATGAATGTATTCTCTTTCAAGAACTTCTGAATGCATTTATGAATGTATTCATATTGTATTCAAGAGACCTACTGTGTGCATGTATTCAAGTTCAAGGCATGCATTCACATTTTTAACTAATTTGTACTCAATTTTCAATGTATTCAAATTCATTTGTATTCATGTTCTAGGTCAGCATTCATATCTTCATTAAGCTTCTGCTGTGTGTATGCTCTGAATGCATTCATTGTTGTATTCAAGAAACTGATGTATTCATTCTCATTGGATGTGTGATGTATTCAATGACAAAGTACATGTTCGCATTCCTTCTATATTGAAATATTTAACTATCAATCAGCATAGTTGTATATTCACTTAATAACTATGGAATGAAATCATTTTATGAAATACATTCAATTTAGAATCATCCTGTGTATGATAAAGATCATGTCTGTAGATAGGAACACTGAAATAATGATTGGAATTCAGCTAACCCTATTTTGTATTTTAATATCTTCTCTTGAAAAAAAATACTGTCCTCCTTGCTTTTGCAAGAATAATTGTTTTCTCTCTCTCTGTTTTGCAATACGTTTAACCATTTCATCGTGTATCCATTAAGTTGAATTCACAAATGTTTTGAGAGAAACCCCACACAAAATTTAATGCCTGGGACTGACAAATTTGAATTGACCCTAGTTGATTTCCCTTGTAAAAAAATATTGAAGATATGAGGTCTATTAGTTATTAATGGGTCATATATATTCCTTTTTAAATCATTTTTTCCATGCATATTTAAATAATTTTTGAAGGGTTTTTTCTGAGTACATGGGCTTCCACATTACACTTTGCTATGTCATATCAATGTTGTGTAGCTTGGTAATGAAATCAAAATCCAAAGAGAACACTAATGATTTGGTACAATGTACAGTAATAGTATGTACAGTACTATGAAAAAAAAGGTACTAGTATCAATTGTGCTATGAAAAAAATCTGAAATCAACAATACAATACATATACAATGTGGTTGCTGATTCCTGTTTATAAGCTACTGAAATGGTGCAATCCCATTGGCTAAGAGGACATTTGTCACATGATTTTATCATCTTTTATTGACATCAAGTTTGATGAAGTAGCTAGGGCCCTCAATTTCAGAGAGAACAATATTGTTACCTGTGTATATTAACATACCATAAAAGACATGTGATATTCTCATATTTGCATGACATCAAAGCCTGTGTCAATGTTATATGTACCATATATTTCTGTATAATACATGTATGTAGAACTGTATTTCTATTCAAATTGTAAAATAGATTAATATGCAACAGCAGTAAGTTTTCAAATCATTAATGTGTATTCAAATTTTCTGGATTGTCTGTAGATAAAAAGATGATTCTTTTGTACATGTGTAAATAGCTCATTTATTTACCAATTTCTAGCCATCTCTATAATTATGTAAAGTACTTTTTATTCAGAACAGTAGTTAATATACCAAATGTACATCTTATTCAGAGTACTGTACTTTCTATATTTATTGTACTATATACATTTATTAGCTAACTAGAGAATTATGTATACCGGTAGCTTATTTTAGAAACCTTTATAACCCACTTTTTAAAAAGAATTTTCAAAGATAGGTTTTGATCTAAATGAAAATAGAATAATGAAAAAAAGAATATAGGCCTGCTTTGATTATGATACATATGAGAAGTACAAGTAGTATTTTGATATGATCTTATAAAAATTTACGTATGTTATGAAAGTTAGTGTACAAGTTTGGCCTTTACAGTGAACAGAAATATTAGGATATTTTTCATATCTTAAGCAGATTTTATTTTGTGTAAAACAAGAAAAGATAAGTGATTTTTTTTCAGCAAGAATGAAATTCAATGTAAAGTTGAAGAATGCTACAGTCGGGAAGAAATATTTTATTTGCAATTAATTTTATTGGTTTATGATCATTGTGGTAATCATATTAGGTCAGCATATATCAGACTTAAAAAGCAATCATGCAAACGTTTTGTTATCAAGTATTGAACCATGAAGATCATTAGTGACTCCTGAATGCTTCTGCTATGTCGGTGAACTCTTAGACAATTCAAATCTGGTTGCAGTGAAGGGAGATGGTGTGATTGAATTGTATGAGCTTTTGTCTCTCATATAGCACCACTGGATCCTCAGTAGTGTTATATTGGTTTTAAAGAGAAATAAAAATGTACCATATTGAAGTAATGAATTGTTCATTGAATTTATTAGGCTTTTGAATGTACATGTATGGTTATGTGGTAAATTCAAATTATTCGTATTGGTATTATTATAGAGCAACAGGCTTGCGAGAGCTCTTATTTCAATTCCAGAGGACAGTTAATGCTTTTTTATCATTTCGTTTTTGCAATTTGAGTATTAAATGTGATTACATTCTGGGGCCTGTCTTACAAAATGTTATGATTGATCCAATCAACCTCAAATATGGAAATCCAGCAGTATCATACAGGAAATTGGCCCGATGGGTGATTGATTTCAAGTCCGGTGTTGGCGTTGGTGTTGGAATTTGGATTGCTTCCCCTAGCTCCAAAACATATTCTGAGTTTGTAAAACTGATCCAGATCACATATTGACATCTCAAGAACCAGTGAGTGACTTTTCATGAGCATCTTAATTCTATGTTTGGTGTTATACTCGTGTAAAAATAGACCTAACACCAACACCAAAAGGTCAACACTGAACTTGGAAATCGCCCAATGTTCCTTTGAAAGCAAAGAGGAGCATACTAAATTGTCAAGACACAAGTTTGAATCATGTATAGAAAACACTTTGAATCGACTTAAATTCATTAAAGATATTGGAGTCACCGGCTTATCATACATGTAGTTACGATTGACCGGCTTTTCATAGTCACGATTGATCAGATCATTCATGACTCAATAAGATGGGCTCAGTTCATGTTGTGAGTGAATTTAATAGTTTTTATCAAACCAAGATGTGCCTTATCCAACGCCTGAAGATAGCTGCATATTTTTGTCTTAATAGAAAAGTAAGGTGGTGTCAAACATACAAATGCATCAATGCAAGAGAGAGAACTATTTCTATGAATATTTGCACCGATGTGTCCGCAGAGCACGATTGATGTCAAATCATCTTGTATTCTCAGATGATCATGTTTGCGTGCAGTGCATTATGATTTTGTTGATATAAAGGATTTGTGTGGTCATTTTAATTTGCACTTTTTTGGTATGTCAACAGTCAATACTTTTCTTTTAGTTATTTTGGGGGTGAATATTTATAATTCCTATTGTCTACAAAGACAACCATTAAGATGAGCCTTAAGGTTATTTTTCTCTTTGAAAAATTAAGAAAATTTGGGGGAATCAATGCTTGATGCCACCTTCCAAATCGATAAAATATGTAAGATATTGAACAGCAGTGCTATGATAGGAATTTCTTAATCACTATTCTATTGATTTTATGAAAATTTTAAAATCCTTTTTATCTGATTAAAAAAACGCTTATGAACTTTTAGGTAACTAATTAATTCATCATTTAAAGGTAAAGTCCACCTCAGAAAAATGTTGATTTGAATCAATAGAGAAAAATCAGACAAGCACAATGCTGAAAATTTCATCAAAATCGGATGTAAAATAAGAAAGTTATGACATTTCAAAGTTTCGCTTATTTTTCACAAAATAGTTATACGAACGAGTCAGTTACATCCAAATGAGAGAGTCGATGATGTCACTCACTCACTATTTCTTTTGTTTTTTATTGTTTGAATTATACAATATTTCAATTTTTACGAATTTGACAATTAGGACCTCCTTGCCTGAACCACAAAATGTTAAAATAATGGAATTCCACGTGTTCAGGGAGGAATGAAACTTCATTTCACGTGACAATGACGAGAAAATCAAAATATTTCATATTTCATATAATAAAATACAAAAGAAATAGTGAGTGAGTGATGTCATCAGTTCCCTCATTTGCATACCGACCGAGATGTGCATATTACTGTTTTGTGAAATGAAGTGAAACTTTAAAATGTCATAACTTTCTTATTTTACATCCGATTTTGATGAAATTTTCAGCGTTATACTCGTTGGATTTTTCTCTTTTTATTCAAATCAAGTTTTTGTTGGAGTGGACTTGTCCTTTAAAGCTGGTCAGTTGAACTTTTGGACATGCTTGATATGCAAAACTTGTGATTTTTATACTTTGCTGAGTTTTGTTACGTGTGAATTATGCGATTTTGTATTTTTTGTTTAGCATGAGGCAATTATTATACCTTTTTGTTCTATGAAATCAGATATTAAAATGGAAATTGAAAGAAATTTGAGGAAAAAATAATGCAGTACTTCATAGACAGATCCAACATGAGAAGTTGACTATCTAGAGCAATGGTTTCTTCTTCTTTGTCCCAATTCACGGGTTTTAAAATCAATTATTTACTCACAAAACGCCATTAAATTATATTCATTAAATAGCAATTTGCAAGTATAATTTTCTTGTTAACATTTGTATTCTCAGTGAATTCATTCAGTAAATGAGTACTTTGAGTCTTTTGCAATTATTTTTGTCAACCTATATTTGTATTCTGTGTAGATGCTTCATCTATTATGGTGATTGATTTTACATTTGTCTTTTGTAATAAATTGCTATGCCTTCCAATAATGTATAACCCCCATTTTATATTTGTTGCATTTAATTTTAGGCCTTTTAAAAGAATTATTTGATATTTTGTGAGCAGTGTGAATAAAAGGATCTAAGATTTGCATCAGGATTTCATTGTCTTTGTGATTTTGTTGATTTTCTTCCTGAATATCTGTTGCACTGACCTAGGAGTCATAGGCCCGTATTCTGAAGTCAGGTTTAACTTAGACCATGGTCTAATTCTGTGCTAAAATTATGGGAAGCCAAACGTTTCAAAATTTTGTTTACAGTGAATGCTTCTCATGTTAACCGTGCTCTCTACTAATTATTTACAGGTGAAGACAATTGTCATACCTATCCTTCCCAGGCAGTTAATAATGTTTTTGGGAGTCAAATGAGCTGATACATTGAACCTCTACTATTAGAGATTTATGTAACAATTGGCTCTCCATACTTAAACCACAACTTTAAACCTGAGTTTAAGTTAAACCCGACTTCAAAAACGGGCCATATAGTCTGGGTGGAGGCTACAGCTATATACGTAACATAAGTGACGCATCAAGGTCCCGTAACATAGGGTTAAAAAAATATCAGTTTCCACAAGACTACCCACGAGTACTTTAATATCACCCCAAAACAAATCCAAGTTCCTCATTTCTGGACAGCACATTGAAAATTGTGAAGCCAGCTGATATTTCTAGCATGGATTTGGCCTTCAACAATTTGGCCTTCAGCAATTTGGCCTTCAGCAATTTGGCCTTCAGCAATTTGGCCTTCAACAATTTGGCCTTCAACAATTTGGACTTCAACAATTTGGCCTTCAGCAATTTGGCCTTCAGCAATTTGGCCTTCAACAATTTGGACTTCAACAATTTGGCCTTTTTCGTTTGAAAAATAGCCACCTGACATTTGTCAATTAAAAAAACAACTACTAAAGCAATACAAGAGTGTATAGTCTAGTCAAATCAGACTCATAAAGGAGTATTAGTTGAAGCCTCCACCTAGAAACAGGCGAACCTTGAAGGGGCTCAAGCCTGTAGCATGGGCCGACGTACGCCTAGCAAGCCGAGTCTTGAAGGTTTTAAGATTTAAAATTTGTTAACCAAAATTATTTATTGATGTAAAAAAAAATACATGTAGGATTAGACGATAAAATGGCTCACCAATCATAAACAAGTGGAGCGCCTCTGGCAGTCTCACCTGCATCACACGATTTAATAAAGCAGCAGTGCTAACTTTGAAAACTACTATAAAATAATCTTTCACAAAAACACCATTCATATAATGACAAAAAAACCACGTTCATTGACCATAAAAGACATTTAAGACTTGTCAACTACACCCATGTCCACATTTCATTCACTCTATCCATAAACTTTCAAAGTTATGATGGCAATTCAACAATTACCCCAACATGGCTTAAGTTTATTGACCTTAACTGACCTTTGACCTTGGTTTTCTGACCTGAAACTCACAGGGGATGTTCAGTGATACTTGATTACTCTTCTATCCCAAGTTTTATGAACTAGATCCATAAACTTTCAGAGTTGGTAATTCAACAAATACCCCCAACACGGCCAAAGTTCATTGACCTCTGACCATGGTCATGTGATCTGAAACTCGTACAGGATGTTCAGTGATACTTAATTAACCTTATGCCCAAGTTTCATGAACTAGTTCCATATACTTTCTAAGTTGTCATTTCAAAAACTTAACCTTAGGTTAAGATTTGATGTTGATGCCGCCGCCGTCGGAAAAGTGGCGCCTATAGTCTTGCTCTGCTATGCAGGCGAGACAAAAATTGTAACCAATTTGGGTTGCTTACGAACATCGATTCTTGACATCGAGAAATAGTATGTGATAAAATAGCTTGTCATTTGTACGTTGGCCTCAGCTCCTGAAAAAAAGTTCTGAAGATTGAAAAATAACATAAGGTGTCACATTGTGTTTTATGTGAACTCGACTTATTAATCTACTCAGGCTGTTTGACCACCCAAGAATTAAACTATAAGATAGGATTGTACAAGTTTTGGAACAATCTGTCTCAATTCAAATTAGTATAATCTAAACAAACCAAGTATTGTGACCTACAATTCCTATTCAAGGAAAGAGCACAAACTGTGTTTATGAAAACGATTAATATGTACGTATACCGACTTTATATTATGGGGAAAGTTCAGTTTCTCAAGTCTTCGCTTATCACCCGGTGTCAGACGTCAAATGCATCAATGTCCAAATTGATCATGTGATCCTGAAGAAATGGATGAGCAGTGCCGAACAGAAGATGATATGGGGATGTACTCACGAATGCGATGAACTTGCCAAACCAGAAGAAGAAACCGGATAACCAACAACTCGGACTTTCCCGTGGAGAACGTAGCAATCGAAGAACGTCGTAAGACGTCAAACAGGCCGTGAACGTCACAAGACGTAGGACGTAGATAAACTTTGCCAAATGAGGAGAACCATGGCGATACATGGAAACGTGGAGACACATAAAACGTCAAGAGACGTAGATAAATCACTGAGACAAGTGGAATGCCTCTGGCGGTCTCACCTGCATCACGCGATTCAATATAGCAGAAGTGCTGACTTTGAAAACTACTATAACTCGCACAAGATGTTCAGTGATACGTGGTTACTCTTATGTCCACGTTTTATGAACTAGACCAATACACTTACAGAGATATGATGGTAATTCAACAGATACCCCCATTATGACCAAAGTTCATTGACCTTTGACCTTGGTCATGAGACCTGAAATGCGCACAGGATGTTCAGTGATACTTGATTACTCTTATGTCCAAGTTTTATGAACTGGACCAATATACTTTCAAAGTTATGATGGTAATTCAACAAATACCCCCAATTTGGCCAAAAGTTCATTGACCCTAAATGACCCTTGACCTTAATCATGTGACCTGAAACTTGCACAGGATGTTCAGTGATACTTATTTACTATTATGTCCAAGTTTCATGAATCAGATCCATAAACTTTCAAAGTTATGATGGTAATTCAACAGATACTCTCAATTCGGCCAAAGTTCATTGACCCTAAATGACCTTTGACCTTGGTCATGTGACGTGAAACTCATGCAGGATGTTCAGTGATACTCGATTATCTTATGTCCAAGTTTCATGAACTAGGTCCATATATTTTCGAAGTTATGATGACATATCAAAAAACTTAACCTTACATGTAGGTTAAGATTTTGATGTTGATTCCCCTAACATGATCTAACTTCATTGACCCTAAATGACCTTGGTCATGTGACATGAAACTCAGGCAGGATGTTCAGTAATGTTTGATTAACCTTATGGCCAAGTTTCATGAACTAGGTCCATATACTTTCTAAGTTATGATGTCATTTCAAAAACTTAACCTTCCGTTAAGATTTGGTGTTGACGCCGCCACCGCCGTCGGAAAAGCGGCGCCTATAGTCTCACTCTGCTATGCAGGCGAGACAAAAACAGCCGTCTGAAAGAGAATACTCAAGGATTAACAGCCTACAGTTCATAACATTTCTGTTATTCAAATGGTTTATAATAAAGTAAATGCTGAGTACGTTCAAGCAGGTCACTGAACTTTCTTTAGTTGCTTTCGAGTACCTAATAGCAGTGTCCTAACTCTGAACAAGTGAAACATTACCGGTAATTCTAATTTAATAAGTGTCATATAAAAATCACCACTCTCCTTAGTTAATAAGTGTTTAAACAAAAGCATCAATATTTGTAATAAATAGACTAATTGTCTTGATATGATAAATGAAGAAATAGCTTTCAAGTTTTAAATATTGGATAGTTAAGCCACTTCCTAAAACAATCATTTCCTGATGGGTGTAAGACATAATATCTGATATCTTACATGTAGATGTGTGTCTTATATCTTAGTCTTCAAATATCATAATATATGGTAAAATAAAACATCAACTTACAGTCTGGACCTTGAATTCCAACCAGTGTACCAACCGCTGCTGGCTTACATGCCACTCCAAATATCAAAGGCGTGGCACCAAAGTGCTGGCTTTCCCAGCCAAGGAGCTGCTGAAAGATGCTGCTGCACCCTATGCTTGCTTATCTGCAGTCTGCTGAACATTTGCTTGCATAGCCCTATGCAGTGCACACACACAATAGCTATCAAACACAGTGAGGGGTTGCCTACTCTAGCAGTTAGGTTTGGTCTATTCATAAACAAATTAAGGAGTTACTCAACCAAATAGGCTCTTCCACTGGCTAGTAAAAGGGGAGTTTGAATAAGCTTCTGACATATAAGGGTCCATTAAGTATTTTGCAATTTAATTTTGCCATTATTGGATCACCATGGCTACATAGCTCAGGGGTGAATCATATCGAGTTATGATACAACAATAATCATGGTAGAGTTACCATAACTTCAAGTCTTTATGAAACATGGTCCCAAGAAAACAAAATAAGTCAAAATGACAAATGCTTTTTATTTCCTTTATATTTTTATTGCTTTTATCACACACACAAGATAATTTATACACAACTTTATACTCTGCTAGTCTGCTTTATATCTTTTTAAGCACAAACACAAATAATCATACTGAACTAAACACAGACTGAAAATGTGTACAAAAGATGGAATTAGAGAATACAATGTACAAGGTTAATATTGCAAAACTAAATGAAGTACAAACTATAAATACTATAGTATGGACAGAATCTTGAAAGAAAGTATTGCACAAAAGATTTCATATGGATACAGATAACTGCCAAAGTCATAGCGATTTTTGTTGCACCAGGACCTGTTGCATAAAAGCTACTATTATGGTAACTACCATGGTAACACTGATCACCAACCAATCAAAATCAAGGATTCCAGACAAGTTACCATTGGATGGCAAAATAAACTTTCATGCAACGGGGCCCCAGAATCAGATCATTCTAAACATTGTGTTATATACTCTTCTAAGATGAATATATTTCTGTGGTCAGAAACATTTGACTTGAGCAGAGTTACCTGTCTTTACTGAATATATCAATGCAAAGTTGCTTATGAATAACTTTATCGTCTTAAATGTAAATAAACCCAAAGGCCTGTACTCTGAAGTCAATTTTATCTTTAGGCCATGGTTAACTCTGAGCTAAAAAATGTTAAAATTTTGTTTACATTGTATGTTTCTTCAATACATAACGTTTACTGGGTTCTTAATGATGATTTAATGATGAAGAAAACTATTTCACTAATAATTCCTACAAAATTATGAATAATTTGGGTATCAAATGTGCTGAAAAATTGGAGCTCTACTATTTGAGATTTGTGTCATAATTGACTTACCATAGTTAAAGGTCAAGTCCAACCCAGAAAAATGTTGATAAAGAAAAAAAAACTAGCAATAACGCTGAAAATTTCAACAAAATTGGATGTAAAATAATAAAGTTAGGCCATTTTAAAGTTTCCCTTATTTTTCAAAAAACAGTGATATGGACAACTCAGTGATACAAATGAGACAGTCGATGATGTCCCTCAATCACAATTTCTTTTTTATTGTTTGAATTATACGATATTTCATTTTTTACAGTTTTGACAAGAAGGACTAACTTGACTGAACCATATAGTATTAAACAGTGCTACTTCAACATGTTCGGGAAGGAATGAATCACTGTTTCACTTAACAATGACGAGAAATATAGAATATTTCATATAATAAAATACAAAAGAAATAGTGAGTGGATGACGTCGTCAGTCTCCTCATTTGCTTACCGACCAGGACGTGAAATGTTTAGATTTTTTAATGCTTGTTAGATTTTTCTCTTTTTACTCCGTATCACCTTTTTGTTGGGATGGACTTGTCTTTTAAACCACAACTTCAAATCACAGTTAAGATTAAACCCCAGTTCAGGATATATGTGCAATTGGACAAGATGTAAAGATAATTCAAATAAATGACAAACTCCAACTTTCATACTATAGGCTCCAAACTTTTTAGCAAATTATTATTACTTGATCAAACAAGGCAGTCGGTTAAGGATTTCACAGAAAGAAATACAGGTGTTTGGGAACTATCATGACTCATATAGAGTCTGAAATACAAATGTAAGGCCACCTTTTAATAGAGAGCATTCATAAACAACTAAACCCCTTCCTGTATTAACAGAAAGAATCATGAGTACAAAAATATTACAATTTTTATACAAACAATAACAAATTCTGAGAGCAAACACACAAGGAACAAGTATATCATATTTAAAATTCTCAGCAAAAAAATACCTTCTAGTAGGCAAACATTCAGCATTCCACATACAAAAATCATCAAAAAGAGGTGCACCTAAATGCAACTGAAAATGTCAAACACAACTTGATTTTGACCAATCAATAACATCCATTTTAGATTTGTGTTTGAATTTTTGAGATGGGTTTAAATATAACTTTTTCTTGTAACCGATGCGATAGAGCATTATAGACACTCGTACAGTCAAAGGTCTATGTATAACAAAGAGTTGCGATAGATTAAAATCAAACTAAAATTGCATATGATATAAGTTGTGCAGTAAAGAATTGAGGATTTAAGATCACTTGTAATTCTAGTTTGATTTTAATCTTCTACAACTCTCACAGGTGTCTTGGAAAGCACATTGGCCCGTATTCTTAAGTCAGGTTTAACTTAGACTTTGGTCTAACTCTGTGCTATAATCATGGGGAGCCAAAAGTTCAAAAAATCTATTTCTATTGTATACTTCTTATGCTTACTATTTGTTTCCTTTTGCTTTCATAAAGAAGAATAATTTTTCAGTTATCATTCCCAGACAATAATGAACAATTTGGGTGTCATATCAGTTGATAAATTGAAGTGTACTGTTTGGGATTTGTGCTCCAATTGGCTCTCCATAGTTAAACCACAACTTTAAACCAGGGTTTAATTTATACCCGAGTTCACAATACGGGCTACTGGGTGGTAATCTGAAAGCCATTGTTTGGTTAAACCTGGGTTAACTTAGACATCACTTTTATGGAGTGCAATTTGTCTACTCATTCATCAATTAAAAAGAATTCTTATCCAGTTTCAAAAAGTTGTTCAAAAATTTACTGAGTTGTGAAATGGGATGATTATTAAAATTTAAAAAATATAATGAAATTTAAGGAATTGACTGACCAGTACATAATAATTTGAACAAATATATGGAAGAAGTATTAATAAGCCATCATTCCATAGAAGAGTGATTTAAAGTTCTAGTTTAGACTAGGGTTAACAAGAAGTTCATCTTGACATAAAGTTTATTGCAAAAATATAAGAAAAAATTATAAAACATATTGCCGAATGTTTGAAGAAAATCCATCAAAGAATAAAAAAATATTTGATTAGTGACATCAAATGCAGCTTTCCTACATATCGCATGGTAAAAAACTAATGAAATGTCATTTTCTCAGAAATTGAAAAGTTTTTACTGTATATCAAAAGACAAATAATTTTACACCGTTTCTAAAAATAAAGTCATCATGAACCACTGAAAATGTGAAATTTATGCATTTTATACTACTGTACATAACATATGGGGCAGCTGCATGCTTATGATGTCACAATAAAACATTTAAAATTGGGATAACTTTATCTTTAGTGGATTTTCGTCAAAACTTCACCGAATATTTTTCAGTATTTTTTCTATTTTAACAAAAAACTTTTCTTCAGGGTGAACTTCCCTTTAAATCAGTTTTAAATATCAATATCAGAATATCATCCACTGAGGTATGCGTGATAAGTGCACATTCCCCATTCCTTGGGGAGTATTTCAGTCACATATGGGAATTCTATCACTTGAAAATTTGCATCAAAAATTTGCAATGGATTGCAAATATTTTCTTGCAATACCCACTCACCTGTAATTCATCAATCATCGCCTAACTGATTTGCATTCAAATATTTACTCTCAGCCAATCAGATGCAAGGATTTCAGTAGCTTATCACAGCCACTTTGAAAAGCGCCATCTCAGGACCTTTACCTCATATAGACCTTGAATCCACATCCATGATGCAACATTTTTATATGTGCAGTGATGCTAAAGTTAGTAAACCACACCAGAAAATGGCTTATCTAAAGTGTTCAAATTCGGCCATATATTAGATATTTAAAGGGGTGGTCCAGGCTGGGTTTTTTATATCTCAATAAATAGAGTAAAATTCACAAAGCAAAATGCTGAAAATTTGATCAAAATTGGATAACAAAGTTATTGAATTCTAAAAATTTGCACTATTCTGGTGAAACAGTTTTAGGCATGTCTTTATGAATATTCATTAGGTGGGCTAATGATGTTATATCCCCACTATTTTATTATATGAAATTAGGTTTATTCAAAAATTTTCTACCAAGAACTAAAACAATTGGATTGACAACTGATAAGTGTATTAGTTATTTATTGTCGCAACTTATTTCATCATAATGGAGACACATCATTTACACATGTATGAAAAAATGATTTCATGTAATAGCATGATAAAAAGGAAAGTGGGGATGTGACATTATCAGCCCACCTAATGAATACTTGTAGTCCGGGTTATAATTGAGCAAGGTGCCACACGAAAAAGGAGAAATTTTCATATAGTGCTTCTAGACCAGTTTTTCACGCTGAATATGAATATATGAGGTAACCAGGCTGTATCCTGAAAATTAACCCGTGAGGGCGCTTTTTTCAAAATGGCCGCCAAATTTTCAGAACATTTGAATTTTCGTACATAGATTTTGACATAAACATTCCATTGCCACAAAATTAGTGTCATATGAAAGACAAATAAATTTCCTACAATTTGGTACCATTTATAGGGGATAAGTAGGTTATTTGGCTGAGATTTTAAGTAGAAAACTGCATTTTTTGTCATTTTTTTCCAAAAATTGAAAATTTTGCAAATACATTATTTTACATATTTCTAAGAAAAATGAATCAATTACCTTGAAATGTCCCAGAAAACTTTATTGATATACTATTATCATATGGATGAAATTCCAACTCTGTATCATTCTTCTTAGCAAATTTATAAGGTATCAAACTTGAATACTTCAATTTCAGATATGTCGCTTTTTGTATGCATTTCCATAGACTAATACGTATAACATGTATAATATGTATAATGTATAGTTACAAATCAAATGCAATTATCTCTGCTCGTTAATCACTTGGAGAGTTAAGGGTAGGCTTTTCTCTATCAGCTACATAAAACAAAATGTTGGCACATCAAGGCCTAACACTCTCATGGGGTGGGGGTGTCGAAGCCCCCCCCCTGGCTATATCATGTTGTTGTATATTGCCTATTTGTTGGAAAAAAATCACTGTTTTTTGGAGCACCCGTTGAGGCAAAAGGCATTTCTGTTATACAATACAGCCACTTTAATTACTTTCAAACCACTTGGAGAGGAAAAGAGTAGGCTTTGTTCTACCAGCTACATCAAAAGAAGTGGCACGTACATCGTAGCCAACCCCTCTCGGGGGGGGGGGGGGGGCGCTGGGGAAGTCACCCCTCCCCCTTTTGCTAATTGCCAATTTATTTGGAAATTCACCATTTTGGACCCAACATTGAGGTAAAAAAGTGTTTGTGCTTTATAGTATTTTATTGCTTTGAGAGAGTAGAATTAGTTCTACCAGCTACATAAATAAGCGCTAGCACATCGAACCCTAGCCCTCTCAGGGGCTGTCAAAGTCACCCCCTCCTTTATATCATGTATATTGCCTACTTATAGAAAATTTCACCATTTTGGATCACCCATTGAGGCATAAGGGCGTTTCTATATCATACAGCCAATTTTATTTTCTTGCAATTACTTGGATAAAAAAGCTTAGACTTTGCTCTATCAGCTACATATTATTAAGAAGCGCTGGCACATCGAAACCTATCCCACTCAGGGGCTGTCTAAGTCAACCCCTCCCCCTCTATATCATGTATATTGCCTATTTATTGGAAATTACACCATTTTGAAAAGTGCGTTTCTACTATAAAGTACACCCAATTTAATTTTCTTGCAATGACTTGGAGAGGAAAGAGTAGGCTTTGCTCTATCAGCAACATATAAACAAGTGCTGGCAAAGAAAAGCCTACCCCCTCCGGGAAGCTGTTGAAACCACCCCATCCCTTTTGCATTATAGCATAATTATTGAACAATTCACCATTTTGAAGCCCCCATTTACGCAAAAAGGGGTTTCTGATATATAGTTCTGCCACTTTTACTGCCTTGAAACCACTTAGGGAGGAAAGAATGGGTTTTGTTTTATCAGCCACATAAAGAAGTGCAGGCAAATAAAAGCATACCCCCTCCGGGAGGCTGTTGAAATCACCCCATCCCTTTTGCATTATTGCCTATTTATTGGAAAATTCACCATTTTGGAGCCCCCATTGAGGCATAAGGGCGTTTCTATATCATACAGCCAATTTTATTTTCTTGCAATTACTTGGATAAAAAAGCTTAGACTTTGCTCTATCAGCTACATATTATTAAGAAGCGCTGGCACATCGAAACCTATCCCACTCAGGGGCTGTCTAAGTCAACCCCTCCCCCTCTATATCATGTATATTGCCTATTTATTGGAAATTACACCATTTTGAAAAGTGCGTTTCTACTATAAAGTACACCCAATTTAATTTTCTTGCAATGACTTGGAGAGGAAAGAGTAGGCTTTGCTCTATCAGCAACATATAAACAAGTGCTGGCAAAGAAAAGCCTACCCCCTCCGGGAAGCTGTTGAAACCACCCCATCCCTTTTGCATTATAGCATAATTATTGAACAATTCACCATTTTGAAGCCCCCATTTACGCAAAAAGGGGTTTCTGATATATAGTTCTGCCACTTTTACTGCCTTGAAACCACTTAGGGAGGAAAGAATGGGTTTTGTTTTATCAGCCACATAAAGAAGTGCAGGCAAATAAAAGCATACCCCCTCCGGGAGGCTGTTGAAATCACCCCATCCCTTTTGCATTATTGCCTATTTATTGGAAAATTCACCATTTTGGAGCCCCCATTGAGGCATAAGGGCGTTTCTATATCATACAGCCAATTTTATTTTCTTGCAATTACTTGGATAAAAAAGCTTAGACTTTGCTCTATCAGCTACATATTATTAAGAAGCGCTGGCACATCGAAACCTATCCCACTCAGGGGCTGTCTAAGTCAACCCCTCCCCCTCTATATCATGTATATTGCCTATTTATTGGAAATTACACCATTTTGAAAAGTGCGTTTCTACTATAAAGTACACCCAATTTAATTTTCTTGCAATGACTTGGAGAGGAAAGAGTAGGCTTTGCTCTATCAGCAACATATAAACAAGTGCAGGCAAATAAAAGCCTACTTCCTTCAGGGGACTGTCGAAATTACCCCCCCCCCCTCCCCTTGAAATTCACCATTTTGGAGCCCGCATTGGGGCAAAAAGGCGTTTCTGATATATAGTTCTGCCACTTTTAATGCCTTGAAACCACTTAGGGAGGAAAGAATAGGTTTTGCTTTATCAGTCACATATAAATGGGCAGGCAAATAAAAGCCTACCCCCTCCAGGAGGCTGTCGAAATCACCCATCCCTTTTGCATTGCCTATTTATTGAAAAAGTCACCACTTTGGAGCCCCCATTGAGGCAGAAAGTCATTTCTGATTATGTTTCTGCCGTTTTTCACCCTTGAAAACATTTGGAGAGAAAAAGAATAGGCTTTGCTTTAACAGCTACATATAAAGACATGCTCGCAAAAAAGGCCTATCCCCATCAGAGGGCTGTTGAATTCACCCCACCCCTATTTCATTATTGCTTATTTATTGGAAAATTTACCATTTTTGAGCCCCCATTTAGGCAAAAAGGCGGTTCTGATATACAGTTCTGCCACTATTACCGCCTTAAAACTACTTGGAGAGGAAAGAGTAGGCTTTCCTCTAACAGGTACATATAAAGAAGTGGCTCTACTATATACCAGAAACACGTTTTTTGCCTCAATGGGGGCTCCAAAATGGCGAGTTTTCCAATGAATTGGCAAAAATCGTAAAAAAGGTGGGGTAAAATCGTAAAAAAGGTGGGGTTACATCTACATGTATCGTCCCCTGAAGTGGGTCAGGCTTCGATATGGCAGCAATTCGTTATATATATCTGAAAGAGGGGAACCTACTCTTTCCTCTCCAAGTGGTTTCAAGAAAGAGAAATTGGGTGTTTTATACAGCAGAAGTGCATATCGCCTCAATGGGGGCTCAAAAATTGTGAATTTTCAAATAATTAGGCAATAATGCAAGTGGGGTGGGGTGATTTGACAGCCGCCCAGATGGGTATGCTTCAATGTGCCAGCACTTCTTTATAGAGCAGAGCATATTATTTCCTCCTTAATTGGTTTCAAGGCAGTAAAAGTGGCAGAACTATATATCAGTGATGCCTCTTTACCTCAATGGGGGCTCAAAAATTGTGAATTTCCAATAAATAGGCAATAACGCAAAGGGGTGAGGGGGCTGATTTCGACAGCTCCCGGAAGGGGAAGGCTTTTATTTGCCAGCACAAAATTATGCAGCTGATAGAGCAAAGCCTATTATTTCCTCTCTAAATGGTTTCAAGGCAATACAAGTGGCAGAACTACATTATATATCAGAGACACCTTTTTTGCTTCAATGGGGGCTCCAAAATTGTGAGTTTTCAACAAATAGCCAAATACCGAAAATTAGTGGGGTAACTTCTAAAGCCGCCTGAAGGAGATAGGCTTCGATTTGCCAACACTTATGTAGCTGATAGAGCAAAGCCTACTCTTTCTTCTCAAAGTCATTGCAAGAAAATAAAATTGGCTGTACTATACAAGTATAGTAGGAACGCGCTTTTGCCTCAATGGGTGATCTAAAATGGTGAAATATCCAATAAATCGGCAATATACTTGATATAGAGGGGGGGGGGGTTACTTAGACAGCCCCTGAGAGGGCTAGGGTTCGATGTGCCAGTGCTTATTTATATGTAGCTGGTAGAACAAACTATACTCTTTCCTAAGTGGTTTCAAATCAATAAAATGGGGTGTACAACAAAGCACAAACGCTCTTTGGCCTCAATGTTGGGTCAAAAATTGTGAATTTTTCAAATAAATATGCAATATTAAGCAAAAGCCCCCCCCCCCCGAGAGGGGTAGGCTTCGATGTTCCACTTCTTTGGATGTAGCTGGTAGAACAAAGCCTACTCTTTCCTATCCAAGTGGTTTCAAAGCAATCAAAGTGGCTGTACTGTATAGTAGAAATGCTTTTTTTGCTTCAATGAGTGCTCCAAAAAACAGTGAATTTTTTCAACAAATAGGCAATATACAACAACATGATATAGCCAAGGGGGGGGGGGGGGCTTCGACACCCCCACCCCATGAGAGTGTTAGGCCTTGATGTGCCAACATTTTGTTTTATGTAGCTGATAGAGAAAAGCCTGCTTTTAACTATCCAAGTGATTAACGAGCAGAGATAATTGCATTTAATTTTTAACTATACATTATACATATTATACATGTTATACCTGTACGTATTAGTCTATGAAAATGCATACAAAAAGCGACATTTCTGAAATTGAAGTATTCAAGTTTGATACCTTATAAATTTGCCAAGAAGAATGATACAGAGTTGGAATTTCATCCACATGATAATAGTATATCAATAAAGTTTTTTGGAACATTTCAAGATAATTGATTCATTTTTCTTAGAATTATGTAAAATCATGTATTTGCAAAATTTTCAATTTTTGGAAAAAAATGACAAAAAATGCAGTTTTCTACTTAAAATCTCAGCCAAATGACTTACTTACCCCCTATAAATGGTACCAAATTGTAGGAAATTTATTTGTCTTTCATATGACACTAATTTTGTGGCAATGGAATGTTTATGTCAAAATCTATGTACGAAAATTCAAATGTTCTGAAAATTTGGCGGCCATTTTGAAAAAAGCGCCCTCACGGGTTAATTTTCAGGATACAGCCTGGTTACCTCATATATTCATATTCAGCGTAAAAAACTGGTCTAGAAGCACTATATGAAAATTTCTCCTTTTCCGTGTGGCACCTTGCTCAATTATAACCCGGACTATTGTGACAATGTGCATGTAATTGTTTTAACAAAATATTAATAACTTTAAAATTCAATAACTTCGTTATTTGTTATCCATTTTTAATGAAATTTTCAGCACTTTGCTCTGTGAATTTTACTCTATTTATTTAGACATAAATATTTTCAGCCCGAACCATCCCTTTAATTATGAAGTCAAGTACTAAAATATTACATTCAATAGTTTGTTTCTCTGGACTCGCCGAACAATGTATAGTGTTGTTGTCTACATTCAACACTCAGCATGAAGGAGTGCATTTGGTGGTGGGGTTCAGTAACTTTTGAGCACGACTGTATATATAGTCTTACGATATACATGTATACTCAATACAATGATGCATAGTTTCCTTCTTATCCTTACAACATTCACAATATTTGCCCCATTATTATTTTTTATTCCAAAGATGACTGAGTATATAATTTCTTTTCAACAGACACGATGCTCATTTTTTTAAACTGCATTTTCGTAACGATCGTCGCATACTGCGCATGCGTACTCAAGATCGAGAATTGAATTCCCGCGCTAAATTTTAAGTCAAATGGCAGCTCGAATTTGATAGCTACATACTCAGATTTCTCGAAGTTGATTCTATATCCAACTAAAGTTCATATCAGGTCGACTCGCATCGGATGAGGACATGAAGTTTTGCCTTTTTGACTTTTTTTAAGAGGGTACTACCAGGCCTTTATCCTGCCGATCCACAAAGAGGGAAAGGTATTAGTGTAATGATGTTCTACTATAGCTTACACTATAGCACAGAGGAGGCAGTGACAAACAAGTGTGTATTGGACGAGCAACTTAAATACAAGTGAAGTATTCTTCAGTATAAAGATTATAAGGTGTGGTAGTGGTCAGCGTCTTGACCGTTCACTGGACATAGGATATATACAAGATATAATTATGTTTGCATAAGGTACAATGGTTCATTATAACTATACATGGCTTGGGAATGAATGCAGGGAAGAGGCTCAACAGACCCGAGTTGAAGACGGAGATCGGCATAGAAACGTGGGACTGATATTGGAATGTGCTAGCCAAGTGGCCCAGCAAGATATTGAAAGGAAAGGCGAAGGAGGAATCAATGGAACACCTGGCCCGCATTGTTTATTTTGCAATCGAGGAAGAATTGTGTGCTGCTAGCATTTGCGATCACACTCATTTGCACCCTAGAGTAGACCCATGCAGCTGGTGCGCGTATCACTCTAGTCATTTCTGAGAGCGGATAAGATTAAAGAAAAAGAAAAAATTACAGAATTCCATCCGAATACATACCGAATCGGCGGCCTTAACGTCCTTTGTCTTGGCCACATTCGTGATCATTTTGGAGGGTATTTGGCTGGTTTTGAATGTTTCAAAATGAGCCAAATCCCTCCATGAATGTTCCAGAACCCATCCCAAATTTTCTCGTATTCCGGGAGAACCGAATCCTCCCGAATAGGAAAGAGAAAAAGGGAGAGTGCGAGAGAGGATCGAGAAGGGAGTGATCCAGGGAAGGGAAAATGACACGGAAGTAGATAACTGAGCGAGATGGATTGGGAAGACAAATAAGCGAGGGAGAAGAGATAGGAGGGGAAGAGAAAATGGAGAGAGTGTGGAAGACATCAGACAGAGAATAAAGAGTAGATAAATAAAGGAAAGAGAGATTATTTGGGCACATGTGGTTTAGTCTGGAGAGAGACCGTTTGGGCACAAGTTGTGCACTATACACACGATCCCTATGGCACAATAAAGGCACACGTGCCTGTGATGTGCAGCGAGGAGAATAACCACACAGGGCCTGTGTGGTTACAAAGTGCCAACGCGGTGCAATTTAGACGTCTCTCTCGCGTTCGTTTTGGTATCGATCGGCCAATTTGTTTTCAATTTTGACAGAACAAACGAGGCAGAAATTTTCCTTTTGAGGGTCCAGTTTGTGCCTCGATGTCCTGATTTTTTAGATCTTCATCCATATAATCGAAGTAAGTGCATAATTTATTTTCCCCCTTTTATTTGGAGTGCTATTATTAGTATTGCGACCCCATTTTGCGGAGTAATGTTTGACTAGTATTTATACGGACGAGTCCTGGGCTACGGCCCGCGAAGCAACGAGAGAGCAGACTACGATGATTCCGTCCACGAGGGTAAGTGTCTTGGGCCGGCTTGGGACCTATGTCTCATCAGTATTAGTTGGTAGCACGCTGGCAAACTCTCCCAACTTTGAGGCAAATAGGGTGAAGTCTTACCCCGACTACAGCGAGGTCTTACCCCGACTACAGCGAGGACTTCCCATCTGTCATTAATCAACTGAAAATTATGGAGGTGAAAGCTCAAAAGGGTACACTTTCGTACATCACACAAGCTACCGACACATTGTCTGTGGCACGCATCCGGGGGATTTGCTCAGCCTTTGGAGACGTGGCCACCAACACACAGCTTAGCTTGTGATGCCAAACAGATCGAGGCTGCTGAAGCCGCTGCTCAAAGCTCCTCCTCTGAAGATGATGTCCTTGAAGCTTCCACACAGGATCCTGGACCATCTCGCCGTTCTATGCGAAAAGCTGCCACTCCCACCTCTAGACCCAAAAAGGTCAAGAAATAGGTCCGAGACGCCTTTGAACTTGGCATTGTTGTACGAGCACTGGGCAGATCTTGTGGTACTACCTCTGCCATACCTGATCTTACCATCCACTTATATGTCTTTCACCACTGCTGCAATATGGCCCTTCTTAATGCCAGCCTCCTGAGATCTAGTGATCTTCCTCTCACTACTATGTCTGCTGCTGGTAACGCTGCTAGTTGCTGCAGAAGGTTCCTGTTAACCAATATATGTAACATTCTTGTACTTATTGTCCATAACATAGCTGCCATTGGCCTCTCCTTCATATTTGGCCTTTCTTGTATATACGTTATACAGTACAGTTACATTGTGTTTAATGTCCACCTTGTTTTTTACCTAAAGTTCCTCAGCGGTGATGCTATTGCATATCGCATGAATCTCAGGATGGTTCATTTAACCGAACTTGCCTTATCTTTCCACACTCCATTGTATATATTAAACCAACTCGACAGCAGCTGAAACGCAAATGTGGCTCTTATTGACATGTATTTATTACCTTCTTTTGTCATCAAGACTCAGCTTTTGATTGATGATATCCTTGTATTGCCAACGGCAGTGCCAGCTTGGCAGTCCACCTTTTAAGCACTGTATATTAGTTTCGAATTAAAAAAAAAAAGAGTTGGAAGACAAATTAAAGGACAAGTCCACCTCTCAAAAAATGATTTGAATAAAAACAGAAAAATCCAACAAGCATAACACTGAAAATTTCATCAAAATCAGATGTAAAGTAAGAAAGTTATGACATTTTTCAGTTTTGCTTAACTTCACAAAAAAATTATATGCATATCCTGGTTGGTATGCAAATGAGGAGACTGTTGACGTCATCCAATCACTATTTCTTTTGTATTTTATTATATGATATATTCTAATTTTTTCCTCATTGTCAAGTGAAACAGTGATTCATTCCTCCCTGAACATGTGGAATTTGCATTGTTTAATACTATATGATTTGGTCAAGTCGGTCCCTATGGTCAAATCTGTAAAAAATGAAATATTGTATAATTCAAACAATAAAGAAATGATGGACATCATCGACTGACTCATTTGCATGTCACTGAATTGTGCATATCACTGTTTTGTAGAAAAATAAGCGAAACTTTAAAATGCCATTTCTTTCTTATTTTACATCCGATTTCGATGAAATTTTCAGTGTTATGCTAGTTTTATTTTGCTCTATTTATTCAAATCAGCTTTTTTTGGGGTGGACTTGTCCTTTAAGGGAAGGGAGAGGAGATCTAGATAAAAGGAAGAGAGTGTCGAAGACAACGGATATCAAACCCTTTCGTCTTTTCTATTTCATCTCATATTTCTAAGGTACATTTTGTCAGTACCTTGGCAAGGTCTCCTGCTACATTGTTCCTGTCAATGATTGTAGTTCTAGTTAGGCCCTCTAATTTTTAGTTTTATTTTATTTTTCAGCCATCGGTAGTTTTACCTACCGTATACAGAAGGAAAGCTTCGAAGAGGAGTACATCTGTTCCAAGTAGACCATCAAAGAAAAAGGCTGATAAGGCCAATACAATAACGGTGGTCCGCTTGGTAAGACCACCGTTTGTAGGTGGTAAAACTGGGGTTCCTTTTGCAAACAAGCTGGGCATACTGGAAGGGAAGGGGCTGGTCAGCGCCGGTAACCTCTCCAAGTCACTCACACCTCGTGAAGAAAATCATTTCGTCATGACAGTTTTATTTTGTATTATTTATTTAATTTCACAACTAATATTTTTTTTTACACATATAATCCCCCTACACGGGCTGACAAGCCAATGGATCAGGTCGAACATAATGAAAGCAAAGATGAGGTGGGTCGCCAAAATGAAGTAATTAGAATCCAATAAATACACTGGTTTTCCAGATTTGACAAGAGAGACCATCCAATTCAAGAAATACATTATTATCAATATAAGAAACACACAATTGTGAAAACCTCAGACACTGACAAAGGCATTGATGAAAGTCATGACATCTACTTCATATCAACGAGTGAGGACGTGCAGCTTTTAATTGTCAATAGACAGAGGTAGACGGTAAAACGGTTTTGATTGAAAGGCGCACTAGAGAAAGCTGACTCAAAATCTAACATCCCAATTAGTGGTGAGGTTGTCCATCTTGCAGAAAGAATTTTGAAGGAGGTAACAGCGGAGAAATTTACTGACTTTTGTTCTGAACTATTAACAAACATATTAGGCACCATTGAGGCTGGCTGAATGAGGTGCATTCTCAAGCAGGATTAGAGCTAATTTGGGCAGCTTTTCACAAAGTACGTACAAGCAAGGAAGTGAAAAGGGAAATGGGAGTCAATACTCATGTTGTTATGTGTTGGAGGAAAGCCGATAATTAAAAACTGAATACATCAGTATGTACTAAGAACCATCCTAGGGGATGCTGTCATTAACCAGTGCCTTAAGAACTTACATAAAGAGCCAGCAATGACAACACAGTAACTCTGCTCATTAAAGAAAAATTCAATTTATGAAGATGGAATTTCAAATGTAGGTGAAGGGAATCAAGATTGAGTGATTTTGCACCCAAGAAATTATTTCCAGTTTTACATATATATTCATGCATAATTCAGCTGTGTAATAAATCTGTTTTGATTAAAAAGATGAAAGAAGCAAAAGACAATGTGGGTCTGAATAGCATATTGGAGGAAGAGGAAGGTGACATCCTGGGGGATATAGACTGGAGGAAGTTGGTCACCATGGAGAATAGAAATGAGGTACATGTAGGATAAAACCAAAATGTGGCTCTTAATTGTGTTGAAAGTAGATGAAAAATCTATAATGACTGACCATCATTTTGCACCAAAGAAATGATTTCCAGTCGTGCATACATTCTTGCATAATTCAATGCTTTTGATTCATACAGTCCTGTTATTGCTTGTATATTTTCTTGGAAACAAATTGACTAAAAACCGTTGAAAGTAGTACCATCCTTTTAGAAATTATGTAATTTTATCCATTTTTTTGTTGTTTTTAAAAGATTACATTACATGCAGAAAGAGGACGTCGCCAGACTGATAACAGCAGACGTTGCTGTCCGTTATGTGATACTTTACAAACTAAATTGACTCGGCATATTACTCTAAAACAAAAAGATGAAGAAGACGTCAGAACGGCACTTGAATGGAAAAGAGAATGCGTACCAGACATTCTCCAGGATAGACCAAAGTGGTGAGGAAACCGGCAACAATTGAATCTTACAACCAGACATGGGAGGTGTCAACAAGGCAGATCAGTTCTTCCAATATTATATTCATGCACACAGAACTGTGAAGTGGTAGAAGAAGGTGTTTTTCCACATCATTGAGATGTCTCTACACAATGCGTATATTATACACCATGCCTGCAATCCCGATTCCAAGTTGGATAGCCTTGGATTCCGTCTAAAGGTTATCCATGGCCTTTTGGAAAACTTGCCAAGAAATCGTACTAATATGAGGAAGCGTGACCAAGGACCTGATCTGCCTGAAAGTCTGACAGGGCGTTATTTCCCGAAGAAAGTGGAGATAGATGATGGAGGACTGAATGACATTCTTGAGGATGGTGACATCCTGGAGATTGGATGGAGGAAGTTGATCACAATGGAGAATAAAAATGAGGTACATGCAGGAGAATACCAAAATATGACTCTTAATTATGTTAAAAGTAGATAAAAAAATCTTCAAATTTGCCATGAACGCATCTCTAGACGTTGTTAGTAGAATAACGTATGTCCTATTTGTGCGTGTACAAACTCAGAGCCTGCGCGTCACCGCGCGCTAGCATGCATGCACTGCTAGTATTAAGCGTAGGTCGTCTGCGGAACAGAAAATGGCGTTGAGGAAGAAAATCCTTTCTATGTCCGTGGATATACTCAGGAAAATTGCAGTCTCTTTGTACGTTGAAATAATAATTTTAAAAGTAATGAAATAAAAGACAGAGAGAGATCATTTTTAAGTTAGAATATATAAGTTCTATCAATTGCCTGAGAGCGGTTCCATAGATCCATCATTCAAAGGGATGTGATAGTAATAGTCATAGTAATACATTGTGATGTCATATAATGAGATTCTCCTTTGAACCAAGAATTTTTTTCATCATTCACAACATAGGGTACATACAAGTCATGTAAATAGAGGTCGGTTTGTGGCACAAATTCATATTGAGTTAATATGACTGTGTAGATCTCCAATCCACTTTTCGTCAACCTAGGGCGTCAAATTTCAAGTTCAATGTAGAGAGTGGTGATAATTATGTTTTTAAATTATATTATATTAAAAAAATGTTACGTATACAATTGAGACTGGAAATAATAGCTTAATGAATGGTCAAAAATTAAATGTGCAAAATACTGAAAATTTCAACAAAAACAAGTAAAAGATAATGAAGTTATTGAATTTTGAAGTATGGCATAATTTAGGTTAACAAGAATCATGATTGTCGTCATAACTATGCAATAATAAGGCCGATAAGGTCACACTCCACTTTCTTTAAAAAAAATTCTTTTGTAGGAAAACAAAGTTATTTTGTTTCTCCATACATGTAGTTTTGACTAAAAGAAATCTCTCTTTTAACAAATTATATTTCATTAATAATGTTATAACATCAAATCCAGAGGCAGTAGAACAATTTTTCAAGTGGGAGGGGAGGGGGGGAGGGACACCAAAAAACAAAAAACAAATCACAGTTAGATAGTCAGTTCAACATTTTTTGTACTTGGTTTCGGAAAAGGGTGGGATGACTGAAGTCCCCATTCTTGTTTTATTTCGATGATATCTATGTTTTGCTTTTTTTTTTGGTTGTTGTTGCTTGTGTGATGTTAAAATATACATTATTGTCAGCCTAGAGTAGACGCAGATTCAGGTGGGATTGAAAGAGGCGAGTTTCCTCCCTTTCCCCTTTATACCACTAGTGTGTATTTAAAAATACTGGAGACCCTTTTGCCGGGGTACGAATTTGGGGAGGGTCTGAAAATTGTTCGATGCCATTTCTCTCTCTCTCGTTCAAACTTTTATGTCAGAGAATTTTGGATGGTATCGTTGACATCAAAATGCGAAGATACGAACATGAAAAGAGGATGGTATCATTGGAGGTGGTGATCTCCTAACCCCTTCCATACAATTTTAACATGATAAATAAGTTGAAGAAAATAACATTTCGGAACATTTATTTCCTCTATGTGCATGTTTGTAGAAAGCCGAGGTACTTGACATCATGGATATTGAATATGACGACCAATGGCTAGACTGGCCGGAAGAGGAGGAGGAACAGGAAGAGGAGGAGGAACAGGAAAAGGAGGAGTTGGAAGAGGAGGAGAAGGAAGAGGAGGAAGAACAGGGTCTAGAGGAGGAGGAGGAAGAGGAGAGGAGCCAATATGGTGGTAAGGGAACTTGTCCAAATGAAAGACCTACTGACACACATTGTTAGTTTGCTGGAGGGTGGGAGGGGGCCAGTTGGGGGCGGGGAAGGTAGGGGGGACAGGGGGGACGGTGGGGATAGAGTAAGAAATGATGACACACAAAAACTCACCGGCAAAGAACTCATGCTACTGAAGAGTCAGTGCAGTAGCATGACAGTATTCGCCCGTGAGCTTTTGAAGCGCCACATATCAGACGAGATTCTAATCAGGAGCAACTGCACCGGTAAATCAAATAAACTATCAAACCGCGAGGACGTACAGCAGATCGACCCCACCAGCTACCATCATTCTGGACGAGTATGGCTCCAATCTATTAGATATGTACATGGTTTTGAGCAGCAGCTAGACCATCGGATCACACATCATCTCCTAAGGACTTGAGGATGAACCCTAGGAATGTAAATGCCTTCATACTAACTCTTGAAATGAAATAACTATAAAAAGAAGGTTTTTATTGTATGTTTTTAAAATTTGAGATGCTGAGAGGTGCATTGGTATTACAATTGAACTTTCGATCTATAACTGTTGTATTTGAAGGGCAAATTAACATCAGTTTCAGATATGATAATTATGTGCATGACCTTGCACAAGGCATCTTGTTGCTATACATGTACACAGATTCATGCATCCTTGCCGCAGAAAAATGGCAAGCCGTTTACTAGAGTGTATTCTACATGTAATTCCTTTCCTAATTTATTAATTCCCTTGCATGTTATCATACAATGTATTTTCTAATTTGAAAATTGAAGCTGTGATAGAGCTTATTAAAAAAATCACACTATTGGAAACGCTACAAAAAATTGAAGATATGGATATTTTCATGTTTAGAGATGCTCCATAGTTTCATCCATCAAATCTTACGCTTGTGTGTGTCCTAGATTGTCATTTTGTGTATTTGCATTTAGTTATGCTTGTTTGTGTTTTATCAGTTATTGTTATTCATTTTATTGTTCATTTAATTTGTTGAGGCCTTTGACCTAAACAGTTAACTTGAAATGCTACAAATACCATTATTCCATATTTATTTCAAGACAAGACAAGAAGATTGAGGCTGCTCTCTCCAGAGAGCGAAGCTAGAATGAGAAAGCTAATAGGAATCGAAGTGACCAACAACGCAGTGAGAAAGAAGAAGATGGCTTTCAGAAGACTGGTAAGTATTTATACATTGCCCAGTAAACCATGTGCTACATGGCTTGTTCTTGTGCCCCCTACCTGGTCTCTGAATATTGGGTTCCCTTTTTTCTTGAAGCAAAGTACGAGGTCTTCCACCACAAAACTCTGTCAACCTACGGTCCAGCTACAATCATACTGGACGACTATGGCTCCAATCTATTAGATATGTACATTGTTTTGAGCAGCAGCAAGACCATTGGGTCACACATCATCTCTGAAGGCCTTGAGGATGAACCATTTTTTCTTGAAAAAAAACGGAAACAAGATATGCAACCCTAGGCAGACCATAGCCAGGTTGTGGGAGTCTTATGGACTGCCCGGCAGATTCCTGCCCACAAACATCAGAAAAACAACAAGCACACACGTAATAATCAAAACCCTTTGTTGTTTATTTTATCAATTTAAAATGCCAAGTTCAAGAACAAGAATACATCTGTTTTGATCATACAAATGAAAGAAGCAATAGACGATGGATCACTGAATAATATTTTGGAGGAAGGTGACATCCTGGAGGAGATTGGATGGAGGAAGTTGGTCACCATGGACAATAGGAATGAGGTATATGTAGGAGAAAACCAAAATATGACTCTCAATTGCGTTGAAAGTAGATGAAAAATCTATAAAGACTGATCATCATTTTGCACCAAAGAAATGATTTCCAGTCGTGCATACATTCATGCATAATTCAATGCTTTTGATTCATACAGTCCTGTTGTTGCTTGTACAGTCCGACCTCTCTTATCCGGACACATTGGGACCAGCACCAATCCGGATAAGGGATTTATCCGGATCTGGGAGACCCAATATTAAATACACGCAAGCTGCGGCCTCGATCCCCGCAACGCGGCGGTAGCTACACGTTATCTATTGTTGTGGGCCGGGCGTACGGTACAGACATGTATTCACTGCAGTGTCAGTGCAAATTATAGGCGGTAATTTTTACGGAAATGAAATCGAACGATGGCCAAAACTGTTGGATAATTTACCTGCTAAAATGATTGAGGTATAAATCGAGCATACCTCGAAAGAGAGAGAATGAATGACTCGATGAAAGTAAGTTTTACAATTAGATCATCGCGGCCGCTATCGCAGCTTCGCAATGTCAGCCATTGTTATACTGACTGTAGGCTCAAACATGATAGATGGCGCTGTCCGTATTGAGGCCGAGCATTAGCTAGCGAACATGTGTTGTTTTTCCCGGGGAAACAACAAGAGAACGTGATGAAATGTTTACACTGCACCCCGATTTACTGGAAAATTATCCTGCCTAAATTCTTTTGGTGATTTGGGTGAGATATTTTCATGAAAAATAATGTTGTTTTAGGTAGACTACACTGGAAAATATATTTAATCAAAGTGAGTTTGCGTATAGGATTGAGTTTAGATTGCAATCTCATTTCCTCACGTACTAATAAAATTGAATTGAAAAAAAATCTCGGCAAGTGTGCGTCCGGATAATAGAGAGATCCGGATAAGGGGAGGCCGGATAAGAGAGGTCGGACTGTATATTTTCTTGGAAACAAAATGACTGAAAACCGTTGAGAGTAGCACCATCCTTTTAGAAATTGTATAATTTTATCAATTTTTTGTTGCTTTTAAAAGAGTATGTTACATGCAGAAAGAGGATGAGGCCAGACTGATAACAGCAGACGTTGCTGTCTGTTATGTAATACTTTACAAACTAAATTGACTCAGCATATCACTCTAAAACAAAAAGATGGAGAGGACGTTAGGACGGCACTAGAATGGAAAAGAGAGTGCGTACCAAACATGCTCCGGGAGGACCAAAGTGGTGAGGAAACAATAGAATCTTACAACCAGAACATGGGAGGCATTGACAAGGCAGATCAGATGGAGAAGAGCAGCACTAGAATTGCCAACTCAAGAGCGCATCAAGTTCAAAAAGAATAAGATTCTTAGATACAACAAACCGATATTAGGGGCGCCTAATCCATGCTTCCAGCATGAGAGGAAATCCAAAAAAGGAAAAATGCAATCTCATTATGTGTGGAATGTGCAAAGGATTCTACAACGCACCCTTCATGAATAGACATAGGAAATTATGTGCTAAAGAAACATGCGAAACAATCAAATAGAAGGACATGACCGCCCAGAGAAGAGCTGTCCACCGCCTCCGGGATCAATGCCCTCCTCCAGAACAGGGAGCGAGTATCCTGTTTTAGTGGAAGTAAACCACTCTAAAAATGCTACTTTTTTTTTATTCTAAAGGATGAACATTGTTAAACTTCCTAATGTGGCTTCAATCGAAGATAGGTAGGCTAGTTGAGGTCGTATACAAAAACAGAATGAAAAGTCCACAACAATATTTCTTTTTAAATATTCAAAATAATCATTTTAAATAATGACATACGTGGAAGGAAGTGTAAAAAAATCTTATTCTAAAGGATATTGCTAAGCTGCAGATGGCAGAACTGAGAATTGCCCGAGAGAGGTTCCATTGATCTATCATAGTAATAGTGATCGGCCGTGAGATGGCAAAACCATGTATGTCAAATTTTTTTCTTCAAAATTGACTTTGTCCCATATTTCACTTTCTATTAGCATTATCTAACTCCTCACCAATCCTGGAAATCAGAATGTGTCTTGTTATTGAGATATGACACCCCCTCCCCGTGAAAAAATTCACAATGTTGATGGAAAAATAATGTAAGCGGCGATACGCTGGCCCCTTTTCAACTTCGCCCATTATGGGGATGGCATAACAACATAAACAGCAATTATCAAATTTGCTGTGAACGTATCTCTAGACGTTGTTGGTAGAATAACGTATGTCCTATTTGGGCATGTACAAACTCAGAGCCTGCGAACGGTCAGTCGCGCGTCGCCGCGCGCTACCATGCATGCGCTACTAGTATTAAGCGTAGGTCGTCTGCGGAACAGAAAATGGCATTGAGGAAGAAAATCCTTTCTCTGTCGCTGGATATACTCAGGAAAATTGCAGTCTATTTGTACGTTGAAATAATAATTTTAAAAGTAATGAAATAAAAGACAGAGAGAGAGAGAGATAATTTTTAAGTTAGAAAATATAACTTCTACCTATTGCCTGAGAGAGGTTCCATAGATCCATCATTCAAAGAGATGTGAAAGTAATAGTCATAGTAATACATTGTGATGTCATATAATGAGATTCTCCTTTGAACCAAGATTTTTTTTCATCATTCACAACATAGGATTAAGGGTACATACAAGTCATGTAAATAGAGGGCATTTTGTGGCACAAATTCATATTGAGTTAATATGACTGTGTAGATCTCCAATCCACTTTTCATCAACCTAGGGCGTCAAATTTCAAGTTCAATGTAGAGAACGGTAATAATTATGTTTTTTAATTATATTATATTTAAAAAATGTTATGTATACAATTGAGACTGAAAATAATAGCTTGATGAATGGTCAAAATTCAAATGTGCAAAATACTGAAAATTTAAACAAAAACAAGTAAAAGATAAAGAAGTTATTGAATTTTGAAGTTTGGCATAATTTAGGTTAACAAGAATCATGATTGTCGTCATAACTATGCAATAATAAGGCCGATGATGTCACACTCCACTTTCTTTCTTTTTAAATTCTTTTGTAGGAAAATAAAGTTATTTTGTTTCTCCATACATGTAGTTTTGACAAAAAGAAATCTCTCTTTTTACAAATTATATTTCATTAATAATGTTATAACATTAAATATAGAGGCAGCAGAACGATTCTTCAAGTGGGAGGGGAGAGGGGGGGGGGGACACTGCAAAAAAAAAAACACAATTAGATAGTCAGTTCTACATTTTTTGTACTCGGTTTCTTAAAAGGGTGGGATGACTGAAGTCCCCATTCTTGTTTTAGTTCGATGATATCTATGTTTTGCTTTTTTTGGGTTGTTGTTGCTTGTGTGACATTGTTGACGAGGTGTTGGACATTGTTGACGTTGACGACTGGCCGGAGGAAAATGAAGAGGAGGTGGAAGAGGAGGAGCCCAATATGGTGGTGAGCGAGCTAGTTAAAATAAGAAGGCTACTGACACATATTGTTAGTTTGCTGGAGGGTGGGAGGGGGCCAGTTGGGGGTGGGGAAGGTTGAGGGGACAGGGGGGACGGTGGGGATAGAGTAGGAAATGATGACACACAAAAACCCACCGGTGAAGAACTCATGCTACTGAAGAGTCAGTGCAGTAGCATGACAGTATTCGACCGTGAGCTTTTGAAGCGTCACATATCAGATGACATACTGATTAGAAGCAACTGCACCGGTAAGTCGAATAAACTATCAAACCGCGAGGACGTACAGCAGATCGACCCCACCAGCTACCATCATTCTGGACGAGTATGGCTCCAATCTATTAGACATGTAAATGGTTTTGAGCAGCAGCAAGACCATTGGGTCATGCATCATCTCTGAAGGCCTTGAGGATGAACCATTTTATCTTGAAAAAAAAAGGAAACAAGATGTGCAACCCTGGGCAGACCTTGGCCAGGTTGTGGGAGTCTTATGGACTGCCCGGAAGATTCCTGCCAACAAATATCAGGAAAACAGCAAGCACACACGTAATAATCAAACCCTTTGTTGCTTATTTTATCAATTTAAAATGCCAAGTTCAAGAACAAGAATACATCTGTTTTGATCATACAAATGAAAGAAGCAATAGACGATGGATCACTGAATAATATTTGGAGGAAGGTGACGTCCTAGAGGAGATTGGATGGAGGAAGTTGGTCACCATGGACAATAGGAATGAGGTATATGTAGAAGAAAACCAAAATATGACTCTTAATCAGGTCTTCATACATTGATGACACTTATTTTGGCATGTCATACGTGCGGAACCCTGTCGCAACACTTGTGTTTACTGGAAATGGGACATGTTCTAAAGCACAGGACAAGCCAGGTAATAATTACTGTACATGTCGATGCGGTCTCCACCTGACCGTCGCCGAGTCACCTTCCTCGTTCTCTGTTATTGTAGCCCATCTTCTTTCCACCCGTACAGGATATATATCCTTTGCTACTTCGATTTTTATGCCTCACAGTATACCACAGTCATACCACGAGACCCGACTTCTCGTTTGCGATAGGTTTTTCGCTTGTATGGCGTAGAGCACGATCCCACTGTCTGTTAGGTTGGGCACCGGCTCCACCTGACCGTTGCCGAGTCACCTTCCTCGTTCTGTTATTGTAGCCCATCTTCTTTCCACCCGTGCAGGATATATATCCTTTGCTACTTCGATTTTTATGCCTCACAGTATACCACAGTCATACCACGAGACCTGACTTCTCGTTTGCGTTAGGTTTTTCGCTTGTATGGCGTAGAGCACGATCCCAATGTCTGTTAGGTTGGGCACCGGCTCCACCTGACCGTCGCCGAGTCACCTTCCTCGTTCTCTGTTATTGTAGCCCATCTTCTTTCCACCCATGCAGGATATGTTTGCTTTGCTACTTCGCTTTTTGTGCCTCACAGTATACCACAGTCATACCACGAGACCTGACTTCTCGTTTGCGATAGGTTTTTCGCTTGTATGGCGTAGAGCACGATTCAGAATTATCAGAATTGTAGCTGAATATCTTGTACTCTATAGGATTTGATGTTTACTGGAGTAATTAATCAATATTTAGGGTTACAGGTAGCCATCATCTTCCCCCAGGACTCTCGGTTGAATGCTATAGAGCATTGCTCAGTGCTTAATCTAAGAAAATATTTTAAAAAATTTTAAAGCAAATTCTGGTGTGTTTTTTAAATGTATTCAAGTGACATTCCATATTTGGTATTGCTACCTTGATTTTTTTCATTAATGTACCTTTCATATATATTCTTGAATACTTAATCAGGTCTTAATACACTGATGACACTCATTTTGGCATGTCATACGTGCGGAACCCTGTCGGAACGCTTGTGTTTACTGGACAAGCCAGGAAATAATTACTGTACATGTGGATGCATGTTTATTTTTTTTTTATTCATGCTTCATGTAGACTTGTAAAAAGATCCAGAATTATCAGAATAGTAGCTAAATATCTTGTTCTCCTTAGTTTTTTATGTTTAGTGGAGCCTTCATCTTCCCCAGGACTCTAGGGATGAATGCAGCTTTTAATTGTAGCGCACTGCTTATTTTCCTGACTGAACTTATTTTAAGAAAATTAAATTTAGTGAAATTTCACATTGGTATTGATTTCACTCATTTTGACACCTCATCCACGAATCACGTTGGCGAATTTCTCAGGTACGAGAGAAAGTGGACCGAAATTCAAAGTTAGGCAGGCCTAAGGTTCTGACAGATAGTATTCTCTCAATCAAGTTTGGGCGTGGTGCAATTTATGACCAGAGAAGGTGTATCAAATATAGCTATGCGCAGAAAAGCTATTCTAGGGCAGGCCTAAGGTTCCGACAGATAATATTTCAATTAATTTAGAGCCTGGGGCAATCTATGACCAGAGAAAAGTGACCAACGTCAGGGGTATTCTGGGTTTTTCTCCGGTAAATAGTGCTATAGTGTTAGGGGGTTATAGTTTAAGCAGACGATATAAATAGCAGACGACATGCACCCATGCGTAAGTCACCTGACCCATCGGCGGGAAGGATCCACACTGAGCTGTACCGTACCACTGCACTACATACACACACGCTAATGAGAGAGTCACTCCATACCCAAACCCCCGAATGGTGCAGACCGGTCCTGAGAGCTGTGCCTGATTGAGTATACAAGATAAAGGTAGGACTTTCTCCCTGCGTATATTGTGAGATATAGTGAGTGTGTTACTGTAAATTCCGGCCCCTCCACAATACTGCATGATTACCTGATAGGCCACCTCCGCTCAATCACTGGATGCACTCTCGAAATCAACAAGAGAGAATAGATTATCTATGACCAGAGAAATGTGACCAATGTCATGGGTATTCTGGGGTTTTCTCCAGTAAATAGTTCATCATTACCTGATAGGCCACCTCCACTCAATCACTGGATGCACTCTCGAAATCAACAAGAGAGAATAAATAGATTATTAACAAAGTGGGTCTTCACTAAAAATGCTCGTTATGTCTCCTTTCATTTTTATACAGTTCTCAAGCCAATCAAGTGTTCGCAGCCATGGCAAGAGACGCAAATTTACAGATGCAGAAAACAATGTAATTTCTCAATTGTTTGAAGAGGACATAACAGATTGCCACCGAGAATCCAGTCAATTAAAAACTCATTACTGTTCAACACAGAAGAAGCTGCAAGGGTACTACAAAGTAGGACACCCCAGCAAATAATAGATCGGGATCGTAACATGATAACACATGCAAAAAAATTAACAAGATTCCTCCAATTACTGCCATTTCAATTAACCTTTTATTTGAGACTAGGAATAGCTTCTTTGTAACTTATGATGCTATTTAATCAGTCCCCAGCACTTTTAATCATGGATTTGTAAATTAATAAAAGTCATTTGACACTGATAGTGAATAAACAAAGGTAATTCTAATTGCTGACTAGTATTCAGAGCCGCTAATAGGCCAGGGCTGGTTTTCAAGTCAGAAAAATGTAAAGATGCACGATGGCTAATTCTCTAGTAGACTAGACACAAAATATGAGAGCACCTCGTCAGCTCTATCTTGCTTGGATTTTTACTTCTCCTTCCATATATACTTTTTATAGATTCCTTGGTTTTAATACCAAGCTCTCTGCAGGTGTTCCTCGTTTCAAAGCTAGCAGGGTAAACCACATACCCCGGCATCGCATATTTCTCACAATGGATCTCAACAAGAAGCACCTCTTACCCTAATTTTCAATAGATTTCCATTCAAAGGAGCATTATACAACAGTTCACTTTTTTATATTAGTTTAACCAGTTCATATTCCAAAGTATACCACATTAATTATCTGCATGATTCTTTTTTTGATGTTCATATTTTTGTTTTTGTTGTTGATAATTTTGATCTAATTGTTCATGAAATAAATAAGCAAAGACCAGGATTTGAAGGTGTCATCGGCACATGTGAGGTGTTGAAATTTTAGGTGAGTACTATTGACGTTGATGATGAATAGCTGGACTGGCCGGAGGAGGAGAATGAAGAGGAGCCCAATATGGTGGTGAGCGAGCTAGTTAAAATAAGAAGGCTACTGACACACATTGTTAGTTTGCTGGAGGGTGGGAGGGGGCCAGTTGGGGGCGTGGAAGGTAGAGGGGACGGTGGGGATAGAGTAGGAAATGATGACACACAAAAACTCACCGGCAAAGAACTCATGCTACTGAAGAGTCAGTGCAGTGGCATTACAGTATTCTCCCGTGAGCTTTTGAAGCGTCTGATATCAGACGACGTACTCATCCGGAGTAACTGCACCGGTAAATCAAACAAACTATCAAACCGCGAGAACGTACAGCAGATCGACCCCACCAGCTATCATCATTCTGGACGAGTATGGCTCCAATCTATTAGATATGTACATGGTTTTGAGCAGCAGCTAGACCATCGGATCACGCATCATCTCCAAAGGACTTAAAGATGAACCCTAGGAATGTAAATGCCTTGATACTAACTCTTGAAAAGAAGGTTTTTATTGTATGTTTTTAAAATTTGAGATGCTGAAAGGTGCATTGGTATTACAATTGAACTTTTGATCTATAACTGTTGTATTTGAAGGGCAAATTAACATCAGTTTCAGATATGATAATTATGTGCATGACCTTGCAGAAGGCATCTTGTTGCTATACATGTACACAGATTCATGCATCCTTGCCGCAGAAAAATGGCAAGCTGTTTACTACAGTGTATTCTACATGTAATTCCTTTCCTATATTATTAATTCCCTTGCATGTTATCATACAATGTATTTTCTAATTTGAAAATTGAAGCTGTGATAGAGCTTAGTAAAAAAAAAATCACACTATTGGAAACGCTACAAAAAAATGAAGATAAAAAGTTATGGATATTTTCATGTTTAGAGATGCTCCATAGTTTCATCCATCAAATCTTACGCTTGTGTGTGTCCTAGATTGTCATTGTGTGTATTTGCATTTAGTTATGCTTGTTTGTGTTTTATCAGTTATTGTTATTCATTTTATTGTCCATTTAATTTGTTGAGGCCTTTGACCTAAACAGTTAACTTGAAATGCTACAAATACCATTATTCCATATTTATTTCAGGACAAGACAAGAAGATTGAGGCTTCTCTCTCCAGAGAGGGAAGCTAGAATGAGTAAGCTAATAGGAATCGAAGTGACCAACAACGCAGTGAGAAAGAAGATGGCTTTCAGAAAACTGGTAAGTATTTATACATTGCCCATTAAACCATATGCTACATGGCTTGTTCTTGTGCCCCCTACCTGGTCTCTGAATATTGGGTTCCCTATTTTCTTGAAGCAAATTATGAGGTCTTCCGACATAAAACTCTGTCAACCTACGGTCCAGCTACAATCATACTGGACGACTATGGCTCCAATCTATTAGATATGTACATTGTTTTGAGCAGCAGCAAGACCATTGGGTCACACATCATCTCTGAAGGCCTTGAGGATGAACCATTTTTTCTTGAAAAAAAACGGAAACAAGATGTGCAACCCTAGGCAGACCATAGCCAGGTTGTGGGAGTCTTATGGACTGCCCGGCAGATTCCTGCCCACAAACATCAGAAAAACAACAAGCACACACGTAATAATCAAAACCCTTTGTTGTTTATTTTATCAATTTAAAATGCCAAGTTCAAGAACAAGAATACATCTGTTTTGATCATACAAATGAAAGAAGCAATAGACGATGGATCACTGAATAATATTTTGGAGGAAGGTGACATCCTGGAGGAGATTGGATGGAGGAAGTTGGTCACCATGGACAATAGGAATGAGGTATATGTAGGAGAAAACCAAAATATGACTCTCAATTGCGTTGAAAGTAGATGAAAAATCTATAAAGACTGATCATCATTTTGCACCAAAGAAATGATTTCCAGTCGTGCATACATTCATGCATAATTCAATGCTTTTGATTCATACAGTCCTGTTGTTGCTTGTATATTTTCTTGGAAACAAAATGACTGAAAACCGTTGAGAGTAGCACCATCCTTTTAGAAATTGTATAATTTTATCAATTTTTTGTTGCTTTTAAAAGAGTATGTTACATGCAGAAAGAGGATGAGGCCAGACTGATAACAGCAGACGTTGCTGTCTGTTATGTAATACTTTACAAACTAAATTGACTCAGCATATCACTCTAAAACAAAAAGATGGAGAGGACGTTAGGACGGCACTAGAATGGAAAAGAGAGTGCGTACCAAACATGCTCCGGGAGGACCAAAGTGGTGAGGAAACAATAGAATCTTACAACCAGAACATGGGAGGCATTGACAAGGCAGATCAGATGGAGAAGAGCAGCACTAGAATTGCCAACTCAAGAGCGCATCAAGTTCAAAAAGAATAAGATTCTTAGATACAACAAACCGATATTAGGGGCGCCTAATCCATGCTTCCAGCATGAGAGGAAATCCAAAAAAGGAAAAATGCAATCTCATTATGTGTGGAATGTGCAAAGGATTCTACAACGCACCCTTCATGAATAGACATAGGAAATTATGTGCTAAAGAAACATGCGAAACAATCAAATAGAAGGACATGACCGCCCAGAGAAGAGCTGTCCACCGCCTCCGGGATCAATGCCCTCCTCCAGAACAGGGAGCGAGTATCCTGTTTTAGTGGAAGTAAACCACTCTAAAAATGCTACTTTTTTTTTATTCTAAAGGATGAACATTGTTAAACTTCCTAATGTGGCTTCAATCGAAGATAGGTAGGCTAGTTGAGGTCGTATACAAAAACAGAATGAAAAGTCCACAACAATATTTCTTTTTAAATATTCAAAATAATCATTTTACATAATGACATACGTGGAAGGAAGTGTAAAAAAATCTTATTCTAAAGGATATTGCTAAGCTGCAGATGGCAGAACTGAGAATTGCCCGAGAGAGGTTCCATTGATCTATCATAGTAATAGTGATCGGCCGTGAGATGGCAAAACCATGTATGTCAAATTTTTTTCTTCAAAATTGACTTTGTCCCATATTTCACTTTCTATTAGCATTATCTAACTCCTCACCAATCCTGGAAATCAGAATGTGTCTTGTTATTGAGATATGACACCCCCTCCCCGTGAAAAAATTCACAATGTTGATGGAAAAATAATGTAAGCGGCGATACGCTGGCCCCTTTTCAACTTCGCCCATTATGGGGATGGCATAACAACATAAACAGCAATTATCAAATTTGCTGTGAACGTATCTCTAGACGTTGTTGGTAGAATAACGTATGTCCTATTTGGGCATGTACAAACTCAGAGCCTGCGAACGGTCAGTCGCGCGTCGCCGCGCGCTACCATGCATGCGCTACTAGTATTAAGCGTAGGTCGTCTGCGGAACAGAAAATGGCATTGAGGAAGAAAATCCTTTCTCTGTCGCTGGATATACTCAGGAAAATTGCAGTCTATTTGTACGTTGAAATAATAATTTTAAAAGTAACAAAATAAAAGACAGAGAGAGATAATTTTTAAGTTGGAATATATAAGTTCTATCAATTGCCTATGAGAGGTTCCATAGATCCATCATTCAAAGGGATGTGAAAGTAATAGTCATAGTAATACATTGTGATGTCATATAATGAGATTCTCCTTTGAACCAAGATTTTTTTTCATCATTCACAACATAGGATTAAGGGTACATACAAGTCATGTAAATAGATGGCATTTTGTGGCACAAATTCATATTGAGTTAATATGACTGTGTAGATCTCCAATCCACTTTTCATCAACCTAGAGCGTCAAATTTCAAGTTCAATGTAGAGAACAGTAATAATTATGTTTTTAAATTATATTATATTTAAAAAATGTTATGTATACAATTGAGACTGAAAATAATAGCTTGATGAATGGTCAAAATTCAAATGAGCAAAATACTGAAAATTTAAACAAAAACAAGTAAAAGATAAAGAAGTTATTGAATTTTGAAGTTTGGCATAATTTAGGTTAACAAGAATCATGATTGTCGTCATAACTATGCAATAATAAGGCCGATGATGTCACACTCCACTTTCTTTCTTTTTAAATTCTTTTGTAGGAAAATAAAGTTATTTTGTTTCTCCATACATGTAGTTTTGACAAAAAGAAATCTCTCTTTTTACAAATTATATTTCATTAATAATGTTATAACATTAAATATAGAGGCAGCAGAACGATTCTTCAAGTGGGAGGGGAGAGGGGGGGGGGGACACTGCAAAAAAAAAAACACAATTAGATAGTCAGTTCTACATTTTTTGTACTCGGTTTCTTAAAAGGGTGGGATGACTGAAGTCCCCATTCTTGTTTTAGTTCGATGATATCTATGTTTTGCTTTTTTTGGGTTGTTGTTGCTTGTGTGACATTGTTGACGAGGTGTTGGACATTGTTGACGTTGACGACTGGCCGGAGGAAAATGAAGAGGAGGTGGAAGAGGAGGAGCCCAATATGGTGGTGAGCGAGCTAGTTAAAATAAGAAGGCTACTGACACATATTGTTAGTTTGCTGGAGGGTGGGAGGGGGCCAGTTGGGGGTGGGGAAGGTTGAGGGGACAGGGGGGACGGTGGGGATAGAGTAGGAAATGATGACACACAAAAACCCACCGGTGAAGAACTCATGCTACTGAAGAGTCAGTGCAGTAGCATGACAGTATTCGACCGTGAGCTTTTGAAGCGTCACATATCAGATGACATACTGATTAGAAGCAACTGCACCGGTAAGTCGAATACACTATCAAACCGCGAGGACGTACAGCAGATCGACCCCACCAGCTACCATCATTCTGGACGAGTATGGCTCCAATCTATTAGACATGTAAATGGTTTTGAGCAGCAGCAAGACCATTGGGTCATGCATCATCTCTGAAGGCCTTGAGGATGAACCATTTTATCTTGAAAAAAAAAGGAAACAAGATGTGCAACCCTGGGCAGACCTTGGCCAGGTTGTGGGAGTCTTATGGACTGCCCGGAAGATTCCTGCCAACAAATATCAGGAAAACAGCAAGCACACACGTAATAATCAAACCCTTTGTTGCTTATTTTATCAATTTAAAATGCCAAGTTCAAGAACAAGAATACATCTGTTTTGATCATACAAATGAAAGAAGCAATAGACGATGGATCACTGAATAATATTTGGAGGAAGGTGACGTCCTAGAGGAGATTGGATGGAGGAAGTTGGTCACCATGGACAATAGGAATGAGGTATATGTAGAAGAAAACCAAAATATGACTCTTAATCAGGTCTTCATACATTGATGACACTTATTTTGGCATGTCATACGTGCGGAACCCTGTCGCAACACTTGTGTTTACTGGAAATGGGACATGTTCTAAAGCACAGGACAAGCCAGGTAATAATTACTGTACATGTCGATGCGGTCTCCACCTGACCGTCGCCGAGTCACCTTCCTCGTTCTCTGTTATTGTAGCCCATCTTCTTTCCACCCGTACAGGATATATATCCTTTGCTACTTCGATTTTTATGCCTCACAGTATACCACAGTCATACCACGAGACCCGACTTCTCGTTTGCGATAGGTTTTTCGCTTGTATGGCGTAGAGCACGATCCCACTGTCTGTTAGGTTGGGCACCGGCTCCACCTGACCGTTGCCGAGTCACCTTCCTCGTTCTGTTATTGTAGCCCATCTTCTTTCCACCCGTGCAGGATATATATCCTTTGCTACTTCGATTTTTATGCCTCACAGTATACCAGTCATACCACGAGACCTGACTTCTCGTTTGCGTTAGGTTTTTCGCTTGTATGGCGTAGAGCACGATCCCAATGTCTGTTAGGTTGGGCACCGGCTCCACCTGACCGTCGCCGAGTCACCTTCCTCGTTCTCTGTTATTGTAGCCCATCTTCTTTCCACCCATGCAGGATATGTTTGCTTTGCTACTTCGCTTTTTGTGCCTCACAGTATACCACAGTCATACCACGAGACCTGACTTCTCGTTTGCGATAGGTTTTTCGCTTGTATGGCGTAGAGCACGATTCAGAATTATCAGAATTGTAGCTGAATATCTTGTACTCTATAGGATTTGATGTTTAGTGGAGTAATTAATCAATATTTAGGGTTACAGGTAGCCATCATCTTCCCCCAGGACTCTCGGTTGAATGCTATAGAGCATTGCTCAGTGCTTAATCTAAGAAAATATTTTAAAAAATTTTAAAGCAAATTCTGGTGTGTTTTTTAAATGTATTCAAGTGACATTCCATATTTGGTATTGCTACCTTGCTTTTTTTCATTAATGTACCTTTCATATATATTCTTGAATACTTAATCAGGTCTTAATACACTGATGACACTCATTTTGGCATGTCATACGTGCGGAACCCTGTCGGAACGCTTGTGTTTACTGGACAAGCCAGGAAATAATTACTGTACATGTGGATGCATGTTTATTTTTTTTTTATTCATGCTTCATGTAGACTTGTAAAAAGATCCAGAATTATCAGAATAGTAGCTAAATATCTTGTTCTCCTTAGTTTTTTATGTTTAGTGGAGCCTTCATCTTCCCCAGGACTCTAGGGATGAATGCAGCTTTTAATTGTAGCGCACTGCTTATTTTCCTGACTGAACTTATTTTAAGAAAATTAAATTTAGTGAAATTTCACATTGGTATTGATTTCACTCATTTTGACACCTCATCCACGAATCACGTTGGCGAATTTCTCAGGTACGAGAGAAAGTGGACCGAAATTCAAAGTTAGGCAGGCCTAAGGTTCTGACAGATAGTATTCTCTCAATCAAGTTTGGGCGTGGTGCAATTTATGACCAGAGAAGGTGTATCAAATATAGCTATGCGCAGAAAAGCTATTCTAGGGCAGGCCTAAGGTTCCGACAGATAATATTTCAATTAATTTAGGGCCTGGGGCAATCTATGACCAGAGAAAAGTGACCAACGTCAGGGGTATTCTGGGTTTTTCTCCGGTAAATAGTGCTATAGTGTTAGGGGGTTATAGTTTAAGCAGACGATATAAATAGCAGACGACATGCACCCATGCGTAAGTCACCTGACCCATCGGCGGGAAGGATCCACACTGAGCTGTACCGTACCACTGCACTACATACACACACGCTAATGAGAGAGTCACTCCATATAGTGGAGCGGTTATGTGACAAAAAATGGCCAAGATGCTCGGATCTGGCAGAAAGTGTGAAATTTGGCATACAGGGGTATTTTTGGGCGCTGATTTCAAAAATTGCCGGCCCCAAGCGATTTGACCATCGGGTCGGCCGCCATTTTGAAATCCAAGATGGCCGCCATGAAATATCATTAAATGTCAATTTCTTGAGTTTTACATGACATGTGACACTGAAATTTGGCATATAGGGGTATTTTGAGGCACTGATTTCAAATATTGCCGCCCATCAGCAATTTGACCATTTGGTCGGCGGCAAAATGGCCGCCATCTTGAAATCCAAGATGGCCGCCATGATATATTATTGCAATCATTTTCTCGAGTTTTATATGAACTGCGGTATTGAAATTTGGCATATAGGCTTAATTTGGGGTGCTGATTTCAAATATTGCCGGCCCCAAGTGATTTGACCATCGGGTCGGCCGCCATTTTGAAATCCAAGATGGCCGCCATTTTGAAATCATTAATGTCATTTTCATGGGTTTTACATGACGTGTGACACTGAAATTTGGTATGTTGGGGTATATTTAGGCACTGATTTCAAATATTGCCGGCCCCCAGCAATTTGACCACTTGGTCAGTGGCTAAATGGCCGCCATTTTGAAATCCAAGATGGCCGCCATGAAAAATCATTAAATGTCATTTTCTTGAGTTTTACATGATATGTGACACTGAAATTTGGCATATAGGCTTAATTCGGGGTGCTGATTTCATATATTGCCGGCCTCAAGCGATTGGAACATCGGGTCAGCCGCCATTTGAAATCCAAGATGGCCGCCATGAAAAATCATTGAACTCATTTTCTTGAATTTTACATATGTACCCCTGAAATTTGTAGTATATCGGTATCTAGGTGAGTTCATTTAAAACATTGCTGGCTCCAAGCAATCTGACAATTGGTCGGCGGAAAAATGGCCCACATCTTGAATTCGAAGCTGGCTGCCTTAGAAATATTGCAATTATTTCGTTGAGTTTTATATGATCTGCGGTATTGCACTTTGACATATAGAAGTAGTGTGGGGAGCTTATTTCAAATATTGCTGGCCCTCAGCGATCTGATCTCCTGAGTCAGGGTTATACGGGCCAAAGATATTCATTCGAGCCAATTAACCCATTCAATTCTCAATTTTTAATTTTGATATTGCTGATTGACAAAAATGAATGAATATGATTGATAATCAAACACTGATTCTAGGGAGGGTAACTTTACTGAACTTCCTTTTTTCAAATTGGGAAGAAATATCGCCACTTTGGAACTATTTTTATACTGGCGGGAGAAGTATTGCCATTTTACTGTCTCAAGTGATGAATTTGATCCTGTCAGGTGTAGTCTTCATAAATGCCGATTTATTTTTAAAATGAGCTGGTCGAGGTACCCTTTTCTGGTCAGATATGGAATGTCAGACATATATCCTATCCACTGGACAGGTAGTAAACATTCAATTCTCGAATTTCATCCTTATTTTTTTAGAGCGTCTCTTCAACACACGAGTCTATGGGAAATAGTTTAGGCCCGTGATACCTCAGCTGCAAAATGGCAGCCATCTTGAAATCCAAGATGGCTGCCATAAAAAAAAATCATAAAAAAAAATAAAGTATCATAATTATAACGTAGGTATTATTTTGAAATCTTGGGGTATTGAAATTTCCCCCCCCCCCCCCAGTAATCTGTCCAATATATATACTGCAAAATGGCCACCATCTTGAAATCTAGAGAGGATCGACTGTCATGAAAATTCATTAAAATAATTTTCTTGAGTTTTAAATAAGTTGAGGCACTGCATTTTAAACATACAGGCAGGTTTTGGCCTGCTGGTTTTAGAATATTGCTGCCCCAGTGATTGATCCACCGGGTCAGCTGAAAATGACCGCCACTTTGACATCTAAGATGGCTACTACGAAATATCTTTCAATTTTTTTTCCTGAATTCTACATAACCTGCGACACTGTAAATTGGTATTATGAAGCAAAAACCTGTATTGTATGTTAATTTCAAATATGGATAGATAATGAACATATAACACATAACACACTTTATCTGCCATTTTAAATTCCAATATGACCCATCATGACACAAAGGACATGATTACCTAGCTTAGTTCTAAATATTGATCATTGTGGGGGAAAATAAGTACAATATGATAGCACGAATCAAAATTCATGTATGGTATAACTGATGGTAATCCATTTATTATTGCTATCAATCATTTATATGCTAGACGGTTGACAGTGAATCTTACAGATCTCCAGGAATTACTTTGAAACGATTCAATTGATAACCATTGTGTGTTCGACAATCTGACAATGGGAGCATGTTAGCCTCACAATCGGGAGATCAAGCTCCGACAGCATAAGACCAAAAGATGTTAAAAGAGGGGAGTTGCTTCTACCCTGTTTGGCGGTCAACGAATTAAAGGGGAAGTTAACCCTGACAAAAAGTTTATTGAAACAATAACATAATAAATAATGAAAACAATATTGAAGGTTTGAGGAAATTCCATCAAATATTTAAAAAGCTATTGGAATTTCATTTAGTGTATTTGTGACGTCAGATGCAAGCAGTTCCCCCATGTTTCTTATAGTACAAAACTCAATGAAATGTAGCCTCCTAAAAAAAATGAAAATGTTTTTTATTGAACCCTCAGTATATCAACAAACAAATGATTTCACACCCGCTCCAGAAAGAAAAAAATTACCCATGATGAACCATTTATGCATTTTGTATCACACAACATAATGGGGCAGCTGCTCGTACAGTATATGACGTCACAAATCAAAAACTTAAAATTCTGATATCTTAGATGGATTTACCAATATCTTTTTTGTATCATATTTTCTTGTGTTTTTACAACAAACTTTTCTCCGAGGTGAACTTCCCTTTTTAAGGGATAGAGCAACGTCCGACGTGGCGCTGCTAAGTTGCTGCCGGGCTCACGATCTACAGGGTATGGGAAAAATAAATTTTCGGAGCATTTCTGTTACTGAATTCTATTTTGAACAATAAAATATGTATTATTATCATTCATCATTAATATTAATTCATCATCATCATCATCATCATCATACCACTATATAACCATCAGTACTTCAAGTCTGGAGCAGTTTTATCTTCATGTCGATTTGTAATAAAATATCACAAATAGTGGAGCAATATTCTGAAACAAGCAGGCCAAAAACCTGCCTGTATGTCTAAAATGCAGTGCCTCAAATTATTTAAAACCAAGAAAATGATTTCAATGAATTTTCATGACAGTCGATCCTCTCTAGATTTCAAGATGGTGGCCATTTTGCAGCATATCTATTGGACAGATTACTGGGGGCAATTTCAATATCCCTAGATGCCAAATGTTGAAATAATACATTACGTGATACTAGATAAAGTGATTTTTTTTTAATAATCTTTTTTAATGGCAGCCATCTTGGATTTCAAGATGGCTGACATTTTGCTTCTGACTTAGGGGATCAGATCGCTGAGGGCCAGCAATATTTGAAATAAGCACCCCGCACTCCGTCGATATATGTCAAAGTGCAATACTGCAGATCATATAAAACTCAAAGAAATAATTTACAGCCTCTCAACAGAAAATGATTGTTCCGGATGGTTATTATTCAACCAAAGCCACTTCAAATGTGGAACTGCAGAAGAAGCTAGCTGGTTTTTGTATTCATGGTGCTTCATACTTACGTAACATCTATATCAGCAATTAAGGGTGCCAAAGTTGCAACGGACAAAGATGTGGTTGTGTTGGATTTGTTTTCAGTGCCAATACAACGGGTTTTACTCACCATTATAATGTTGTACATCATTCAAACTTGGTAACCATATTTGAATTCAAAATAGCATATATTTAATATGTTTTTTTTCATTGATCAAGGATGCAAAGATCAAGTTTTTCTCCAAATTCAAAGTGTTAAAGGCAATACGTAAGACTTGAGCAAATAATCTTTCATGGCGGCCATCTTGTATTTCAAAATGGCAACCAAACAGGGGTCTGACAATAATCAGTGCCTAAATATATGCCTATATGACAACTTTCAGGGCCAGAGTTCATGTAAAACTCAAGACAATTATCATTGCTTTTAATTCATGGCGGTCATTTTGCCGAAACTGGGTGGTTACATTGCTGGTGGCCGGCAAAAATCAGTGCCACGTACTTCTGTATGCCAAAGTTTGGTGTCATATATAATGTAAAATCCAAGAAAATTATTTTGATATGGTTTTTCATGGCAGCCATCTTGCCGCTGAACTGATGGTCAGAGCACTTGTGGCTGGCAATATTTGAAATCAGCACCCAAAAATAGGTACTCTATTTGCCAAAGTTCAGAGCACATGTAAAATTCAAGAAAATGATTTTTAGTGATTTTCATGGCGGCCATCTTAGATTTCAAGATGGCGGCAGACCTGGTGGTAAGACTATTTGAAATAAGTGCCCTAAACTACACCTACACTGTATATGCTAAATTTCAATACCATAGCTCATACAAAACTCGAGAAAATTATTGCAACGATATTTCATGGTGGCCATCTTGGATTTTAAGATGGCGGCCGTTTTGCCGCTGACCTGGAGGTCAAATTGCTGGGGGGCCGGCAATATTTGAAATCAGTACCTCAAAATACCCCTATATGCCATATTTCAGTGTCACATATCATGTAAAACTCAAGAAAATGACATTTAATGATTTTCATGGTGGCCATCTTGGATTTCAAAATGGCGGCCATTTAGACGCCGACCAAATGGTCAAATTGCTGGGGGCCGGCAATATTTGAAATTAGTGCCTAAAAATACCCCTGTATGCCAAATTTCAGTGTCACACGTCATGTAAAACTCAAGAAAATGACATTAATGAATTTCTCATGGCGGCCATCTTGGATTTCAAAATGGCGGCCGACCCGATGGTCAAATCACTTGGGGCCGGCAATATTTAAAATCAGCACCCCGAATTAAGCCTATATGCAAAATTTCAGTGTCACATATCATGTAAAACTCAAGAAAATGACATTTAGTGATTTTTCATGGCGGCCATCTTGGATTTCAAAATGGCGGCCATTTAGCCACCGACCAAATGGTCTAATTGCTGGGGGGCGGCAATATTTGAAATCAGTGCCTATAAATACCTCAACATACCGAATTTCAGTGTCACACGTCATGTAAAACTCAAGAAAGTGACATTAATAATTTCTCAGGGCGGCCATCTTGGATTTCAAAATGGCGGCCGACCCGATGGTCAAATCGCTTGGGGCCGGCAATATTTGAAATCAGCACCCCAAATTAAGCCTATATGCCAAATTTCAATACCGCAGTTCATATAAAACTCGAGAAAATGATTGCAATAATATATCATGGCGGCCATCTTGGATTTCAAGATGGCGGCCATTTTGCCGCCGACCAAATGGTCAAATTGCTGGGGGCCGGCAATATTTGAAATCAGTGCCTCAAAATACCCCTATATGCCAAATTTCAGTGTCACATGTCATGTAAAACTCAAGAAATTTACATTTAATGATTTATCATGGCGGCCATCTTGGATTTCAAAATGGCGGCCGACCCGATGGTCAAATCGCTTGGGGCCGGCAATTTTTGAAATCAGCGCCCAAAAATACCCCTGTATGCCAAATTTCACACTTTCTGCCAGATTCGAGCATCTTTTTCACATATCTACTGGACTAATACCCAAACCCCCGAATGCAGACCGGTCCTGAGAGCTGTGCCTGATTGAGTATACAAGATAAAGGTAGGACTTTCTCCCTGCGTATATTGTGAGATATAGTGAGTGTGTTACTGTAAATTCCGGCCCCTCCACAATACTGCATGATTACCTGATAGGCCACCTCCGCTCAATCACTGGATGCACTCTCGAAATCAACAAGAGAGAATAGATTATCTATGACCAGAGAAATGTGACCAATGTCATGGGTATTCTGGGGTTTTCTCCAGTAAATAGTTCATCATTACCTGATAGGCCACCTCCACTCAATCACTGGATGCACTCTCGAAATCAACAAGAGAGAATAGATTATCTATGACCAGAGAAATGTGACCAATGTCATGGGTATTCTGGGGTTTTCTCCAGTAAATAGTTCATCATTACCTGATAGGCCACCTCCACTCAATCACTGGATGCACTCTCGAAATCAACAAGAGAGAATAAATAGATTATTAACAAAGTGGGTCTTCACTAAAAATGCTCGTTATGTCTCCTTTCATTTTTATACAGTTCTCAAGCCAATCAAGTGTTCGCAGCCATGGCAAGAGACGCAAATTTACAGATGCAGAAAACAATGTAATTTCTCAATTGTTTGAAGAGGACATAACAGATTGCCACCGAGAATCCAGTCAATTAAAAACTCATTACTGTTCAACACAGAAGAAGCTGCAAGGGTACTACAAAGTAGGACACCCCAGCAAATAATAGATCGGGATCGTAACATGATAACACATGCAAAAAAATTAACAAGATTCCTCCAATTATTGCCATTTCAATTAACCTTTTATTTGAGACTAGGAATAGCTTCTTTGTAACTTATGATGCTATTTAATCAGTCCCCAGCACTTTTAATCATGGATTTGTAAATTAATAAAAGTCATTTGACACTGATAGTGAATAAACAAAGGTAATTCTAATTGCTGACTAGTATTCAGAGCCGCTAATAGGCCAGGGCTGGTTTTCAAGTCAGAAAAATGTAAAGATGCACGATGGCTAATTCTCTAGTAGACTAGACACAAAATATGAGAGCACCTCGTCAGCTCTATCTTGCTTGGATTTTTACTTCTCCTTCCATATATACTTTTTATAGATTCCTTGGTTTTAATACCAAGCTCTCTGCAGGTGTTCCTCGTTTCAAAGCTAGCAGGGTAAACCACATACCCCGGCATCGCATATTTCTCACAATGGATCTCAACAAGAAGCACCTCTTACCCTAATTTTCAATAGATTTCCATTCAAAGGAGCATTATACAACAGTTCACTTTTTTATATTAGTTTAACCAGTTCATATTCCAAAGTATACCACATTAATTATCTGCATGATTCTTTTTTTGATGTTCATATTTTTGTTTTTGTTGTTGATAATTTTGATCTAATTGTTCATGAAATAAATAAGCAAAGACCAGGATTTGAAGGTGTCATCGGCACATGTGAGGTGTTGAAATTTTAGGTGAGTACTATTGACGTTGATGATGAATAGCTGGACTGGCCGGAGGAGGAGAATGAAGAGGAGCCCAATATGGTGGTGAGCGAGCTAGTTAAAATAAGAAGGCTACTGACACACATTGTTAGTTTGCTGGAGGGTGGGAGGGGGCCAGTTGGGGGCGTGGAAGGTAGAGGGGACGGTGGGGATAGAGTAGGAAATGATGACACACAAAAACTCACCGGCAAAGAACTCATGCTACTGAAGAGTCAGTGCAGTGGCATTACAGTATTCTCCCGTGAGCTTTTGAAGCGTCTGATATCAGACGACGTACTCATCCGGAGTAACTGCACCGGTAAATCAAACAAACTATCAAACCGCGAGAACGTACAGCAGATCGACCCCACCAGCTATCATCATTCTGGACGAGTATGGCTCCAATCTATTAGATATGTACATGGTTTTGAGCAGCAGCTAGACCATCGGATCACGCATCATCTCCAAAGGACTTAAAGATGAACCCTAGGAATGTAAATGCCTTGATACTAACTCTTGAAAAGAAGGTTTTTATTGTATGTTTTTAAAATTTGAGATGCTGAAAGGTGCATTGGTATTACAATTGAACTTTTGATCTATAACTGTTGTATTTGAAGGGCAAATTAACATCAGTTTCAGATATGATAATTATGTGCATGACCTTGCAGAAGGCATCTTGTTGCTATACATGTACACAGATTCATGCATCCTTGCCGCAGAAAAATGGCAAGCCGTTTACTACAGTGTATTCTACATGTAATTCCTTTCCTATATTATTAATTCCCTTGCATGTTATCATACAATGTATTTTCTAATTTGAAAATTGAAGCTGTGATAGAGCTTAGTAAAAAAAAAATCACACTATTGGAAACGCTACAAAAAAATGAAGATAAAAAGTTATGGATATTTTCATGTTTAGAGATGCTCCATAGTTTCATCCATCAAATCTTACGCTTGTGTGTGTCCTAGATTGTCATTGTGTGTATTTGCATTTAGTTATGCTTGTTTGTGTTTTATCAGTTATTGTTATTCATTTTATTGTCCATTTAATTTGTTGAGGCCTTTGACCTAAACAGTTAACTTGAAATGCTACAAATACCATTATTCCATATTTATTTCAGGACAAGACAAGAAGATTGAGGCTTCTCTCTCCAGAGAGGGAAGCTAGAATGAGAAAGCTAATAGGAATCGAAGTGACCAACAACGCAGTGAGAAAGAAGGAGATGGCTTTCAGAAGACTGGTAAGTATTTATACATTGCCCAGTAAACCATGTGCTACATGGCTTGTTCTTGTGCCCCCTACCTGGTCTCTGAATATTGGGTTCCCTTTTTTCTTGAAGCAAATTATGAGGTCTTCCGACATAAAACTCTGTCAACCTACGGTCCAGCTACAATCATACTGGACGACTATGGCTCCAATCTATTAGATATGTACATTGTTTTGAGCAGCAGCAAGACCATTGGGTCACACATCATCTCTGAAGGCCTTGAGGATGAACCATTTTTTCTTGAAAAAAACGGAAACAAGATGTGCAACCCTAGGCAGACCATAGCCAGGTTGTGGGAGTCTTATGGACTGCCCGGCAGATTCCTGCCCACAAACATCAGAAAAACAACAAGCACACACGTAATAATCAAAACCCTTTGTTGTTTATTTTATCAATTTAAAATGCCAAGTTCAAGAACAAGAATACATCTGTTTTGATCATACAAATGAAAGAAGCAATAGACGATGGATCACTGAATAATATTTTGGAGGAAGGTGACGTCCTGGAGGAGATTGGATGGAGGAAGTTGGTCACCATGGACAATAGGAATGAGGTATATGTAGGAGAAAACCAAAATATGACTCTTAATTGTGTTGAAAGTAGATGAAAAATCTTTAAAGACTGATCATCATTTTGCACCAAAGAAATGATTTCAAGTCGTGCATACATTCAATGCTTTCGATTAATACAGTCCTGTTATTGCTTGTATATTTTCTTGGAAACTAATTGGCTGAAAACCGTTAAGAGTAGTACCATCCTTTCAGAAATTGTATAATTTTATCAATTTTTTGTTATTTTTAAAAGAGTATGTTACATGCAGAAAGAGGATGAGGACAGACTGATAACAGAAGACGTTGCTGTCCGTTATGTAATACTTTACAAACTAAATTGACTCAGCATATCACTCTAAAACAAAAAGATGGAGAGGACGTTAGGACGGCACTAGAATGGAAAAGAGAGTGCGTACCAAACATGCTCCGGGAGGACCAAAGTGGTGAGGAAACAATAGAATCTTACAACCAGAACATGGGAGGCATTGACAAGGCAGATCAGATGGAGAAGAGCAGCACTAGAATTGCCAACTCAAGAGCATTTTAAGATGTTTTTACAGTTTTCACAAGAACAAGATTCTTAGATACAACAAACCGATATTAGGGACGCCTAATCCACCCTTGCAGCATGAGAGGAAATCCGAAAGGGAAAAATGCAATCTCATTATGTGTGAATGATTCTACAAGTCATAAATAGACATAGGAAATTATGTGCTATAGAAACATGCGAAACAACAATCAATATCCCAATAGAAGGACATGACCGCCCAGAGAAAAGTTGTCCACCGCCTCCGGGATCAATGCCCTCCTTCAGAACAGGGAGTGAGGTATCTTGTTTTAGTGGAAGTAAACCACTCTAAAAAATGCTACTTTTTTATTCTAAAGGACAGGAACGTCTAATGGAATAAGCTGTGCATAAAAATCTGACATTTTTCATGGACCCAGTAATGATAGTAAAGGTGAAAACTTAAGTCGCTCTTGGCACTAGCCTAGAAACAATTCTTTCATATTGATATACATGTACATGAAGACTTTAAAGGGGAAGTTCACCCCAGGATTTTTTTGAGGTATAAATGACAAGTCAAACATACCTTTAAGAAATATGCAATCCCCATCTCAATCCGTCTTCATATAATCAAGAAATTTTGATTTTTAGAACCAAAATTTGCCCCCAACAGCAGGTAATGGGCAAAAAACGATCACAAAAAATTCGCATACATTCGTAATTCCGAAGCTTCGTTATTCCGAAGGTTCGTTATTCCGAAGGTTCGTATTTCCGAAGGTTCATAATTCCGACGGTTCGTTAGTCCGAAAACGAAATGAGGTTCGTAATTCCGAAGGTTCGTTAGTCCGAAAACGAAGTGAGGTTCGTAATTCCGAAGGTTCGTTAATCCGAAAACGAAATGAGGTTCGTAATTCCAAAGGTTCGTTAGTCCGAAAACGAAATGATTAACGAACCTTACTTCGTCTTCGGACTAACGAACCTTATTTTGTTTTCGGATTAACGAACCTCCGGAACAACGAACCTTATTTCGTTTTCGGATTAACGAACCTTTGGAACATCGAACCTTATTTCGTTTTCGGATTATCGAACCTTCGGAATAACGCCACAAATGTTCGGATTAACGAACCCTTTTACGTTTTCGGATTAACGAACATCGAGGTATAGGCAATTTACGTGTGTTTCGGAATTACGAACCTTCGGAATAAAGAACCTTCGGTATTACGAACCTTCGGAATAAAGAACCTTCGGTATTACGAACCTTCGGAATTACGAAGTGTAACCAAAAAATTAAACGATACTATCGAATAGGTGACGTAGCATGCGAGCAGCTCGACATTTCGCCTCGGCCATTTTCCACTTTCCTTCACATTCATTCACGTGTATCAGCGAGGAAAATGTTGTTCTGCCAGGCAATTGGATGTTCAAATGACTCTTTAAGATGCAAAGGGAAGGATTTTTTTTCAATACCGGACCCTAAATCGGATAGAGAAAGATGTGGGAAATGGATTGCTGCCTTGAAATCGGCAAAATTTTCAGTCAACGTACAAATACAGCAGGAATAATGTGGTATGCAGTGACCATTTTGCGGCGGATTCTTTCCACTAGGATCTGAGAGCCGAGCTCTGTGGAAAACCTCAGAAACTTTTGCAAGACGACGCTGTTCCATCGATATTTTTCCACCGAGAACCAAGGAAGAAGCGGATTTCAACAGAGAGGAGAATTGTTCATAAGGACGAGAAGGTCAGTGATATTATTGTAATTTTTGTGTCTTATTCAAAGTTTTCGTTGGGTTTGACACTTTGCAGAGCGAGGTGGTTTTGCTTACAAAAATGACAGCGCGCACGATTTTGTCGTCTGCTACTACTGATTGAGCGGCATAGATCTAGATCTTGGCCACAGTCTCGCCAGTTCTAGAAAGCTACGGCACTCCTCGGCTCGAGATCTCTGCAAATGATTTTTTTTTTTTCCATTGTTGAATTCTATCCCAATGTGTCCCCCCCCTTTAGTTTTGCGCAGCGTGGGCCGGCCGGGTAGCTCTGCTCTGCCCACCATATAGTACAACTCAATATTCATATAAAAATGCAATATTTGCACCATCAAACCTAAAAGCTCTGCTCTGCCCACCATATAGTACAACTAAATATTCATATAAGAATGCAATATTTGCACCATCAAACCTAAAAGCTCTGCTCTGCCCACCATATACATGTAGTACAACTAAATATTCATATCAAAATGCAATATTTGCACCATAAAACCTAAGTATCAGCTCCACTTGGTTTTGTGGCTCACCATCCTTCCCCCATGCACCCTTGCTCTCCTGTACTCCAGGTACGACAGGAGCTCTCTGTGTCTCGACTTTCAATTACAATTTGGATCTCTAAAATCTACTGAGGAGGGGCTAATCCCCCTCCCTCCACACAGAGTTAAATTGTGCAGATACACAATATAGAGTTAAATATACATGTACTAACTTTTTGTTTAATACAGATCCTGGATTCTCTACTTGTATGGACAACACCCAATTTACAGAAAAACCGACCCATTCCAAATCAAACAAAACAAAGTGGTCCTCTTGTTCAATGCCTTTGCTGCGAAAAACAGAGTCACGTTCCGTGACAGGACAGAAGAAGTGTCTAAAAACACAAAACCATTGCCAACACAGAACTTTCTCCCAAGCCAAGAAGACTATCAACAGCTTCGTCAGAGAATGGAAATAATAGTATCAAGGATAATTGCTGCCAACATAGAAGCATTTTCTACTGCATCTCCAGTGGAACATATCCCCCATGCTTACTCTGCAGAAAGTGCTGAAAAGAGTGAATATACGGAAGTATAAGTGTCATTTCGAGGGTTGTTGCCGCCCTCAAGCGCACACAAGAGGCAACAAAATTAGCTTCACAAGATGACCGTAGCGTGTCATCATTCATCGTAATGGTTAAAGGGCTGATGAAGAAGCAGGAAATTCTCTAGGATGCTGGGAAGTTAACAGGCAGGCCACATTACTGAGCTCAAGTGCTACCTGATGACAGACTTGACCCTCAAGGCTTAGGATGATGGGTGGATGCCAGATCTGACATCAGGTCATATATGATAGAAAAACTCTGCCCAACTGATGAGGATGATGTTGGAAATATCTTAAAAGGACTAAAGATGTCCCTTGACATTGAGGTAGGTTCCCAAATCTCAATCTATATGGAAAGAGACGCAAAAAGATCTTCAAGGAAGATGGGCAGATGCCAGATCTGACATCGTGTCATTCATGGTAGAAAGGCTCTGCCCAACTGGCCACAAGATCACCTGTCAGAGGTGTAACAAGAGGATGGCAGCCCTCATCTGCAAGGACTGCATGCTGTACAATCTATATGGAAAGAGACGCAAAAAGATATTCAAGGAAGTTGGGCAGATGCCAGATCTGACATCGTGTCATTCATGGTAGAAAGGCTCTGCCCAACTGCCCACAAGATCACCTGTCAGAGGTGTAACAAGAGGATGGCAGCGCTCATCTGCAAGGACTGCATGCTGCACAATCTATATGGAAAGAGATGCAAAAAGATATTCAAGGAAGTTGGGCAGATGCCAGATCTGACATCATGTCATTCATGGTAGAAAGGCTCTGCCCAACTGATGAGGATGATACTGCAAATATCTTAAAAGAACTACAGATGTCCCTTGACATTGAGGTGGGATCCCAAACACAATCTACATGTGGAGAGAGGCAAGAAGACTTAGAAGATGGGCAGATGCTAGATCTGACATGTCATTCATGGTAGAAAGGCTCTGCCCAACTGGCCACAAGATCACCTGTCAGAGATGCAACAAAAGGATGGCATCCCTCATCTGCAAGGACTGCAGGCTGTACCTGTGTGCAGACTGTGATAGGTGTCTACATACAAATCTCTTCCTCCATGACAGTCATTGTCAGCATGGTGGAAACATTCCAGCAGAAAAGGATGAGGTGGATCATGTCTCCCAAACCAACAACCAGTTGAATATACATGTACATCTACTAACTTATTAGGTTCAGGATAATTGCTGTCAACATAGAAGCAATGCAGGAGGTTTGTCTGCGACCGGTTGATGTGCGTGGCGTATGATACTGCAACGTCTGTCCGATGGTACCTGGTCCAACAACATCCTCCTTCGCATTGTCGACGGGGCAGTACTTAATTGTGTCGGCACGATCTCCGTTTGTTCCACAGAGTGGCCAGGTATATGCTTGAAGGATCGGACACGTTGTGCTGCCATCCTCGGACTTCAACTTGTGGCTGGCGTAAACCATCTCGCTTTCCCAATTATTCTTATAGAAAATGCACCAGCTAGGCGGCCGAGCCGCCGTACCCGAGGCTCCACCTCTAACCGTTGGTAATAGAGCTTCGACCCGATCCTCTCATTACTTTCGACAGTTCAGTAATATCAATGTTCAGAGGGAGAAATCCAGAGTAAGGTGTATTAGCAGTCGACACGGGGAGATCGCTGATAGCTGGATTCGTGATGACAGCAACATCGATGAAGATGCGATAGCTGACCAGGCTCAGCCAATGCTCACTTTTTATGACTAAGACAGAAAAATCAACCAGCTAATGGGTCTAGGTGCCTGTAGAAGAAGATCTAAAGTTACAGTTGAAGAAATTTGAGGGCAATTTCTTTAAATTTAAATGAAATTAATGTCAAGACACAGTGTAACTTTTCGAGTTCGCAATCGCAGCGAGCTCGCACCAGCTTGGCTCCGCGAGAAGCAATAGGCAGTCCCATCCGTTGAAATCTACGTGTCGTACCGTAGATCTGTCTACGGCGTATCCGAGTGGAATACCGGCGTATTTAGAGCTCCCAAATCATTTATTCATTGTAAAAAAATGATTCGACATATACTTCTCAAATTATGTAGAAATATCATTAAATCATTCCATATATCTCACTAGGAATTTACTCACAGACACGACAGGAACGGGACAGGATACGATCTGAGAAATCGAATTGTTCCCCGCTAGTCGCACAGGGGATCGTCGCGTTAATTCAACTAAATCTCTAGTCTACATGTAAACAACATTAACAACAATGACAGCAGCTGTTTCTTTCGTTGCATATTTAATTTTGTTCAAGACTCGAGAACATTACCTCTATTGACACTTTGGAAGATCTTTCATGTTACACTTAATTTTACCATATGCATTAGAGCCCCTGGAAACTTATCACTATTTTTAAATTTTATTGAAAAAGAAATAGATCTAAGAGGGTTAGAAAGGATACTGTCTTTGTCATGATCAATGTTGAAAATTTAATTTTCTCGTATAGTATGTCATTGATTGGGAACTAACATTTCCACTCAAGAAAAGAGAAGCGAGAGAAAGGGGGGGGTAAGAAAAAATGAGAAGAAAAGAAATGTAACAAAAGGGGGAAAAAAGATATTTACAAGAAAACAGAAAAAGAGAAAAGGAAGAAGAAAAAAAAAAGCTGTGGGAAAATAGTCATTGCTGACAGTACAAGAATGTACTTCACTGGTAACCCCGACCCAGCCCTCAACATACCACCCCATCAAGGAAACAATTAAATGAAGCTGAGTTAATTATCCTTCTCTGTTAGTTTAGGAAATTCCACTTTAAATGTGACGTCAAGTACTTCCATTAAATAACCCCCAAAATACCACCCCGGCTATTAATATCAAACCCATACATGCCCGGCCTTAAAAGTAAATAGAAATCTTAATAGATCTATTCATAATAATAATGATGATCGATAAATTGGTTTGCAATGACCATCAACGAGTAAGGACGTGCCGCGTACCCTCTCCGAACTGTTTTAATCTACATAGGTACCGTATATGTCGGACATTCAGCATGAGCAAACACGCATCAACGAGACAATCCGGAGCTAAGCGGCCTAGGCCGTCGGCTACCCCGTCCAGCCCTGATGCCAACTTGGGCGTGTCATCGGAAATGAAGTCTATCTAGATGACTATTTTGGGAAAATTAATGAACGGTTGTCATCGTTGGAATGCCAAATTACGGTACAGAATACAAGACTTGAGCATAGAATTGAAGAATTGGTTGCATCGCTAAATTTTCAAGCAAAAGAAATGGATGATTTGAAAGCGAAAAGTGATATGAAGGCGAAAAAACTTGAAGTTGAAATTGATAGACTTTCCGCTTACATATCGCAAGAGAGCCTCGTCTTTTTGAGAATCCCAGAAAGTGGAGAGGGTGACGAAAATACAAAGGAAACTTTGAATAGATTTCTCGTCGAGAAACTGAAGTTGAGAGAATATTTTGATAAAGAAATTGAATTCCAACGAGTTCATCGGGTGCAAGCTATACACAGACCACGCCCCATCAAAGCAAGGTTCCTTAGATTTGCAGACAAGATGGCAATTGAAAAGAATGCCGAATTGTTGAAGGGGAGTAAGATGTACATTGCACAAGATATCAAAGTGAGCTTCGTACTACGGGGCCCTGGTCATATATGATAGAAAGACTCTGCCCATCTGATGAGGATGATATTGAAAATGACATTGAGGTGAGTTCCCAAATCCCAATCTATATGGAAAGAGACGCAAAAAGATCTTCAAGAAAGTTGGGCAGATGCCAGATCTGACATCATGTCATTCATGGTAGAAAGGCTCTGCCCAACTGATGAGGATGATACTGCAAATATCTTAAAAGAACTACAGATGTCCCTTGACATTGAGGTGGGATCCCAAACACAATCTACATGTGGAGAGAGGCAAGAAGACTTAGAAGATGGGCAGATGCTAGATCTGACATGTCATTCATGGTAGAAAGGCTCTGCCCAACTGGCCACAAGATCACCTGTCAGAGATGCAACAAAAGGATGGCATCCCTCATCTGCAAGGACTGCAGGCTGTACCTGTGTGCAGACTGTGATAGGTGTCTACATACAAATCTCTTCCTCCATGACAGTCATTGTCAGCATGGTGGAAACATTCCAGCAGAAAAGGATGAGGTGGATCATGTCTCCCAAACCAACAACCAGTTGAATATACATGTACATCTACTAACTTATTAAGTTCAGGATAATTGCTGTCAACATAGAAGCAATGTAGGAGGTTTGTCTGCGACCGGTTGATGTGCGTGGCGTATGATACTGCAACGTCTGTCCGATGGTACCTGGTCCGACAACATCCTCCTTCGCATTGTCGACGGGGCAGTACTTAATTGTGTCGGCACGATCTCCGTTTGTTCCACAGAGTGGCCAGGTATATGCTTGAAGGATCGAACACATCGTGATGCCATCCTTGGACTTCAACTTGTGGCTGGCGTAAACCATCTCGCTTTCCCAATTATTCTTATAGAAAATGCACCAGCTAGGCGGCCGAGCCGCCGTACCCGAGGCTCCACCTCTAACCGTTGGTACTAGAGCTTCGACCCGATCCTCTCATTACTTTCGACAGTTCAGTAATATCAATGTTCAGAGGGAGAAATCCAGAGTAAGGTGTATTAGCAGTCGACACGGGGAGGCCAGATATGACGTTGTTGTTGAGATCGCTGATAGCTGGATTCGTGATGACAGGAACATCGATGTAGACACCACTCCAAAACTGCAGCGTCGTGGATCGAAGAGGGGATCAACGACCAATTCTCAACCTCACACAAAGCCCAGACCAGCACATACCCACTCAAGTGAAGAAAAGCTTGTTCAACGGGCAGATGAGGTTTATAGGTCCTTAGATCCTAAGCCACCTGTGTTGAGACCTGTTACGCTTAATACAGCCGGACATAACATGAAAATGGGTGGGATGATAGTGGGTCCTGTAACTATGACAATGGGTAATTTTACTTTTGAGGATAATATCTATGTTGCCCTCATTGAGGATGATATGTTGTTGGGTTATGACCTGTTAAATAAGCATCAAGCTAAAATAGATTTGCCTAATTTCAATCTATTCTTTCATGGTATGGATTTCCCCATGATCTTTGGAAAATGCAGCATTCAAAAGTCCCTGTTTATGTTAAGGATTCAGTTACTATACCTCCAAGGTCAGTATCAAAGGTGTCATGTAGGATTAAGGAATGTCTTTTGCAATTTTTGGTTGAACCTCATGTTGATTCCCATAGTTTAAGTCCTCGGACTTTGCAGAACACTTATGACATAGAATTTCAAGTTATAAATCCAACCGATCAGAATATACATTGGGCAAAAGATCGGATTGTAGGTGAAGCTCAAGAAGCGCCATCAATTGATCCCAAAATATGTAAGGTTATTGGTGATGAGAACATCCAACCAACCAAATTATCTGATCATGAAATTCCGTCTCATCTCCAAGATTTGTAAAAGCTTTCTTCCCAACATCTAAAAGATCATGAAAGACAAATTCTTAGGGAATTACTTATAGAATATGGGAAAGTTTTTGCAAAAACAGACTTTGATTTAGGGAATTTCACAGAAATTGAGCATCAAATTGACACTGGGGATGCTCAACCAATTAAAAAAAAATGCAAAGGACGCCTATGAATTTTGTTCTTGAAGAAAAGGAGCATCTCAACACGATGCTTACTGCAGGGGTAATTCAACCCTCAGTGTCGGAATGGGCATCTCCTCCAGTACTGGTTCGAAAGAAAGATGGTGGAGTCCATTGGTGTATTGATTATAGGAAATTAAACAATGTCACCAAAAAGGACGTATATCCCCTCCATGTATTGAGGAGTGTTTAGATACTCTAGGAGGCACCTCCTGGTTTTCTAAATTAGACGCAAATTCCGCATACTGGCAGATTAAACTTAGGAAAGCGAACCGTAACAAAACAGCTTTTATTACTGAACATGGGTTGTATGAATTTGTTCGTATGGGTTTCGGTCTGTGCAATGCTCCAGCAACTTTCTCCAAAGTAATCAATTTGATTCTTAGAGGGTTAACTTGGGATATTGCACTCGCATTCCTGGATGATGTTGTAGTTTTGGGAACTTCTTTTCCGGATCATGTTGAGAATCTACGCCAGGTTCTCTCGCGTTTTAAAGTTCATGGGCTCAAGCTCAAACCTAAAAAATGCGCTTTGTTCCATGAGTTCCTAGGCAGGGAAGTTGATTCTTCTGGTATCTCTCTTAAAGAGGAACATATCAAAGCAGTAACCAACACCCAGGAGGTCGAGCGGTTCCTAGGCTTGGTGAATTATCATCGATTGTTCCTTAAGAATTGTGCTCGGGTTATGACCACGCTATATGGCCTTACCGGCAAGCATGAATTTCGTTGGAATGTAGAACATCAGGAGGCATTCGATGAGATTAAAAAGTTGATGACATCAGCCCCTGTCTTAACTCTTCCCAATTCTACAGATCCGTTTATTTTAGACACGGATGCCTCCGCGACTGCTATTGGTGCTGAATTGATTCAGTTGCAAGATGGCCAGGAGAGGGTTATAGCTAATGCAAGTTTGTCCCTTTCTCCTGAGCAGCGGAGGTATTGTGTCACTAGAAGAGAATTATTGGCTATTGTTAAGTTCACTCGCCAGTATAGGGTAAGCGGTTCACAGTAAGAACAGATCATGGGAGCTTACTGTGGTTGCTCAACTTCGAGGAGCCGCAAGGCCAACTGGCTCGCTGGCTCGAAGAATTAGGTCAGTATGATATGGTAGTTGAGCATAGACTGGGCAGAGCTCACAAAAATGCAGATGCATTATCGCGGGTGCCTGGGGCATCAAATTTATGTAAATACTATCATTTAGGTGTCCGACCTGAAGATCTCCCCTGTGGTGGGTGTCCTTATTGTCAGCGCGCCCAGAAAAATTTGTCACATTTTGTTGAGGTCGTGGACGATGTTGTTCCTTTATCGTATTAATCTTCTGTTGATACCGATTCCAAATCAGATCAAGTATCAAAGGTCCAATTAAATAATTCAGTATGTTCATATAATTTGAGTCACATGGAAGTTTCCGTCAATCAGGATACGTCTATTATTTCAATTAATGGGGTTTCAATTGATGCAGTTAATGTGTCCGAGGAGGATTTTTCATCGGCTCATTTTATGCAAGAAAAACAAAAATCAGACGACCGTTTAGTACGTTTATTTGGATGGATTACTTCTGAAGACTCCATAGATGAAGGAGTCCTTATGTTACTGGACCCCGCCAGTAAATTTTTATGGACCAATAAGAAATTATTTTTTGTTAAGGATGGTTTGATTTGCAAATGGGATCAAGAAGATGAATCCCAAGTTCAATTAGTTATTCCTGATTCCTTGAAAGAGGAGGTGATCTGATTAAATCATGAAGTGCCCTCAGCCAGTCATGCAGGCATTAACCGTACTAAAAATGAAATAAGAGTTAGATATTTTTTGTATGGGATGACAAAAGACATCAAAAATTATATAAGAGGATGTTCTTCTTGTAATCGGAAAAAAAAATATGTTAGATATGGTAAACACCCTCTTATCAAATATCTTTCCGGTTCTCCTATGGAGAGGGTCCATCTCGATTTCATGGGTCCACTTCCTAAAAGCTATAATGGGAACGAGCACATCCTAGTCATGGTGGATCAGTTTACCAAGTGGGTAGAATGCGTTCCTCTGCCTTCTCAAACCGCCGAAATTTTTATGGATCAAAGGTAGGAATTTTGAGAGTAAACTCGTCACTAATTTGTGTACACTTATGCAGATACAAAAAGCCAAAACAACACAATATCGACCGTCATCCAATGGACAAGTGGAGCACTATAACCGCACCATTATGGACGCGGTCAGGAGTTATATTGGTAGCTCTCAGAATCAATGGGACAAGCATTTAGCCCAGATCGCAGGTGCGATTAGGTCAACGGTTAATCGGAGCACAGATTTCACTCCTAACCATTTAATGTTAGGTAGGGAGATCAATGTTCCGTCTGATCTCATATACCCCCTTCCTGTTTCTGAGACCAAGATGTCAGATGATTATTCCTCTGAATTAACCGAGGCACTGCATCGAGCTCATGAAACCGCAAGAAATACTTTGCGTTCGACTCAAGAACGAATGAAGAGGGATTATGACATCAAGGTGCATGTACGTCAGTTTGAAATAGGAGACAAGGTCTATCTCTTGGATTTAGCAGTCCCCAAGGGTAAAAGTAAGAAATTGCTCTCTCCTTGGAAAGGACCCGCTGTGATCCTTAAGAGATTTACGCCTTATCTGTACAGAGTGATTTACCGCAATAAGGTATTTGTGGTGAATCACGACAAGCTGAAGAAATACACTGACCAGAGTGCTCCGCCCGAGGCGAGGAAAGACAAGGAATTGTATTGTTTTTGTAAACAGCCCGACGACGGTTTATTATGATTCAGTGCGACGGCTGCGATGGAATGGTTTCATGGCCGTTGTGTTAATGTTACCCCAGGTGAAGGGTGATAATTGGAGTTGTATATTTTATGCTTTCCTAATGTGACCTTCCCTTCCATTCTTTTTTTAACTCCTTTTACAGGATTAAGGGAGAGGAGGGACAGAATGAGGGAGGGTGTGTGTGGTAATGGCCGGCGGGGGCCAGATACGCCGATGGAGGTCAAGGAGGTGAAGGGGGAGGATATTGACCCTTTAGAAAGGGCAGTAGCTTCCCTCACTCATGAGGTGTTGGGGGCTGTGGAAAAGGACCTGAGTCAGCCAACTACAACAGCTCCGTCTGTTGTGGTCCCAACAATGTTGGGGGCTCTTGAAAGGAGTCCAGGTGGGACCGCGTAAGCATGGGGTTCCTAAGGAAGCTTCAACGGCTCAGCCTTCTGTTGGGCCCAGTAAGCTCCCTAGGAAGGCTGCTGAGGTTGGGGCTGCCCAACATAGCAGACCTTCAGAACAATCCCGTCTGCACAAAATTGCTCCCAAAGAGGGAGTATAAGAACACCAAGTACAGGTGGTGGCTAAAGAAAGGGACTGGTAAGAAAACCCCCAGCTCTTCGGCTGTGGCTACTCCGGCGAATCCAATTCAGGGTTCGGATGTTGTGGACCGGCCAGTAGTGCTCCCTCCTGTTGCCTCTGGCAATAAGGCCCTGTTGGGCAGGGGAAGGGGTATGACCCCTCGGACCAGAGAGGATTTTGTTCCTTCTGCTTGAAGAGGTCGGGGACTTGCGTTCCATGACCTTTTTCCGTTGGCAGGCAGTAGTGTCTCTCCTGCTGTCGGAAGGTGCAGAGGAGCAGTCGCCGCTGCTCCTAGCCTTTCTCCCAGGCTAGCCACGCCTGATGCTTCTGAGAAGTGTGAGGAATCTTCCTTGAAGAAGAAGAGAGGTTCCCAAAATGCCCAGTGCGCGGATGCGGTCATAGGACCGTTAGGATGCGGCAGCATTTGTTGCAGCACCTTCCTGAATGTTTCAGGCCGCATAAGGTACACTCAGGGCCGAGATTCCGAGAATCACTGCGTCTTCGGCGGGCTGCATTGCAGTACATCGCGCAATGTTTGCTAGGGGATAAGGCAGATAAGTTTGCTTGTGAACTCACGATGGCGTGCAGAGACTCGTCGGGTTTCCCAGGAGGATCTGTTCGAGATGAGGGCCATGATTGACCACCATAAGTGGCCAAGAGTGGATCCGGCTCTCGAGCCTCGAGTGAACACGCCTGCAGCGTTGATTCACTAGTCCTTTGGTTTTTCTGCTGGACCTCCTCTCTGATACCCAGCAAAAGCATATCGTTGAGTTGAGGTTCCGGGAAGACGAGCGCCACAGATTCCAGTTAGGTCTGCGTCTAACTCAGCTCAGGAGTCTGTGACCCCGACGTCGGTCCCTCCATCTGTGCCTCAGCCAGGGGGAGGTCGACCTGACTTGGGCCCTACTAACCCCGCTGAATCCACATTGACCCTTTTTCATCCGGACCGTCTTCGTGCCTTTGCGAACGAGGTCCAGCATCCTGTCCCTATGGCTCCTGGGAGGGCACCCATCCATCGTGTAAACGTGGAGGGTGGAGTGAAAAACTATTGTTTTCCCGAGTTTTTCACTAATCCGGCCCTTGAACAGGATATCCTGAATCTTCAGGAAGGGGCCTTGTGGAAAATCGCTGTTGGGATCCATCCTAAGCAGGCCCATCTCTATACCAGGAGACAATGGGACCTGCTATTGCATTACCTTGCTTTCCCACGGGTAATCGGACTCAGTGAGGTCGGGCTTGATCACACCATGAGTCCAAAGGTATGGAGACATCAGGAGGCTCTCCTGTATCGTCTCCTAGGCCTTGGTACCTTGGGAAAGGTACTGATAATGCATATCCGTGGATCCGATCGGGACCGTTTGGGCAAAGAGGTTTATCGTATTGTCCTTGAGGCATTACGGGAGAAGTGCCTGGTGCATCAGGGGATCTGTATCCATTGTTTCAGTGGAGACCTCCATGCAGTCCGTGAATGGACCCAAGCCTTCCCCCATTGCTACTTTGGGATAACAGGTTTGTGCAAGAACTTTTCCACAAAGCAGAGATCCCGCGGGATCGGCTCCTGTTGGAGACTGATTCTCCCATCTCAAGGTCCATCCAGACCAGGAGTATAATACTCCTGCCTATCTGGGTGATGTGGGCCATTGGTGGCGACAATCCGTGGGACCTCCCTTACAGAGATTATGACTCTGACATTCGCCAATGGGCTGCGCTTTATGGGTAGGCCCCCAGTCCAGAGAACTTCATCCCTAGTTGGAACACTCGTTGTAAAATAAGTTTTTATTGTTTTTTAATGAAATTCATCCCTTTGAGAGTTAATGACTCGCCAAATTTTATTTAAGAGGTATGAAATGGGAAACATCCATATTAATGTTATGAAATTAACACAAACTGATTTCCATCATTTAAGAATAACTGCTATCGTACTTATGATGCAACTACAGAAGAAATTCTGTTCTGACCATATTTTAGTAGATATTTTTATATTTGATAAGCAATACTTTTGCACCTGACTACCCAATATAGTAAAGGATGAGCCAGTTCCACATGTATATCTATCACATACCTTCCAAGGTTACAACCATAATCCGTCCACACTGGGAGGAGCGATGATGGCCTAAGAGGCTCCAATTAAATCGCATATTGCATAAAAATACCACAAGTTCTTGCAGTTTTGGAGTTCTATTCTCTTAAAATTCATATTTTCCTACGATGAGAATTATTCTGAGAAATTGAGGCACAGGAAATACAAATTCTTTGCATGAAAATTCGAGTACGTAGACTTCGGTCCCTTTCCAAAGTCGGAAGGTGTTCGGAAAAGACCACAGGATTTTGGTTTTAGTGAGTTTTTTACTATTTTATTCTAAGTAAGTTGTAAGTTAGAAAATATGTCCAAATATTGCAGGTATCAAAGTGCGTTGCTTTAGGTCCCCCCATCATAATGGAGATCACTCAGCAAGAGAGTGATCTCTGTAGACAACTGATGATTGGCTATAAATAAGACAAATTGCTGTGCAAGGTATTGCCTGTTATTTTAATGTGATGTATAACATTCAAGCCTTGATTACGACCTGCATTGTCCTTTATAATAAATTGTTCCATTTAATAGTTGATTAGGCAATTTACATGTGATTCTACGTTTTTTCCCCAAAAATCTCAGTTAGGGGGCCATCACCATACAGGTGCATGCAATACTTGCACACGCAAATCCAATAGATTTCCCACAATTCTGTGGAAACTCTTATTACATTTGTTCACCCGGTAACCCCAGCGGCCTAGCACACATGCTATAGGCGACGTTCCGTGACGTCACATGTCAATCAAAATCGCGGCCTGCGGGGCAAAAACAAATTGTTAGACGTGCACGCGCGCACCGCGTACAAATTAAACTACATTCCCATTCGTGTATAATCGTTGTGTGCTGCATTAATTGTCGACCACTTGCTATTCATATGGAGAATCAGTGAAGAATTTCTCGTCGGAGCTGGTCTGAGGGGCGATCACGTTACTGTTTTCGTTTTTGTTTTTCATTTGGATCACAAATTTATCGAGGATGGAAAAGTCTAAGAGCGGAAGAAACGCTGCTTACATGGACAGACTGGATGCAAATAGTCGTCGGCGGTATGAAGAAAAACTGTCGATTTTGGACTTGGAAACATGTCCATATCAGCATGAAACAAGATCTTTCGTTGACAACATGACGCTGTGGCCGGAGGTCACTTACGCTGATTAATAATTATTTGATTGACAATGTTGGAATCCACACAAGTGAGACAATGAGAGCTTATAAGAGTTTGGATAGTTATAATTACTTCATCAGAGGACTTGTGCACATGCTTCTTGTAAAGAAATTGAGGAAGGACAAATTCTTGTTCAGAACTGAAGTCAAACATGGTCAAAAATCAAGTGAACCACCATGCAGACTTTGGCTTGCTATTAACAAATCTGGTGATGTTGCCAGCCACTGTGATTGCATGGCGGGGTATGTAATTCAATTTTATGCACATTTTTTCCCCCTTCGGACATAGACTCTAGGTCTAATAATATCAATATTAGATCTATATGAATTGGAATGTAGGCCATAATGCCATTATCATATCAGTGATTATTAGTTTAGAAAATTTTGTGAGAATTCGTAATAAATAGTGTTCTTTATAACGGGGTATGCACTGTAGCACAGTACTATGGCACGAATTTACGGTACTGGGAAAAAAAAAAAGAAAACCCCCCCCAAAAAAAATGTGTTAGTCCTAGATCTAGATCTAAGAGTAACGTATAGGGTCTCAAGTCCAAGTCAAATAAGTTTGGAAAGACAACTTGGTACTAGCGGGAAAAGTGTGGACTATGAAAAATACATATTTTAGTGTTTTGATTACATAAATGCAACAGAGAGATGCAAGAAAGTTTACCTCTCAAAAAGTGTACACCGCAGACACAATCACCGGGCTTATGGTCGTAACCTTGCCGGTTGATGGCCGATAACCACGCTGCTCGCTTCCCTGGGAATTTGCTGGCGCTTGGTATTCTATAAAATCCAACTTTCTTGTCATTAACACAGACTCCCCATCTATTTGTGCAGCCATGGGCAACACAACTCTTCACCATCTTTGAAATCCTCAATAAAACGGATGAATCGAGCACAAATATCTCGCCGTCTCCGAGAAGCTAAATATAGCTGCTGCTGATGTGTTACGTATTAAATTTGTGTAGCGCGCGCTTGCACTGCAAATATGCCCAGCTAGCATGCCCAGTGTTGTTTTTGCCCCGCAGCAAATGAGTCATCGGTTAGTGCGTCATTGGAACCTCGTCTATAAGAGGTTTGTATGTAGACTTATCTTGCATTTGTGTGAGTGGAGCATGTTCATTATGCGTTTACATGTGTGTTTTGGTTGAAATGCCACCATGTTACTATTTTTTTCCCCTTCGATTGATTTAGGATACAGGAATCTACCTTTGCCAAAGTGCTGTAAGATAGTGCACCCATGCCCAAATTTGGAAGGTAGGTTGTTGCCATTTGAATTATTATTAAGCAGTGAGTGATCTTTCAAGACATTGTACACACACAACTAGCCTTGCCTATCAACGTTATTAAAATAAATTTGCTTTTGAATAATTATTTCATGAAAATTGAGCCCTCATTTGGGTAGAACAGAGCAAAATTTAATATATAAAAGAGAAAAACAATGGAAAAAGTTAGGGATTTTCATGATCATGTAAGACTGTGTGCTTCCGATCACTGGCTACAAATAAGAATTGCTGCATGTTATTGCCTATAATTTTAATGTGATGTAGAACATTGAAGCCTTAATGATCTGCATTTTTCTTCATAATAAATTGTTCCGTGTAATACTTAATTAGGCAATTGACATGTTATTTTTTTTTCAAAATGTTTGTTCATGTGGCAGTCGTTCTGCATGAGAACGACCCTTTGCTATGTCTCCTGTTTTCTCCATTCTTTTCGGAATCTTCTCCATTCCGATGCCGATGACCACGACATCCTCTGTGACCATGCTGTTTTCATCTGTATCTCTATCACGGTATTCACTCTTTGAGCTCTTACTTCTTCATGTGCTTTGATTCTCCAGCTAAGGAGTAACATAATAAAATGATCCATCGCAGAGGTTACAAAAGCATGGAAGGTATATCAAATGGCACTATGCGCAGAAAAGCTATTCTGGGGCAGGCCGATGGTTCTGACAGATTACATTATTTCAATTAATTTAGGGCCTGGTACAATCTATGACCAGAGAAAAGTGATCAATGTCAGGGGTATTCTGGGGTTTTCTCCGGTAAATAGTGCATGATTACCTGATAGGCCACCTCCGCTCAATCACTGGACGCACTCTCGAAATCAACAAGAGGAAGGCAATGGATAATCTATGACCAGAGAAGTGTGACCAACGTCAGGGAAGTGTGACCAACGTCAGGGAAGTGTGACCAACGTCAGGGATATTCTAGGTATTTCTCCCACAAATACCATTTATGTTGGTGTTATCTGTGCTTCATATCCAGATAAAGATGGAAGAGTTGGGCCGAGAAGCTCTTATTGAAACGGCTCGAGACAATACCAGACAACTGGCACAAGAGATCGCCTCACATTCAAGTATCGAATCGTTTCTTCAGGATGATCTTGTTCGACTCAATATTCAACCAACAAATGCCAACCAAACTTGATCAAAGAACACTCCTGGAGTATAAGTATGATATTGATGGTGTAGTAGTCGAATTAAATAACTTATCAGCCTTGTCTTCACCAATTAACTATATTTGTTTCAATCCTTGTAAGGGAAGTATGCAACCCGCTTATAAAAAATCATGTCAATCTGCAAAATTACAGTGATAATGGGGTGAAACGCTTAATGAATATTCATGCCTTGCATTTGTGTTATCTTCGGGAATGGAGGATATCTGTTTGCGTATTGCCAAACCCAGGTTCCAATGCCTCTGATTTCTCAAGCAAGGCACAAGCTTTGACAACTACCTTATCATTCTTTCAACGAGTGAAGACCCACTTCGTTAATATCATAACTTCCTTACCAAAAGATGACAATAATCGGCCTACTATCCAGAAAAATAGTATGCATGACATTTCCAATTATAATGTGCTACAACAAGATCAACCGTTCATTCTATCCTGTTTTGATAGGGCTCTTCAAATGTCTTGTATTGACCCTAGTACAATGATTGCCACACAGTTTGGTCAAAAGAGCAACGTTCCTTTGAGGCTCTCTGACTATTTTGATACAACATCCATCGGTGAAACTAGTGTCCACCATGCTGTTACCATTTCAGCTTCGGACTACAATACCCACCTTTTGTGGTCGAGGCAAGGTATTCAAGAGCTCATTAATGACCGGGGCACAGTATTCAGTGCTCTTTCCTTTTACGAGGCCGTTAATTTCCAAACAAATATAGACAATAGACGAATAGATATATCGGGTGAGTTACGGAACGTATCAAAATATCCTACACAGATTACTTTCTTGCAGATGTATGCTGACACGCCCCACTGCAGGACTGATCATGTGCACCCTCACCCAGTTTCGGGGGTTATTGCCTGTTGCAAGTTACTGCATCACAGTACAACCAGGGCAATGCAGAGGAATGCTGTGAATTACATGCAGAGCATGAGGGAGAATGAAATTAAGCTTTGAAGGGATATCCCATGTCGTCTGGAAATTGTAACGAAACTATTTCCACACCAAGTACCCCGGTCATTCGAGGCGTTAGACCTCTTCGATGAGGATGTTCTAATGTCGATCTGTGAAAATCAACCCTTGTTTGTTCCATTCTATGATAGTAATAGTGAAGATGATAACCATTCTTTCACAAAAATCATGAAACGCCTTGCTAGCTATGTGAACGATACACTGTCAACATTGCATGAACAAAGTCAACATCGCGGCGGTTACATGGCATCATGGAAGGCATACCAAATGGAGCTATGCGCCGAAAAGCTATTTTGGGGCAGGCCGATGGTTCCGAATGATATTATTTCAATTAGTTTAGGGCCTGGTGCAATCTATGACCAGAGGAGTGTGACCAACATCAGGGGTATTCTGGGTATTTCTCCAGCAAATAATTTGTCATTACCTGATAGGCCACCTCCACTCAATCACTGGATGCACTCCCGAATTCAACAAGAGAGAATAAATAGATTATTCGCATTCTCTGACAGCCTTCAAGCTGGGGATGCTGATATTGGCAGGGTTTGCTGATGATTCTTAAAGGCGATCTGTACAACAGTGATCTTTTCTATAGAAAACTTCAATGGTGTCCACCCTGTCGCACCTGTGCAATGTTCAGGAACCATCTCTCTTGAACAATTGACTGATGAAATTATTATTCAATCTCTTTTTCCATTTACATTTGGCAGAGCACTTGAAATGATGTCTTGATCAGGCATTGATGCTATCAGGTTTGCTTGAATTGAAACAGACTCATTTTCATTTTCAAACTCAATTCAGAGATAAATCGCGTCATCAGAAGGTTCAATGGAACCGGAAGTAAGATAATCTTGCCTGGAGGTACATGTATTTCTCCGGCAATGATTGCAGGGGATAAGAAAAGCACTACCTTCCTTGTGTATGGTTGGATGGGTGGCTGAATGCAATCAAGGAAAAGGGAATAACGAGGATGAACACATTGGCCCGAATTCACAAAGGTGCTTTTTTTAAACCATCGGTTGAACCCATGGTTTATGCAGATTTCCTGTATAAATCATGCTTATTTACCGCATATATTTAAAAAATGTCCAACGCTGATGCTCGATTTTGTCACAGTGCGCCAAATTGATGCCTGTTGTCGTGGTTATCCATACTATTTTATTCATGAGTCCACTGTTTTGAATTGATGAGTCCACTCTTCAACAGTGGACTCATTAATAAAATAGTGTACTTAACCATGACAACAGGTGTCAATTTGGCGCATTGTGACAAAAGCGCGCATCAGCGCTGGACATTTTTAATATATGCGATAAATAAGCGTAATTTATACAGGAAATCTACATAAACCATGGGTTTGACTTATGGTTTTAAAAACCATCTTTGTGAATGTCAGGTGCCTAATTCCTTGCCTTATTTTTTTAATTATACATTTGCTTTGTTGTTAATGTATGTATGTATGTATGTATGTGTGTGTGTATATGTGTGTGTATATGTGTATGTATATGTACATGTATATGTGTATATATGTCACCTGCATGATTATAACTCCCTTCTATTATTTACTATTGCAAATGAACTATCCAACTTTAACAATGAAAACAAGACCCAACTCGTCTGGCATTTCTCATCATGGATCTCCGTAACTTGGATAGAAGAGCACAAATTTCTTCAATTTTTTATAATTTTCCGATAAAAGGAGCACTAATCACGAGTTCAATTTATTATATTAGTTTAATCAGTACATTTTCCAAAATACATAACATTAATTATCTGCATGATTCGTTTCAGGAAGTTCATTTCTTTGTTTTTTTTCAAAATTTTGATGTGATTATACATGTAATCAATGACCAAGGACCAGGACATGAAGGAGCTATCGGCACGTGCCAAGTTTGGAAATTTTAGGTGAGTACTAAAAATAGTTAAGTTCAGTGGGAAGCAAGTTTCAGGACATGTTGCTGATGAAATAAAAATGAGGTGTAATGAGGCTAATCAGTATTATAAATATTATTTAAAAAAGGGAAAAAAAAATATTTATAATTACTACAAATAATATCCTGAAATTGGCAACGGCATGTCATGACTGTGGATTGGGAAGCTAGCTAAGGCCGGTCTAGTACCGTATATGCAGTGCATCAGTACCGGGTGCGCTGCCCGTGGCATCTCCGTGGCTACGTTCGGAGTTCTGACGGAGAAGAAAAGATGGAAATAACATCCACCAAAAACATGATCTAGAAGTCGGATATGTCAAATGATCATCATTTTATAGGTATGAAATATGAATCATCGTTTATTTTTAAAGTAAATCGTAAATTTCTATTTATGGGGAGAGTTTTACTTTTTAGAATGCATTTTTCGTAAATAACGTCTCGTACACAAGCTACCACAGACTACGAGCCGGGCTGCAGCGGCAAATTTAAAATTGAATATTGATTTAAGGAGGTCGTTCGAAACTAGCTATTCATCGACCATTTTACGTGACAACTAGCTTCGGGGAACTTACGGGGCTGAATCGGTATCGCTGTCCCTTTCTGGTCTCACAAATATCTTCACTTTTTGCAGGGCTCCACACTAACCCTTTTTTTCTACTGGTCCAACCTATTCATGTCGGACCAGTAGATACCCAGTTTTTCCATTTTTTACTGGTCCGAACCTAAAATCTACTGGTCCCCAAAATAAAGAAAACATTAAAAAAAGGCGTGAGTTTATTTTGCTGTCCTTTCTTGTTACCCCCCCCCCCAAAAAAAAAAAAATGAAGGAATGAAAGACAAAAAGAAAGCAAGACAAAAAGAAACAAAGGAAGAAATAATAAAAGAAAGGAAGGAAGAACAAATAAAAGGTAAAGAAAGGATAGATGTGAAGGAAGGAAAAAAGAAAGAAAGAAAGAAAGAACAAAAGAAAAAAAGGAAAGAAAGAAAAAACAAAAGACAGAAAGTAATGAAAAAAGGAAAGAAGCAATAAAATAAGAAAGAAAGGGTATAAGGAAAGATGGAAAGAAGGAAAAAAGATAGAAAGAAAGAAAGAAAGAAAGGAAGAAAAAGGGTAAAGAAAGGATAAATGTGAAGGAAGGAAAAAAAGAAAGAACTGAAGAGGGAAAGGAAGGAAGGAAAGAAAGAACAAAAATAAGAAAGAAAGAACAAAAGAAAAAGAAGAAATAAAGGAATGAAGGAAAGAAAGAAAGAAGGAAAGAAATGAAGCAAGCAATATAGAAAGAAAGAACAAAAGACAGAAAGAAGGAAAGAAGCAATAAAAAAAGAAAGAAAGGGTAAAAGGAGAGATGGAAAGAAGGAAAAAAGAAAGAAAGTATTGAAAGAAGGAAGAAATAAAGAAAGGTAAAATGATAGATAGAAGGAAAGAGGGAAGGAAGCAAGCAAGCAATAGAAAAAAGAAAGAAAATGTAAAATAGATGAAAGTAAGAAAAAAAAGAAAGACCGAAAGACAAAGAAAGGAAGGAATGAGGGAAAAAAAGAACGAAAGAAGAAAGGAAAGGAAGCAAGCAGTAAAAAAAAAAAAAAAAGGTAAAAGGATAGATGGAATGAAGGGAAAAAAGAAAGAACAGAAAGGAAGGAATGAATGAAAGAAAGAGAGAAAGGGCTGAAAGAAGGAAGAAATAAAAAACAAGAAATGGTAAAGAAAGGATGGATGGAATGAAGAAAGAAACAAAGAATGAAGGAAAGAAAGGGTAAAAAGAAGGAAAGGAAGAAAGAAAGAAGAGATAAATATAGGATGGATGGACTCAAGAATAAAAGAAAGAAAGAAATCAAAAAAGAAAGAGAAAAAGAAATAGAGAAAAATGTTAAAGGACAAGTCCACCCCAACAAAAACTTGATTTGAATAAAAAGAGAAAAAATCAACAAGCATAACACTGAAAATTTCATCAAAATCGGATGTAAAATAAGAAAGTTATGGCATTTTAAAGTTTCGCTTCATTTCACAAAACAGTTATATGCACATCTCGGTCGGTATGCAAATGAGGAACTGATGACATCACTCACTCACTATTTCTTTTGTATTTTATTATATGAAATATGAAATATTTTTATTTTCTCGTCATTGTCATGTGAAATGAAGTGTCATTCCTCCCTGAACAGGTGGAATTCCATTATTTTAACATTTTGTGCTTCAGGCAAGGAGGTCCTAATCGTCAAATTCGTAAAAATTGAAATATTGTATAATTCAAACAATAAAAAACAAAAGAAATTGTGAGTGAGTGACATCATCGACTCTTTCATTTAGATGTAACTGGCTCGTTCATATAACTATTTTGTTAAAAATAAGCGAAACTTTGAAATGTCATAACTTTCTTATTTTACATCCGATTTTGAAGAAATTTTCAGCATTGTGCTTGTCTGATTTTTCTCTATTGATTCAAATCAACATTTTTCTGAGGTGGACTTGACCTTTAAAAGGACAGAAAGAATGAAAGAACGAAAGACAAAGAATAATTAAAAAAGAAAGACAGTAACAAAAAAAATTAAAGAAGAGAGGGAAGAAACAAAGAAAGATTGAAAAGAAAGAAGGAAAGAAAGATAGAAAGAAAACAGAGGAAGAAAGCTAAAACTATCATAAATAAATTATCAGTTTCTTTTTGGCTCAATTAAGATATAGCTACGAAAGAAACCAAGTGTATCAACACACACACAAATGCATATGTGGGGCTATCATGTATTCAGACGATATCACTCGAAACCCATGTGGGGCTATCATGTATTCAGACGATATCACTCGAAACCCGATCTCTTTGAACTAAAACAGAAGTGAAAATTTCTCCTTTTACTGCTTACAAATGACAGTTACCCCAATTTTTTGGAAATATGGACATTATAAGAGCTTTTCATTAGTGTGAAATGTGAATTTTGACCGTTCTGTGAGAGATTTCTGCCAGAGGTTTGCCAAGCTTCGCCAAGCTTCGTTCGTGCAGCCAGTAGAAAATTCACCATGTGGGCTGTGTGGCTGGCTAGCCATATGTACACTGTATGTTACCCTAGTAAAAATTGCATGCGATTCATTCTGTGTGTATTCTGTGTGTGAATGACCAAATTTAACGGGAGGAAAATGGTTTGCAATTTGAGTCATGGAATATTTTTTATGTTTATGTTGGACTAGTGAATTTGACCATTTCTGGAAAAGTTACTGGCCCAACAATGGTTTTTATTACTGTTTATGTCGGACCCATAAATCTTGCTATTTTTGGAAAAATTACCGGCCCGACAATGATATTTTCTTTCTGGTCTTGTCGGACCAGTAAATCTTGCTATTTCTGAAAATCTACCGGCCCGACAGTGATTTTTACCGGTCTGGGACCGTCGGACCGGCGCTAGTGTCGAGCCCTGCTTTTTGGAAACCTTTGGAACTGGGAGTTGGTATGTTTGCTTTGATTTTGTTTTCTCTTTCATGTCATTGTAAATAAAAATATGAAGACGTTAAAAAATAAACATTTTAGGATTTCAATTTGTCCACCCTATAATATTGATAATAAAGCTAGGCTCAATCTTTTACATTTCTTATATTACATACAGCATAGATGCCAATGAAGAGCCAGAAGAGCCAGAAGAAGGAAGAATTTCTCTTGGACGATTGATAAACCAGTAAACCATAAAGACAGTGCTTAAAGACGGTGGGGAGCTAGCTCAAGAACACACTGACATTGATGAAACAGTGCTGCTAGACAGCTGGGAGCCATCTCAACAACCCAGTACCATTGATGAGACAGAGCTGAAACTCCATTTTAATAAGCTTGAAATTACCCAATGTGCATACAATTAATTCTCTTTTGTAATGTTCAAGTTTTGGAATCTTTCACATCCTGTAACATTTAGCAAATCATAATAGCTACAAAACACCATATCACTTTACACTTTTGCACATGTTGCGCTCATAGGACCAATTAAATGAATTCATGCCTCTTTATCCTCACTGCTATCATTGCTGATGAATTGTGGAGCTGAGTATCTGGTAATTCAGATTTTACCATATGGACTTGTATGGTAGAATTTCCGCCTCCCCACCCCGGCAGTTTTTGCGATAATAGTTTTAACACCCAAATACTAACAAAGTGAAGGTACTCATGTGCTATTTATTTTGTATTTACTGGTATGAAGGCCCAAAAGACCAAAAAGAAGACGAGGAAAGTAGTGGCACGTCACAAGTGAACAGCTCTGGAGATGTGTTAAAGCTATTCTCAAAATACTTTCAGAAAAACAGAACACCAGGGGAAGAGGCAGTAAGGTCAGCAATGTCAATCAGCGAGAAGAATGGAGGACTTGTCTGGAAATTGCCTCTGAGAAATATCAAAAGTAAAGTGAGGTGGATGTGGTTATACCCAAAGTAGAGAATTTTTTATTGCACACATTTTTCAGTCATAATTAAAAGCATAAAAGAGTAAAAGGAGGGGACTTGGTCATCCCTCCCCTCCTGATGTGCTAACTGCTTAGGGATGCAGGACATCTATCATATCCTTGGCTGTTAACCCTTCTATCAAATCCTCAGACACTGCAAGAACATGCATACAACAAGCATGTTGACTTTCAATATAGTTAAAATAGATCATTGTGCATTACGAGACTTTCTACAGTAGGGCTCCAGAATCAAGCAGGACAAATATTAATAATGGGAAGAGATGGGTTTTTCAACGAAAAAGCAGGTATGGGCACAAAAAAGTTTGGGTGGCCCCAAGAGGTGAAGATGGTTTGCAAGGCATATCTCTGGTGAAGAGAAAAGTAGAAAAGAGGGAAAGACAAAGAATTATAGAGGATGTGACTTAAATAAGGAGAGAAGAGGGAAGGAGCAAAGACAAGATGAGATAAAAAAAAATCACTTGGAATTAAGGAAGTCAAATTATCAAGGTGCTCAAAGCTTGCAAGAGTAAGGATCCACTTCAAATCTAAAGGAAATTACAAATGAAAAAAAAAACTAGTTTCGTTTCTAATTCTACTCGGCTGAAGGGGCCAAACGGTACTCGGCATAAAAGAGGAGAATTTACCTGCACCCCTAGCAACCTAATATCTGCCATTGTATGCTGTCACTGCAAATTAATCTACATTTGGGAAACCAATCGAAGGATGGTTGACAGAGCTACCGAGCATCTCAGATCAATTTGACTTAACTCTTTGCCCGCCACGGATGACTCGCGGCACATACAGCGGACTGCACATACAGCGGACTGCCAACAATGACTCAAGTCACAGTTCGCACACAATGCATACGGAACGCTTTTAATTGTAATTGTGTGCACACACATACAATAGCGACGCGTGTATTGCATTGTTTACGAATCTAGCTTTCGTGTTATAGCTTTCGCCGACGTTGTTTACATAGAGATTTTTCGCGTAAAATTGAGTTTTTGAACTGCTTTAGGATATATTTCGATGAGCTAGAATGGCTCCTACTACTAGGCGGAGGCCTTAGTACTTCACTGCTGATGAGGTACGAGAAATGGTGATGGACTCTGTTCCAATAGCCGACTCAGACTCAGAGGAAAGCGAAACCGACTCTGAAGGAGATGAGCCTGGTCCCACACGTACACTTTTACGTGATCACGTAGAACATGATGGCGGCGTGGACATCAATCATGATTCGGACAGTGAGTTTGAAGAGGAAAGAGATGATGTTTCGATGGTTTCAGCTGACAATGATGAGCCCCAGGAGTGGATAAGACTTAAGGATGGTGTTGAGTGGAAATCTGACTGGTTAGACGATTTTAGTGAGAATGGTGGACGACCAAAACTCCTCTTTGATGTGAACCAGAGTACTAAGCCACTAGACTTTTTTTATCAGTTTTTCCTGAAGAGGTGTTTGATCTAATGGCGAGAGAAACTAATCGCTATGCCAGACAAACTATCCAGAGACTTGGAGTTCTACAGGAGCACTCACGGCTCAACAAGTGGAGTGACACGACTGCTGAAGAAATGAAGGCATTTACAGGACTGCAGATAGCAATGGGTCTAGTCACCAAACCGGTGCTGTCAATGTACTGGGAAGAAATGAAGGCATTTACAGGACTGCATATGGCAATGGGGCTAGTCACCAAACCGGCGCTGTCAATGTACTGGGAAGAAATGTGGATCCTTGCCACACCTGGTTTCTGTACAGTGATGAGTCGCAACAGGTAGGAAAATATAATTATTTATACAAACAATATCATATTTTGCCAGTCATCACTTATCACTATGACAAAAAAAAATATGACCAAAAATTATAGGCCTAGGGCATCATCAACTATCTCAGCCTGAGATAGTTGTTGCCCTGTATAGATGTACATGACTTAGTTTTGTATTATTAGTAATCATGGTAATTGTTATTAGACCTCTATTATCTACAGCATCATTATTATTATGAATTATTTTTTTATGAACGATGAAATAAAATATAAATTTCAATTTCAATTCAAATTTCAATAGAAGAGTTTAGTTCATTGTCAGTTTACTCTTTTTGAATGCCCCATTTCAATCCTAAACTGCTTAGCTCATGATGACCATAAAGACATGGATTTGGTATGTAATGAAAGCTAAAGAACACATCTTTTCAATGGACTAACTTAGAAATTTAACCTTCATTAGGAAGTATTGAATATAAGAGGTATAAAATACCCTCCTAAACGATAAATTGGAAACAGAATGTAAAGTTAAAATTATCAAAATCTATGATTTTATACATAGCAAAAATGATACCATTGGCAAGAGTATTCATTTCTCTAAAACTTTGCCACACAATTTTTTTCAATACGACAAACCAGTAAAAAGTTATTGCGAGTTGAATAAGACAGTGCACGCAAACCCCCCCTGAATGTGGCACCCCAAAATTAATGTGGCGCAGGGGGGATAGTGTACGTGGCGGGCAAAGAGTTAACCCTAAAAAAGCTGGGTTATTTGGACCCATCTCACAGCTGAGGGGGTGCGGATTCCGCCCCCCCCCCCCTGAGATCTCGGCCTTTGATCGCACGAGCGCCGCGAAAATTTGCACATTGGTAGTATGCGATAAAATCTCTAAGGCTTTATGATTAATTTTTCTGAAAAAATAAGATCTTTTTAATGAATTAATTATGCTAATTTATGCATGAAATAAATTGTGTGCTATAATTAACCTATTATGGCCCCAAAATTGCAAATTTTTTTAATTCAGACTCTTTGTAGGATTCTGATCAAATGAACATAAAAAAAAATTTGGTATCGCAAATTTTTTCTCATGTATTTTATTGTTTTTTAAATTTCTTATGTATTTCTATGTTTTTTATTGTTTTTTTTATGGAAATTGTTGCAGACTTAATTCTGATCATAAACAAGACAAAATTAATTAATTTTAATCAGTAAAAGTAGAAATAATGATACATTTATGAATTTCGGCTAAATACACAATTTTCATTGGATTTGTACATGAATTCACATTTTTGAGCAATTTTGGGTCTGACATGCACTTACATAATACTGCGTAATTTCATAACCGCGTACCCGTGCATCGCAAATTTGGTCTCAAAAGTTGCGCGAGACTTAAAGGAAAAAATAAGCGAGTGGCGCGGTAAAAAATTTTGCATGGCGGATTAATACTCAAGGTCTTACTGTGGTTGGCCATATCAAATTGCCAGGACCAGCACAGATTATTTCAAGATGGATGTATCGACACCCATGGACGTAATGTTTTCTTCTTTCATTTCTTTGGATCTATTTTCCTCATTGATCCGTTTTCTTGATTTTTTTTTTTTTTTTTGGGGGGGGGGGGGTATATAAATCCAACTGGTTTCAATCTCCTTTAAAAAGATTGCTTGAAAAGCATGCTGTAAACAATATAACTTGGCAAATATTGTGGTTTAAAAATAATATAGGAAAATTAAATCATCATTGTAGAGGGCTGGCATTATGAGACTACATGATCAGAATGTTGCATGCTGGGTAATCATACAGGTACTATATGAGTAATGAGATGGCGCTGTTCAAAGTGGCTCTGGCTTATTGGCTTTAAAGGTTACAAAAGCATAAAATATTAATTTCCCCTGCCTTGAAGGTTTAACATCATTTACTGAAGATAAAAAATATTTTCTATCTTACACATGTGTCTGACTGTCACTATGCTAACAGTCGGATAAAAACATTCAACATCTTTTAATGAATAACCTCCCATTAAACGTTTACTACAATATGCACACATGATGGAGTGACATGAGCCAATGCTGTAACACCTAATCAGCTAGCCACAGATGCAGCGATTGCCCTTGGCTTCTAACTTTAAGGGTCTTCTAGACTTAACCCTCTCACTCTCAGATTCACCAATACCATGTATACCATATATTGCACTCCGATCTCCTGGTTGGACAAGGGCTAACAGATCAGGGTTCCTCAGCTTCCAGACGGCATAAATCCAGATGGAGGTCCATGACCAGGCGCCCATTTGGGGGTGAGGATGACATTGTCGTAGTCAAAGTCAGGATCGATGCTGAACGGCTGGACATCATCCGGAGGCACCTAACATAGAACACAAGAGGAAATTGTTTTCGACCTGGAAATACCTAGAAAATCTGTAATAATACTTTAATCTAAAATTCTTAGACCAGAGGCCAGTTGCAGAAAGAGTTGTTTAAATGCAACTCTGAAAATTAAGCGCAAGTACCTAATATGTATGTTTCATTGGTTGAAAATCATTTTACGTTTGACAGGGTTCCCACAGAAATTTGAAAACAGAACTCCATTGACTTTTCCATGACTAAATTGCTGCTTTCCATGACTTCCTGTGACGTCCTGGGAGTTGGGATGTCACAAAAACTGGGAAAAATGGAAATCATGGACACCAATTATAATAGCAGAGTATGTGACTTGCGAGACGGGACAAACTGGAAAGCTGCCATAGCCAAGAGGTTAATGCAATTCCATGACTTTTCACAAATTCCCTGACTTTTCCCTGACCACAAATTTTTCCAGGATTTTCTATGACTGTGGGAACCCTGATTTTATATTTCTGGAGTTGTGTTTGATCACAACTCTTTCTGCAACATGCCATAGGTGAGGTAAGGAATAACAGGAAAGAGGATACAGGCAACGGGGCACAAAGATTTACTGTATTAGCTGTTATTTTCGTAGGGGTTTTATTTACGCGGATTTCGCGAGTTGCCGATCAGCCGCAAATTTAACAACACGCAAAAATATTGGCGTACTTATTAGTCAGTGCCAAGTCAGTGCCAATATCCCCAACAGCAAATGTATTTTCCATGAATAATTTCATTTTATTGTCATCTGATTGACTCTATACACACGTATTGGCAGCTATTTGCATACTCATTAATATTCATACATCATATGACCAGAGCTTTCAGAGGTGTAAGATTCTGTTCACAAAATTCAACATTTTTGCACTTTTACCAACTTTTTGAAAAATGAATCTAACAAAACACAAATTCAAAAGATTGCTTAACCCTATAGATTACAGATCAAACTGTGAAATGATGAATTTTCAGATTTAAAGGTAAAAAGGTGAAATTTAAGCCACCTTTTTCCACATTTTTAACTGTTTTTACAAGGACAAATTTATGTTCAAGAGACACATTAGCACGAGGACTTTGTGGAGCATAGATTTGCACATAATTTGCACTAGTTTTGCTTCTTTTAAATGCTGTGGAAGTGTTTTGCACATCTTCTGATCGCAAATTTAACAACCCGCGAAAATGTTGGGACCCCCGCGATTCGCGAAAAATTCTGTACGCGAAAATAACAGCATGAAAAGTCGAACTAAAATACTCTCTTAATAACGCACCATCTCAATTCTGTGTTGCATATATGGTATATAACACATTACATGTGTGAATTGAAGTTCTGTGTGGACCTTTCTGGTTGGAGTTGGACAAATTTTACTTCAGCATAACACCCAAATAAAACAATAGTCTGAAAGAAATTTAACCTGGTGTTGAGAGTGCTTTCAAATGTGACTCTGACTATTTTCTGTACATTCAAATTAGGTGTGGGAGATATGAAAGGCAACCTAAATTGTGCTCCAAACACCATCATCAGGTGTTAGGTGTTGAAGCTGGAAGAGGCAATTCAAATTGTGCCCCAAACACAAACACCAACACTAATACCAAAATCACATTATGTGTTGGAGCTGTGGAAAAAAAAATCTAAAGAAATTGTGCTCCCAACACCATTACAAACACAAACAATGAAATCAGATTACGTGTCAGAGCTACAGGAGGCAATCTAAAGTGTGCTACAAACCAACACCAAAATAAGATTAGGTGTTGGAGCTATATGAGGCAACCTCTATAGTGCTCCGAACACACCACTAAACTTGGTGGGGAATGAAAAATTACCTCAGAACTGCTTTCAGCTCCACCGATTTCTATACATGTAGGTGGATCAGTGACTGTAGCACTTGGTAACTGAGTTATGTGTACAGTATGACTCGGACTGGATGATGTGTCTTCTGCAGCATCCGCTTCACCAGGGTAAAGATCCAGTGCGGACAGTCTTCCAGTTGATTCTGAAATCTCTGCAGTAGCAGAAAAACAGAGATAAGTCCATATATTTAAGGGCCATTTTGTGTCACTTGTCTGGCCATGGCTGCTATGCCAGGTGGCCATGGTTGCTATGCCAGGCAAACATTTACATATACATGGATGCAAAGCTGCACTGAATAAGCAGAGGAAAAAAGAGAGAAAAAAAACAGTTCTAGAAATGTAGGTTTAATTAACCTCAGCAGGAAATACTTCTCAGTGCAATTTTATTAAATCGGACTCTGAAGTTTGTAAATTGGAAAACTAGAAACTAATCAGCCTATTCTACATGCAAGGCATGAAATCATTTTGCTGTTGAATCAAGACTTCATAGAATTCAGGGCGTTGAAAAATGCCATAAGGCCCATTATGAGGCTTACAAATTTGAGCATTTTTTGTAATCATTATACTCAGATGGTAAGCTATGAAATCAGATGACTTGCATTATGCCTTTTTATAGCTTTCAAATTTGTTTTTCCAACTCCCTCGCCCCCCCCCCCCCCCCCCCCCCCCCCGAGTTGTCCTTATACTCACATGCTAGCATAGTCAGGCTACCTGCCAAGCTATCTTGCAGCAAGTCCAAAAAAGTTCAATTAAAATTGTCCATTATGACCCTTTTTCTTCATCATTTCTCATGTGACGAGGAATGATACAAATGGAAGAGATATAAAGCAAATATGACTCATTCTTGGAACAATCTATAACTATTAATACTTTGATGTGAATAGTTTTAGCCAGATCTTCAAGATGAATGGTATATTTGACTATTCAATCTTTGACAGAAAAGAAAATGATCCCTCCTAAACAGCCAATCTTAACGGAAACTAAAACTCAAGAAGAGAAGCAGTCTTACTGGAAAGAGTAAAATGAGAACAATATAAAAAAGTTTCATCTAAATCGGTAATGAAATAAGCAAGTTATGGAAGTTTGAAAACTCTTTATGTACTTTCTATGGGAAACCTCAAATTGGCAAACGTGCTTCAAAATTGCTGATTTTGTGGACAAGTCTCCATTTGTTTTGTACAAATATTTATAGATTTTCCTCATTATCTTTCAAATTGCACCTTGCCTCCTTCTGAGCACAACATATGTCATGGGGAAATATAATTCACACCACATATGTCAAGATCAGGAGGAGATAATGTGAAATATGTCAAAATCAAATATAACAAACAAACCTTGAATACTTGTTTCAGATACACTATCTTGCTCATTCACTTTTTCCACCATCTCTGGAGTGACAGTGGGAGGGACACTTTTTGCTGCTTCCCTCTCTGCTTCTGTCTGTGTGTCGAATGAAGCCACGTAGTTGGTGCTGGAGTCATCAAAATTGATTTCATCATCATCGCTGAGAAGCTCACTTTCACTGTCCGGTTCGTCTAGATAATTATCAACCTGTGACACAAGAGAATCATGTAACTGTTTTCACAAAACATTGCTTAATTTAGAAACTCAATAACTTTTCTAAACAGATTTTGATGACAACTTTGGAGATATGCTTCTTTAGTTTTACTACAATTATTCAAATATGTCAAGCCTGGGCCCCATCTTACAAAGAGTTATGATTGATCCGATCAATCGCAACTATGGAAAGCCAGCAACGTCAAAATCTAAAATACATGTTTTTTCAAAATATTTTCTAGCAATTATGTATATTCATACATTGACCGTTATCTTGACAATTCAGTATACTTCTCTTAGATTTCAAAGGACATGGTGCAAATTTCCTAAAGAAAAAATTATAACATTGATGGATTTCCATATTCTTGAGATAGATCGCATCAATCGTAATTCTTTGTAAGACGGGGCCCTGGTGTACCCCTTCAAATGATGTGAAATCTTAATCTGGGCTGCTGTCAGAGGAATGGGTGAAGTTTTGTCAGAAAGGCCTGGGGCCCGTCTTACAAAGAGTTGCGATTGATCCAATCAATTGAAACTATGGAAAGCAAGCAAAGTCAACATCTAAAATGCATAATTGTTTTAAAAAATTTTTAGATATATATATGTATATCCATAAATTCATTGCTTTGACAATTTGGTGTGTTCTCCTTTCTTTACAAGACATTTTGCAAATTTCCTGTAGAAAGAATTTATGACACTGATGGATTTCCATAGAGTTACGATTTATTGGATCAATTGTAACTCTTTGTAAGTCAGGGCCCAGGAAAGCATTTCATCAAGTTTAGTCAGTGATTTTCACTAACTAATTTGCTCTCAGCCAATAAGATGCAAGGATTTCAGTAGCTTCTAACAAAAGCATCAAAAGAAATCTTTATGACACCCTTCCAAGATGAATATATTCAGATAAACAATTATTAGGATATCAACAGATAAGTATGTCAAATAAAATTATTGGCAGGAAAGTCAATCAAACAGCAACTTTTCCCTTGAAGCCAGGAATAAATGTGTCTTCGTTTACCTGGGTGTATTTTGTGGACTTTCTCTGGCCATCAGATGAGATGCGTTCCCTCTCATTAATGAAGTCCTCTCCCAACTCCTAGAAACAAAGAGAAACTTATTAAAATCTTATCACTATTATATTTTTCGGTGATCTAAACATACATAGAAAAGAAATTGATGATACCATTTAACGTCTCTATGTGCTTCCAAACTGAATTGGATATTAACGCCCTGGCTGTAGCCAGCAAAGACTTAAAGGCCATCGCACATCTTACGATCGTTCTGGGACCCGATTTTGGAATAAAACACAGAATTTGATGCTAATATCGAGACATGGAATATCTTTACTATTAATGTTCTAAATCATCGTACAAATACCTACATTCACAAATCTGTGACTATGCTATCCTTATTAGAATAAAAGCGAATTTAATATCTAGTCATAATGACGTCATAGTAATCGTATCATTGGCTAAAATTTGAAAATAATTTAGCCTTTACTTCAAAATAAAGGCTTGCAATCATCCAAAATTGTTATAAAAGTATACTATCAGTTGATTTCAGCCTCTACATGTATATAAAACGATACTTATATTTTCAGAAAATGAGCAAAATGCAATTAGTTCCAAAATCGGATCGTGGACCAGTCGTACGATGTGTGGTGGCCTTTACAGCATTTGAGCATTTCAAGGAATAAATTCCTACCAGGTTCCCATCTACCTCACATTTTTGTATTCATTGCATATTTCCAATGTTACTGTACTCTTCCCTCTTGCTTTACCGGTAAAGAAAACTATTAATATTGACTTTGTATTTGCCGTATGTATTCGCTAATTCCAGCACGAATACCGATGAAACAAATCCTGCGTATCAGTTTTGAAGAATGGTGGAATATCTTGGCTCAAAATCAATTTTTCTACAACCACGCATAAGTAATTACCGGACGCATAGTAAATGTAACGGATGCACGGCTGGCCATGCGTCGGTAAGTACTTATGCATGATACCCATATATCTTTTGAACACCTTTACCTCAATCTCCAGCTCTTCAACTTGTTGAACATCCCTTCCTTGCTGCTTTGGTGGAGTGGGTGATGACGAACACATCTGAAATAGTTGGGAAGTCACCTCTGACCCTTCAGGAGTCGCAACTTGACCTTCGACCCTTTGATTTGACCTCCGAGCAGAAAACTGGTTCACATCATCTAACAGGGGGAAAATGAAACACAATTAAGGATTACAATATATTACTTTAACTGTACCATACTACCATATACATGTAAGTCTTGATTTTAAATGTTATAGTTTAGACTAGATACAACTGTTACCACAACTGACATTTATGCCTAAAGACTTATTATATTATTGGTGAATGACCAACATATCTGAGTTTAATACTCACCAAATTCTTCCACAGATTACACTTGATAAGCTGGGACAGCCTCATGTAAACACTCATAAATAAGTTTGGATTTGATTAGGTAGAACATCAAGTGTAGACCTACCTGATGTTAATAAGAAGTTTGGAATTGATTAGCTAGGGCCAATAGTGTTATACCAATCGATGTTATAAATATATGATAATACAGAATTTGTATAGCGCACGTATTCACCTTGCTAGGAGCTCAAGGCGCCCTTACCCCGGCTAAGCTAATCTACCAATTCTGGTGCGCACAGCTTTTTGAGGAATTACTTCCTGCCGGTACCCATTTACCTCACCTGGGCCGATTGCAGCAGTGTGGATAAATTTCTTGCTGAAGGAAAACACGCCATGGCTAGGATTCGAACTCAAGACCCTCTGTTTGAAAGGCGAGAGTCAGAACCACTAAACCACGACGCGCCCAATGTTAACACCATGAAAGCACCCATTCTCTCTTCCTATATATGTACTCAATCAGCTGGGAAAGACAAGTGTATATTAACTTGTATTAACACCGTATAAGCTAACACTCATTCACTCTTCCTACAATTTAGACTCATTAGTTTGGATCATCCAGTGTAAACCCACCTAGCGTGATCATGAAGCACTCATTTATTATTCCTAGAGACTGGACTTGATTGAATAGGACCGTTCAGGAGTTTAAATTTAATAAGCTAGGCAAGGCTACACACTAACATTTTTTCTTGGTTGGCCCAATCGGACAACCAAAATCATCAATTTCATAATTTTGGTGGCCCGCAAAGCAAATCTAGTGGCCTGAAATAATACAAAAACATTAAAATTTATCAAAACTTTGGTAAAAAAGTGTTGGCTTTTAAAGAATTTTGGTGGCCCAATTTTCATTTTTAGGTGCCCCGGGCCACTGCTTATGTCGAGCCTTGAGCTAGGAATGATTAAGTAATGTAAAGTGTAAACTCACCCGGCGTTAACACTGTGAAAGCACTCATAAACTCTTGATAGGACTGGACTCTATTAGCTAGCACCGTCTCTATAGCACTCTGGACATGTTCCTCTGATAAGGTGTTGGTTCTGTTCTCTCTCTGTTGTTGGCTGCTTTCCATTCTCGCTTGATTGACTTTACCTACTTTCCTTCCAAGGGCTTTAAGAGTGAACATTAAGAAATAAAGGTTTAAGCTTCAACTAGATTTCTAATATTTGATTAAACACATTAAAATAACTGACGACAAAGTCTTTAAGTCCAAGGTTAACTTTCACTAGTCATCATCATCATTGATCTCAATTTGGTTTTGACTCGTATCACACTTTTTTAGGTATTGAGATCTTTCTGTCCATTTACTCCATATTGGCATATTCTATGACTTCACTACCAGTCATAATTCTTTGACTACCTGTCTACTTGTTTAATAGATTTGGTCCACTGAATCTTGTTATACCGAGGTTCTTTTACCTGACTGCTAAGAAAGCACGAATGCTTGTAAGCAAGCAACCAGGGGACCAATGGCTTAAGGTCCTCTCCAAGGGACCTGGTAATGAGGATAAATGCCTTACCAAAGGGCACTAGCGCACCACTTGGGAATCGAACCCAAATCACTTATTGTTCTCTGGTGAAATAGGTAGTCAAAGAATTGTGACTGGTACTGTATTTTGAAAAGTTTTTGACTGAGCAGATCTACCACCTCCAAAACTATTTTCAAATGTGCAATGGTCCCCAGGGGGAAGGGGGTGGTACTCAAATCATAACATAATACCTATGAGCTGCACCAAAAACAAAAATAGGGGGCTCTAGAACTAAATCTTAGTCTTAAAACAGGGGTCTCCGGAACGGCTTTCCAATTGCTAAAAATGCAATGCTCTGGATCTATTAACCACATCACAAAAGGGGGTCTCCAGAAATCCTTTGATCGTAGGCATAATTGGTAGCAGCTATGGAAAAAGACGTGCGTGCGCGTCTTGCTAGATTCATATCAAGCTATTGTAGGGTGGCTACTGGAGTAAGATGGCTACTTTTACAGTTCTACTACACAGGTGTAATCTTAACAAATTAACAGAGAAGTCTCTCAGTTCAAGGTTAGGGTGGAACTGCCCAAGAGCACATGCCCATTTTACTCCTCTCTCCTTTCCAAAATCTTCTCATCAATTAACGTAGTCATTAACCAATCAAGAAACACTCTATCCACATTACATGAAACATAGAACAAATTAAAGACCAATCAGCAAAGAGATGAATGCATGTACCCTGTATCCACATTACATAATACAAGTGCATTAATGAAACTATGTTAGATTCATAGACAGGGCAGTGTATCAATGTGACTGCATAGAGAATCAATGAAGCATCTAAACAAGGTCAACTACATGTCTAAACAAAGAAGTAAAATTTACAAAGACTCAGCAGATGAACTGAATTGCATCTAACATTCCAACTTGTTTATAGAAAGTTCTCTGACTTATAGAATACTAAACTGCATCTAACCTGTAAATACAAAGTTTTCTGACCTATGAAATAAGGGCTTACGGCTTTAGCTGGGCTGCCTAGGCGCTCAAGCATTCAAAAAATTTCTTTCTACCGGGTACCCATTCACATCACCTGGGTTGAGTGCAGCACAATGTGGATAAATTTCTTGCTGAAGGAAATTACGCCACGGCTGGGATTCGAACCCACGACCCTATTTCAAAGTCAGAAGACTAATCCTCTGGGCCACAACACTCCATGACAAATACAAGGGAGTATAAGATTATTGAACAAAGACTGAGCAGATGAACTGAATTGCATCTAACATTCCAACTTGTTTATAGAAAGTTCTCTGACTTATAGAATACTAAACTGCATCTAACCTGTAAATACAAAGTTCTCTGACCTATGAATTTAAAGGTCCTATGAAATACAGCAAAGATGCCGATTTATTTGTTAGCTTAGTGGTTACTAATAACAATTCCATCAAAATTATACCTGAAAAACATCCCACATCAGGTTCAAAGGCAGTTTTATATTGAAAATTGAGCCACACCCACAAAAAATTCAGCCCGATTTGGTTTCGTATATCACGTGACAATTATGACGTCAGGGGAAGAATCTGCTGAGTCAGAGTGTTGCTGACGTTTTGAGCGTGAAGTGCCTACTGTGGTTGCACGTGTGGATTCAAAGTAAATAAATTGAATTGCTGGAATAATATTCAAAACCTGAATCTTCAAAGTCTGAAGAATCAGACGCAGCTGATGACGATGCTGCAGCCACGATCAAAACCTCAATAAAAATCTAAAAATCTGTTAAGGATGAGCTCGGTCGAAACAGCAACTACACAAGAAACATGCGCAATAACTAGGGGTCCGGCTGCACAGCTGAGAAAGCTTTCTTTCGATGACGTTCTCGGCGGGATAGAAGCAAGAGTCGGGGGTGCGGTTTATCCACGGTGACGGGTCTGAGCCAGCCCGTCGTAACCCCTCCCGAACACGTAAGACGTCTGCCAGTTCACAACACTTCGAGTGGCCGGGCGTAGCCGCCCAGGGCAATGTCGTTTAGAGGGGTATAAGCCGCGGGTAATGAGAAGCGATTATTACGATCTTAATCAAATATTGTCCATAACAAGCGCACCCACCTTCATGACACTAATTTCGACTTTATTCTCGATTTAAAGCAGCGAAGTTCCCTGGCTAAGTTCAAAGAGACGCCAATCATACTCGGTAATATTTTGTCACAGCTAGCTGAGCGAGAGTTGAGTGAGCTGAGCTAGCTTGTGTTGTATTGTAGTTATAGTGCGACTTAAGCTGGCACTATTAATTTTAACCCCTCCCCTCCAAAGTCCCATTTCGCGCCAGCTTATTTTTCTTTCCCGTTTGCTTTTCATAAGATACCATGTACACCACGCACGAGAGAGACGGCACGAAGCCGTAAAAACAACTGGAAAAAATGCCAATTTCTTTGTATCCAAAATTCATGCTAAGACATCGAATGCTAGACAAATTCTGAAAGTAATGTGAATGTTTCTTCCTCCTACGCCGGGAAAGACACAGATCATAATTTGATACTGGTACCGTATCGTAGTTTGCAATGTACAAGAATGGCAGTGCTGTGTGTGTGCACTGTGACTGTGAGGCGAGTGTGTAAGTGGCCAATATTGTCGGGACCTTTCTTTCTTGCTAACATTTGTTGATGAATTGATCAAGAACAGCAGATTTCCGCATACCGGTAATCTCTTTGGATAGTTTGAAATCTTTGAATTAAGTTTTGTTTCTTCGTACCTCAAGTATGCATGTAAATGTGAGGATTTTTTTTTTCTTCTTTAGTCCAAAGTTGGGGGTGCGGTCAATCCACGGGTGCGGTTTACAGTCCGTTACTTACGGTAAGATGGTTTTTGTGCCCGGGGGGGCCACTTCCATTGACGAGTGGATGCCATGTGCGACCATGCGGTCTCAAAAAGCACCCTAAACACGTATTTTCAATATTCTGAAAATGCACCCCATAACAAGTATTGGCGTCTGAAACCCTACCCTTAACAAGTATTGGAAACAAAACGATACTCTTGGCAAGTATTCCCTTAAATGTACCCCTAAACAAGTACAGCGATATCGTATTGTTATGTCACGGGTCCGTCGGTCGTCGGTTTACCTTTACAGTTTACACACCATTTGGTTTAGTACGGCCCCAGCTTTCACACTTCGCACAAACTGGACTCTAAACACGTAGTGTTGGGGCAAAAAGGACATCCTTTATAAAACATTGTAATTTTGTTTTATCATCCCTGCAAATTTGACCCTAAACATGTAGCTTTCCTAGTGAAATAGATAGGCCTAGGCCTACCCTTTTTTCATTATTTTTGTTTTTTTGACACCCTTATCACGTTACGTACGTAACGTACCCTATCTTGAAAAAACATCCTTTTTACGTGTTTTTTTTGGTCCACATGATATCCGCTCGTCAATGTAAGTGCCCCCCCCCCCCCGGGTTTTTGTGTCATACTCATACTTTTGCGCTAGCTGCGGGGGCGGGGAGCTTTTGACACCCTATCACCTTACGTACATATGATAAAGTGCCCTATCTTGAAAAAGACATCCTGTTTACATGTTTTTGGTCGCGCATGGTATCCGCTCGTCAATGTAAGTGCCCACCCCCCCCCCCCCCCCCCGAGGCAAAGTTATGTCGCCCTGTTATTGTTAATTTGCTTTCCTTTTTTTTTTCAAAACAGAATTTCTTTGTTGAATCTTTATCAGTTATCATGGTTATATTATAAAAAGTAAAGGAGGCAAAGGGAGGAAAGAAAAGTTCTTAGGAAATCGTGCAAGACCACCTCTCCTGCCCAGTCTATGATAACATCTCCACTAAGTAATATACTCAGCCTCAGCCTCAGGTGAGCCTCCGGCCTCCTGCCCTGGCGCTGCAGCACGTGGTCGCGAGGGATCTTCGCGACTACTGAGCTTTCTGCCTGGCACGGCCCGGGAGCGCACCCGGGGCGCGATACACGATTTACTGGGTCGCTTAACGATCGTGCAAAAGGCAAAATATGCCTTATTCTCATCTCATAATTTCCTACGTTCTACCTAACTCCAAAGTAAACTCATTCTCACCACCTTACATCAACATTTAAAGCTTACCAAGAATAACGAGCCCACACAGAAGTTTAAAGTTACAACATTACCGCCTGCTCTAGCTCGAAGTCGAAGTTTCTGTATCGCGCACTTGATGCGGGACGACGGACTTGTGTCACTTGATGCAGCTGCTGATGCATGTTATGACGGCGAATTGCATCTGGGTTATTATAGCTCTATGGTTACATCGTTCACTATTGGGCCCCGTTTTACAAAGAGTTATGATTGATCCTTGATCCAATCAATCATAACTCTATGGAAATCCATCAGTGCCATATTTCTTTCTACAGGAAATTTGCAAAATATCCTTTGTAAACAAAGGAGAACACACCAAATTATCAAGAAATCAATGAATTCATGGATATACCGTACATTCATATCTAGAAAATCTTTTGAACAAACATGCATTTCATATGTTGACTTTGCTGGCTTTCCATAGTTACGATTGATCGGATCAATCCATAGAGATGTAGCGTAATTAGTATACATCTCTATGGATCAATCGCACCTCTTTGTAAGACGGGCCACTGGTATATACAGTAGTATGGATTGTAGAAAAATGTTCTACGATCATTAATTGCAAAGTTTTGTTTACGTTGAAATCATATATCTCTATTTTTGAAATATACTAAGGAGGGAGTCAAAGGAGCTAATAATAATATTCCGCTTTATAGCGCTTAATAATAAGGGGTATTCTTTCCAAATAAAACACCCAACGCATAGGCGGATCCAGGGCCGGGGGGCCCGAGGGGCCCGGGCCCCCTATTGGCGGCCGGAGCAAAAAAAAAGAAAAAAATGAAAGAAAGAAAGAATGAAAGAAAGAAAGAAAGAAGGAAGGAAAAGAAAGGAGAAAAAAGGAAAGGAGGAAAACGATCGAGTGAATAAAATAAGATGAGAGGAAGATCGACTTGGAAAAAAAAAGAATCTTTCATATCACTATAAAAATTTTCACTCGCGCTTCGCGCTCGCATTGCCTGTTAGGTGATTCACATATCTTGTTCAACATGGAGCTTAAATATCAAGTTTAGAAGTCAATATACAAAACATATTTCTCCTCGGAAATCGAACTATCATTATTTTGTGTGATTTCCAAATTGATTTTTAATAAGTACTCTGTAAAAATGTTAGTTTATAACATTTTCTGCTCGCGCTGCGCGCTCGCGAATTTGATTTATCAGGCACCTATTATTTTTATGTATTCCATAAAGTTTTCAAAATATCCCTTTTCAGGTCTGATGGTCAAAACGTATCAGCTAGCGCTGCCATGCTTGTATTTTGACAGGCGGGTTATGTATGTCTAAATATTGATTATATAACAAATTACTTAAAATCCCCTTTTCATGACAGTTTATCAATAATTTCGGCTCGCGATTTGCGCTCGCATTAATGGTTCAAAATATACCGACTAATTACTAATGCATCCTATTCATAATAATAAAAGTGCTTGAAATGTACAGCGTTCGGGCCACAATATCATCAGATTCCGCGCCCTCTTTATGATAAACAAGATATCAATTTAATAATCAAATTGTCCCTTTTGTTTCATCTCGCGCTTAGCAAGAGGAATAGGAAGATAGTCATCATATTCATATGATAACATGTCCTAATTATGTCCCGGTCCTATGTCTCAAAGGAATAATAATGAAAAAATATCAGCTCTTTATTAAATGCGATTTATATATCCACCTTACAATTTTTCTACAAAGTGCTTGAAATATAAAGCTGATATTGACCCTTATTATTTCAGATCGGAATATCAAATATTTGAAGCTCGTGCTTCGCGCTCGCTTTTATTTTTATGATAAAAGATGTATTTAGAATGCCTAGATTCTAGGTCTAAATCTGAAACACACGCGCGCATGTTCATTCAGTTATCCAGTTTCAGATTACAATATCAAAAATTTTCTGCTCGCCCTTTGTGCTCGAATAATTAATGTAGGAAGATCCCCTCTTTCTCATCCTTTTCAAGATTTACAAAACATGAATAGAGTGTCCCGTTCTAGGTAAAAATCTCGATTTTCCCGCTCGCGCTTTGCTCTCGCATTATTGTTTATTTATATAGCTATCCTGTTCAAGATTAACAAAAATTGATTAAAATTTCCATTCTTGATGTAGAAATGTCAAAATTTTTCAGCTCGCGCTCGCATTATTTGATTGTTGAAATATATAACGTCTTCATGGCTGACTGCAAGCAGTCTTTAACAGGTATAGGCCTACCTTTTCGATCAGTTCAAAACGTGTATCAATAATTTCTGCTCGCGCTTCGCAGTAATTATTTAGTTGCAAGCACATCTTTTTCAGGATAAAAACTTTGCCCAGAGTGTTCAAATTTTAGGAAAAAATACATACAAGTTCAAAAAAATGTGCTTGCGCTTCGCGCTCGCATTATTAAATAAAGATTATGATATATTTATGTTGATTTATACAATAGAGCTAAGAAGTGACTTATAGGACTACCCCCTTCAAAGAATCAAACAAAAAATCATCTTCAAGCTGCCGATCGGGTAAAATATGGCTGAAAAGAAATTCTGGACCCCCCTATTGGCGAAGGCTGGATCCGCCCCTGCAACGTACGAATCAAATCTTTCTTTTCTTTTCTTGAGACCAGACGTAGGGTACAAAATATTCTTCGATTAGAGATAATTTTAGTAAAATGGCGGTTGTTTCATCACTCTCAATATATTGTGCAAACTTAAGGATGAATCCATCAGGGGCGATCGACTACAGTCTTTTGGAGAATTAACTCATATTGTTCACTATTTCCGATCCCCCCTCCCTCTCCTCTCTTTCTCTCTCTTCTCCCCCCCCCCCCTCTCTCTCTCTCTCTTCTTTTTTTTTTCTATACCTCCTCTTTTCTCTCCTCATTCCATCTCTTTTCCTCTTTCTCTTTCCTTCTTTCTCTACTTTTGCTTTCCATTTCTACTAAGTCTATATTGTACATGTTGAAGTCTAGACCCGGGTTCGATTCCCAAGTGCGCCAGCTAGTGCCCTTTGGTAAGGCATTTATCCTCATTACCAGGTCCCTCGGAGAAGACTGGATAATCTTAAGCCGATAATCTTAAGCCGTTGGTCCCCTGGTTGCTTGCTCACAGGCATTCGTGCTTTCTTAGCAGTCAGGTAAAAAAACTCGATATATGAATGTATGTATGTATGTATATTAACATTGATGACATTCATTATCCATAATTTTTATTTCAATGATAGGCCTATCAGATTTAGTATTGTCATGGAGAATGGCCCCAACCTAATATTTTTAAACTTAGTGGATGTATGAATAATTCTTTTTCTCTTTTTTTCTAATATTTACCCCAACTTCGTCTGTTATGGACATCCATCGATCAGTGTCATATTTTTTTCTACAGGAAATGTGCAAAATGTCCTTGTAAACAAAGGAGAACAAACTGAACTGTCAAGAAATGAATGGATTTATGGATATAAATTCATATTTTGAAGAATTTTTTTTAGCAAACATGCATTTTACATGTTGACTTTGCTGGCTTTCCATAGTTGCGATTGGTCTCGTTGCCGATTGATCTAGTTGCCGATCTCCGAACAACGGAGGAACTGAAACGAGAGAGAGAGATCGGATCAATCGCAAGTCAGGCCCCAGCTCTTCGTACATGTATTTTTTGCCCGGGCTTTTTTGGTACCCAAGCCAATATATCCCAAATCGAATATATATTATGTTACCAAATGCTCAAAACACCGAAGCTCAGCTGTAAAACGCCTGGGGTAAAACGTTTGATCCAATTTATGAGTGCATGATTCATCTGAAAACTGAATGATGCAGCCCATCTTCACAAAGCAAATTATCCAAGCATGGAGAGTCAATAGAGTACACCAACGTGTCGTACAAATAATCGAAAAAGCACAATACAACTTGCATTTATCCCCGCATTTATCACAACGAAATATAACGCCTGTCTATATATATAGGGCTGTTGCAGTGCGAGCTTTGGCTGTATATAGCCTTCATTTTCCATGTTCGTTTAAAATTAGGATTCACTTTTTTATCCACCATAATAGGATGTGATGTCTTTCCAGAGGGTTGGTGAGCTAATCAGTTCATGTAGATAGTGATTGAAGTCTCCATCTTTACTACAGGGGTAAGTAAAGGTAGCTATAACAATATCAAATAGTACATCTGGTAGTCTAGACTTTTAATTTTATCATCGTTGAGACATTTGCGTATATGATATATGAAACTATAAACTCCTCCAGCTCACATTCTGGTGATATAGTTCTGGTCAAGGATCGTGGGGGTCATGGTTAAGGTCGGGTTGGGGTATTTTTTTAGGACAGGTTCGGCTTTCTAAGGTTTGCTACATATACCTCGATCCGTTCTCCAGCAGTGTTATGGTTTCAATTCACCATTTATAAAATTATGAATGCAGTCGAGATATATGCGCCTACATATGGAGCACACTGCACAGACATGCCATATGACAGGCATGCAGTGGGGTTATAGTATTGTAGTAATCATGTTTTAGTATTGTGGTGAAATAAAGTAAGTCAATATCCAGTATGCGTCACTTGTTCACTGCAACCATCCTGCCTGTGGGGAATCTACAGCAGGTAGGACTATGGAGTATGGTATGCCAATGTTGTACAGAGCACACACTTTAAAAAATCATTAAAATATCACTTTTGTGACCAATATTACTAATTTCCATACAGTTGCAATTTATTTTTCATTAGTAACTTAAGAATAATTTTTGTATTCACCAGAGCGCTCAAAAACTTGATTTTGGGGTATATTTTTGTGTACGCCCTCTATTGGTGGAAAGTAATATGGCAAGAAAATTTTCATTTTTTGATCTCTATTTTTAATTAAGAAAAAATAATTTAAAGAATCAAATTTACTTAAGAGCCAAGTTGTATGATAAATAGGTGTAATGAAAACTTTCAGTGTAAAAAAAATCAAGCATTTGTCCCAAAGAAAAAGAGAAAATAAGCCAAACATTGCCACCCTTATTTTGCCACACATGGAGATATAACTGAGAACAAGGTTATATCATAACCTTGTTCATTGAATGAGTGGTATGCGTGAATATTATTGGTCGTCCCGGCCTATAGCTGCATGTAGACATTCCTCCAATATTACAAGTTATTGCAAGCTCCAATTATTGCACAAGTATATTACAATATCAGCAATAGTGTAAGCCTATAATATCAAAACTATAAATTGGTCCCGGGAATTGGCCAGCAAAAGCGGTATTTTGGGGTTTTATCCTGATTAATATAGGCCTAAATCCGGGGCCTAAATATATAACTGGAAGTCGAGAAGAAAGATAGAACTAGGTTATACTATTACCTGGATCCTGCTGGATGTTAACAATGATAAGACCAGGCGCGGATCCGGGGGGGGGGGGGGGCACGTGCCCCCCCCCCCTTAAGAAGCAAAAAAAAAATTGATGACCTTTTTCTTTTTTGCTTGTCAAATTTTTTCGGGTACGAAATATCCTTAGTTTGTGGTTGAAAACCTTTTTTTTTTGCTTGTCAAAATTTTCCTCCGAAAAATTTGCCCCCCCCCCTTTAAGCAAATCCTGGATCCGCCCCTGGATGAGACCGAGAGTGGGTGAACCTGTCAAGATAGGGGTTTGTTCTAACTAGTTTGTTCCAAGCGAGGTGGTGGAAACGAAAAGAGTATGAAGACATGAATGAGATGCGGGGCGTTGGCAGGGGGTAGCAGCCCTTGGAATTCTGGTAGGTGTGACAAAATGAAGATATACTGTAAGCAAAAAGACCTACTATAAATTGTATAGAAACACTTTTTTATTGTCAAATTTCTCGCCGAAATGACCTTCATATTTTTTGTAGTGAAACCTTCTTTAATTTTTTGTTTGCTTGTCAAATTAACATCGTTCCCGGGGCCCTAGCTGCATGTATGAAGATGATTTAGGAATATAAGTTCTGATTCCACTTACCGTGCGGACAGCTAGTCTTGATTTGGATGCTTTACTTGGCGCAGATCGATTTCCTCAGAAGGCTCAGATTAAGTTTAATTCCGGTAAATGTTATTTACAATGTTCACAAAAAATTAATACATAAAAGATGGCAAAAATGAATCAAGTGCACACAAGATGATCCAATATGAAAATAAAACAAAGCAAAATTACTGCTTCAAAATGAGGATCCTCCAAAATTTAATACATTGGGATGAAGTTGGAGAAAAGTGACTTGACAAAATAAGAATGTGCATGAAAACAAAGAAGTGTAGTTTCCACGTAGAAAGTTTCTCAGAGTGGAGTTTTCTGCTAGGAGGCATAATGAAGTTGGCAAAATCTGCCTCCTATAGCTGGTGACCAAAGTGAATTATAATGGCTAAAAATAACTGTCATTCAATGTTTCCATGACGATGAGGGTGTATTTCTGCATCCATGCAAGCCCCATCTCCCAAGAGGTGTGTGATGGTGCCAGAAAGACTGGTGGTCACAAACATAACAAGGTTAATGGACAATGTATCATGAACTAAGAAGGAGCTGAAGGATAGCATAAACTGCTCCCAAACAATCAACCTTTCATTCCTCAGTCATTAGATGATTGAAAACAGGTGTGCTGGTAGATTGCATGGCAATGAAGTTGGAAGTTGGAAGAAAAGATCGACAGTTCATTAAAAATATGATGAACCAAAGGTGTTGTTCGTGTTGGATGATGACCACGAGGGCCCCGTAACACAAACGTTAGCGATTAATCGCTAGTTAAAGCGCTTATTTGAAAGGACGTATATGCTGATTGCTTCCAAGTTAGTCTAATGAGCAAAACGCGCATGCAACAATGATCTTAATTGGTCATTGGTGTTAATAGCGATTAATCGATAACTTTTGTGTAACGAATCCCAGATGATTTTTCAATTTTGATTTTGATTTCAGCCTTAAAACCAGGGCCATGATGCAGACAGAAGCCATGAAGTCAGTTTTATTTTGGACCACTCTCATAATAGTGATTTCAGGTTAGTATTGCAGATTAATCGTGGTAATTAATACTACCATTATTACTGTAATATGGTTGGTCTTATCATCCTCATCATCATGGCATGGGCGGAAATCCCGAAATAGTACTAGGGGGGACACAATATCAAATGCCCCCTACTATTTTTGGTGGAAAGAAATACATCATTAAAAATCGAAATAAAAGCCCCTGGTCCCCCTATATACCTTTGGGGAGAGATTTCCGCCCTAGCTCATCATCATTTTCAATCATCATCATCATTATCATCATCATCATCATCAATATCATCATCATCATCCTCATCATCATCCTCATCATCATCATTATCATCATCATCATCATCCTCCTCCTCATCATCCTCCTCCTCATCATCATTATCATCATCATCACATCACATCATTTATCATCATCAGTATCATCATTATGTTATCATAATCATCATCGTCATTATATCACCATCATTGTTCTTATAATTCATTATTATTATCATTATTATTATTATTATCATTATTGTTATTATTATTATCATTATTGTTGTTGTTATGAACCTATTATCACTGTATTATCATCATCGTCATCATCAGCATCAATAGTATAGTATTAGGCCTACTTAGGAATTGTAGTCTTATAATTATACAAAATGGGGTCTAGGTGTATACTCACAATATAATGACATTAGAAGTCAAGAAAATTCACCAGGGTAACTAAAACCATGGACCTGTTTCATAAAGGACTTGCAACTGTTTTAACTTTGCCGTTATGGCAACTACCATGGTAACAGGACTCAGCAGCCAATCATAGTCAAGGTTTCCATGTTAAACAGTTGCAAGTCCTTTATGAAACGGGCCCCTGATATTGCTTGATAACTGATTCTGAGAACCTGTTACAAGGAAATAACACTCACAAAAAACGCTTTAAAAATAATAAAACCTACTGTATGTACTTTACAGTAGTTGTTTAACAGTTCTAAAAGTCATGCCTAATTTATTTAAAATTAATTATTTAATAATCAAACTTTGTTTCTTATAATGAATACAGCGTTGTGTAAAAAATAAAAGAGTTTTAAAGTGAATTCGCATTGCAATTAACAATCCCTCCTCTTTAACCCTTCTGCAGCGGCATGTGCTATCAACTGTTACAACTGCGAAGGGGATGAGTGCAGAGATCCATTTGACCCGGAAGGAATATCAACCACATGCCCGGGGTCATCGTTTCTACCAAACAATTTCTGCAGGGTGAGTTCCACATCTCAGAATGTCTTTTTACCAACCACAAAGTTGGTTAAATCATGAACTGATCAACTATTGGTTAACAAATCCCGATTCAATTTTGCATGCAATTTTGTTTAACCGACAGTTGGTATTTTCATATTTTAAACAATTATAGGTTAGTTAAATATTCTGAGGAAGTGGACACACTTGATTTACTCTTTTAGAAAGTATTGGCAACTAACCCGGGAGATGAATGTGTGTCTGAACGCCCCTCTAATGATAGAAATATGGGCAAATCAACAGCAATAATGGTGATGATAATTTTACAAATCTCAACCAATAGTTTCGGTCTGAATGCCCCTTTTGTCTCCTTGTTTCTAGTGTTGCTGTAGCTTGTTTGTGGTCTATATTATGATTGTTCCACTTTATATGTTTGTCATTTTGCCTCCGACGAAGATTCTGCTAGGATCGAAAGCTTAGGCCCCTTTTTGACTTTCTGATGATAATAATAGGCAGTTATATAGCGCAATCTGTCTGGAAATATTGTATTCCAAGGCGCGATGTTATTATTACCCCGGCTTTAGTTCGAGCTGCCTTTCAATGCTCATGCATTTAAGGAATTGATCCTGCCGGTACCCATTAACCTCACCTGGGTTGAGTGCAGCACAATGCGGATACATTTCTTGCTGAAGGAAATTACGCCATCGTATATCGACTAAGTCATTTTTCTAATCTGACAAATAGAGTGTATTGAAGATAAATCAAGAAACAAAATAAAGTTGATAGATCAAAAGAATTACAATATTTCAGTAAATGGTATCATTTCGCTAATTGAGTCGCCACCATGTCCGCACATCGTTTAGGGCCATGGGAAATTACTTTACCTTCTTGACATTTCAAACCGAAAGCCTTCTTTTTGAAATGTTCAAAAAATTCCACTCAAAGTGTACACCAAAGTCATGAAGATGCTGTTTTGCTTCCAACACGAACGCTAGCTATACCCGTCGCCTTTTGAATGATTCTCCAAACACTTAATGCTTTTCTTGTTCATGTTACCTAAACTGGTAGGATGGTTAGAATATTTCTTGGATACAAAAACATAAAGTGTTTGAAGAATAATTCAAAAGGCGACAGGTAAGCGTCCGTGTTGGAAGCAAAAGAGCATAGCAACTGATGGTTAACAGAAATCTCCATTCGTCTTGCATGCAATTTTCTTTTAAACAATAGTTTAGTTTAGCAGTTTAACAGCATCTCCTCACTAGCTCTACTACTCAAGCTGTTCTCAACTCATCAATCTTTCCTGGTTTACAGTCCTTTTCAGGACTACTTTCAAGAAAGAATACTCTACTCTCAAATCTCCACTTTCTCGCCTATCCATTTCTTCTCTTCTCCTATCCACTGTTTCTACAACACTTCACATGGTGTACCGTAAACCACATCAGCGATTAAACAATAGTTGTTTGGTATAATTGTGTTAAATCGTTAATCAACCTAATATTTTGTTTTATTCTACGGTTTTTTTTTTCTGGTATGACTTAACATTCGACATTAATTTTCCTAATTCGGGTATACCATCGACGATGGTGTTCGACGATAATGTGTTGTTTTGGGCCTAATGATATTATGTCCGCCCATATTTTCATCCCAAGCCCACTTCTCTTCTCTTCTTGTCATTCAGAAAACGGTTACTGCCACTGGGACCACGGTGGTTCGGAGCTGTGGAACGAACGAACGAAACGAATGTACCCCAGGATGCACCGAGAGTGAGACCTGTACCTACTGCTGTGAATATAATCTCTGTAATAGAGCAATCACCATGACAATAAACTTTGTTGCAATGGGAGTGGCTTCAGTGACAGCTCTCCTCCTAACAAGACAATAGAGGAACTATGTTGACGGTAAACTTTCTTTCTATTGGAGTGGCATCGATGACAGCTCTTCTCTTAAACAGTCAATAGAGGAATCACCATGACAAACTTTGTTGCTATTGGAGTGGCATCGGTGACAGCTCTCCTCCTATAAACAAGACAATAGAGGAACCAACATGACTATATAGGTTTTGTTGCTATGGCAGCTCTCCTAACCGGATAAAAAAGAATCACCATGACAATAAAGGTTTTTGCTATGGGAGTGGCCTTAATGACAACTCTCCTCTTAACCAGACAATAGATTAACAACCTTGAAAATAAACTTTGTTGCTATGGGCTGGGAGTGGCTTCGGCGACAATTCTTGTCTTAAAATTGTGTAAGTTTAGAGATAGAAAATAATGTAAGTTCAAAGCAGCAAACTCAAATAATCCAATCAATCAACCGAAGGGGAAATAAGTGAAACTAGGAGAAGACGCAAATGAGTCGAAAGGAAACCGAAGAAATCTTGTCATGCTTGTAGTGCACTGCTTTAATCTCTGGGCTATTTTGCCTCAATAAAACTTGAGATCACAATAATAGTTAACATATTCAAATCAAGTAAAGTCAACCCAATAAGAACCCAATTCATAAGATAAACCAATAGGAGTAAGGAGATGAAGATGATAAAGTTGCCTGGGTGATTATGTAATAGTGGAAATAGAAACTGAGGAGTCAGATGAGGGATGGAATGAGTGGAACACCTGAAGATAGAATAGAAAAGGAATGAAGATGACAAAAGAGAATCAGAGGAAATGAATTCAGCGTAGAGGAGAATGAATGAAAACTGAATTGAATTAAACTCATCAGACTGCAAGGGCAGTACTGAAAAGAAATGCAAATGAATTCAAGTCTAGACGGAACAGAAATATAAAACAGCTGAAAAACTTGAAACACAAGTTATTAAAAAGGAAATAGACAAATAGGGAAATTACAAAATAACCATCTTACATTGCACATTTGCACGGTAAAAAAAACAACAACAGTTGTTTGACAGTTTAACCACCTTCGGGGGCAGGGAGCACTTCCATTGACGAGTGGATCCCATGCGCGACGATGGGGTCTCGAAAAGCACCCTAAACAAATATTTTCCATATTCTGAAAATGCACCTTTAACAAGTATTGGCGTGTGAAACCCTACCCTTAGCATGTATTGGAAACAAAACGATACCTTTGGCAAGTATTCCCTGAACAAGTACAGCGATATTTTAAGTGTTATATGTCACGGACGTCAGTTTTTCCTTTACCTACATATACAGCCCCACCTCCAACACCTCGCGCAAATCGGAATCTACACAGCAAAAACTGTGGTGTTAACCGGTGTACATAGAGGACCACATCAGTTGTTTTACACCGGTGTTAAATTGGTGGTGTTAGTTTTACACCCATAGGTGTTATTACAACACCTTTAGTTGTTACATTTACACTCTTTGGTGTTATGTTCAATCTCTAGGGTGTAGTTTTAACACCTCAGGGTGTGGTCCTCTATTAACACCAACTGGTGTCAGTTTTCACACCACAGTTTTTACAGTGTAAACACATAGTGTTGACTCGCTGTTGGGGCAGAAAGTACATCCTTTATAAAACATTTTAATCTTTTTCATACCCTCGCAAATATGACCCTGAACATGTAGCTTTCCTAGCGAAAATGGTTACCCTTTTTTAATTATTTTAGTTTTTTTGACACCATTATTACGTTACTACGGAACGTGCCCTACCTTGAAAAAGACATAATTTTTACGCGTTTTTTGGTCGCGCATGGTATCCACTCGTCAATGTAAGTGGCCCCCGGGAACCAACCATTATTGATTGAGAATTGAATATTATTCAAATCTAGACTTTTTTGTTTAAGATTTTGAGCACTTGTTTAAACAATTTAAGCAACTACTGTAAGGTTTATTGTATAATAAAAAGCGTTGTATGAAGTAAGAAAAAAAAAACGTTGCTGTGTTCAAGCGTATACCCGCCACAAAATGTGTTTCAAGGACTCCGAGACACAAAATTTGTACAGATTTGTATTCTTATTGACAAATAAATTGAATTTATGTGGAAATTGATGAAAATGAATGTAAAATATTGAATGATTGCATTGATGCTACTGAAATAAAATTTCCTTTTTTTTATCAGAAAGATTAAATGATTGTGCCTTTGCGTTCGTTTTCGTGCAGCGTATACTTTGGAAATACTAAGCAGCGGAACCGGGGGGGGGGGGGGGGGGGGGTGGTGGGCTGAGTGAGCTTCAGCCCCCAACACAATTTGAATAAACCTAATTCAATACATTTACTGCTAGCGAAAATCTTGATAACTCATTTTCGTGTATTCAGGTAAATTGCAGAAGCATTAAGAAAAATATTCTGCACCTTGAAACCTTTTTTTTTAATATGATCGATTATAAACTTTGTGCAATAGCAACAACCGAGAATTTGGATGAAAATTAATGACCCAGTGTATAACACCAATGGCTAAGACTTTATTTGTTAACTGTCGTAATAACCGTTCTGGATGTGGGATCGGCATTTATATACGAGAATAATTTAAGAAATTCTCATAGATTCGATCTTGATATATATACTGCTGAATTGGAATCAGTATTCATTAAAATAAAAACAAACAAGAAAAAAGTAATTTTTGCCAGTGTTTATAGCCCACCGAATACATCTTTCCAGAATTTCATTGTCTCTTTTAATACTGCTATTAATATAGTTAATGAAGAAAATGAATTTGTCTACCTCGCTTGAGTATTTAATATTAACTTACTCAATGCCAATTCTTGCCGTCAAGTTAGTGATTTTCTTGATGTACTTATGGTTAATTCCTTCTTTCCAGTTACCGGTAGGCCTATACACTATCCTACTCGTATTTCTATGAATTCAGCTACATTAATTGATAATATATTCACTAATATCAATAACATAGAAACTATTTAATAGTGGTATTATATTTGCTGATATCAGTGACCACCTTCCAATTTGTTGCATTAATAATATTATAATCGATAACGAAGAATCCATTCCAATCATAAAACGTGATATGTGTGAAAATAGTATTAAAACATGTACAGAAAAACTTAAAGACGAATACTGGCAATTAATAATAGAGATCCTAATGCCACTTATAATTATTTTCTAGACAAATTCAAGTCTCAATATGATGTTTGTTTTCCAAAGGTTCAGAAAAAAATAAATATATAATTTATTGTTGGAAATAGACATGAACTGGAATACCCTGAAAATTTGCTTTGCCCAATTGATCGTGGGCCCGGCAGCCGCTGTGCAGCGCCAGATCGACGAGGCTCTATCCCTTTAATCGTTGAACGCCAAACAGGGTAGCAACAACTCCCATCTTTTAACGTCCTTTGGTCTGACGCGGCCGGGGTTTGAACCCCCGACCTCCCGGTTGTGAGACGGACGCTCTACCAACTGAGCCATCTACTAAAAATCACAATTCTTATAAAATATATAGAAATGAATGTAATAATAAAATCAAAAGAATTCGAAATGAGTATTATCACAACAAATCTTTACAAGTTCAATTTTATATGAAAAAAACATGGAAATTAATTAACAAATCCATGGGAAAATTTTCAAAAAACACCTTTATTGATGAACTGATCGTAGGTGATCGATCATTTAAGGAAAATAATGTAATCGCTACTGAATTCAACAAATATTTGATCAATATTGGACCTTCTTTAACGCAAAATATTACTTCTGATTTTACATGTAATTTTGTGCAATATTTAGATAGAAATGACCAGTCTGCTTATTTTCTGCCCATTACTCTAAAAGAAATAATCGATATTGTTTGTAACCTTAAAAATCGATCACGATGATTTGATATTTCAATTTTTAATAAAATTATTCATAATATTTGTTTTTCGTTAAGCGATATTTTCAATTGTTCGATGTTGACAGGAATTTTTCCTGATAATTTAAAAATTGCCAAAGTTATACCCCTATTTAAAGGCGGTTCTTATGCAAATTCTAATAATTATCGACCAATTTACGTGTTACCAGTTACTTTAAAAAATATTTGAAAAGTGTTTGTATAGTCGATTGTTGAAATTCCTTGTTCAATACAATATTTTATCTAATAGTCAACACGGTTTTCGTCCTGGGTACTCCACATCTTCTGCTTTAGTTGATTTTGTTTGCAAAGTTTGTAATTCACTGGATAACAAGAAAATATTTATTGGATTATTTCTTGATGTAAGCAAAGCTTTTGATACTTTAGAAAATTCAATTCTATAAATTAAATAATTATGGTGTACGAGGTGTTCTCTTAGATCTTTTTAAAATTATTTGTCAAATCGTATGCAATATGTCTTAGTTAACAATCACAAGTCTGATTTAAAGGTCATTTGATGTGGAGTACCCCAGGGATCCATTCTTGGCCCGCTTTTGTTTTCAATTTATATGAATGACATTTGTAATTCATCTCGCATTCTTTAATATATACTATTTGCAGATGACACCAGTGTGTTCATGAGTGAGTTTAATATCGCAAATCTGATTCTTAATTTTAAGAACGAAATCAATAAAATGAATTCATGGCTGATTTCAAATAGATTGGCTTAAACACTAATAAAACTCATTACATATTTTTTTTTCTAATAAGATCATTGATTCTAATAATATAGTTGTTTCTATGAATGAAAACATTATTTATAGATGTACTTCTTTAAAATTTCTGGGTGTGACTATTGATTGTAGGTTATCATTTCATGAACACATTGATGTCATCTGCATGAAAATTTCGAAAAGTATAGGTATCCTAAACAAGTTAAAGTTTTTTTCAACAAAAGATTCTCAAAATGATTTATAATTCCATTATTTCACCGTATTTTCCATATTGTAAAATTGCCTGGAGTTCATGTACTTCATGCTGAATGCAAAGTTCATACCGGCTACAAAAAAGAGCAGTGAGAATCATTACACATGCCAATTTTCTTGCCCATACCAAGCCGCTGTTTAGTCAGTTAAATTTGTTGAATGTTTATGATTTCTCTGATTATGAAATTGCAATTTTTATGTATTTATGTTACAAAAACTATATTCCAAACAATATATCAGAAATATTTTGTTACAATGCCGATGTTCATTCTTATCATACGCGAGGATCTTCAGATTTCCACATACCCAAAATACGCACCTCTTTAGCAAAGAATTGTATTTTTTTTTTTTTACAAAGGACCCGTTATCTGGAACAAGTTACCATTTTCTGTTGAATCTAGTCCATCATTAAATGTTTTTAAAAGGAGATATAAAACCTAACTTTTCAGTACATATTCAGATAACGTATGATCAGTTTTTTTTAATAGTAATTATCGTTGATATATATATTTATATATATATTGTCATTGTGTTTTAATTTGTATTTTCCCCTTTTATGTTCAATGTTTATATTCAGTATTTATTACATCATGTATTTTACTCAGTTTCCAGATTTTTATTAAAGGTGGCAGCGCTGATAAGGCTTTCCCTTTCTAGTTGCCTCCTCATTCATTTATAAATTATGTACACTTTTTTATTCAACTGTTTCCCAGATTTTATCATTGTAATATCTGCAATTTTCCCATGTAATTTATGTAAACTTTGTATGTTCCTTGTATTTGTTTATATGGTGAATGGAATAATTGCTATCAAATAAAATAAAACTCACTTAGGTTTAGGTATTAATAGGATTTCAATGTTATATCAAGTGACTCTTCAGTCATTATTAACACATCCCTTAAAAACTCACTTAGGTTTAGGTATTCAAATAATTTATGATCAGGTTTATTTTCTTCTCCCTTCTCTTTTTTGTGTAATTATGGTTGATATATAATATTGTCATTGTGTTATAATTTGTATTTCTCCCTTTTATGTTAAAAGTTTATATCTGGTATTCAGTATTTATTACATCATGTATTTTACAATATCATATATATTCAGCTTCCAGATTTTTGTATAAATTATGTACACTTTTTTCTTTATTGTTTCCCAGATTTTATCATTGTATTATTTGCAATTTTCCCATGTAATTCATGTCAACTTTGTATGTGTCTTGTTTTTTGTTTATATGATGAATGGAATAAATGCCATCAAATCTATAGTTCTACAATCTAATCAATATTCCAGCATGCTCCGTGAATCATAATCTATTGAGCCGTAATTATTTCCCTTCTGGACCATGACAAGAAATTGTGGAAATATCTAAGCCAATCCACGCCAAAATATAATTATGTATTTCAATATTAATTTCCTCACAAAAACAGGGGCAACTTATAAATATATATTCAAACAATGCTTATATAAAACAGTTACCTTTATCAAATATATATTTTGTTTTTTGATATGTATTTATATTCCCTTTTTTCAAATATAAATAACTCAAGAAAACAACTGCTGTCGTTAATCATTTTTTCAAGAACAATTTTTTTATAAGATCGATTACAACATTTTTTTTCAAAAATCTGGTCCAATACCGGTTGTATCGTTTTCATTCTTTTGAAGAATGATATTAATATTTGAAGAGTAATATCAAACAATAAACGCCTGTTCTTATAGAAAGTAATCTTTATTTTAAATCTTTAATCTGCGCCTCCGTAATTAAACCATAGAAAGTCGACTTTTCAATTTTGTTGATTGCATATGTAGGAATACATATAATTTGTTATATGATCTCACGTCAGATCGAGAAGCCTGGCGGATGGTCTAATACCACTTGGTCTACTTATCAGTTTGTCCAACTTCACATAGTTTAAACTCATTTCGTCTACAACCAGTTAATCTTATATCCAATTCGTCCAATTTCCACTTGGTCTAATATCCAATTCGTCTAATTTCCATTTGGGTTATTAACCAATTGGGCTAATTCTCACTTGGTCTAATATCAAATTCGTCTAATTCCCACTTGGCCTAATATCCACTTCGTCTAATTAGACCAACCGTCAGTAAACCGAGCACTTCAATGCACCAACGATAAACATACTCTTGTTACGAATAATGATAAATTTTGCACTTTCTCTCACACTCTCTCTCTCTCTCTTTCAAAACTCTCTTACATTAATTAAGAATCATTATAAATCTTTTATACAACAAGTGATCTTTCAGAATTCTTTCCATGGATTTTGCCTGGTCTTTGAATGATCTTTGAATGATCTTTCAATGATCTCTCATGAGTCTTACAGTGATCTCCGCAAAAATCTTGAGAGACTGCCAAAAGATCATTGAAAGACTATTAAGACCTTTGAAAGTTCATCAAAAGATCGCTGAAAGATTGCTGAAAGACCACTGAAAGACCATTTTCCTGTAAGACCGTTGTAAGACTGTTTTCAACCGTTTCAAAAAGTTTTATAGTCCATGAAGACCACGAAGACCACTGAAAGACCAGTAAGACAAGAAATATCCATCAGTCTTTCAGAGTTCTTTGAGGGGTCTTTCTGAGCCATTCTACAGAGATGAAAAATTCCAGTGATCTTGAAGACCGCTGTAAGACCTCAGTTCATCGACAGACCGCTGAAAGACTGCTGAAAGACCACTGAAAGACCATTTTCCTGTAAGACCACATGCTTGTTTGTCATTGCAAACAAACCATCTGCTGATTGAGAGCTGTGCAACACGTGCATAGATCTCCTCTCTCAGCCAAGGCGAGCAAGCAATACGGCATGTTTGTGATTTTGTTTACGATGTCATATACGAGCTGCGCATGTTGGGGATGATCTTTTACATCTAATTTTAATTTACCTCAACGTTTTCCTTCAAAAAAGGTTTTATCGTAATTTAAAAAATAATACGAGATGTTACTATATTTTTATATAGATAAATAATTCCCCGAGTTTTGTAATTTTGTCAAATTAATGAGATAAAAATTACATCTAACAGAACGAGTGGCAATCTATCCCAGCCACATGAAGTTTATCGTCGGTGCATATCGTCTGCTGCTATTCGTTGAGTTGATTTGCCTTCAGGTTCGGATTACATTCACTTGTTTGTAAGTACAGTTTTATCATTATTTTCCTTCTTCATAGTCACAGAGGTAAGAGACTCTGTCTGGATAGTGTGGTAATTCATTTTCATGAATTCAATTTGGCCCGCGTGGTGTAGCTAGCACTTAGCAGCTGCATGAGTTGGTAGCGAATCGGCATGTGATCGTGTTGCAAGTTGAATTGTCCGACTCATCATCATCGGCGTAATTCCCCGAATTTACCTCCAACTACGTCACTTTGTTGTTCATTTCATCATCATTCTCTTCATCTTCAAAATCATCAATTTGAAAATCCAAATCTAGATAAAATTCTGGGTTTTCTTTCATTTCGTGATCGAAGTATTCAGTGACAGTGTGGAGAAAACGTACCCTCGCAACAGGTTTTGCATGCAAGTGGAGCTTCGCGTGGGAGAGCCAATCACGCTTCTCGTACAGAAAGTGACGTCATCAAATTCAAGTAAATTCAGAGACCGATGCGAGGCATATTTCGGAGAGGCAATTTAGCGTTTTTTAATCGGCGATTTTCACCTTGTGTATTATTTTCGGTATTTTCGAATGACCCACTGATAATCCCCACATCATTACCTTTCCATTGATATATAATAAGACCACATTCATAATCAATATATTTCTCCTTTAAGTCGCTGTGAACTTACAAACAGGTTAATGAAACGGCGCCTTGTTGTGACTCTCAGAATGATGGTAACAACCAGGGACAAATCCCATCACTATTTTGGCAAATACAAATGTGTATAGACGATCGTGCAGCTGAAACTAAGTTTAGAACTTAGGTTCGTTGTCATGACATCCTGACGTCACGTTTTGGTACTCTTTATGATAGGATCACCGCAACGCGAAGTAATTATGGACAGAAAATAAATGTGTAATCGATTATATAGTAAATTTTCAATTTCTTTCCAATTATATCCACACACCAATTTTTGGTAAATAGTTTTAATGAAACGTATTTAAATTTTTAAATTCACTTAAAAAAAAAATAAAAAAATATTATGAAGCATTGCACTACAAAATGTGGTTAAATAATCTTCACAGGCCGACTTTCCATAAACTAGAATAAACTTTACAAAGTAAATTATATAAAACTCTGATTCACATACAAGTCAATTCCCGCGATTATTTCATATATTTTAAATTTTGGCGGACCAGAAGCTATGGTTGCTATGGTCCTTTTTACACTAATTTTTATGGCTGTGATTTGATATGATGTGAAATCAAATTGGAGAAGATGTGGAAGAAATAATCCAGTATAGAAAGGGCACAACCTTGTTTCTTCATATATAAAATATTTTTTATGGTTTCTTGTCAATTCGAGGGTGCTGATTACGAATCTGAATGATGCCAGTCGTGTAGCCTTGAGCATTTTCCGCAAATTGGCAAAATCTAAAATATGGCTGCAAAAATATGCAAATTACCCGTGGAAATCATAAAACTGCCAGCAGATTGGCAACAAAATGCAGGTAATTGTGTTGCAGGAGTGAAACACTCTCTGAAATAAAAAAAAAACGATTTTTGAACAAATATTTTATTTTCTTGATATTTAAAATGGCCGTCATAGACCGCTGTATTCAAAATGTATAAATGACCATACGATAGTTTCAAGAACGTAAAAACGAGCTAATCACATTCCACATGTTTATTCAAGCGTGAATGTTTAATTAAACGCCTTTGAAGCATTAAAGCATGTTAATTGGTCATGAACACAACGAAAAAGTTGAGAAAAGATCAACTTCAGTTACCAAAATGAAGCAATACTTGCCTATGACAATTGAAAAATCGTATTTTTTGTTTTCAATAAATGTTCATATAAACGTGAAACGATGAATATTGTTGAAGATACTCTTCCCCAAAATAACTGTCATCATATTCTGTCATTTTTATTGATAGAAGTGCGTAAAAATCCAATTATAGCAAATTTGAACTTGTGATTATTCAACCGTGAAATTTAGCTAAAAAATTTGTATCGTCTTTTCGAAAGTACCTTTTACAAGCCTTCTGACTATTTTTCATGATGAGAATGTGGATTAAGTTCCAATAAAATGGAATCAAAGTCATGATATTTGGCTTGTGACTTTTGAACAGTGACATTTTTTGCCTTCTGACGGTGCTTACTGAAACATTACGTAAAATACTTCCATAAAATTTACTCAGAGGGTAGCTTATAAAATTACATACACGCTCATGTAAAAACTATTTTAAAAACTCGCATTGGCACGGAAATTATTGATGTTTGTTTATAGGGGGACTTACTTTTTTTTGTTGTGTATAGTTTTCAGTGAACCAAAAGGTTGGTTAAATCATTAACCGACCAACAACTGGTTAAAAACCATGTAGAATAAATGCAGATTTTTCAAAATGATGATGATGGTGATAGTAGTAGTAGTAGATGTAGAAGTAGAAGTACTAATAGTAGTAGTAGTAGTGGTAGTAGTAGTAGTAGTAGATGTAGAAGTAGAAGTACTAATAGTAGTAGTAGTAGTAGTAGTAGTAGTAGTAGTAGATGTAGAAGTAGAAGTACTAATAGTAGTAGTAGTAGTAGTAGTAGATGTAGAAGTAGAAGTACTAATAGTAGTAGTAGTAGTAGTAGTAGTAGTAGTAGTAGATGTAGAAGTAGAAGTACTAATAGTAGTAGTAGTAGTAGTAGTAGTAGTAGTAGTAGTAGTAGTAGTAGTAGTAGTAGTGGTAGTAGTAGTAGTAGTAGTGGTAGTAGTAGTAGTAGATGTAGAAGTAGAAGTACTAATAGTAGTAGTAGTAGTAGTAGTAGTAGTAGAAGTAGTAGTAGATGTAGAAGTAGAAGTACTAATAGTAGTAGTAGTAGTAGTAGTAGTAGTAGTAGTAGTAGATGTAGAAGTAGAAGTACTAATAGTAGTAGTAGTAGTAGTAGTAGTAGTAGTAGTAGTAGTAGTAGTAGTAGTAGTAGTAGTAGTAGTAGTAGTAACAATAATAATAATAATAATAATAATAATAATAATAATAATAATAATAAGAAGAAGAAGAAGAAGAAGAAGAAGATTGAGGCAGAGTATATCAGGAGAATTCGGAAGGTGCTTAAATCCAAACTAAATGCTGGAAACATGGTGAAGGCTGTTAACACTTGGGCAGTAGCCCTAGTGAGATATGCTGCTGGCATAGTTGAATGGAACAAGTTTGAACTCGAACACCTGGACAGGAAGACAAGGAAGTTGCTAACTATGCATGGGATGTTTCACCCAAAGTCTGATGTAGATAGACTTTATGTGTCAAGAGAGAAGGGAGGACGTGGTCTGGCTGGAATAGAGGAGACTGAAAGATATGAGGAACAAAGCCTATACTGCTATATTGAAGGCCAGATGGATACCATCATGACGGCAGTCAAAGAGTCGATGAGGAAAGGAAAGGATGTGACAGCGAAACAGCTGAAGGCTGATCAAAGAAAAATGAGACTGGAAGGATGGAAAGAGAAGGTGATGCACGGGCAGCATTTAAGACAGACAGAGGAGTTTGCTGGCCCAGAGAGTTGGCAGTGGCTGAAACGAGGAAGTTTAAAGAAGGAGACGGAAAGTATGCTAGTTGCTGCTCAGGACCAAGCAATTAGAACAAATTACCGAAGAGCCAAAATTGAAAAGGAGCATACATCTCCCTCATGTAGAATGTGTCATGACAAAGACGAAACGGTGTCTCATCTGGTGAGTGAATGCAGCAAAATGGCACAGACAGAGTACAAAGGAAGGCACGACAGAGTAGCAGCTGCAGTTCATTGGGGTCTAGCCAAGAAGTACCATTTACCCCATGCGGAAAAATGGTACGAACATCGGGCAGAGCCTGTAGTAGAGAACGACGATGTAAAACTTTTATGGGATTTTAATATCCAGACAGACAAGGTCATTGAAGCTAGACGACCAGACATCGTTCTCTTAAAGAAGAAGGAAAATGAATGTCTCATCATAGATATTGCGATTCCGGGAGACTGCAGAGCTTGGCGTAAAGAGGAGGAAAAGATACAGAAGTATAACGATCTGGCATGGGAGCTGAGAAGGATATGGAAGGTGAAGACGAAGGTGGTACCAATAGTCATCGGAGCCTTAGGAACAGTGACAACAAGACACAGAAGCTTTCTGGCTGTTCTACGAGTCGAGGTGTCCTTTGAAACGATACAGAAGGCAAGCTTGCTTGGAACAGCTCATATCTTACGGAAGGTCTTGAATTAGAAAGAGAAGTGAACAATGAGAAGAGGACCCATTTGATAGAATATAGAACAATAACCCTAGATTTCTGGAAGAAGTCCGGTTGCTGTTTAATATACCAACATAACATCAAGTTGTGGACAATGGAAATAATAATAATAATAATAATAATAATAATGAAATAAAAAATATAATAATAATAATAATAATAATAATAATAATAATGATGATAATAATAATAATAATAATAATGATAATAATAATAATGTTTTGTGAAAACGGTTATATGCAAATCGTCATGAATATTCACTAGGTGGGCTAATGACGTCATATCCCCACTTTCCTTTTTATGTTATTTCATGAAATCATAATTGATTCATTTTTTTCATACATGTGTTGCGGCAACAAATAACTAATGCACTTAATCAATGTTGTCAATCCATTTTTTTTTAGTTCTTGGTAGACAGAATTCGAATGAACATAATTTCATACGATAAAATACAAAAGAACAAGTGGGAATATGACATTATCGGTCCACCTTATGAATATTCATGAAGACTTGCCTAGAACTATTTTACCGGAATAATGCAA